>NC_089263.1:17079548-17725601 GCF_963930625.1 Muntiacus reevesi | reverse complement strand
CCCCCCGCTTTGTTCACAGTTGTCGTGTCACCAGCTTTTTTCTTTTTGAATCTCTATGAGTAATAATAGCTCGTTTCCATTGAGTGCCTGCGCCGGGCACTATGTTCATGTGTATTATTTAATTCCCACTTTCCAATGTGGTAGAAATTTTGTTCCTGAGTTCCACCCCTGAATCGGGAAGATCCCCTGGAGTGGGGATTGGCTACCCACTCCAGTATTCATGGTGGTAAAGGAAGCCAGCTAAGAATTATATAGCTAGAAAGTGTCTGAGCAAAGACAGAAACTTCTAGAAGCCTTCTATCCTGTGTGCTAGGATGCTGGTGCTTCAGAGCATCTGGGAGAGGCGACTTGGGTCGTTGCTGGAGAATCTGATTTAGAATTCTTAGTCACAAGTGTTGCTGGTTCATAATGTGTGTGTTTAGTTGCTCAGGCGTGTCTGACTCTTTGTGACCCCTTGGACATAGCTCGCCAGGCTCCTTTGTCCATGGGATTCTCCAGGCAAGAATACTGGAGTGGGTTGTCATTTCCTTCTCCAGGGGATCTTCCTGACTCAGGGATCAAACCCACATCTCCTGCGTTGGCAGGCAGATTCTTTACCACTGAGCCACCAGGGAAGTCTTAGAGGGTTGTTACAGTGTGTGATTGGGCTATTATATGCACAATCTTTAAACAGCGCCAGCCCAGAGTGAGGACCACTGGGTGTGTGAGCTCCTATCATTACTACAACCTGCAATACCTCAATGACCCCAGCCAGGCATCGAGTACCTACTATGAGCCAAGAACTTGTTTTGGGGCACATGCACTAATTCATCTTGATCCTCCAAGCTGCTCTTTAAGCCTTCTGCTTTTGATTTCTGTGGTTTAGATGCACGGACTGAGACCCAGAGAGGTTCAGTAACTTTTTCAGAAAGGACCATCCAATTCGGGAGGGCCAGAGCCACCCAGCATCTAGCCCGATGGTCTGACTCCAGAGTCTGGGCTATTTACCAGTAAGCCAGCAGTTCTCACACTTCAGCCTGAGTCCGTATCACCTGGAGTGCTTGATACAACCCTGTGAGTACCCGCCTCAGCAGCTTTGGGGTGGCGATCCTGAGAATGTGCATTTCCAAGTCCACAATGATGCTCATGCTGCTGGTCTGGGGACCACACTTGGAAAATCTCTGCCTGCCCGACAGGATGTGGCTTCACAGAGCGGTGCAGTTGGGGCGTGATGAGGGTCTCCATCACACGGGCTGACTTGGGGGCTCCCTGCAGTGGCAGCTGCCTGTGCAAACTCCATCTTAAAAGCTGATCTGTTACCCAGTTCCTCAGATGTTCTTTGTGACTGAGTCTCCTGACCAGAGGAAAAGGCCCTGAGCACCAGAGACATGTATTTGTCCTCTGGGCTCTGCCAGACGCTGGGCAGGCAGCATCTTCAGCTCCTTATTTCTGCAGTCTGTGGTCCGGGAAGGGGAGGAACAGGGAGGGGGAGGGAATCTGAGCTGCTCTGGTTCAGAGAAGCCCAAAGCCCGCAGGCCATTGTCAGCAAAGTCACCTCTGTTCCACCCTGGTAACTCCAGGGAGTGGTCTCAGTTAGCCATTTGTCCCTAATTGATGACACAGTGCTCCAAGCTCCTAGAAAATCTCCAAGCTCTTCCAGAGGACCACTCCTCAGGCAGCCAGAAGTGTGGCCTTTGGCACAGAGCCACAGGCACAATCGTTTCTCCTGGACTGTGGCTCTGGCCCGCTGTTGCCATGCGCCTGCCTGCCTCCTGCCTCTCCCAGCCCAGCACCAACCTCCCCGCCCTCACCCTGGGAACCCTTCACTCGCCATGCTCCCCAGTCCCAGCCTGGGATCACACTCGTTGGTTTGGAGGCTGTATTTCTATCCCCTTGTTCTTTCTCTGCTCCCTTTCCGCAGGTCCATTTCTTGGACCTCCTTCACTGACTCTCACTTTTTCCTTCATCCTCCAGGGTCTCCAGACATGGAGTTCCAAAAGCCTTCCTTCCTGGAGGGTGTCCCCATGGGGGTTTCCCTAAAACAATCTCCAGGTGGTAAACCTGGGTCCCACGCTCAGAAATTCTGCTAAGGAGAGGGGCCAGGGGTGGGGGTAGGGGAAGCAGACAGATTCATCCTGCAAATACAGGAGGCACTTTGATCTAATTTGTTCATTTCCATCAATTTCCAGTGTGATGACAGCCCCTCTCCAGACTTCTCAGTGGCATCTCCCCATTGGCGATCCTCCACCAAATTGCAGGTGGGGATGGCTAAGTCTCCTTCCTAGCTATGAACAATGACATTTGTTCCTAGGAGCCTTTATAGGAATTGCTTAGCTCCTGACAGAGTGTCTCTTTGCATCCTTATTTTCTTATATATGTTTGATCGTCCAACCTTCCCAGACAGTAGGATTTGATAAGTATTCCCAGGTGGCTCAGTGGTAAAGGATCCACCTGCCTGTGCAGGAGATGCCAGAGACATGAGTTCGATTCTTGTGTTGGAAAGATTCCCTGGAAGAGGAAATGACAACCCACTCCAGTATTCTTGCCTGGGAAATCCCATGGACAGAGGATCCTGGCGGGCTAAAGTCCATGGGGTCCCAAGGAGTCAGATACGACTGACTGACTGAGCATACGTGTAAAGTAAACTCACTGGGGAAGCAAAACTTCACTAGATCAGTGGTTCTTGAAGTAAACTTCCCAAACCAACAACATCAGCATCCCTTGGGAGCTGCCTGGAAATGCAAATTTTTGGCCTGAGTCAGAATCTCTGGAGGGAGGTGGAGCCTGGCTGTCTGGTTTACAAGCCTCCGGGTGATGCTGATACCCAGAGCTGGAAAACCTCTCTGCAGATGCTTTCCTCAAATCCACACCTGGCCTGTGTTTCTTCAAGTGCACATCTTGAAGGAGGGTTGAGATGCCATGTCAGCCTAATCCTATTTCTGTATAAAAAGGCCCAAAGCAACTTTCTGCTCACAATTTTAAGAGAGCCATGTTGTTCAATCGCTAACTCGTGTCTGACTCTTTGTGATCCCATGGATTGTAGCACACCAGGCTTCCTTGTCCCTCACTGCCTCCCAGAGTTTGCTCAAACTCATGTCCATTGAGTCAATGATGTGATCCAACCATTGCATCCTCTTTCACCATCTTCTCCTCCTGCCCTCCGTACTTCCCAACATCAGGGTCTTTTCCAGTGAGTCAGCTCTTTGTATCACGTGTCATAAGTATTGAAGCTTCAGCTTCAGCATCAGTCCTTCCAGTGAATATTCAGGTTTGATTTTCTTTAAGATTGACTGGTTTGATCTCCTTGCTGTCCAAGGGACTCTTATAGATTTCCCTTAAATCCTGAGTAGATCTCAGAATGAGGACAGGTGACTGGCCTGGCTACCAGGTAATTAGCAGGAAAGTGCTTTCTGCATCTTGAAGAGCAGCATGGCCTTCCTGCCCCTGCCTGTCTCCCTCCCCAGCTGCCTCCCTTGGACTCAGGTTTCCCTGGTCCTGACAGCATCTCCCGAGATGCCCAGGCAGAGCCTGCACCAGACTCACCTCTAGCTCCCTCTTCCCTCAACAGTCCCTGCTTCACTCTTAGTCTCTACAGTAGTCATCCCTCAGTATCATCTAAGGGATTGGTTCCTAGACTCTGGCCATATTCCAAACTCCGAGGATGCTCAGCTCCTTTATGTGAAACAGCATAGCACCGTCTGCCCTCGGTATTTGCATCCACTGATTCAACCAGCCGTGAATTCCATCCATGGTTGGTTGAATTCATGGATGTGGAACCCGAGGATGCAGAGGGCAGACTATGATCTCTGTTTCCAGGTTTTCTCACAGATGCTCTCTGCATCTTTGTTTTTCTCCTGCCATGACAGCTCTGGAGTAAAGAGTGGATGTGATGTTTTGGTCCGCATTACCACATCATCCCTTGTGGACTGGAGCCTCTCTTGGGGTGGTGGTGCTCCCCAGCCAGGCCAGCCTGCTCTGTCCCTGAGCAGCCACTGCTGGAAACGCCCGCACCTGCCAGGCTGTGGCCGCTGGGCCGCCTGCCCAGGGCTCCAGTGACTGCTCACGTACTTCAAGGCAATTAGCTTTTTGTTAATTTGTCTGAAAAGAAACTCCCAGGGAGTAAATCCCCCAGAATAGTCTCGGTGACACTCGAGGTCTGATATGAGGCAGCCAAGTGGAGGAACGAAGCTGGCTTTAAGGCCTCTTCTGGGGTTTTGTTGTTGTTTCATTGCTATTTCACATCCAACTCTTTGTGACCGATGGACTGTAGCCCACCGGGCTCCTCTGTCCATGGGATTCCGCAGGCAAGAATACTGGAGTGAGTTGCTGTTTCCTCCTTCAGGGGATCTTCCTGACACAAGGATCGAACCCGAGTCTCCTGCACTGCAAACGGATTCTTTACTGTCTGAGCCCCTGGGGAACACATGCTAATATTTTCGACTTTGAGGGCCTTCGGTCTCCGTCACAGCAGCTCAACCCTGCAGCTCTAGTGCAGACCTGCGTTGTTTTCTTCTGCTGGTGTAACAAGTTGCTGTGGACTTGGTGTAAAGACAAAGTGATTTTCTTACACTCTGGGTTACAGGTCCCACATGGGTCTCCCTGGGCTAAATTCAAAGTGTTGACAAGGCCAGGTTTCCTTCTGGGGCCTCTCGGGGCGAATCCATTTCAATGTATCTTCCAGCTGCTTGAGGTCGTGTGCATGTCTTGGCTTTTGACCCCCTCCCCCTATTACATCCCTCTGTGCTTTCTTCTGTGTCTCATCCCTCTTGACCTCTCTGCCCCCCTCTTCCACCTCTAAGGACCTCTGTGGTTACTCTGGGGCCACAGGATAATTAAAGGTAATTTCCTCATCTCAATTCATACCGTTAATCACATCTGCAAAGTCTTTTTTGCTCTAGAAGCCGATGTATTTACAGATCCTGCGGTTGAGGCCGTGGACATCTTGGAAGATCTTTATCCCACCTGAACCATAGACATAGCACACGCATGCTTACTTCCTCAGTTGTGTCCAAGTCTTTGTACCCCCATGGATTGTAGCCCACCAGTCTTATGGGATTCTCCAGGCAAGAATACTGGAGTGGGTAGCCATTCTCTTCTCCAGGGGATCTTCCCAAACCAAGGATGGAACCTGGGTCTCCTGCATTGCAGATGGGTTCTTTACCATTTGAGATATCAGAGAGAAGCCACAATGTGCAAATAAATGGGCATGCTGTCTTATAATAAAACTTTATTTACAAAAGCAAAGTGCTGGCCCACAGGCCATAGCTTGCTGACCTTGGCACTCAATGATTAATGAATCTGCATCCAATTCTAACATGTGATTTTCCCTGCCATCAAGCAATTCTGGGTCACCAGCTGGGGGTCTCACAATTCAACTCAATTCTGACATCATCTACCCCAAAATAGCATCAGACTACACAGATTAAGGGCTCGGTCCCACCAGACCACCCTCCACTGCAGATGGTAATTGCAAGTCCAGGTTGTCACCTGGGTTTCTGAGCAACTGGCTAGATATCAGAGGTTCCATGACCCACTCCTTGGGTTTGTTCAATTTGCTAGTGCGTCTCCCAGAACTCAAGAAACTCTTTACTCTCTAGATCAGTGGTGTATTGCAAAGGACATTAAAGGATACAAGCCAACAGCCAGATGGGGACTTCTCTGGTGGTCTAGTGGCTACAACTTCACACTTCCAGTGCAGGGGAGCTGGGTTCAATCCTTGGTCAGGGAACTAGAGCCCATATACTACAATTCAGTTCACATGCCTCAACTAATGATCCTGCCTGCCACAACTAAGATCTGGTGCAGCCAAATAAATAACTATTTTTAAAAAAATCAACAACTGGATAAAGAGATACAAAAAACAAAGTCCGAAACAAGGGAACCTCTGTCCCCATGGAGTTTGCAGCTTGACATGGTGACACATAGACATATTTTGGTTTCCCAACCCCAAATCCTATCCTTCTGGGGTTTTATGGGGGCTTCCTTACATCATTGGCCATTGCTGATTGATTTCCTCTCCCCTCACTGGAGATCAGGGGTGGGGCTAAAAGTTCCAACCCTCTATTCATAGTTGATTGCCCTGACAACCAGATGCACTTCTATAGGGGATTTCTAAAGTCACTTCACTCTCTGAAGCAATTTCAGGAACTGGGGACAGGAGAATGAGTCTTATAACAAAAGATGCTCCTGTTTATCTATCCTTAAAGAAATTCCAAGGGTTTTGGGAGCTCTGTGTCAGGAACTGTGGATAAAGACCAAACATATACTTATTATGACCATCATTTCTCTCATCAGCAGTCCCTAGTCTTTTTGGCACCAGAGATGGGTTTCATGGAAGACAGTTTCTCCCACAGACCGGAGGTTGAGGGGGATGGTTTCAGGGAGATTCAAGCCCATTACATTTATTGTGCACTTTATTTCTATGTTTATTGCTTCAACTCTGCCTCAGATCATTAGGTATTAGACCCCGGAGTTTGGGGACCCCAGCTCTAAGTATATTTTGTGCAGTGATTATTTTTGCCTGACATTTCATGAAGAAGGTTCTGGGATCCAGTAAGTTTGAGAGGGGCTTCCCAGGTGGCTCAGTGGTAGAGAATCCACCTGCCAATGCAGGACACCTGGGTTCAATCCCTGGGTCAGGACGATCCCCTGGAGAAGGAAATGGCAACCCACTGCCTGGAGAATCCCATGGACAGAGGAGCCTGATGGGCCACAGTCCATGGGGCCACCAAGAGTTGGACATGATGGAGCAACTAAACAAGAACAACAAGTTTGAGAGACTCAGATCCTTAACTCGGTAAAAGTTCTGAGAAGTTCTGCAGTAGATAAGCCTGTTTAATTTCATTTAGTGCCACATTTTTCAAGCAACATGAAATTTTTGGCCTTGTAATACCCATTAGCATACAGAAGACCTCGGCTTCCCAGGAATGTTCTCTGGGAAACCCAGGGTTTAGCTCAGCCCCAGGCCTTGTGGACAAGCTGCCTCCAGTCTCCTGATCTCAGGTCAAGACACCAGTCACGTCACTTGAGATTTGATTAGAGAAAGCATTTTGGCTTCATTAAAGTTCATTAAATGAGCCATCCAGTGTAATTTAGCTGAATAAAAATGGCTCAAATGGGTTTAACCCACACCCCCCTTTTACAGCAATTTAATTGAGGGAAAAGCAAATATATCAACGACATAGAAAAATACTCCTTGGCCTTCAAGAGGAACACTGGGTGGCAGTATCTGCTTCCTTGTCACAGGGGCTGGATTTTAGGGGATCAGCTCAAGGGGGACCCCTTGGGGGTCGGCAGCAGCCTTAGTGATGAGATGGCTGGGAGCTTCCTTCCTTCAAGGAGGCTGAGGGCAGCCACCCTCACTGCGCCCCACAGTGGGCAGCAGGCATCTCTGGTGTGGGACTGGTGTGTGCAAAGTCCCATGTTCAAGATCATGAAGTGCAAGCTCTCTGGTTCTGCCAGCCTCCTCCTTCTCTGTGGTCTGTTCCTTTTTAGCAAACTCTTTGTAGGGTTGGTGCTGCATTGGATTTTCTTGGACTTTTCCTCCACATCCATCAGGGATTTCAAATGAATCTTGGTGTGGTCTAGCAGATGAGGGAGTTGACTGTCTTTAATAAGACCACAGAGATAGTTCTTTCATGGAAAAAGTTAGAAAGGCAGAGACAGATCAGGGGTGTGGGGTCTTCAGGAAGGAAGAACTGTCTCTTTCACATGCTGCATTCGTGGATGGAGGAAGTCAGAATTACATCATGATGATGTCTTCAAGCCACAGCCCCCGAGAGCTTATGAGAGTAGAAGAGGGTAGCCCTTTGCTATTCTCTGGGTGGCCACGCCTGATGCTTTGAGCTCGTTGTTCAGTCACTCAGTCGTATCAGACTCTCTGCGACCCCGTGGTCTGCAGCACACTTGGCTTCCCTGTCCTTCACTATCTCCCAGAATTTGCTCAAAATCATGTCTATTAAGTCGATGATGCCATCCAACCGTCTCATTCTCTGTCACCCTCTTCTCCTTCTGCCCTCAAACTTTCCCAGCATCAGGGTCTTTTCCAATGAGTTAGCTCTTTGCATCAGGTGGCCAAAGTCTTGGAGTTTCGTACGATTCTTAGAATAATGCTTTCTGCAAGCAGCAGAGTGAATCCTCTAGGAAAAGTCAGTGACTGTGGCATTCACAATTGGGATGCCAGCTGAGGTCACTCCTGGGTCTCTGTACTGTCTTGTAACCATCTTTTGCAAGAGGAGACTAGGATATGCCTGGGGTAGGAGCTGACCAAGCGAACAGGCCTCAGATTGCATCTTCGTGGCTGGACCCTGATTGGGAAGCTGGTTTCCTGGGGTGATGAAACAGGCACAGAGAGGGAGGGACTGAAAATCACGACTTGGACGCTTTCAGAGATCACAGTTCAGCAGCCAATTCTGCTGTCAGGACCTTGGGGGCAAAAGAGGGGCTGAGGATAGGTGTGCTCATCTGCTAGGGCTGCCATAACAAACACTGCAGACTGGGTGGCTTCAACAGCAGAAATGATGGCTTCTTCACAGTTCTGGAGGCTGGAAGTCCAAGATTAAGGTGTCAGCAGGGTTCCTCTCCTCTGAGGCCTCTTGCCTCAGCTTATAGATGCTGACTTTTCCTCCTGGTGTCTTCTCATCATCTGCCTCCGTGCATATCTATGTCCTAATCTCTTCTTATAAGGACACCAACCATATTGGATTAGGGTTCATGTCAATGGCCTCCTTTAGCCTTAATTATTTTTTTCTTCAAAAGTGAAAAAAAACAATATTTACTTTAGTGTCTATTGCCATACATTACATTCCCAAATTTCAAAAAAATAAGGCTGTAGGCAGATGAAATATGAGAAACCTAGCAAAGTGAATCCATAACATCTTACTCAATGATGAAACACTGGATGGTTTTCTTCTAGGTTTAGTAACAAGGAAAATGAGCCATCTTACTTCTCCTACTCAACATCACACTGAAAATCTTAGCTAGTACAATATGTCAAGAAAAAGGAAAATCAATTGGGTTGGGGGAGGAGCACCCAGGGTTTAATGCAGACTGTGAAAAATGTATCTTCTGGTAGGCCAGGAGGCACTTCCAAAGTCAGCCGCACCCTTAAACTGGGAAGTCCACAGAGACTTCCATCTTCAGCATCGGTTTGTGGGTGGGAATTAATATCTCCTTCTCAACCGTCAGCCCCCAATTGTCTCAGGGTGTTTGGGGAACAGACGTATTCACCTGGTTGGCTTCTTCTCACTGCAGAGTCCATCTTCTTTTAGTTTTTGATGTACAACAACATGGATCGGCCACATGTTTGCTAAGCTGCTTCAGTTGTGTTTGACTCTTTGCGACCCTGTGGACTGTAGCCCGCCAGGCTCCTCTGTCCATGGGATTCTCCAGGCAAGGATACTGGAGTGGGTTGCCGTGCCCTCCTCTGGGGATCTTCCTGACCTAGGGATAAAACCCGCATCTCTTAAGTCTTCTTCTTTGGCAGGAGGGCTCTTTACCACCAGCACCTCTTGTGAATCAGCCATAAGTATACGTATATCACCTCCCTCTTGAACCTCCCTCCCACCCCCATCCCACCCCTCCAGGCCGTCACAGAGCACGGGGCTGAGGCCCCTGTGTTATACAGCCGCTTCCCACTAGCTCTCTGTTTTACTTACGGTAGTGCATGTATGGGGCTTGCCAGGTGGCGCTAATGGTAAAGAACCTGCCTGCCAATGCAGGACACTTGGGTTCCATCCCTGGGTCGGGCTGAGCCCCTGGAGAAGGAAATGGCAACCTACTCCAGTATTCTTGCCTGGAGAATTCCATGGACAGAGGAGCCTGGCAGACTGTAGTCCATGGGGTTGCAAGAGAGCTGGACGTGACTGAAGCGACTGAGCAGTGGTCAGTTCGGTTTAACCGCTCAGTCATGCCCCTGTGCACCCACAGTGCACATATTGTCAATCCCAATCTCCCAGTTAGCCCCCCTCCTTCCCTAGCTGTGTCCTTCTCTACATTTTGGGGTCCATGTTGAGTGACCCTTCTGTTGGATGGTAGGGTTCCCAGGGTAGAGGGTGACATCCTCCCGAATCTTGGGGCTCCCTCCTGCTGCAGTTGGGAGCCCCCTTTATGAGGGTCACGGAACTACTTACCCTCCTAAGGTTCCCTCTGTTCACCACGGGGCTGATGCTGGAGGGGCCACCTCAGCCCGTCTCCTCCTCAGAGTCACATCTGGCCATCTGTGCATCTGGGCCTTGTTTCCTGAGCACCTAGGAGCTGCCTCATCGCCATTCATTACTCTGGGCCCCAGAGCCTGGGCTGTGAGAGCAGCAGTAGGGCAGGACAAAATTAATGGCTTTGTTTGGTGTCTCAGATGAGGGACACGGGGCAAGGTCATGGAGCTTGATTTTGGGAAAGTGTTTGATGCATCATCTCGTAAAATCTTGCTCACCAAATTAATTCCAGCGGTCAGGTGACTTGGAAACTGGCCACGGACTCGAGCAAAAGTCAGAGATGGGTGATAATGGATCTGTGAGGGAGGAGGCTCGGGACTGCTATGCAGCTCAGAGGCAGGATGGTTCTTAATTAAACCTTTGTCTGATGAGTGGGGTAACAGGCCCATCAATAACTGATGACAGGTGAATACAGGCGAGGCATCAGCTAGAAGGAAAAGCAGGGGCAGTGGGTGGTTAGGTGGGTGGTAAGTCAGTTAAAACTCTTTGCCTCATCTCTCCAATCTGCCCAGCACCATGAGCACTTATGGATGCCTCCGAGGGCAGGATGGCCAGAGGCGTGCCCTGCTGGCCTTGTTGGGGGTGAACACACTTGGGCTTTGTGTGTTTGCTTGCCTCTGGGCTGGATGCCTCTGTTGTGTGTCTCTGGCAGGCCGCTGTGTACGGTTGCATAGGTTGTGTACACGGCTCTCCCCCCGGGACTTGTGCATCACCATGTTATTCTCTCTGGGGACGGGCACTGTGCTGTGTGTATGTGGACCCGGGCATTTACAAGTCTGTGTGTTGGTTGCAGATGTTCCTAGGTATGTCGTTCTGTTGCCTGTTGCCGGAGTCTTTATGTTAAGACTGCTCAGAGCTGTTCAACTTTGATTGGAAGCCTCTGAACCTCAGTTTCCTCATCTATTGCGTGCAGATCATAGCAATACCTGCCTGGTACAGTTGCTGTAAATATTAAATGAAATCATGAAAGCAAAAGTGGGTAACCGAGTTGTTGTCATTGTTATTTTGTTGCTAAGCTGTGTTTAATTCTTCTGCGACCCCATGGACTATAGCCCGCCAGGCTCCTCTGTCCTTGGGGTTTTCCAGGCAAGAATACTGGAGTGGGTTGGCATTTCCTTCTCTGGGATCTTCCCAACCTGGGGATGAAACCCAGTCTCCTGCATTGGCAGGTGGGTTCTTTACCACTGAGTCAGTGCGGAAGCCCTGAGTAGCAGAGTAGCTGGTAATGAGGAAGCCTTCAGTGAATGCAGATTTTGGTCATGGAGATGATGTGAGGAGGCAGGAGGAGGGGAGAGAATAAGAGGATCTGGACCCCAGAAGGTGAAGGTGGCTTGTGGACCATCGAGGAGGAGGAAGGGGAGAGGGCAGTCATGGACAGAGCCCTTGGGTCCTGCCATGGCTGCTCCATCTGGCCAAAGAACTGAAGGAATGCAAGGGGCTCTTTCTCCTTCAGGTGGGGCTTGGTGGGTGGGGGAGGTCTGGGGCGGGGGGAGCTACAGAGGGGACACCCCTGGGAGAGCAGGAGCCCACCTCCCCTGTACCCAATCTCCCCCCCCCTCCCCCCTCTAACTTGTAATAAGGAGATAATGCCATTTCTTATTCTTTATTTGCCCAGAATGCCTGTTATTTTCTTTCTTTCAGAATCCAATTTTCTCTTGACATTTCTGCCTAATGTAGCAAAACTTGACCTTTGTGAAAGGACATTGCTGGCAGCCTGCTCCCTGCCTCGGGCCCCCCAAGAACTCCTGGCTGTTCCTCCCTCAGAGACGGGCGAGGGTCCCCACTTTACCTGGACTGCTGCTGGGTCCCCGCCTCCTCCTTCCAGTGGGGGTGGGGGTGGGGCATGTTTCCCAGGGCGCAGTGAACCTGGGGTTCCCGGCTGCCGCCTCTCACGACAGCCGCTGCTCAGCTTTAGAACCAGGGACTGTTCCAGGCTGCGCTGGAGTCGGACAGAGAGCTCAAGGCCCCTGGGCCTTGTCTGACTTCTGCTGCCACTGGTGCTGTTGTGCATAAACCAGCAACAAGATGCTCGTGCATAAACTCACCTTTATGGAAACATCAGAGCAGCTGATGGTAATGGAGATATGTAGGGTGGTACCAAATCCTGTGATTCTTGACCCCGAGCTTCAGCTTCAGGTCCACTCCCTGGTGTAAGGTCATGACTCTGATGGGCATAGAGGTCGGATCGCCTACTCCTCCCTTCCGAGCAGGAGATGCTCTGCTGGGAGCTGGGCACCTGGGTGTCCTTACATTGTTGCCATGCAGTTCTTCTGTCCCCCTTTCCTTTCAATTCAGTGGGGGAATGAGGTGGATTGTGGGAAAAAGATTTGCCATTGTTAGGGGTTTTGTGAAGCTGAGCATGCAGATGGGTTAAGGTTTATAGGCTTTTTTTTTTTAATTGGGGTACTGTATTGGGGCACTATTGCAACAGCTAAGGCATGGAAGCAACCTAAGTATTCAATGACAGATGAATGGATAAAGATGTGCTACATATACATGATGGAATATTACTCAGTCATTAAAAGGAGGTTTATAGGCTTTTGGTGAGAGGCTGTGTTGTTATTCACGCCAGCATCCCACAGCCCTGTGGAGAGGAAGTTAGTGACAGTGTGGGGATATAAGGGGCCCTCCTAAAGAGGGCCAAGGAGAGAGTGCTGGGGGTGCGGGAGAGAGTGTGACAGTAAGTTTGGGGTATACCTCCCTGGAGATCTTCCCTTTGTCCCCAGTCCCTTGCACCCCAAGAATGGGGTCTTCCTCCCCCACACAGTCATGGCTGTCACCAAGATAGTGTTAGTTGCTCAGTCATGTCTGCCTCTTTGTGACCCCATGGACTGTAACCCACCAGTCTCCTCTGCCTTCTCCAGGGAAGAATACTGGAGCGGGTTTCATTTCCTTCTCCAGGGGATATTCCTGAGCCAGGGATCCAACCCAGGTCTCCTGCACTGCAGGCAGATTCTTTACCGTCTGAGCCCCCAGGGAAGCCCATGTCACCAAGATAGAGCTGCCTCAAATGCGAGGGGGAAGCCCTGTTCTGTAGCTTGTCCTTGGCTTTGAATATCTGCTCCTGCGATAAGCCATGATTATCCTCTGTGACCTCACCCAGGATGAGCTTCTCCTATGGGCTCCAGACCCACACATCCAACAGGCCGTCTCATGCCTCTCTGTGGACATCAAACAGGCATCTCAGACTTAGTGTCTGCGGGGCGAAGGTCTTGATCTCCACGCCACTCTCAAGCTGAGACCCTTCTGCAGCCTTGGGCTCATTAAATGACAGCATCACTCTCCCGGGCATTCAAGTCTCCCTCCGTGCCTGATCTAACCCTGCAGGGATTCTGGCAGCTCCCCCTCACCACCTAGCTTGAATTCATCAGCTTAATCATCTCTGTGCTCTCTTCTTGCCTGGAATATGGCAGCATCTCCTAACTGCTTTGATGGCTTCCAGTCTTTGGTTCCTGTTTTTAAAGATGCTAGTTAGATTATGCCACATCCCTACTTAACACCGTTTGCTGCTCTCCCATTGTTCCTCACAGTAAAATCCAGATGCCTTACTTTGGCCCAAAAGGTGGGTGTGGCGTGGCCCCTTCTGGGTACTTATTCTATTTCTATTTTAAATTTTTTTTGACCAGATGGCATGGGGATCTTAGTTGCCTGACTGACCAGGGATCAAACCAGCAACCCTGCCTTGGAAGTGCAGCATTTTAACAACTGGACTGCCGGGAAAGTCTCCCTCCTGTTTATCCTAGGCCACACTTCTCCTACTTCCTTTCTCATGGCCTCCTTTCTGGCCCCCTTATCCCTCTCAGGGCCTCACACCTGGTGTTCCCACTGCCTGGGACACACCTTCCCTGGCACTTGGCTCAATCTCACTCCTCTTGTCTCAGCTCCAGTGTCACCTCTCAGAGGGCCTTTATGGAAGCCTTTGACTTGTGGAATGTTCAGAATGCTTGTTTATGGTGATTATTTCATAGATATATATTATTTTAAACTCATCAAGACATATATATATATATATATAACATGGACAAAATTTTTTGGTAAGTCAACTATACCTTAATAGTTAAAAAAAAAAAGGGAGGGATAAATTAGAAGTTTTGGACTAGCAGATACAAGCTGCTCTATCTAAAATGGATGAGCAGTAAGGTCTTACACACTTCTAACATAGCCCTGTCTCTCTTCCCCATCAGTTTCTTGCCCCACTTTGCTTAGACCCTTTATTCTACTCATCACAAACTGCAATTCTCTTGCTTATTCATTGGTAACTTGAACATACATTCCCAAGAGACCTTATCTGTTGTCCACCCCCTCATTCCTTAGTGGAGCCTATATTTGGCTGTGAACAAATATTTGTTATAAAAGTCCTTTAAATATAGGTGCACTTGTAAGTCTATGCATATGTGTATAAATAGGAGTCTGTGTTTGCATTTGTTACCAACATGTTTGATAGACATAGATATGCACGTGCTTGTGTTTGTGGATAGGTATTTACCTAAGTGCAGTCTTTACTGCTCTCCTTTCTCATCACTAGATGAGTCCACAGTTCCTGGGATACCACTTTGACTCTAACTGTCTCCAGCTGCTGCCTTGAAGGACTGTGATCACATCAAAAGTTGTTTGTTGAGCCTGGCAAAGTAATAACCGTGGGTGTGTTTCTTCCTTTATTCAGAAGACTAATGACTGCTCCTTTCCCCTGTACATCCTAATGAGAGCAATTAAATAGCCATTAGGAGGAGAACAGAAGTGTGAACCAAAAGGGTGATGTCTTGATCATCGATGGGCAAGGTTGCTGGGGGAGGGACTGGCTTGAAGGAATTATAGGTGTGGAGTTTTTTTGACTTGTGTGAATGCTAAGAGTTTGTTGGTAACAATAGCCTTACTTATGCAGGGTGAAGAAGTCCCAGGTATCTATAGTACAGGGTAGGGCATAGTTACCCACTCCAGTGTTTTTGCCTGGAGAATCCCAGGGACGGGGGAGCCTGGTGGGCTGCCATCTATGGGATTGCACAGAGTCGGACATGATTGAAGTGACTTAGCAGCAGCAGCAACAGCAGCAGGGCATAGTTAACAATACAATATTGTACACTTACAACTTTGGGAAAGGGCACATGTTCTATTAAATATTATTATCAAAGAAAAGGGAGGGGAGAAGCTTTTAGAGGTGCCAATTAAGTTTATGGCACTGTTTATGGCGATCATTTCATATGTATATCTATATTATCTTAAACTCATCAAATATAAGTATGTGCAGCTCTTTTGGTAAGTCAACTATGCCTCAGTGATAAAAAAAGGGAGGAGGGATAAATTAAGAGTTTGGGATTAGCAGATACAAACTACTATATGTAAAATGGATAAGCAATAGGTCCTACTGTGTAGCACAGGGAATTATATTCAGTTACCTATATAAACCACAATGGAAAATAATATGAAAAAGAATGTATTTTTCTGTAACAATCACTTCACTGTACAGCAGAAATTAATTCAACACTGTAAATCAACTGTACTTCATTAAAAAAAATACTTGCTGGTTTGTATAGGTTCTACCCTGAGGATTCTCTGTCCTCCTGAAAGAGGGTGGGCTTAAAAAGGTGAAATTTTATTGTGGTGAGGGGATAGCAGAGAATGATCAAGAAAATTTTATTAATTTATTTATTTCGTTTGATTTGCAAAGTCTTTTCTTTAAAAGGTCTCAGCATCCTCTCCAGACATTGCAGCCTTGACTGCTGCTGGCAGATGTGCTGTTAGCCGAATGGAACAAAGGAGAAGAACAACTAAGCCAGGCTCCCATGAGATGACCATGCTTACTACACAGTGCAAGACTTATTCCAGATCGTCCTCTGATTTTCTTTATTTGTCCATCTTGCAGAAACCTGTCAAGTAACCGGCTCACCACGCTCTCGTGGCAGCTCTTCCAGACGCTGAGTCTTCGGGAATTGTAAGTTCAGTTTCGAAAACTGTCAAAATTGGTGGAGTGGTGGTCAGAGATCGGGTGAAGCCACTGGAAGCTGGGGCATATATACACCTGAAGAGGTTTTTGGGGTGGATGATATGGGTGTACCATGTTCAGTGAGAGGGAGTCACCCCATTCCTTGATTTCTGGTGCTCTTTCTGGGCATAGTACATTTCAGAAGATAGGAATCTCATCTCTTAGCAGGATGTAGTTTTGTGACCTGTTAGTAATTAGTTAATAACAGTATTGAATTTGTAATAATAAAGAGAGTTAGTTTATAATAAACAACATTTGTAATATATAAATAGATTATTAGGTGTGCTTTCGTTTACATGACCTCTGATTTATCATCACTAGTGTCAATCAAGGTAGGTATTATTATGCTTCCCATAAAAATGGTATCTCCACCCTTTAAGATGAGGGTTTTTTAGCTCCAGAAAGGCATGTGAGACATAGCCAAGATCACCTTGCTAGGGACTGGCAGAACCAGGACTTGAACACAAGCCTTTAATCTCAGATTGCATGTCTTTTCCACTTCTCATGATCTTCTGTCAGCCTATTTGGCTTGAGTATGGGCATCCTGGAGGGACAAAGTCCATATATTTATTCACTCCGCCTGTGGACCTAAGTTTAGCCTTGCTGCATTCCAAGACTGATCAGTGTGCTCCTACCCCAACTAGTCATTTTTCACAAACACATATTGGATGGATGAGTGAAAACTTGTGACCACTGCTGAAAAAAATAACTCATGTTGTCATGTGAGTCATCAGGGTCAGCTCTGTGCATGAAGAACAGCATATTATGTTGAGAGAACAAATCAAGGAATAAATTGCAAAGGAACTGAGACCTGGATGGAATTAGGGACTCAGGGTTCCAGAAACACTGCTCACGTGTCTCCTCTTCTACTTGGTGACTCCAATCCAAATTCACTGAATACAGATTTCTTTCCTATCCTTTACCAAGAGGCAATGAATACCTTGGATCCCTGCCCGTGCTGTTGGCCTTTCAACTTGTTCTCCCTCCAGCTGGTTAAGACCTGAGTTCAAGGATGAGTCATAACCTTTTCTGACCCAGTTGGCTGGGAGGGAGAATATGTACATTGCCATGACAGTCCAGTATATACCCTACTCATCCTCTACTAGGCGTCTACATGATGGTAAAAGAGGTCATTCCAGGGATGGGAAGGGCAGAGAGGGTCTCTTTGACAGTGTTGGAGGGTTTAGGATAAGACTGCTTTCCTACCTTAGGACTTTGCCCTTCCCACTAGCCTTCTCCTCTGCTACAAGCATAATAGCTGTAGTGATCAGAGTTCATACATGGCTACCATATATCAGGTCATATATGGCTATCATCCACATGTACATCAATAAAAACTTCTTCCTGAGCTTGATAAAAAGGTAAATATATACTCACGTGTGTTCATGCTAAATCGATTCAGTTGTGCCTGACTCTGCTACCCTATGGACTGTAGTCCACCAGGCTCCTCTGTCCATGGGATTCTCCAGGCGGGAATAATGGAGCGGGTGGCAATGCCCTCCTTCAAGGGATCTTCCCAATCCAGGAATTGAACCCACATCTCCTGTGTCTTCTGCATCGCCAGGCAGGTTCTTTACCACTAGTGCCACCTGGGAAGCCCAAATATATACTTATTAGTTTGTAAAACACAGAGAAACTGGACAATGTCACAGAGACATCTCAGCGTCAGATTGGTCCACCTGATGCACTTGTGTTCATTCCCATCTTTGTAGGTAGACAAGACGTTAAAGGTAAATGAACGTGACTGCTTTGATCACCACTAATGCTGATTTCTGAGATCTTACTTTGTTGCAGGCACTGTGCCAAGCAATCTATCGAGTTATGTATGTTATTTAATCCTTATAACAATTCTATCAGGTCAGAATGACTACTATCACTTCACCTTTGGGGACCCTGGGGGGTACTTAGCAAGGTTAAGTATCTTGGTTAACGTCACCTGTTAGCTGAATGGCAGCATATGAACTCAAGATCTTGACTATTATGCTCAGCCATCTCCCAACTTTTTCAGTCTTTTGTCAGTCCAGGTGTGTTAGTCACTTAATCATGTCTGACTCTTTGTGACCCCATGGACTATAGCCTGCCAGACTCCTCTGTCCATGGGATTCTCCAGGCAAGAAAACTGGAGTGGATAGCCATTCCTTTCTCCAGGGGATCTTCCCGACCCAGGGATTGAACCCAGGTCTCTCCCATTGCAGTCAGATTCTTAACCATCAGAGCTACCAGGGAAATGCTTCCAATCCAAGGATGGATCCATCCTATGATAATTTTCAAACAAATGTGTGATTACAGTTTTTCCTTACCTTGCTTTAAAACTGACCAGGGGCCCTGCCCTAAAGGATCTGGTTGGGGGCTCTCTTTCTTGTGAGTCTTTCATTTAGTTCTCCCAGGAACCCAGCCCTTTATCTATGGGGGTCCAGGGACTGCATCTCTCCAGGGTGCATCTTGGTCTGCCATTGTTGGAATTATTGAGACAATGTTCAGTGCTCCTTCTAAAAGTCATTGGCTGCTAAATCAATGGTGTGCTGCCCCTATGACCTGTTTCTTGGAGTTTTAGAAACAGTTGTTCCATGGATATATATTTAAAGAAAATGTCAGATTTCTCCCAGAGGCTCATGGGACTCTGCATTCATCTTTGCCCGGAATCAATACACCAGTGAACTGGCTGTGACTTATGGCGGAATGAAGACGTTCCCTCCAGGGCGAGTCACTGTGGGAGAAGCACCATGTCCACGGAGTATTTTATTTCTGTCATATTGTTAAATAAGAAAAGAATTATATTGGAAAATAAAGAAACCCCTCTCTGAGGGAGCAGTCGCCTGATAGGGGTCTATTTTTTTTTTTTTTTTTGAGGAAGAATTGAATGTTGAGAGTGGAAAATTTATCTCTTGGCTGGAGGGGCCGCCTGTTGGCTCTTAGCTGTGGCTGTGATTAAAATCCAAACAATCCCAGTTCCTGGCAAATGGAAGAGGGGGTCGTATTTTCTTGTCTGACTTCCTGATTAGTCCACATGGCGCCATCTGCCATGAGCCATGTAGACTGCCAGGGTCTGCCCAATGGAGCCTGCGGGCTGGGGTGTGGGGAAGGGTGGGGTAGTTCCAGGAAGAAAGACTGTTGGCCCTGGAGGAGATGGCTCTGTGAGCTGGGCTGGCCAGATCCTCGCAAGGGTAGAGGTGTGAGGCTTCTAGCGACCTTCCCCAGGAACAGAAGGATCAAACTGGGGCTTTCGACAGCTTCTTAGCACATTTTATTCCTTCGTGGGGGATCTCTGCCTGCCCCAACCAGCCTCTCCTCTGATCCTTGATAGAGGAATGAATGCTGTTGGGATGCCCCTTCAGAAGGCTGAGTGTGTATGACTTTTCCAGTAGCAGAGAAGGAGAAAGAAGAGACATATATTGAGTCCCCAATGTATACGAGGGCTTCCCCTGTGGCTCGGCAGTAAAGAATCCGCCTGCCTATGCAGGAGGCGCTGAGATGTGGTTCAGTCCCTGGGTTGGGAAGATCCCCTGGAGGAGGAAATGGCAACTCACTCCAGTATTCTTGCCTAGAAAATCCCATGGACAGAGGAGCCTGGTGAGCTACAGTCCATAGGATCACAAAGAGTCAGACACGACTGAGCGACTAAACAACAACAATGGATAAGAGGTCCAGTCTCATCCCAGGGAACAACCCCACAGTGGGGTGGGGATGTCCTTATCCTCCAGTTGGACAGATGAGGGTTGGAGGCCTGGCCAAGTGAAATAGCTGATCCAACATCACAAGTAATGGGAATTAGTACTGTGATTATTAGCATTGCTACCACCCAGGTATGCACTTTTCAAAGACCAGCTCTTTTTTGACTCAACTTAGCCCCACAGCCCACATGCTTTGCATCTCCTTCCAGAGGCCACTGTCAACATGGCAGCTCCCCTTGGAATCAACAGAGGGGAGAAATGGAATCCAAAGGGGGAAAAAAAATTCCAAACAAGTTAGCATCTCAGGGCCATTGCCATATGCCAGACACTTCTTTTACTCATTTCTCATTTACTTTTGTGAGATGAAGGGAATGGTCTTGGCTGAGCACCAAGCCCATCGCTTCTCACTGGTCCGGGCTGTCTTTTTTCTTACTGATAAAAACTGGAAGAATCTTTTGAGAGTTGCATCAGAGTAGCCAGCTGTCTTCCCATGGCATGGGTTTGGAGAGGTTTGAGTTGGTGTTGCGCAGTGCTCGCCGAAGTTTCTGGTTTTGGCAAGATGCTGTCTTCCCATTACCAAGAAGATGGGAACTGTCCATCGAGAAAGCCAAGCGAGAATCAAAGAGATTGCCTCCGAGGTAAAGAATGAATTAGAAAGAAAAGAAGCTTGGATTCTGAATTCCATGATACAATTTAGGCAAAGGCGAGAGGCACCAGAGGATATAAACTCACAGTGCAGAAACCCTTCAGAAATACCCTAAGGACCATTAGCGTATCTCCAACAGGCTTCTCTTAATACCCTGCACGCACGGAGCAGACATGATTAAAACAGATTGGAATATTTCATTTTCTTAAAGCACAGTGATAATTATGTCTGGTATAATCTGCAGATTTAATAGACTTGGTAAAATATTAACTTGGTTTCGGGGATGGTTTTGTGCTAATCCTGGCACTTTCCCTCTCCCAGTGCTGGCCCTGACTGCTTGCCACAGCTCTTCAAGTCACTAAACAAGCTGGTTAAGGGGTTTCCTGGTTGCTCAGTGATTAAGAGGCCGCCTGCCAGTGCAGGAGACTTGGGTTCCATCCTTGGTCCGGGAAGATCCCACATGCCTTGGAGCAGCTAAGCCCATGTACCACAACTACTGAGCCTGTGAGCTGCAGCCACTGAAGCCTGAGCAGCCTGGAGCCCCTGCTCCACCACAAGAGAAGCTACCACAATGAGAAGCCCGCACACAGCAACCAGACAGTAGACCCCACTCACCGCAACTAGAGAAAAACTTGTGCAGCAATGAAGACCCGGCACAGCCTAAATAAATAAATAAGCTTCTCAGGTGACTCAGTGGTAGAGAATCTGCCTGCAGTGCAGGAGACCTGAGTTCAGTCCTTGGGTCGGGAAGATCCCCTGGAAAAGGAAATGGTAACCCACTCAGATATTCTTGCCTGGGAAATCCCATGGACAGAGGAGCCTGGTGGACTATAGTCCATGAGGTCTCAAAAGAATTAGACATGACTTAGTGACTAAGCAACCAACAACAGCAAAATAAGTAAATAAACAATCAGACTAATAATACTGTTATTATAATAATAACCTGACCTCTTTATCGCCCCTATAACTTCAGAAAGCAGGTTAACATAGATCATCACTAATCCTCACAATAACTGTGAGGAAAGAAGATTGAACCCACTTACTCCCTTTTGTAGAAGTTAAAACAGAGCCTTGCAGAATGAAGTTAATTGCTGTCTTCATATCCTAGGGCTGCCTTAACATGTTTCCACAAATTTGGTGGCTTCGAACAAAAGAAAATGATTCTCTCCCTGTTCTGGAGCCCAGAAGTCCAAAATCAAAGTGTCAGCAGGATACACACACTGCAGAGGCTCTAGGAAGAGCCCTTCCTTGCCTTTTCCAGTGTCTAGTGGCCTCTGGTGGTCCTCAGCTTGTGGTAGCACCACTCCAGTCTCTGCCTCCATCTGCACGTGGCCATCTTCCCCATCTCTTTGTCTTTGATCTTTCCCTCCTCTCTCTCTCTCTCTCTGTCTCTCTTTCATTGGCTGCACAACATGGCTTGTGAAATGTCCCTGAGCAGGGATTGAACTCATGCTCCCTGCAGTGACCACTGGGGAAGTCCTGTCCTTCCTTCCTCTTCTTTGGATACCGGTCATTGGGTTTACGGCCCACCGTATTCCAGCATGATCTCATTCATGATTTCACTTGATTATATCTGCAAAGACTCCGTTTCCATAAAGGTCACATTCACAACGACTGGGACTTAAGGCTTTGGTCGAGGAGGAGACACTCTTCAATCTACTGTGGCCCCCAAGTTGACACACCTGGCTCAACTCAGATCTTCGGGTACATTTTTTACGATCGGGCTGTTGGCATCTTCAGGTGCCCTTTGGGCACATTTTCTCCTGTGACAACAGATTTGGGTCTCTGCCCCATTTTCCACTACCTGGCACCAGGATTGCCACCCACAGCACTGATACTGCGGAGGGGAGAAGAAGACCAGAGTGATGGCTGGCGGGGAATCAGTGTTTGCTAAACACCCAGTCTTGGCGTTGGCTGTTCAGCCAAGTGTCTGTGTGCACAGACTCAGATGAGGCTGAGTTAATCTGCAGGAAGCCCCAGGGGCCCTGCAATTAGGCCCCGGGCCATCTTGGGGCAAGGGCTGGGTGTTGGTAATCTGTGCTCTGAAGCAGCTGCTGCTGTATTATTCATGGGGCTGCCTGCATTATTGATGGAGCCTGGGAAGGCTGGCTTTAGGCTCCAGGAGTCTGTCCCTGAAGCCCTGGCTGAAGGCTCCACTGCTCCAGGCTGGACTGGGTGGGAGAACAGACTGGATCATTTAGACCCAGGACTTGCCCTTCTTTGCTTCTGGTCCATTTCATTGATTTTTTGTTTTTTTAAAAAATAATCTTATTAATTAACTTATTTGGGGCCTATGCTGGGTCTTCCTTATGCGCGGGCTCTTCTCTAGTTGTGGCGAGTGAGGGTTGCTCTCTAGGTTTGGTGCATGGGCTTCTCACTGCGGTGGCTTCTCTTGTTCCAGATCACGGGCTCTAGGGCACTCGGGCTTCAGTAGTTGCAGTTTCTGGCCCCGAGAGCACAGGCTGTATAGTTGGTGACGCCTGGGCTTAGTTGTTCCACCGCATGCAGGATCCTCCCAGATCAGGGGTCGAACCCATGTCTCCTGCATTGGCAGGCAGATTCTTTACCCATGAGCCAGCAGGAAAGTCCCCACTGCACTGTTTGACTCTGTTATCAGATTGTGAAGATGACCGTGGATTTGCTTGTGAGATGCTTGTTACACTACTGTTCTGAGTCTCAGCATGCTCTCTGCTGTGTGTATGTCTCGCTGTCCAGGAGGACGGTCCAGAGGGATGGGGGAAGAACTCAGGGTTCTTCTGAAGTTTTCGGGAGACCCGGGGTTGGAGGAAAGGAACAAGTCTTGTGGTGCTTGCCTTTTGGAGGAGAAAGAGGGATGGAAATAAATAAGCCATTAGCGTGCCCATGCCCGGCAGGGTCTTAGCCATGCCCCACATATCTCATCAGCTCCTCCTGCCAGCCTCAGGGTGCTGAGGCATCAGCCTCCTTTCTGGGGGACACTCCTGAGATGTGGGGAAGCACAGTAGTGCAGGACTCAGACAAGAGCCAGAACTGAATAAAGCGCATGTGACCTGAAGCAGCCCGCCAAGCCTCTCACTCGTCTAGTGTTTTCCACCCAGGTGGGTAATTTGGATTTTTACAGCTACTTAATAATGAATGACCACATCTTGTCAAGTAAGCAACTGGGAAAAATCAGGCTGACCTGGTTCAGTTTGCATATATTCCAGCATCTGGACCCTCAATATCCTTCCAACAGGGCTGACAGGCCTCTCCTCGCAGCCCCTGCAGTGTGAATCCCAACCAGTTCTCCGCGTCCCTTCCCCCCAAGCAGGCTGGGCAGTTTCTTCCTTCCAGAAGAAACCTCTCTGGTTTTCTCCTGTCTATATTTTCTCTATTTTCTCTCTTATTTCTCAGCTGCTGCAGACGCATCTACCTTAACCCCAGGGCAAACCCCTCCAAGGGTCCTTAACTTCATCTCTCACTTTCCTGCCCTAGGACTTTCCCTTCCCCACCCCACCCCCTGGCCCTGCCCCCTACCCCAGCCCTGATATGTTTCCCTTTTTCCTTTCCACTGATTTCTTCTCTTCTTTCAACCAAAGACATTTCTCTCCACCATTACTTTCCTTGCCCTGGAGCATAAAACCTTGGGGTCGTATTTTACTCTTTCCTTTTCTTCTACCTCCAGTGAAGCACCAGACTTGACCTTTTCTTCCTTTATGATGTCTTCTCCATTTTCCCCTTGACTCTCCCCAATTTGATTGCAGAATTCCAAATTTGAATGCAGAGTTTTCCAAATTTGAATTCAGAGTTCCAAATTTGAATGCATCTTTTTGAATGAAGAGTTCCAAAGAACAGCAAGGAGAGATAAGAAAGAGATCACTTTGCACTCAGAGATCAATGCAAAGAAATAGAGGAAAACAACAGAATGGGAAAGACTAGAGATCTCAAGAAAATTATAGATACCAAGGGAACATTTCACACAAAGATGGGCACAATAAAGGACAGAAATGGTATGGACCCAACAGAAGCAGAAGATATTAAGAAGAGGTGGCAAGAATACAGAGAACTGCACAAAACGATCTTCATGACCCAGATAACCATGATGGTGTGATCACTCACCTAGAGCCAGACATCCTGGAATGTGAAATCAAGTGGGCCTTAGGAAGCATCACTCTGAACAAAGCTAGTGATGGTGGAATTCCAGTTGAGCTATTTCAAATCCTGAAAGATGATGCTATGAAAGTGCTGCACTCAATATGCCAGCAAATGTGCAAAACTCGGCAGTGGCCACAGGACTGGAAAAGGTCAGTTTTCATTCCAATCCCAAAAAAGGAAACACCGAAGAATGCTCAAACTACTGCACAATTGCACTCATCTCACATGCTAGTAAAGTAATGCTCAAAATTCTCCAAGCCAGACTGCAGCAATACATGAACTGTGAACTTCCAGATGTTCAAGCTGGATTTTAAAAAGGCAGAGGAACCAGAGATCAAATTGCCAACATCCACTGGATCATCGAAAAAGCAAGAGAGTTCCAGAGAAGCATCTACTTCTGCTTTATTGACTATGCCAAAGCTTTTGACTGTGTGGATCACAACAAACTGTGGAAAATTCTGAAAGAGATGGGAATACCAGACCACCTGACCGACCTACTGAGAAAACTGTATGTAGGTCAGGAAGCAACAGTTAGAACTGGACATGGACCAACAGACTGGTTCCAAATCAGGAAAGGAATACGTCAAGGCTGTATATTGTCACTAAGCTTATTTAACTTATATGCAGAGTACATTATGCGAAATGCTGGGCTGGATGAAGCACAAGCTGGAATCAAAATTGCTGGGAGAAATATCAATAGCTTCAGAGGTGCAGATGACACCATCCTTATAGCAGAAAGCGAAGAAGAACCAAAGAGTCTCTTGATGAAAGTGGAAGAGGAGAGTGAAAAAGTTGGCTTAAAGCTTAACATTCAGAAACTAGTATCATGGCATCCAGTCCCATCACTTCATGGCAAATAGATGGGGTAACAGTGGAAACAGTAGCTGACTTTATTTTTTGGGGCTCTAAAATCACTGCAGATGGTGACTGCAGCCCTGAAATTAAAATACACTTACTCCTTGGAAGAAAAGCTATGACCAACCTAGATAGCATATTAAAAAGCAGAGATGTTACTTTGCCAACAAAAGTCTGTCTAGTCAAAGCTATGGTTTTTCCAGTAGTCATGTATGGATATGAGAGTTGTACTATAAAGAAAGCTGAGTGCTGAGGAGTTGATGCTTTTGAACTGTGGTGTTGGAGAAAACTCTTGAGAGTCCCTTGGACTGCAAGGAGATCCAACCAGTCAATCCTAAAGGAGATCAGTCCTGAATAGTCATTGGAAGTACTGATGCTAAAGCTGAAACTCCAATACTTTGGCCACCTGATATGAAGAGCTGACTCATTTGAAAAGACCCTGATGCTGGGAAAGATTGAAGGCAGGAGGAGAAGGGGACAACAGAGGATGAGATGGTTGAATGACATCACCAACTGGATGGACATGAGTTTGAGTAAGCTCCGGGAGTTGGTGATAGACAGGGAAACCTGGCGTGCTGCAGTCCAAGGAGTTGCAAAGAGTCAGATACGACAGAGCAACTGAACTGAAGTCCCCAACTTTTACCTCTCTATTCCAGGGTCTTAGTAACTGAGCAGCAGTTCTCTCATGGTGGTCCAGAGTCCCAGGGATCCCCAAGACCCTTACTGGCAGATCACAAGGTTAAATCTCTTTTCATAATAATCCTGCAATGTTATTTGCCTTTTTCACTCCCTTGTTCAAAGAAGTTTTCTAGTGGCCATGTGATGTATGCTAACATCCTTCCTCTGATGCTCAGTGGAGTTTTTGCTAATGTATTCTTGTGTTTTAATTATTTTCCCAATTTTTATTTCTAATATGGTAAATTATGATAAGTACCATGCACCTGAAAGCTCTTTGAGACCCTCAGTCATCTATCAGGGTGAAAAGGAGTTCTGAGACCAAAAAGTTGGAGAGCACCGACCTGGAGCCTGCCAGCCTGGATGGTGCCTGCGTGTGCCTGAGAAAAGATGCCTCTTCTGGGTGGATAGAGCCCATACCTGGTGCCAGGTCTGCTCAAGGGTGTGCAGGCTGGATTTCATCTCTACTCCTCCCTTTGGCTGGGCACTTTGAGACATGTACAAACTTCCCCACTGTACACCGTGACCCTGTGTTTCTCGGATGTCCTAACTCATGTCCCAGGCTCCAGCTTGCCTCCTCTCTGGTTCATCCTGTCCAGCATTGTTGGATTGCTCTTCTTACAGTTTTGTTCACATCACTGTCCAACTACAAGGACTCCAGTGGTTCCCACTGCCTTCTGGATGCATTTCAAGCTTCTTGATGTGGCCATGGATGTCCTCCGCCATCTGGCTTTCACTTGTCCTTCCAGCTTTATTTCCTGGTGCTCCTTGACACAAGCTCTCTGCCATGGTGCAACTTTATTTTTCTTGTTTTCATAGTCCAGTCAGTAACAGGCCCTATAATTTTTCCCTAGTCACTCCCTCCACAAGCCCCCAAAGTCAGAGGTCCTGCTTACTCCTCTTAGAATCCCCTGTCTAGCAATGCCTTGCCCGTGATAGATGGTGAGGAAGATGCATGGCTTTTGGACTCCAACAGGCTGAAATTTGAGGCCCTGAGGCTTCCCCTATGACTCAGCAAGTAAAGAATCCATCCGTAGTGTAGGAGACACAGGAGACGTGTTTAATCCCTGGGTTGGTAAGATCCCCTGGAGGAGGAAATGGCAACCCACTGCAGTATTCTTACCTGGAGAATTCCATGGACAGAGGAACCTGGCAGGCTACAGTCCCTGGGGTCGCAAAGAGTTGGACATGACTGAGCACATAAATTCACTGCCACACACAGCGGAGGGACTTTGAGCGCATGGCTTGATTCTTCCGAACATGAAAGGGGGAGTCCCTCATCTGTGTGGTGATGGGACTTGGCTATCTCCAAATGTAGTTGTGAGAGGCAGATGCTTGATAAAAGTTAGTTCTTATCTCCTTTGCTGAATGAGTATGGTGTGTGGAGAAAAATCACAGGTACTTTTAGACCAAGAGGATATCACACGGGAGTGTTTGACATGCTACATTTGCTGTCCTGTTGGCTGGAAAACACTGATTCCTGCCCCCAAAGGCCTCTCTTTTCTTCTTTTATTTTAAATATTATTTATTTATTTGACTGTGCTGCATCTTTGATCGTTGTTGTGGCATTCAGGGTGTTTAGTTGCGGTATGTGTGATCTAGTTCCCTGACCAAGGATGGAACTCAGGCCCCTTGCATTGGGATTGCGAAGTCTTGGATACTGGACCACCAGGGAAGTCCCTCCCTTTTTTTTTTTTTTTTTCTTTTCGCCTGAAAGTTGGTTGATGCTGATGCCTGCTTCACTACTTCGGAATTTGCCACCTATCTTAGTGCAGTTACCCAAGCACCCCTCCCTCTGGGCATCAACAGAGTCATCCCCATACTGGCCCACAAAGAGAATCATGTTCCCCTGAGCAATCTAGGCATTCTGATCTATCAGGTGCCCTTGACCTCAGGAGTTTTACATCAGCTAATACCCCTCAGTTGTCTGCTAAAAACTCCCTTCTGGAGGGGTAGTGACCCCCTCTAAGTCACAAGGAAAGTGAGTGAGTGGAGAAGGAAGGCCTTGAGCTTGACTCTTCCTCCATTAGATGGTCTTCTTCACCAAGATGAATGCTCCCAGGAAACAGGGACTGATTATTCATTTCCATTTAAATAGCACTCACTCCAGAGCCAGACATGGAAGAGGTGCTTATTAAAGATTTTGTTGAATCTATGAAAGAATCAAGCTGGTCCTGTTACGCCTGATGTCCGAATCCCCGAGCGGGAAGAGAGAAGGCTTCCAAGACAATGCAACTCGCAAAAAGGGAAGTTTGTTGCTGACTCGAGTCAGGGCTCCTGCTGCATCCAACCCAGTGGTGCAGGTCAGAGAGCCCCGAGCCCAAGCTGTTACACAAATTTATAGGGTGGGCACACGCCGTTGGTAGTTGGTTTAAGTGAATTGGTTACAAGTTTGCAAAGCAATTTCATTGGTCAAAACTTTCATGCACGCGGGACTTTCCCGGGGGTTTCCGCCCCGTTCCTAATTTCCTAATTGGCGAACAGCGGTCAGTGTTTAAGCGAAAGCTGATTGGTTGTATCCAGGTGGCCTGATAATCTTACCACCCAGAAGTAGGAAGGCCTGCTCCTAATCTAAGCTGCCTGCCATGGTGTTACTTCTGCTTGCCTCACAGTCCCAAGATGGGTTTTGAGAAAATGTTGGAAATGGCTAATCACGTTCACTCCAAGGAGAAAAGCCTCCTCCTTCCTTTATACTTACCTTCCTTCCATTTTTCTTCCTCCTTTTATTCATTCAACAGGTATTTAAGTGCGAGGCTCAGTTATAGGTATTGGGAATACAGCAGTGAACCTAATAGTCAATGTCTCTGACTTTGATGGAATTTAATTTTTATTTAGGGAGATAAAGCAAATAAATATTTATTTTTTTAACTTTTTTCTGTATCTGTTCTATGTATAATAGTTTGCATCTGCTAGTCCCAAATTCCCAAGCAAGCAAATAAATATTTAAACTGATGCTGGGCAGTGACAAATCCTAGAAGGAAGAAAATAGGCAAGGACCTAGGCAGTGTGAGGGTATGGGTTGAGGGTGGCTTTCCTACAGAGGTGGGCAGAGAAGGCCATAGGAGATCAAGGGAGCTGATCTCACAGATATGTTCTGGGTCCAAACTCTGTAGACAGAGAGGACAACAGGTGCAAAGGCCCTGAGGTAGGAGCCTGGAGGTCACCCTACTGACCTTGACCCACAGCAAGGTCAGTGTGGCTGAAGAAGAGGAGGGGAGGGTGAGGCAGGCGATGAGAGGTGACAGAGTGTGGTGCCAATTCCATAGGCCTTTGACTTTGACTTTCGATGAGTTGGGAGGCCGCTTGGAGGGTTTTGAGGATAGGAGCTTCCCAAAATGACGTAATTAAAAGGTCTGTTCGCCAGATGAGTTCAGTGGAATGGATTTTCTTTTTAATAAGTTTATTCATTTAGAAACTATAAATTTGTGAACTTCTATGAAGTTACTTCTTTAGTTGTTCAGTCGCTCAGATGTGTCCGACTCTTTGCAACCTCATGGACTGCATGCAGCATTCCAGGCTTCCCTGCCCTTTACTCTCTCCCAGAGCTTACTCAAATTCATGTTCGTAGAGTCAGTGCTGCCATCCAACCATGTCATCCTCTGTTGTCCCCTTCTCCTCCTCCCCTCAATCTTTCCCAGCACCAGGGTCTTTTCCAATGAGTCGGCTCTTTGCATCAGGTGGCCAAAGTATTGGTGCTTCAGCTTCAGCATCAGTTCTTCCAATGAACATTTAGCACTGATTTCCTTTAGAATGGACTGGTTTGATCTCCTTGCTGTCCAAGGGACTCTCAAGAGTCTTCTCCAGTACCACAGTTCAAAAAAATCAATTCTTTGGTGCTCAATATTTCTTTAGAGACGCTGCCAAATGCCTTCTCTCATGAGTCTGAGGAGCAGGTGGGGGGCCTTTGGCTTCAGGGCCCTGGGAGGGACCGGGGCCTCCCTTGGTTCAGGGGTTCCCTTCCCTCGCTTCTCGCCCACAGGAGGTTGGAGCAGAACTTCTTCAACTGCAGCTGTGACATCCGCTGGATGCAGCTGTGGCAGGAGCAGGGGGAGGCTAAGCTCAACAGTCAGAACCTCTACTGCATCGGCGCCGATGGCTCCCAGCTGCCCCTCTTCCGCATGAACATCAGCCAGTGTGGTGAGTGAGGCCCCCGGCCTGGCTGGCTCTACGCCGGCCTCCCACAGACCCCAGGGATGGTGCGGCACGTCAGTAGAGGAAGCCAGGGCTTTCCGTCTCCACTGCCCTCCCAGCCTCGAGTTCTCCACACTGGCTGTGGATCCGGCTCCCCTCTTACTTCCTGCTTGATCCTGTCCCTTCATGAACCAGCTGTGGGAAGGTTGGCTTCAGGCAGCAGTCCCCAATCTTTCTGGCACCGGGGACTGGTTTCATGGAAGACCGTTTTTCCTTGGACGGAGGGTGGGGGATGGCATGGTTTGGGGATGATTCAAATACATTACATTTATTGTACACTTTATTCCTATTTTTATTACATCAGCTCCACCTCAGATCATCAGGCATTAGGTTCTGGAGGTTGGGGACTCTTGGTTTCAGGGATGCAGAAAAGGGTTACATGTGCCCTATTTGTGATCGAACCAGAGTCCCTGTACCCTGTCAGTTTCTTATTAAGCAAACCTGAAGGAGTGCAGGTGCAGGTGTGGTCTCCAGGTCTCCTTTATTAGTAACGTCTAAGGGACTTTTAGAGAAGCAGATGTGTGGGCCTGATCACTCATCTCTGACTTATGAGATCAGAGTGTCTGGGGATGAGTTTGGAAATGTGAATTTCTAGCGAGCTCCCCAGGGGAGTCTGAAGTGGATCAAAGTTTTGAGAGCCAGTGCCCAAAGTGGAAGGTGCCATTTGATGTCATTGCTAGAGTTGCATGCCTTGAGCAACTGTCCTCCCCTCCAACCCTGCCCGCCATCCCCTCCACCAGTAAAAGCTGCATGGGCTTACGTCCTGAGATCTGATGTCTGGAGCTGGTGTGAGGCTTCTGAGACTTGGGGTACTTTTAAGAGGTCAAGCAGGTTGTGTTGGAGTCATTATTAGACAAAGCAGGAAGTGCCACCATTGCCCTCATGGACAGAGTTTTGGTCACAAGCTCTTCCTTTTCTGTTCACCTGCCCTGTCCTCCCTCCCAGACCTTCCTGAGATCAGTGTGAGCCATGCCAACCTGACCGTACGAGAGGGTGACAATGCCGTCATCACCTGCAACGGCTCGGGCTCGCCCCTGCCCGATGTGGACTGGATAGTCACGGGCCTGCAGTCCATCAACACCCACCAGGTAGGTGTGGCCTTGGGCCCCGTCACCTATTAGTCTTATTGAGCTGAATCGTGAAGAGAAGCAAGAGATGTAAGAATAAGAAAGAGGAAGAGGGGAAGTTTGCGGTCCTCTTTCTACAAGAAGAAAGGCGGAGACTTGGGTGCTTTACCCAGCCACAACTTTTTCTGGCCAAACTGATCTTAAGCAGACTATAAACACCTCTGTACCTTACCTTCCTCATCTGTGAAATGGGTATAATGCTGCCATGCACCTCATAGAGTAAGTGTGAGGGTTACCTGAGCTCTTGACTGTAGAGAGCTTTGCCTTTGGTCAGCGTGCCTTCACTGGATAGCCCTCTTTCACTTTCTGCCCGTCTTTCCTTTTGATTCCTGAAGGTGTTGGGGAGTTTGTTGGGGGAAGCTTGTGGAAACTGATTATTGTCTTGGTTTTGGTGCCATCATCTGATTTTTCTGTTTTGAATCTTTTTTAAAATTTTTATGTGGTAAAGTATATGTAACTTAAAATTTACAGTCTTAAATGTTTTTTTAGTTCTTATAAAATATTAGCTCTATTCCCTGTGCTGTACAATATATCCCTGGAGCTTATTTTATATGTCTGATGGTTGTCTGTTTTCTTGGGGTTTTAGACAAATCTGAACTGGACCAACGTTCATGCCATCAACCTGACACTGGTAAATGTGACGAGTGAGGACAACGGCTTCACCTTGACATGCATCGCTGAGAACGTGGTGGGCATGAGCAACGCCAGCGTGGCCCTCACTGTCCACTGTGAGTGGATGCCATTGTGGAGGGTGGCTGGGACCCTGGGGATCTCGGCACAGGAGGTTGGGCTGGGGTGGGGCCACTGCAGCGGGCCCGGTCCACTAGGAGGGCAGAAAGACTCCTGTGGGGCAGTACTGGGCAAGGAGACGCAGGAGACGCTAGATCCCTGGGTTGGGAAGTGGAGAAGGAAATGGCAACCCACTCCAGTATTCTTGCAGGGATAATCCCATAGACAGAGGAGCCTGGTGGGGTACAGTCCATGGGACTGCAAAAGTCGGACATGACTGAGCATGCATGCATGCATGAAGAATTGGGCTGCCCGCCCCAGCTCCTGGTAGGCTGCTCCAGGACATGGGAGGTTCCGTGTCCTGGGCTTCAGCTGGCCTGTCCCCTGGCAGACCCCCCGCGTGTGGTGAGCCTGGAGGAGCCCGAGCTGCGCCTGGAGCACTGCATCGAGTTCGTGGTCCGCGGCAACCCGCCGCCCACGCTGCACTGGCTGCACAATGGCCAGCCGCTGCGGGAGTCCAAGATCATCCACGTGGAGTACTACCAGGAGGGTGAGGTCTCCGAGGGCTGCCTGCTCTTCAACAAGCCCACCCACTACAACAACGGCAACTACACCCTCATCGCCAAGAACCCCCTGGGCACCGCCAACCAGACCATCAATGGCCACTTCCTGAAGGAGCCCTTTCCAGGTGAGGGTGGGACTGCCCTGGGGTGGCCGATCCCTCCAGCGCTCAGGGGGGTCGGGGTGTGGGGGCTTGAGGGTGAAGCAGCGTCAACACGGATACCATCATCACCAGCAACCACACACACTTTGCAGCATCTTCGGCCACCACCAAAATTTTATATAAATTAGATACAGTCTCTGTTTTCTGTTAGCGGTCACTGTAAAAACCAAGGCCCCTTGGAAATACACAGCTATGCATATAAGGGTATACGGTGTCATGGTAGAGTAAGTAGGGACTTGGGAACTGGGTTGGAATGGTGGGGAATTTGTACCCAGTCCTTTGTTTGTTGGGGGATTCTGGGCCTGATCATTACCTCAATATCCTCATCTGTGAAATGGGCATGATGGTACTGCTCCCATAAGAATCTTGTGACTTTTATTAAATAACTTAAAGTAGACAAAGTGTGTGTCTCAGGCTTTGGTACCTAATGATGGTTTGATGATTTTCCATGTAAGGGGCTTCAAGGTCTCTCTGATTCACCCACACATTTAACAGACAAGTTAAATCTCTTTCCACTTGCTGGGTAGAAGCAAGGCTTTGCCTGGAGTTGAGGCTCCCAGGCCTGTGGCTCCTTTCCTCTAATGCTGTGGTGAGTTGATGGGTGGGGAGTTCCTGATGCCCTCAACCTGAATGGTGCTGACTTCCAGTGGATGGGTGGGGGAAGGAGAGGTCATTGAAATAATGAAAAATTTTGTTTGAATATTTGGGAAGGGAGTCTGTCTTTGTCTGGACTGGAATATTTCCAATATCTTCTTGAAGTTGGAGTAGAAGAAAACACTCCAAGAGTTTAGTGAAAGTGGCTGCAGCATCTCTTGGTAGATTTGGCAACTGATAAGTTTCTATTAGTGAAGTCATGTATCTTTGATGACCTTGCTGATTTCTGCTGGGAACAAGCTAGAGGACCTCTCAGCCTTCAATTCCTAGAAATCCAGGCTTCTAATGAGGTAAAGAGTAAAGCAGATATCAGTAAAGATATCAGTGAAGACTGATATCATGCGCGCGCTCACACACACACACACACACACACACACGGCAGAGGAGGACTAACGCTGCAGCATCTGCTTATGTGAAGGTGACTTTACAACATACAGATAACCATCATGGAGCAGCTCCAAGGGGCCTTTTAAATCTTAGCACAAGGAAACTTGAACTCTGGAGACACTGAGAGACACTCTGGAGAGACAAGACTGCCTGGGAAGCTAAATTCTTGCATGGAGCTCTGTGGAGCAGTGATGACACCGTCGCTCAGGAGAGGACTGAGAATGTGCCAATGCTTGAGACCCTGGCCATCCCATATGGTCTGACACTTCCATCATCATTCCTAGTATACCCAGTAAAGGGCCTCAGGACACTTCCCACCGTGGGTCACACGGGGCTTTTTAAGAACTGGAAGAGTCCTGGTTGGCACTGTGGAAGCAGCAAGCTTTAGATGCTGAGATGCTTTGCTTTTCAGGACTGTAACATCAGGCTAGGCTTTGTTGGCATTAAGGGTTGGAGTGGCCCTTTGCCCTGCTCATGCCCATCTGGTGATTAGAGAATGGACTCTGTTTTTAAAGGGGAGGTGTATGAACACTAACAGGGGAAAGGCGAGGTGGGATGAATTGGGAGATTGAGGTTGACATGTATACTCTACTGGGTATAAAATAGATAACTAATGAGAACCTACTGGACGGCACAGACAACTCTGCTCAATGTTCTGTGGGGACCTAAATGGGGAGGAAACCCAGAAAAGAGGAGATATATGTGCGTACGTATGGTGATTCACTCTGCTGTGTGGCAGAAACTGACAGGACATTGTACAGCAACTATCCTCCAATGCATGTTTTCTTTCTTTCTTTTTTTTTTTTTAAAGAGGAGATTCTCCACTCCCTCATGAGTGAGGAGTGAAGCCCCTGCCAAGTGATGCTTCTGTTCTCAAAGGGAAACTCCTGGGGTCTGGAGAGAGGGGGAGCCCTTGAATGTTTGAGAGGTGGGGCAAGACACTCCGGCTCCTGTCTACAGAGGGTGTGCTGGCCGTGGGGCAGCAGAAGCAGTGGAATGGTGCGGGGCATGGCTTTTCCCACTGGGAGGGAAGCCCTTCTCTGTGTCCTCCTAGCCATACGTACACCTTCTCTGTCTCCAAGAGACACAGCTGCCCCGCCTCATCACCTCTGGACACCCCTATCACCTATTGACTCTAATCAGGCCAGTCGTTCTCAAGGAGCGGTCCCCAGAGCAGCAGCGTCCACATCACCTGGGCAGGTGTTAGAACTCAAACCCTAGAGCCCCACCCAGACCTACTGAGTCAGGAATTGTGGGGTGGGGCCCAGCAGTCTGTGTCTTAACAAGCCCTCCCACCCTGAAAATTCAGATGCTCTTATTTGCCAACTGCTGGCGTGGCACGTGATGGACCGAGGAGGCAGGAGAGAGGGTGGAGTCACAGAGGAGCTTGAAGCAAACCGTTCACCCGCAGCCTGCCAGGGCCATCCTGTGCGAAGGTTTGCTTATTCGTAAAGGAATCATTGGATGATGAAACAGCAGTGACGGGGAAGAGATGGGCCAATCGTGTCAGTGACAAAGTAGCTAGGCATTCAGGAGAGTCGGTTATCTGGTTTACGCAGGCAGTAAACTGCACCCCTGCTGAGCCCTGGGTGCAAAGGCTCTTGGTGGGTTCCTAATCTTCCCTTGCTGTAAAGTGGTGGGCAGGTTGTATTTGTCATTTGTACCCGTCTCGCTTCCAGGCAGCAAAGCATGGAGGTTAAGAGTCCAAGGTCTGAAATCAGACAGATTGCGGTGCAAACTGCATCTGTGGTCCTACTGGAGAGGTGGCCTCAGCTCCTAGAATGGGGCTTGGCACACGGTGGGCGTGAGATGCCTCTGCTTCTTCATCTATAAAATGGGGATGGTAACCGGAGCTGCTGCCTGAATAGTCCGAAGATGAATGAAGTGATGTCTGCCAAATGTTTTGCTCTATGTCTGGACAGAGGGATGGTTCAGCTGCTGTTGGCCATGATTCCAGGTGGAGAGTTAAGGAGTTGAGTTCAGGAGTTCTAGAATTGGTAGGCACCCTGTAATCAAGCTGGGAAGTTCTAACAGACCATCTTCAGGCAGTTTCATCAAAGGTGGCGGTTATGGAGTCACAAGCCAGAGTTCAGATTCTTGCTCAGCTGCCCATCAGCTCTGTGATCTCAGGCAATTTATTCAGCCCTCTTGCTTCTGCCTCAGAGATTGTGGTGAAGATTCATTCACAGACACTGGATCAAACTGCCTAAAATATCTCCCACAGTGCTTGGTACAGAGTAAGAGCAGAACTAGTTTGTTTGTATTTTTAATTTTTTAAAAAAACACCCAAGGACAACTGAAAGTGGATTTGTTTGGGGAGGGGATGGAGATCTGAAGGTGAGGGTCTTCTTTCTTGACTGTTCATGGGTCCGAGGCCCACAGGAGAGATTGGATTGAAATGAATACACTGAGTGGAGACGTCTGAAGATGCAGAGGCTTAGATCAGAGGATTTTCTCCGAGCAGGACATTGAGATGAAAATGTTCTGGGAAAGCTTTTTGTAAGCTTCACATCCTATGCAAATGTTGGTGGTTCCTTCTGCATTTCCAGGAAAGCACTAGAATGTTCCGCCTGGAGTTTAAGCCTTAGTGTAGGAGCCAGTCCTTGGAAAGGAAGATGTGTTCTAGAAGCATGGAATCTTCTTTCATGTTCCAGGATCTTGGAGGGGCCACCAAAAAGGATCTGGGTGTAAGAGTGGGACTGTGAGGAATCAGGGATCTGAGTGTCAGAGGAGGCTGGGGATCATGTTAGGGTCAGGGTGGTACCTGGAAGGTCACCATGAGGGATCCTTAGATAATGATGTGATAGGAAGGGAAATGTTGCCAAGGGTGTGTGTGTGTGTGCGTGCATGTGTATGTGTTTGTATGTGTGTATGGGCGAATGTGCATGCACGCATGTATGTATGTTGTGTATGTGCGCGCATTTGTGTATGTATGAAAGAATGTATGTTTTTATGTGTGTGTCCCTGTATGTGCACGTATGTGTGTATGCATGGTATGCATGCATGTGTATGTATGTGTGTATGTATGTGTGTGTATGTGTGTATGCAAGGGAGGTGTGTGTATGTGTATGTGTGTGCATGTGTGTATGGGTGAATGTGCTTGTATGTGTGTTTATGTGTACATGTGTGCATGTATGTATGCATGTGTGTTTTTATGTGCGTGCATGTATGTGTGTGTATATGTGTGCAAGGGGTGTGCACGCGCATGTGTATGTGTTTGTACACGTGTGAATGTTCATGTGTGAGTATGTGTGTGCATTTATGTGCTTATGTGTATGTATGTATGTGTACGAGTGTATGTGTGCATATATGTGTCTATTTATGTGTGCATGCACATGTATGCACATGTGTGTGTATGTGTGTTTGCCTGCACTCCTGCAACGAATATCTGTGAATACCTGACAAAACATTTAGGAACAAGTGAGCTGCCATAACTCTTGAATTCTCCGTTTTTCACTTGGCCAGGAAGTCTCTTCATTGTGACAGCAGAAACCAGAATTCCCTCAGGGCCCCGGGTACCACCAAGGGGAGACACCATTGTGCCAACGCCCTTAGCGGCATCAAGGCTGGCTTCTTTCCCCTCAGGAACTTGTTGAGACTAGAACGTGCTCCCAGCCTGCCGGCGCTGGGGACGCGGAGGGGGCAGCCGCGTGTGGCCGTCTGGGCGGGGTGGGCCACGCATGTGGACGCCTGGCGCAGCTCCCTCTCCGTCCTCACATCTGAAGCCAGGCCATCTCTTCACATCATCACGTCTCAGTGCATCTCTGTCTGTCTGGATGCAAGCTGCCGCCTCTCTTCTCTTTTCTCTGGACCCCACTGGCTTTTCCCACTGAGTTTTTCTTGAGGAGTTTGGGATCTGGAGGAGACAGATGCCTTCCATTTGTGCCCGGTCCCCTTTGGGATTCAGATGCTGCCTTGGCACACTAGTCCAGTTGTTCTCCCAGCCTGCTGGTGCAGGCAGAGACGAGGACCACTCTTGGGTACCATCCTCTTCCAGGGTGAAGTTTCAAGTAGTCCTCCCACAGGTTAAACAGAACCCTGGAGGTCTGCTGTTCCAGGTCTCATGTGTTTCCTGGGTGAATACATGTCTCCAGGCTAAGCATTCATAGACTCACTGAGAGATTACAGGGTTCACAGATTAGGCCAAAACATTTGGCTGACATGAGACTACTTTCCAATAAAGAAAAGCCTTATGAGAAATATGTAAATCAGTTTTAACTATGAGTTGATCTGGCACATCTCTTTTCTCTGAAGTCACAGCTAGGGTCCCTTGACCCCCATCTTCCTCCCAAAGCAGGTAATTGGTCACTTGAAGAGGCTGGGGGTATGAAGGGCATGCTCAGGAATTTGGGCAAAGCTATATTTCTGTCCCTTGAAACAACAGATGATGAATAAGAAATCTATTACCAGTGCATTTACTGTATGTAGAATTTTCTTTAAAGGACTCCTTCCTTATAGAAAGCATCCTTTTCTCCACAGGTAGTTAGAGAATGGAGCTACAGCTGCAATGACTGAAGGCTTAGTTAGGCAAATGCCTGGTAAATAGAAGGTCCATGATGAATGAATGAATGAGCTGTTGCTTTCAGGCTGTGGTAGGCTTGTGACAGGAGGAGCTGTACTACAATGCAGGGGTTCTCAAAGGGAACAGCAGCATCCTCATCACCTGAAAACTTGGTCAAAATGCAAATTCTCAAAACCCACTCCAGACCTCCTGAAACAGAAACTCTGGGGTGAGGACCAGTAATCCATATTTCTTTTTTTTTAAAGTTAAAAACTTTTTTTAAAGTTCTTGATTTTGAAATAGTTTGGGATTTACACCTCCCTGCCAAATTGCAAAAGAGTACAAAAGACTTTCTTACACCCTTCACCCAGCTTCCCCCAATGTCGCCGTCTTACATAATCACAGTGCAGTGATCACAACCAGGAGTGACACTGATACAACCCTGTTACCTAATCTACAGACTTTATCTAAATTTTATCAGTTGTCCTTCTCTTCTTGAGATCCAATCCAGGATCATACGTTGCATTTGGCTGCCATGCTACCGTATTCTCTTAGTTCTTCAACCTCTCTTTGTCTTTCATGATCTGCGTCCTTTGAAGAATCCTCACTAGTTATATGTAGGCCATCCTACAGCTTGGGTTTGCCTGGCGTTTTCTCACAGTTGAATGCCAGGTATGCATTTTTGGTAAGAGCACCGCGGAAGTAATATTGTACCCTTTCAGTGCATCGTGTTGGGGGTACATGATGTCTGTACCTCTTATTACCCGTGATGCTAACTTTCTCACTTGGTCAAGATGGTGTCTGCCAGGTTTCTCCACTGCAAAGTGATAATTTTCTTCCCTTCTGTAATTAATAAGCATCATATTTTGAAGCTTTATAAATGTCATTTCTTATCATTCTTTCACATATTAATTTTAGCATTCATTGGTGATTCTTGCCTGAATCAAATATTAACGTGCCATTTGTCAATGGTGATTTTTTTCTAGTTCCATCCTTTCCTCTCTATTTATTAATTGGAATTTTATTGTAAGGAAGAGCTTTCTTTTTCTTCCTCATTTGTTGATTAAATTACTTCTTATATCAGTATGGACTCATGGGTATTTATTTTGTTCTGTGAATTACAATCCATGTGTTAATTTGCTAGAGCTGCCATGAGAAAAAGTGTCAGGGACTAAATGGCTTAAGCAGCATAAATTTATCTTCTTACAATTCTGGAGACTTGCAGTCTGAGATCAAGGTATCAGAAGGGTTGGTTCTTTCTGAGCCTGTCTCCTTGACTTGCAGGTGGTTGTCATCTCCGTGTGTCTTCATCTGCCTCCGTAAAACTATATCCTAATGCCCTCTTATAAGGACACAAGTCATATTGGATTAGTGCCCACCCTAATGAGTTTATTTTTTCTGAGCTTTTTGCAAGGGGAGAAAAATATTTATTTTTTTAATTGAAGGATAATTGCTTTACAATGTTGTGTTGGCTTCTGCCATACAACAGTGTGAATCAGTCATGAGTATACATGTGTCCCCTCACTCTTGAACCTCCTTCCCACCCTCCTATCCCACCTATCCCTCTAGGTTGCTAATGACTTTAACTTAATTACCTCTTAAAGACACTATCTTTAAATATAGTCATAGTTTAAGGTACTAGGGGTTAGGACTTCCACGTATGAATTTTGGGCAGCTCATAACATAAATAAATAATTCAGCTCATAACAACCTATGACTGTCATTATATTCTGTTGCTCAAATCATCCCCAATTTGGCCACTGGAAACCCCTCATGGTGGCTCCTGCATCCTTTCTTCCTTCCCCTAATAATTTTTGTATGCTTTCTTGCTTTTCAATACCACAAGGTGTTCTAGGTACACCTTTTATTTTTTCTTCCCCAGCCCCGGAATTATGCATTTCTCCAAGAAGCCCTCATTCTTTCTGTTGAAGGATGGTAGTGGTCATCTCCTGGATGTTTCTGTGTCAGGCTGAAGTTTGAGAATCTCTGATAAACTGGTTCCGAGCCCAGGCTTGAATCCAGGTGTATCCCTTCTTAGATGAGTGACATTCAATTAGTCACTTGATCTCTATATGTCTTTTTACTCTCCTGATGAAAGGGTGTAATGCTACCCATCTCCCAGTGTGGGTATAAGGATTGGGTGATGTGTTACATAAAGCATTTTGCACACACCCATCTCATAATCGATGCCCAATAATGATTGGTTTTCATTATTAGGTGATCGTTTCTAAAGGCTGAAGACTCAATAACACATTTTCATCTGGAAAATAGATTCTAGAGGGATTCCCAAGCATGTGTCAGTGACCTACTAGAATAAACTCTAAAACTGGGGAATTGTGATCTTGAGATCATAGCTGGCGTTTCCCAGGAAGATCACAGAAGCCCATCCTGCAGCATTTCTTCTGGGCTCTAATGTTCCACCAGAATCCCCAACACACCTGAGGGAAGGCTGTGGGTGCGACGGGGAGTCTAGATTTAATTCTTCGTCTCATGGTTTGGTTTCTAGTCTCCAGGTGGGCCAGGCCACCTCTCTTGAAACCCAGGAGTTTTAGCTCTTATTCCTTTATTTGGAAGATCACCTTCTAAAGAGTAAAAGGGTATGGGGGGAGGGTTGACATGCCAAGGGTTTTAGCTTTCAGTTGCTAGGGCAACAGGGGATCATGGTGAGTGGGAGAGGTCATAGCTATGAAGAAGATAGAGCGAGGTTGTTCTGATTTGTATTACGTTTGTTAATTATCTCTGTCTTTTTTTTGCAGAGAGCACGGATAACTTTGTCTCTTGTAAGTCTCTTTTACCTTTTGCTTTGAAAGTGATTTATTCTGATACTGTGGTGACTACTGAGTCCAGATAGCCCTCTTTCCTGTGTTATCACCATCCCCAGACCCATGGCCGCTGACAGGATCTGAGTGAACCGTGAAAGGAGAGTAGAAACTCTTCTTGGGCAGTTCCAAGCCCATGCCTCTTAGACGGTCACTTGCTGCCTCAGTTTTCTTGCAGTTTTCTAGGGTCTGACCATGTTGCAGGTCTTCCTACCCAGACAGAGAGAGGTAGTGTTAGGAAGAATGTGGGGTTCACGTGCCCCGGTGGACCCGTGTTGAGCATCTCTAGTTGTTCTTGCAGAGAGAATGTGGAGCCTGTGATGTTAGTGTTTGTCACCTGCTTCAAGAGCCAGGGAATTTGGCCAGAACCCACCCAGGTGGTGCTAGTGGTAAAGAATCTGCCTGCCAATGCAAGAGACCTAAGAGACATGGGTTCAATCCCTAGATCAGGAAGATCCGCTGGAGGAGGGCATGGCAACCTGCTCCAGTATTCTTGCCTGGGAAACCCATGGACAGAGGAGCCTGGCAGGCTACAGTCCATGGGGTCGCAACTGAAGCGACTGAGCATGCAAGACGAGTGGAGCTGTGACTGACAAGGTCTCCCACAGGCTCATCTGTCTTTGAATGAAATGATTGAGGCTCAGTCTATAAGCGATTCGGGGCCAGGACTAGACAACTCCCAAAGGATTTGGGAGTTTGCTCATGGACTGTAGGGGAACCCATATTTATTCCTTTTCCTTTTGTCCCCCATGGGAGAGGAATAGTGACAGCTGAGGTCATTTCAGCTTCCTGTGTGGCCTGAGACAGCAGACAGTCCTTTTTTAGGACATGCATTGTTCGGCTCAGATGTAAATATCACCTGTAATTCTTTTATTTGTCCTTGGCCTTAGTGGACTTGTCATCTCACAGAACATCCCTCTGGAGAAATTTGAACCGGGGGTGTCTCTGGACAAGTTGGTGATTCCAGATGGAGGTCTGAGGGAGGCTTGGCTGCTCCTCCAGGCCTTGCTGGGAAGACCTGGTGTTTCCTAGTCAGATAAACTTGCTGCTTAACTGAAGCTGCCACTGTGCTCTGATATCTGCCTCAGGGCAATGAATAGAGGGTAGTTTGTGGGGCCACAGGCCTCCTGGATCTCACTGAGGAGATCCAGGAAGGGCATAGAAAGAAGGAACAGGATAAAGGATGCAGAGAGGAGCTGTGTGTAGCCAGAGCTGCCTTCACTGACACAATGGGCTGAATCCAGACCCTGGTTGTGATCACAAACCATCTCCCTTCCTCTTATCTATCCAATAGCTCATGGCCCGTGTTGCCCAGGTTAGGGTTAGGCTATTTATTCTGGGATGTGAATTGGGGGATGAGAGTGAAGGCTCTTTATGCCTATGCAGTCTGTCCTTGAGCTTTCAACACCTGCCAGGGAGCCTTTGGGGGTCTGGTCTCTGGGGACCCCTGCAAAGCCTGGAGAGATCAGACAGAGTCTGACTTCCAAGGGATATTCTCTAGGAAGAACTTTCGAGAAGGTTTGGGAGTTGGGTAAGAACTGTGGGGGAGGTTCTCGTGGCCAGCAAACTAACTAACTTTTCTGTTTTTCTGGTTGGTTTTCAGTCTATGAAGTGAGCCCCACCCCTCCTATCACTGTGACCCACAAACCAGAGGAAGACACTTTTGGGGTGAGTCACTTCTTGGTCAAGAGAAAGGTGTTTACTGATGCAGTGGTTTTCCGCCTTCTGTTTTAAGCCGTCAACTTTTCCAAACACTCCCTTGTTTGGAACTGTGGCATAAAGAAGCCGTGATGAATGACCTCCTCTCAGGTGGTTGAAACCTGATGAGAATAATAATTCATTGTTTGAGGAAGTCTTTGAGGATCTGCTTTAAGCCCTGGGGCTTGGAAGAGAAGAGTTTGAGAATTCCCACTCCATTAGCAGCCAGCTGGGCCTGATTTGAAGGGGCTGCTAATTGTACAACCTTTTATAAAAGTCAGAGTTGCTCGGGGTATCTTCTTGGGTGGGAGGTGCCCCTACCCCACTCTCAGAGACTGAGATTTCTCTGGGGAGGAAAGGAAAGAGGTCTTTTTAGAATCTCATGGATAAGAATATTACCCCAAGCAGGTCAATGTGAAGATGCAGGATTTACTTGCTAATTAAACCACAATGAAACAATAGACAGAAGCCTCTCTAGGCTTCCTCCTGCGTCTGTTGGGATGGCCCCAGCTGAGAGGGCTCAGAACACTGAATCATGGAAGTTTTCTCTAATCGATTTGGGTAATTTATTTTTTGATGTTAGTAGAACCTCGTAAATTATGTCTTCTCAAGACTTCCCTCAATCTGAGAAGTTCTGGAGTTTTCTGAAGTTCTGGGAGGGCTCCGGTTGCTACTATTATAGGGCTGTTCTCCTCTGAGCCCGCGTGTTACTCACACACCCTCGGGTTTTCAGTAAGAGCCTCGGGTTTTCAGTAACAGCGCTTGCCTGTCTCTGTTTGGCTCCTAACAGGTGTCCATAGCAGTTGGACTTGCTGCTTTTGCCTGTGTTCTGTTGGTGGTTCTCTTTATCATGATCAACAAGTATGGGCGACGGTCCAAATTTGGAATGAAAGGTAAGGTGGGCTGTTCATTTGCGAGGGTCGCATTGGGGAACCATGGCTCCTTTTGATCAAAAGATGCTGTTTTAATCTCTCTCTGCTCTCTGAGAGGGTCTCTCGTGGTGGGCTTAAGTGGCCCTGGCTGGTGTCTCCTGTCTACACCTTTATTATTGGTAATGATGGACTGAAGACAGTGTTGGTGTCTGTGAGGACCAGACTGTGGACCACTTGGTTTTTCTGTGATGACTGAAAACATGGCTTCAGTGGGCCAGTGGCAAGATGATGCAGAGAGGTTAAGAAAGTAAAGTGAAAGTTTATTTAAACAAGGATACACTCTCAGAGGGAGAGCGGGCAGACAGATGAGGGATTCATCTCATCTGTCTGGGTCTCTTTGGCAAGCCAGGTATGAGGGGCATATAAATGAATGGGCAGAATATTCACTGGGGAAGGAGGGGTTTGGGGGTAGACTTCCCTGATTTGTCACCCCAGCTCCATTTTCCCGAGGGGAGGAGGAACTTCTGTCCCTGTTTAGCTTAGATCAAATGCGTCGTGGCATCTGCGCATGATGAGTACTTCTTATCTGTAAGGCTAATCTTGTTATGATGAGAGGGTGTGTGCATGCTAAGTCTCTTCAGTCCTGTCGACTCTGTGGACTGTAGCCCACCAGGCTCCTCTGTCCGTGGGATTCTGGAGTGGGTTGCCATGCCCTCCTCCAGGGGATCTTCCCTACTTAGGGATCAAGCATGCACCTCTTATGTCTCCTGCATTGGCCGGTGAGTTCTTTACCTATAGTGCCACCTGGGAAACCCAGTCCCGTAATGAGAGCACAATGAGTAAGAGAAGACAGACTCAGGAGATTCCTGCCTTTCCCCACCTTTCTTTGTCTGCTGCTTGAGCCCTTATCACCCAAAATGTGTGGTTTCCTGTCAGTCTGAAGGTCCCTGCTTTCATTTGTCTGCCTATAGACCCCTGTTGTTTATAGGATACGTGGTTTCTGGCCACCTGGCTCCTGCCCCCATTTCTCTGCTCATACCTAGCTACCTGTCTCCTGAAACAAAGTGACTTTCTGAGTAACTGGGTTTTGCCCTTGTCTGCACCTATACGTGGAGTTGTGATGAGAAGGCATTCAGAGAGCTAGATGTTGGTGGTAGTCTCTGGCATTGAAAGGGGCCCATGCAGGGTATTCTAGCCCCTAGCTCTATACAGAGTTCCAGAAATGATGCCAACAGCATCATGATTGCTAAATCTGCTGACCAGTTTCCATGACGCAGAGCACTCAACCCCATGACCGCTGGGATCGGGCTTGAGACATGGCTCTCCACCAAGACTTGGGTTAAGGGCACTCGCACGAAATGGGTTAATATGGTAAATTAGCATCCATCTGCCTGGTCCCAGGATGGATCTGACCAAATGGCTCAAGGGAGGCTGGGTACCAGTGCTTAAACAGAAACTTGAATTTCAAGATATATTCCCAGCTGGGGTTTCCATTTATGGCTGATGTTAATAGGAGATGGGTGGGGAGAGCTGATGAAGGGTTTGACAGGCCATCAGGTTCCTGAGCTAGGATTCAGGGTGGAGTCTTCTGATGAGATTATGGGGTCCAGAAAGATGATTTTTATGACTTCTACACCAGAGCTGGTATCTGTGGTGGGGGTCTTGACCTGGGGACTCAGGAACTGAAGGGGAAAGCATAAATGAGATTCACAGGGATAGTGGTCCCTTGAATTAAATGTGGGCTTCTCAGGTAGCTCAGTGGTAAAGAACCCACCTGCCAGTGCAAGAAACATAAGAGACGAGTGTTTGATCCCTGGGCCAGGAAGATCCCCTGGAGAAGGAAATGGAAGCTCACTCCAGTATTCTTGTCTGAAGAATCCCTTGGACAGAGAAGCCTGGCAGGCTACAGTCCACGGTGTCTCAAAGAGTCAGATATGCCTGAGCGACTCACCAACAACAATGAATTTATATGCAAATGGTTGAGTGTTTGTTCATGGCATGGGGGTGTGGGGTTGGAAAGGAACTAATCCTCAGCTCCTATTATATTCTCAAGAGTCCGTGACTGTCCTATAAATCTAGAACACTGATATATAGCAAGAGATATAGCATAAAGAACCAGAAAGGTAGGAAACGGGGCAGACTGCCTGGCTTCCTAGAAGCCTCCTGCCTCTTCTGCTCTTGGTTAAGCTGAACAAGTCCGAACAAGGCAAACCAGTGTTTCTTGAAGTATATGAGATACTTCGTCCGAGAGAAATATGTGCCCAGGCAAATTATAAAGCTTTCTATGTATAAGCTTGGCCCAAAGCCAGATGACTTATGAAACAAGAGGAGCCCATGATCAGGTACCTTGACTGGAGACATTTTATCTGCCAGTACCCCATGTGCCAAATAGGGTTTCATAGGTTTGGAAGATAAACCATCATCCTGTAAGGCTGGAGCCTGCAATCTTCTTTTAAAAAAGATAATTAATTAATCTTTGGCTGTGCTGGGTCCCCTTGTTGCTGCATGGGGCTTTCTCTAGTTGCAGTGAGCAGGAGCTTCTCTCTCATTGTGGTGCACAGGCTTCTCACTGCACGTGGCTTCTCTTTTTGCAGAGCAGAGGCTGTAGGATGCTTGGGTTTCAGAAGTTGTGGCATGCGGGCTTAGTTGATCTACAGCGTGTGGGATCTTCCTGGAGCAGAGATCGAACCCGTGTACCCTGCACTGGCAGACGGATTCTCTGCCACTAGACTACCAGGGAGGTCCCTGAGCCTTCAGTCTTAGCATCATGCTTGCAGTCCTGGCTTTGAGGACCTGGCGCTGTTTCTTGTGCAGACCTTTGGAACTTCCCTTTCTCTTCCTCCCATCACCTGAGAAAACAGCAGAGCCTTGAGCCAAGGGAAGAGTGGGGCGTTCCTGCTCTCCCCACCAAGAAGCGCGCCACCAGCTGAGACCCTGCGACAAGCTTGGCAGTGCTGTGGGAGCAGATTTTTCCTATTAATTGTCATCCGGTCTCTGGAACAGCGTGTCCCCATGTCGGATGGATTAGGCAGCACCCAGGGCGGCGCCTTCCCCTCAGCTGTCCTTGGAGCCTCTCCCAGCGCCCACTCCCCTCTCTCAGCCTGAACTGCCCTCGTCCATCCCTGCTGAGCTACAGGAGCATGTCCATGAGGTTGGCAGTGAAATATTCCTTAAAGTCAGGTGACCTAAAGAAGTTCTGCTAAAATGAGAGGCAAGATGAGATGGTGTATTGAAGGCTGACCCTGTTTAGAATTAAGCCTGCATCTTTCTGGTCTTTATTATACCTGATTGTATTTAGTTCTCATCTTAGGATGACTAGCAAATGCCCCAGGCTGCATCCACCCTTGATCTTTGATTGCCAGTGGGCATCCCAGTCCAGAAAAAAAAAAGAGCAAAGATGTGGGTGCCAGAAACCTCCCAACTCTGAAGCAGGCAAACCTCCATCTCTTCTGAGCAACCCCGTCCTCAGCTTTGACTTTTCAACTCTAGGTTAGAATCTGTGATGCCACTTTATTGCTCTTTGTTTCTAGCAAAGTTACTTAACTTCTCATGGCCTCTGGTCCCCCAACTTCAAAAGGATGCAATGATCCCACCTCCCTCTTCGGATTTCCCTGAGTGTTAAGATCTGTGTGTGACTGATGTTTGCAAGGATGCCTGTGTTTGTCATTTTCTTCTCTTCTTTGTGTATAAGCCTTTCCAGGTTCTTTTTATTCTCCTTCCAGGAAGGGCTGCCCTCTCAAGACTTAATCATGCCCTACTTTGTCCCGCACAGTATTTAGTAAAAATAGTTTTCTTCTGCCCTAATCCTAGGACACTGTCATTATTTCTCTCAGACATCATCTGTCCTGTTAGACCAGGAGTGACTTGTCATAGAAACCTGTGATCACTCAGCTCGTATGCCTGAAACTTTGCAGTCTGTGACAAATGGTTATTGAACTTAGAAATGAATGACTTTATTTTTACTCATTAAAAAAAAAAGCACAGCTTGTTAATCAGTAATGGGCTAGTTAGGGCTCATTTGGAAATCCAAGCTGTCTGGGCAGTGGGAGGGAGAGTGGGGATGATCTGGGAAACTCATAAATAATTCCCACCGTCCACATCTGAGGGCCTGGAACACAGTGTGTGGATGGGGAGGACTTATTCAAATGAATTCCTTCCGAGAAATTAAAAAATATTTTAAAAAATATGAAGATTAGTTAAACAAATACTCATATTCCATTCCTGCCACTCAGAATGAGCAACTCACTGTTTTGTTTTATATTGCACCTGATTTTTTTTCTTATTACGGATAAAAAACTAAAATGGCTTTGTTAGCCCTGGTCCCATGTCCCTTCCCATTTCCCTGGGCAGTCATTAGCCTGAGTTCACTGTGCATCCATCAGGCCTCTTGGTTTTGTCTCTTCCCCCTGTATCTCTGTCTCTCTTTCTCCACTGTCTCTGCACACCCACACTTACCCTCATGGCTCTCTCCCAACCAACCTCATACTCTGTCAAATTAGCAACTGCCTCCACCCTATGACAATCTTAGTGCCCAAGTGTGATAACCAGTTCAATTTTATAAATCTACTTATATGTATATGTGTGTATATATATGTGTGTATGTATTTATGTGTGTGTGTGTATATATATATACACACATATATATTTTATATTACAATTGCCTTTGTTAACAGATACCTAGAAAATAGTCAAAAGTATTGGGCTGGCCAGAAAGCTCATTCAGATTTTTTCCATCACCTCTTATGGAAAAACCACCTTTCTGGCCTATGCAATATGTATATTTCTGTCTCTTATAGACCTTTTTAGTAAATTTTATTTGGATAAGAGAATGTGTATGCCAGCAGTTTTAAACAGCATAGTGAAAGACTGCAGAACTCCCAAGAATTGCCACAGATATGTACAGGATGTGAAGATATACATATTACATGTATATATATATGTATACATATGTGAGTATATTTATAAGATGCATCATTTGTGTATGCTTTGATGTATGCAAATGTTTACACTGCAAGCATCCTTCCGCATCTTGCTTTATTTACCTGTCATTTGTTAGAGTTCTCACCGTGTTGGTATGTATAGGCATTCCACTGAGCAGTTGTTTTATGGGAGATGAATGTATGGACCAGAGCTTATAGAAATGAACTGAAAATGCATTGTCTCAGACATCTTTTCAGTGTCATCAACTGCCATCTTGATCAAAATTCTGGCCTGGAGAGAGGTCAGGATTCTCTCCTGTGGAGGTGTGAGGATTAGAGCTCCTCTCCTCTTGCGATCACAGAGATTCTAAAATGAGGCTGAGTGTCCAGTGGGGATTCTTTGGGCTGCTGATGAAGCCCTGTGCTTTCGAGCAGCAGGATGATCCTGAAGTACTTGATGTGGTGTAGGCACTGACCGGACAGAACAGACACCAACCCTCCCGCTGGGCAGGGCCCTGGAGCTCCCTGCTGGGTCGTGTGTTAGCTCATGATCATTGCTGGATCATGGGGTGGTTGAGGGGTGGGTGGTTGGGAGGTTCAGGGCAGGGGTCATTTACTGGGAGGTACAGAAATATTTGGTCTTCCCAGGTGGCTCAATAGTAGAGTCTGCCTACCAATGCAGGAACCACTAGAGATGTTGGTTCCATCCCTGAGGTTGGGAAAATCCCCCGGAGAAGGAAATGGCAACCTGCTTCAGTATTCTCGCCTGGGAAATCCCGTGGGCAGAGGTGCCTGGCGGGCTGCAGTCCATGGGGTTGCAAAAGAGTTGAGCATGACTTAGTGACTAATACAGCAAACAACAGAAATATTTAAAAATAGTTCACTATTTTAACATCTAGTTATATTGTGCCAGTGCATCCTGGGCCTGAAAGTGACATGGCTTAGAATTTATACCATGCTCATTCATAAACTATGATATTTTAAAATTATACATCAGAAGATCATGTCAGGGATCTAGCCAGGCTTAACAACATTAGTGTTTATAGATGAGAGAATGAGACATAGGAGATGCCAGAAAAGAGGTGACTTGCTCTGGTTTCTCAGTCTGGTGAAGCTGGGTTGGGTCTAGGATTCCCCTATCTTGCATTTTCACCCATTTTTCATGACAACTAGAATGATCTAACTCCTTGGTGTTGGCTGTTCCATCATGAATGTCCACAGTGCACCTGCCATCTTTGTTTCACATGGTTGTTAGAATGATAACCAGGTAAAGATGCTTTGTTTAAGTATGTCTTTAAATGATTGAACAGGTTCTATAATTTTCATATAAGGCGACTCATTATTATTTAATGAAGAGGAAGCAAATATGTGGGGTTTTTGGAGTCTGTAAAAAGAGCATACATTTGGAAGACTTCCTTGATGGTCCAGTGGCTACGATTCTGTGCTCCCAATGCAGGGGACCAAGGTTCAGGAAATAAGTCCAGTATTTCTTCTTGCTAATTCCCTGGTTTGGGAGCTAGATCCCTCATGCCACAACTAAGACCCGATACAGCCAAGTAAAGAAATAAATGTTTTTTTAAAAAACCAACAAAGGTCTTTGGTGCCCTGTGTCAGTAACTGGGGGCAGAGACTAAAATATATTAAAAAAAAAAGAGCATACATTCTTTGGTCTGTCTTATCTGACTACCTCTTATGTATGTCTGAATTTAGGTATGTGTGCGTGCTCAGTTGTTCCCGACTGTTTCCAACTATTTGCAACCTCACAAGGCTTCTCTGTCCATGGGATACAAGAATACTGTAATGGGTTGCCATTTCCTCCTCCAGGGGATCTTCTGGCCCAGGGATTGAAGCCAAGTCTCCTGCACTGATGTCTGCATTGGTAGGCATCGAGGTTATCCACAGAGCCATTGGGGGAAGTTGCGTGAGCATCTTTATATATATCCAGATGACAGTTACTGTGTTAGTGAACTTCCTTGGTCTTGGTTCCCTCTTACTCCCACAGAAGAACCAGACAATGGTTTATTAGAGTTGAAACAGACCTTAGACTTATTAGGCTAATGTCTCCATCGTACAGGTAAGGAAACAGACCCCGAGAAATGAAATGGCATGCCAAAATACACGGCTAGCTAGAACAATGCTGGCCTGCTTTCTCACAAATGTGGTGTGCGCAGAGTCTGGGAGGGTCTGGGAGATGAAGCTGGATTGTGAATAAATAAGCTTTGCTTATCCAGTATTTTATCTAATTATCTTTGAATGCCATCCCACTTCAACGGGGCTTCCAAAACTATCTCGTGTGAATCTGCTTTTCTCAAGCTGGGACACACCTGGCCTGGGGAGAAGATGGGAGCTGATGGAAGAGTCTTACATCCCAGGTTTAGAGGACATCCTTTGTCTCTTTCTGGATATGTTGGGGACCACCTGGCAAGGCAGAGGAAGCCGGGAGGCTGGGAAGGAAAAGCTGCCTGGGCTTCTGGGAAAACCTTAAGTGCTTCATCTGCTTGCTGTCCATCCTAATGCTTGAATGTGTGCTGGTGCCTCTGATGGGCCTGTAGACGGGCACTCCAGGATTGTTCCACTGTGAATTAGCATCAGCTAATAGGTACTTAAAGTAAAGTGGTTGCCTATTTGATTATGATTGGGAGTTATTAACATCCCCCCCCCCTACCACCATAAACAGATGGTAACTGTCCTCCAAGTGGATTGCAGAATCATGCCAGAGTCTTGAATTTGGAGGGACTGCCTGCTGCCAAAAGAGCTTGGGGGTGGCTACCCACATTGAATGGCCTTGTTTTCCCTCTGGTGTAACTGCTTGGTTAAAGGGGATGGTTAGACTTGGGAAGGAGACATTTCTGCCCTCTCTCCTAAGCTTGGGATATAGGACTCAGAAGGGTTCTTCCAGGGTTGGGAAGGGTCCTGTCCTAAGGTTTGATCCTCTCACTGGCATATCTTCTTCAGTTGGGAGAGAGAATCCCTGTATTTATAGCTGTGAGCACAGAGCCAGGGAATTGATACGAGAGTGGGGTAGAGACAGAGACTTCTGAGACAGCTGAAAGGGGACCTGAACCCTGGACGAGGCCACCATTGGTGCTGTTGATGAGGTAGCTTCTTTTGTCTTGGGAAATACACTTATCTGGCCTTGATTTTGAGGCTTCCGAGGTTGGTGCTAGTGGTAAAGAACCCAGCTGCCTATGCAGGAGGCATAAGAGACGGCCTACTGTCACCATTGGTCATGAAAGACTGCCCTGCTCTGTTCCTGTCTCAGGGCATCAGGGAACCAGCTGTTCTCCAGCACCAACTCTTCTATTTGAAGAGAATTCCCTGGGTTTTTTTTTTTTTTTGAGTCTGATACAAAATGTTTCTCTGCTGTGACTACCTGCTTGCACGGTGTTCTTGGCAGGTCCCTGCTTCCTGGACAGCAGGGCCAAGGGTGGCCAATGTGCCTGCTCTAATGCCAAAGCCATTGTCTCTCTGATTCATTTGGTTTTGGCAGCAGAACACAGTTCTTACTAGTCCATGCCATTGCAACAGGTTCCCAGAGGGTTAACAGCCCTTTGATACTTAAGATTAGAAGTTCTCAGTTTTGTGTCCCCTGCTTCACATGTGACAAAGGACTTTCAGCCACATGCCTTTGCCCTCCTGCAGGAATAACCAGGTTTTCGAACAAATACTGGCCCTTGAAGTAGCTTCATACCTAAAAAAATTAGATGCGCGTACCAGTTAGCAAAAAAGATTTTTAAAATTAGGAATAAATCAGGTCCATGCTAATTTTTACTCTTAAAAAAATGCACAAACTTTGGTGTTTTATTAGTCATCCGAAGTTCTGGTGAGACTTCCTTGCTGATCCAGAAATCTGTCTCTATCTTGGCAGTAGGATGGAGAACTAAGAGGGTAAGGGGCTGCCAGCCATGATTTTCTCACAATGTCCTTGGCCCAACATGGTTTGCCCCCTGCACAGTCAAGCTGCAGAAACAGTTCCAGCAGAATCCCCTGTCTTCTTCCAGCACATTGTTTCCATCTCTCTATCTTCTCCTGTGGGTCCTGGGGGCTTTGCACTCGCCCAGAGGAGGAGGGACCATGGACTTTGTTTAAGGGAAGCTTCCACAATGGCTGCAGCGCCTGAGCCCTGGGTTTAGGCAGCGCGTTCCCCCGTGAACTCTGCAGAAGCTTCAGGATGTCCAAAGAGTGGCCCATGGAACCACAGGCAGTGAAGCAGAGAGATGAAAACAGCCGTTGATGGGGGAACATGATTTTGGACTCGAGGAGAAAAACCACACAAGGAAACCAATGTCACATGAGAGAACCGCTGGAGTCCCTGGTCCCAGCTCCTCCTCAGCCCTGCATCTTCCAGGGGGATGAGCCGGATGGGGCAGGGGAGGGGTGTCTGCAGGAGTAGGAAGGGCAGCCTGCATCTGGCTGGGGCTCAGCCCCCAGGAGTGTCTGCCACCCGCTTGGGGCCCCAGAGCATCCCGAGGAAAGAACACCAACTTCCAGGTGGTCCCTTCCTGGCTCTAGTGACACCCTCTCTTTCTCCCTTCCTTGATAGCCCAGTATGTTTAGAGAAAGATTCATCAGGTCACTCTGGCACTCACCCCTTTATTCTTTCCTCCTGTATTCATTCTGCTGCCACAAGCCAGAGACAGATTTGCCGGTATCCTCGCATGGGTCCCCAAACCAGCTTCCTCCTTGACAGGACCAGCTGCCTGATTTGTGGGACCCAGTGCAAAATCTTCCAAAAGTACTAGAATTTCAGAGCAGCTACGGCAGAGACTTACACCCTGATCATGGGGCTCTTCTGAGCGTAGAGTCAGGGTCAGGCCCGTGAAGCCAGCTCTACTTGCTGAACACAAGCTCCAATGTGGTTTCAAGCCCTGGAGCCTTTATCTTTTCCTGCATGGTGATGAGGGGACCTGATATTTCTCTACTTCCTTTTTAGAGAGAAGCTGAGATTTGGGGTTGATTTTTCACTTCTAATCATAGCAAGGGAAGAGTGTGGGGGCATTGGGCTTTTAATGGGTACTTATTGTATGTTGTTCATTGTTCAGTCACCAAGTCATGTCCAGCTCTTTGTGACCCCATGGACTGCAGCACGCCAAGCTTCCCTGTCCTTCACCATCTCCTGGAGTTTGCTCAAACTCATGCCCACTGAATCAGTGATGCCATCCAACCATTTTATCCTCTGTTGCCCTCTTCTCCCCCTGCCTTCAATCTTTCCCAGCATCAGGGTTTTTTTTTTCCCCATGAGTTGACTCTTTGCATGAGGTGGCTAAAGTATTGGAGCTTCAACTTCAGCATCAGTCCTTCCAGTGAGTATTCAGGGTTGATTTCCTTTCAGATTGACTGGTCTGATATCCTTGCTGCCCAGGGGATTCTCCAGAGTCTTCTCCAGCACCATAGTTGGAAAGCATCAATTCTTTGGTGCTTTTACTGTATACCTGCCCTGCCTTACTTGCTGAATGTCGGATGTCTAATATACCTTATAACATTTAGTTCTTACATGTGACTATTCTCCCCATTGTAAGGATGAGAAAGATGCTCAGACTGGCTAAATTGCCCTGTGTTTTGTGACTGGTGAGTAAGAAAACCAGATTTTAATTGAGGTCACTCTGAATCAATGGTTCTCAATCTTTGCTGCACATTACAATCACTTGGTCAAATTGTTTAACTCCATCAGCCTGGGTGGCACCCCAGACCAATTGAATTCGATTCCAGAGGTGAAACTAGGGCATGGGCATGTTTTTTAATACCTTAGGCGATTTCAATTGTGTAGCCATGTTTGAGAACCAGGTCAAGATGCAGCTGCATATAGCCTCCCAGGTCATGTATGCAGTCTCTAGACCCATCTATCTGATCACCTTACGGACTTGGGAAACATGCAAATGCCTGGGATTCACTCCACACCCGCTGGGTCAGACCTCAGATAAAGTGGGGGTGATTTTGATGCTCACTAACGTTTCATGACAGTGGCTCGTGAATCCTGGGAGATGCTGGGGATTTTGGGGAAATGCAGATTCTAATTGAACAGATCTGGACAAGGGCTGAGATCTAAGTTTCCAAAGGATGTTTCTCCAGTGCCCACAGTTCAGGTAATGAGGGACTAAGTAAAAACCTGAGGCCTGTGATCTGGGGACTTAGGTCAGTCACATCTCTGCTTTTCATTTCTTCCTGCACATCATGACCAAAACCAGCCTGCCTCAAAGGCTTACTGTACTAGCTGGAATAATGTGACTCCTGGAGGAAGAAATGGCAATCTACTCCAGTTTCTTGCCTGGAAAATTCCATGGGCAGAGGAGCCTGGCAGGCTATAGTCCATGGGGTCACAAAGAGTCAGACACAACTGAACACGCACACACAACAACAATAGTGACTATCAGATTACAAAAGAGAAACATGACTTCTAAGTATTTGAGTTCTACCCTGGGCTTCGCTAGTAGCTCAGGCATTAAAGCATCTGCCTGCAATGCAGGAGACCTGGGTTTGATCCCTGGGTTGGGAAGATCCCCTGGAGAAGGAAATGGCAACCCACTCCAGTATTCTTGCCTGGAGAATTTCATGGACAGACGAGCCTGGCAGGCTACAGTCCATGGGGTTGCAGAGAGTTGGACATGACTGAGCGAATAACACAAGTTTGGGTCGCTAAGCCTCGCTTTTTTCCAAAGCAGTTTCTGTAGTGGATTCCTTGGTTTACACCAAACTGCCACCTCCTTCCATGCCAGGGTACTTTGGAAGGCATGCTGCCTCCTCTGAGCAGTATGAGGTCCATCAATGCAAGAGGTGGGGATGGAGCCCCAGGGAGGCCAGCAGTCAGTGGGCAGGCAGCCTTCCCAGCCTAGAGTCTCTTGTGCTGCCGGGGCAGGCATTACCTTTTCTCTTTTAGAAACTTCCATGCCCTGTTTCCTCTTCCTCCCACGGCAGATTTTGGAGGTACCGTTGGGGGCTGTAGGAAATCGGAGCAGCTTGGACTGGCAGGCACCGATGTGGATCCGGGCATGTTCTCTGCTGGAAGAAGCCTTATGGGTTAAGTCAGCGGTGGCCCAGGCCACCTGCCAGCCTCAGAGACGCTGCCCTTGGTGGCTGGAATGTTGTCCTCCTCACTCCTGCTGCTCTGGTGGTATTTACACTGGATGCCTGCCCTGCCCTCCCAACTGACTGTGGAATGAGAGTTGCATAGCTGGCCAGAGACTGGAACAGTTTCCTTATCAGTTCCAGAAGTGCCAGCCTCTCTACCTGACAGGCATCTGGAGTTCAGAGGGGCCTCGGTGCTGGAGCAGACGTGCATACCTGTCCCCAGGTGGTGGAGAAGAATGCCAGTGTCTGTCTGTCTGCCAGCAGGGCCTGACGTGAACCACTAGGAGGGTGCCCAGGTGATACCTTTCCAAGTGAATCCTTCCCAATCGACTGAGTTCAGCGGGTTGACCTGGGACCAGTGGAGGGGTGCCGGGGGCCACCCCGTGATTGGCTCAGTCTTTAAGGAAAGTGGGCAGGACCTGAGTCCTGTTATTGGCCATGACGTACAGATGTGGCTCGAACAGCCTCGGTCGCTGCGTGGGCTCGCTCCTCAGGAGGGAACGTGCCTGCCTGATTGGGCTGTGTGTGGGGCTGGAGGCCTTTAAGGAGAAGCATGGTCGGAAATGAGGGGCCGCGCAAGAGAATGGGAAAACGACAGTCACGTTTGCTGTCGCTGAGAGTGCGGGCTGAGGCTGCCTTTCTGGCAAGCGGCTGGCAAGTCCTATTATAAAGCTAAAGTCAGAAGAAGCCGATGCCCTGGAAACTCCACTTCTCAGAATTTTGCATCAGGTAGTGGTCACAAACAGCTTGAGGTGTGTGGGCCTTTATCCCACTGTGACTTACACAGCCAACTGGATCAACCAAGAATCGCTTATATATCTCGTAATAAATGGCTGGTTAAGCACGTGATGCTTTATACGCGTAATATAATTCAGTGAAGACGTCTAAAATGACAATTTATTATTTATTTTTCCAAACTTTAAACTTTTTATTTTGTATTGGGGTATAGCCAATTCACAGTATTGTGGTAGTTTCAGGTGACAGCAAAGGGACTCAGCCATACATATACATGTAATCATGCTCCCTCAAAACCCCTCCCAGCCAGGGAGGCACATAACACTGAACAGAGTTCCCTGTGCTATACGATAGGTCCTTGTTGGTATCCGTTTTAAATATAGTAATGTGTACATGACCTTCCCAAAGTCTCTAACTGTGCCTTCCTGTGGCCTGTGACCAGCCGTCACGGCATCATGCCCCTTCCTTCTGCAGCATCTCGAGTAGTTATTCAAAGAGTATTTGATGAAGGCTTTCCTCTCCTGGAGTTTCCTCAGATTCACGTCCATTGAGTCGGTGATGCTGTCTAAACATCTCATCCTCTGCTGACCCCTTCTCCTTTTGCCTTCAACCTTTCACAGTGTCAGGGTCTCTTCCAATGAGTCACCAAACTCCAGGAGATAGTGAAGGACAGGGAAGCCAGGCGTGCTGCCGTCCATGGGGTCACAGAGAGTCAGACACAACTGAATAACTGGACAGCAACAGCTCCTCTCCCAGGAGGTGGACTGCGCTGGGCTAGCTCACAGAGCATCACGGATGCGGCAGACCGCCCAGGCACATGGCCGTGTGGATGTCCCCCGGCCACCTGTGCCGTGCCCCCGAGACCTGAACAGACCTGCTCCCCTGACCACCAGTGCCCAGTGCTGTGGCTACTGTATGGGCTATGTGATCCCAGTGTTTTCTTGTGGCGCCTGATGATTGCCTGTAACATAGAGACATTTTCCAGCTAAATATTTTCCAGCTAAAATGTCTTTCCCTGCCTGACTTTCCTCCTTCCACCTCATGGGCATTCCATGGTCAAGAAGATGCTAGATGGACCTGCCTTTCCCTGTGTTTACTGGGTCCTCTCTCGCCCTTGATGTCTCTTCCTTTTCCCACCACCTTCCCCCCTCCTCCTCCCCCCGTGGAATTGGACCAGTAGTATGGCTCCTTCTGTTAGCATCACTGAGACTTCTTCCCAGCCTCCTAGCCACACACTTGGTGCCCCTAACCCCTTAGAGTCAGCCAGTGTGTGCCTGCTCACTCACTCAGCCGTGTCTGATTCTTTGTGACCCCTTGGACTGTAGCCCACCGGTCTCCTCTATCCTTGGGATTTTCCAGGCAAGAACACTGGAGTGGGTTGCCATTTCCTCCCCCAGGGAATCTTCCCGACTCAGGGATCAAACCTATGTCTCTTGTGTTTCCTGCGCTGGCAGGCGGATTCTTCACCACTGCAACACCTGAAAGGCTGGCAAGGAGTAGTGTCACTAGGCATACCTGGGTGAATCCCACTTCTTTTTATTTATTTCTTCGTTTATTTTTATTAGTTGGAGGCTAATTACTTTAAAATATTGTAGTGGTTTTTGCCATACATTGACATGAGTCAGCCATGGATTTACATATGTTCCCCATCCCGAGCCCCCCTCCCGTCTCCCTCCCCATGAATCCCACTTCTGATGTTCGGAAGCTGTGGCACTTACCGTGACTCCTTAATTCTCCTGGGCACCCATTTCCTCAACTGATGAATGAGAGGGCCAGTTCTCACTGTAGATGGTTTTGTGGGAATTAAATGAACTTATGTATATAAAGCAATTAGCTTAGTCCCTGGCCATGTAGTAATCACTCAGTGAATATGGTGAGGGGAGAAATAATTACGACTTTTGCTCCATTCAGACAAGTGGTGAGTATTCCAGAGATGCCATAATGGCTGGGGTTTGCAGCCTTAGGGTTATGTTAGAATTAACCTTGGGATCTTTTACAGATTCCAGTGTCCAGGCTGCTCCCCAGACCAATTAAGTCAGAATCTCAGTGGACAGGACCAGACTCTAGTAGTCTCTAAAAGCTGCCCAGGTGAGTGTAGTGGGCAGCCAAGGCTGTGAACCTACCTTCTGGTTCCCCCTGCCTCTTCCTGACAAAAAGAAAGCCTTCGGGACAGCAGCGGGTGGAAGGGATGGAGGGATGAAGACACAGCAGGGAAGGCTTTTGTTGGTTGTGTTGTGTGCGCAGTTGTGTCAACTCTTTGTGACTCCATCGATTGTAGCCCACCAGGCTCCTCTGTCCATGGAATTTTCCAGGCAAGTGTACGGGAGTGGGTTGCCATTTCCTGCTCCAGGGAATCTTCCTGACCCAGGGATCGAACCTGGGTCTCCTGTGTCTCCTGCTTTGCAGGCAGATTCTTTGCCTGCTGAGCCATTGGGGAAGCCTCTGTCCATAGGATTCTCCAGGCAAGAATACTGGAGTGGGTGGCCATGCCCTCCTCCAGGGGATCTTCCTGGCCCAAGGATCAAGCCTGCATCTCTTATGTCTCCTGCATTGGCAGGTGAGTTCTCTACCACCAGCTTGTTTATTGGGTCCCAACTATTGTGTCAGCCATGGTGCTTGGCACTTTATATGATCTCATTTTTCACTGTGAACTTGTGACACAAATTCTTGTCCCCTGTTCCTTACATGAGCTTCAGGAGGGATGAGTGGCTTGTTTCATGTCATATATCAGCTGGCTTAAGGATGAAGGGCTTCTTTGGTGGCTCAGACAGTAAAGAAGCTGCCTGCAGTGCGCGAGACCTGGGTTCAATCCCTGGATGGGGAAGATCCCCTGGAGAAGGAAATGGCAACCCACTCCAGTATTCCTGCCTGGAGAATTCTATGGACAAAGGAGACTGGCGGGCTATAGTCCATGGGGTCACAAAGAGTTGGACATGGCTGAGCAACTAACAAGGATGAAGGACCAAGAGATGCGGGTGGGACTGGGCTTTCTCTCTTTCCTTTTGGCTCCTCCCCCCCTCCCTCCTTCAGAGAGGTGATGGAGTGCCCTGGCTCTTACCCACTCTGCGTGGGGACCGGCCGCCACACCTGTTACCTGCAGTGTTTAATGACCCAGCCCTCCTGTGGTTCCTTAGGGCTGTCTGCCACCTGTTCTTACATGCACGGTTGACTGTGCTGTTTACTTAACGGAGAGACTTAAGTGCCCCACAGAGGCTCCCTGTGGATAAGAGCAGAAACATCCACTGACTAGACATGGGCGCCTTGTTGTTTGCTTTTTTAAAAAAATGTTTATTTATTTATTCATTCATTTTTAGTTGTGTGAGTCTTTGCTGCTGCTCATGGGCTTTCTCTAGTTGCGGCGAGCAAGGGCTACTCTCTATTTGCGGTGCACTGGCTTCTTATTGCGGTGCTTTATCTTGAGGCTGAGCGTGGGCTCTAGGGTTTGAGGGCTTCTGTAGCTGTGGTGCATGGGCTTATTTGTGCAGCAGCATGTGGGATCTTCCTGGACCAGGGATCGAACCCGTGTCCCCTGCATTGGCAGGCAGATTCTTACCCGCTGCATCACCCGGGAAGTCCTGCTTTGGTTTTTATTGCCGTCAATTTTTAGGCTCTCACGTGGGCTGGGGAAAAGTACGGAGCAGGATGGACACAGAAAGGGAGAGAGACTCTTTCTTGCCTGACTGTAGATCAGACGGCAACCTCTCTCGTTCAGAGTCTCCAACTTTACTGCGCATGGCAGCGCGAGAGGATCTTGGTAACATGCAGGCTCTGACTCAGCAGGTCTGGGGCAGGGTCTGAGATTCTCAATTTCTCACCAGTTGCCAGAGGAGGCTGCTCCTGGTGTTCTGCCAGCCACAGTTGGCTTAACAAGGCTCTAGTTTCCATAATGGATACCTAAGTCTATTTTCTGAACCCTGCAATTTTTACTTTGGGAGATGTCATGGGATAGTTTAAAGATCTGGGTACTAGCCCTGCCTGTACTCTAATCATCTTTGGGGATCTTATGAACTTCACTTTTCTCTTCCTTAATAGGCAGGGTTTGAATTCAGTGGCTTCCAAGGTGCCGTGTCATTGTAACATCCTGTGATTCATCGGTGGATTGGGGTGGGGGTCAGGGTAGATTAAAGGGAGCGTGGAGTAAGGAGGATGCGAATTCCTTGGGAGACGGGAGCTGAGAGGAGTGTCTGTTGCCTAAATTGGCTGTTCCTTTAAGATCAGTGGGTCTGAATCATGAGAGGTCAGAGGTTGAGGGAGATGGGCAGTGAACTTTCTATTGTGCTGTGTGCCCAGGGCCCTGGGGTAGTCTCTGAACTCCTGGCAGGCAGGGGTGTGGCTCTTGCTTCCTCACTTGCCTTCTCGGAATGGCAGGAGTGTACTGGGGGACATCTCTCATGCTGCAGGACTCCCGGAGGGCCCTCTCTGTGGGTCACAGGTCTAGGCCCTGGGGACCGCAGACGTGGGTAAGACTTGTGTTAACACTTGTCCTTCTTTGTCTTCAGCAAGCAGAGTGTACCTGGTCTCTCAGCCCCTCTCTCAAGGGGTGGGCACCCACTCATTGGCTTTCTGCCAGTGGGGTGCTGTTGTTTTCTCCAGCTGCCATGACGGTTAGCCCCTCGGGCCAGCCCCTACGGGTGGTGGCGGTGGTGATGGTGGTTTAGTCCGACTCTTTGAGACCCCATGGACTGTAGTTTGCCAGGCTCCTCCGTCCGTGGGATTTCCCAGGCAAGAATACTGGAGTGGGCTGCCACTTCCTTCTTCAGGGGATCTTCCTGACCCAGGGATCGAACATGAGCCTCTGTATCTCCCGAATTCCAGGTGGATTCTTCATTGCTGAGCCACTGGGAAAGTCCACACACTTATGCACACACACAGATACACCTCGATCTATGTAACTATCAATCTATATACCTCATATCTATATTCACATTTATGTTGTACACGTATGTTTAAATGAAAATTCAGTTCCCTGGTGGCTCAGATGGTAAAGAATCTGCCTGCAGTGGATTTGATCCCTGAGTTGGGAAGATACTCTGGAGAAGGAAATGGCACTCCAGTATTCCTGCCTGGAGAATTTCAAGTACAGAGTAACCTGGCAGGCTACATCCATGGGGTCACAAAGAGTCAGACACGACTGAGCGACGGACACTTTAAATGAAACTAGTCTTGAGCAATCCATACAGTTGTTTTGACCTATTTTTTTCACTTAACAATGTGTCTTAAACATCTTTCTGTGTTATTCAATAGGCCCATGTCTTTAGCTTTTCCATTATTCTGCAAAGGTTATTTTTCTTTTTTGCTTTCTTCTTTTCACGATGCTTATATATTACACCATTTCATCTGGTTCATTCAGAATTTAATCCATTTTCCCTGGGGCAACAATGACAAAGGGGCAAAGGCTGCATTTATATGAATGAGAGTAAGAAAGACACAGGCCAGGCCTTCTCAGCTCCCTTCAGTTCCCTCTGTGCATGTTTCCAGCCTGGCTTTGTCCAGGAAGCATCAGGTGTGAGAAGTTTGGCAGAAGCCAAGCTGACCCTCTTCTGTGAGCAGTGGCGCCAGTCCTGTCATGGGTCCCCCGAGTGAGTGTTAGTCATGAGTTCTGTCCAGCTCTTTGCGACCCCATGGACTATAGTCTGCTAGGCCCCCTTGTCCATGGAATTCTCCAGGCAAGAATACTAGAGTAGGTAGCCATTGCCTTCTCCAGGGGATCATCCTGACCCAGGGATGGAACCCGGGTCTCCTGCATTGCAGGTGGATTCTTTACTGTCTGAGCCACCCTGGAAGCCCACCATGGGGGCATTTCAAATGCTCTGAGGGACATGACTTGTCTGTGAGCTTAAGCTGATGTGGAAGCTGGGACGCACTCAAATGAAGTATTTAGCATCTGTCATCTTAACAGCAGCATCCTTTATCATATGCATGTACACACCCCAACAAAGGCTGAGGGTTGAGATGGAAGCTTGGCCAAAAAACCAAAACGTAAAACAGAAACAATATTGTAACAAATTCGAGACTTTAAAAAAATGGTCCACATAAAAAAAAAAAAATCCTTAAAAAAAATAAGACTGAATGTGGAGTTCCAGACTTGACACTTGCTCTGTGGCTCGGGTGAGTCACTTAGACTCTGTAACCTCAGTCCTCCTCGTTTGTAACGTGAATGAATAGTGCCAACTTGATTGCATTTTGAGAGCATTACCTGGGATTCCATGTGCAAAGCCCTTGGTGCAGTGACAGCCATGTGGTCAGTGTGCAGAAGGTGGCCCCTGGCATGCTTTTAGGGCTCTCCTAGATGGGAGGAAGGTAGAGCCTCTCTCTCTGTGTATTTTCACTCATGAGGTTGATTTCTTTAGATGAACTTAAAGTACTTTCTGGTAGTCATGTACAGATGTGAGAGTTTGACCATAAAGAAGGCTGAATGCTGAAGAATTGATGCTTTCAAACTGTGGGGCTAGAGAAGACTCTTGAGAGTCCCTTGGACAGCAAGGAGATCAAACCAGTCAATCCTAAAGGAAATCAACCCTGAATGTTCATCAGAAGGACTGTTGCTGAAGCTGAAGCTGCAGTACTTTGGCCACCTGATGGGAAGAGCCAACTAATCAGAAAAGACCCTGATGCTGGGAAATATTGAAGGCAGAGGAGAAGCGGATGACAGAAGATGAGATGATTGGATGACATCACCGACTCAATGGACATGAGTTTGAGCAAACTCTGGGAGATGGCAAAGGACCGAGAAGCCTGGCGTGCTGCAGTCCATGGGATCGCAAAGCGCTGGACATGACTTATTTACTGAATAACAACAACAACAAAGTACTTAATGGAGTTATCTTTCTTCAACCTCTGTATGAAGCACAGGGCAAAGATACAGTCCTGCTCTCATTTGACAGAAAGATAAATTCAGACCCAGGGATGCAGAGGTGTGCCAGGGCTGGTGGAAGAGTATTAGACCATTTTAAAGAGGTGGAGTCCTCCCCCGGCCACGGATACTGACTGGCTGTGTGGTCTGAGCAGTCACTGCCCTCTGATCCCCATTTTCATGACTCAAATGGAGCCAACTTGTGGGGCTACCTCATCACTAAGGTCTCTCCCACACTCAGTCCTCTGACCTCAAGACAGCAGTAGCTAGTCTCCCCTCTTTCAATGGTTCCCTCATTCTGGGTGGACGTTTCCGAGACATTAAGCATGGGTGGTCAGGCCCACACCCACTAGTACCCAAGAGAGCCCTGGCCGTTGCCTGGATTTGGCAATGGCCAGCTTGCACTTGGGGTGGGGGTGAGGGTTATGGTGAGATAACCATCATGTCCATTGCCTCACTGGAGTGCTTTCTCTCCCTGAGTGTATCTCAGTTGCAATTATGTATGATGATCCTTCCTAGTCATTTGGGAAGATGAATGACTCTTAGTCATCAGATCCCTTGCACAGCATTCTCTTGGCTAATGTCTATTGAGACATCAGTCCATCCAGAGTGCCAAGACTGGAGAATTTCAGGCTTTCCACTGAGGTAAGTGGGAACTAGCAGAGTCCTCCCAGGCTAAGCAGTAGCCCAACCTGCTGAAGTAGAGTAAGGTTACGGACACATTGTGTTCAACACATAGAAGGGGGGACTTCTCTGGAAGACTTTGCCTTCCATTGCAGGGGGTGCAAGTTCGATCCCTGGTCAGGGAGTTAAGATCCCACATGTCTAGAGGCCAAAAAACCAAAACATAAGACAGAAGCAATTGTTGCTCAGTCACTGAGTCACGTCCAACTCTTTATGACCCCATGGACTGCAGGACGCCAGGCTTCTTGGTCCTTTACCATCTCCCAGAGTTTGCTCAAACTTGTGTCCATTGAGTCGGCGATACCATCCAATCATCTCATCCTCTGTTGTCCCCTTCTCCTCCTGCCCTCAATCTTTCCCAGCATCAGGGTCTTTTCCAATGAGTCAGCTCCTTGCATTAAGTGGCCAAAGTCTCAGAGCTTCAGCTTCAGCATCGGTCCTTCCAGTGAATATTCAGGGTTGATTTCCTTTAGGATTGACTAGTTTGATCTCCTTGCTGTCCAAGGGACTTTCAAGAGTCTTCTCCAGCACCACAATTCAAAAGCATCAGTTCTTTGATGCTCAGCCTTGTTTATGGTCAAACTCTCACATCTGTACATGACTACCAGAAAGACCATAGCTTTGACTGTGTTGATAGCTGGCAAGTGGCAGCAGCAAGAGACTGTCAAGGGCAACTCACCCAAAGTCAAAACATGGTGGTGATGTGAGAGTGGGAAGTTGGCAGCTGTAATCTTCATCCTGGTGAAAGACTATGAAGGAAGGAACAAGTGACCAAATGTTATGAAGACAGTGTCTCAGGCTGCAATAGGGAGACAAAGATTGTTCTGTTTTTAGTTATTATTATTGGAGTATAGTTGCTTTACAATGTTGTGTTAGTTTCTGCTCTGCAATGAAGTGAACCAGCTGTAAATATACATCTACCCCCTCCCTCTCACCCTGCCCTACCCCTCTAGGTCACCACAGAGCACCGAGCTGAGCAGTAGGTTCCCACTAACTATCCGCTCCTCCACCCTCTTTCTGCTGCAGAATTGGACATTAGGGGAGAAATCAAGTGAATTCTTGGAGAACAGTGTTGGTTGGGACAGAACAAGGCTAGAACCCAATCTTTTGACTCCTGATGCTATATTCCTTCTGCTGCAGCATTACTTCTATGAGCTTACTTCTCATAGAGTAAGTAAGTAAGTAGTAAGTAAGCTTATCTCTTCTGTGAGTACTTCCGCTGTACTTCTATGAGCTTACATCCAGGTCTCCTTGTTTCGTAAATCTTTACAAATTTCAGGAAGTACTTTGGCAACTACAGGATCGGTCAATCAGTAAAATTAAGGACCTTGATTTTGAATTCCTGTTCTTCAGAATATTCGCCCTCACCCAGCTCCTGTGGTTATGGACTGTGTCAGCTTTTAGCAGCTCCTGCAGCCAGGACTCCTTGTCTCTTGCATGTGCTTTCTCCAGATTGTCTTTTTCCCCCTTTTTATCAGCTGGGTCACGTTTTCCCTTACACTTCCAAATTCAGTCATGCTTCACATTTTGACTGCTTTCCCTGGCTCTGTGAACTCTCTCCAAGTTGCTTGCATCTTTTGGCCAACAAGCTGCCCAATGTGTTTCCACTGGTCACCACCCTGGAGCATCTCACAGTTTCCTCGATGGTCCTTGACCCCTATTCTGAAAGGGCCAGGGCTTACCCCACTCAGTACATGCTGAGTGTTATTCCACTGTATACATGTCCCACATCTTCCTGACTCATTCATCTGTCAGTGGACGTCTAGGTTGCCTCCATTTCTGGCTATTGTAGATAGCACTGCAGTGAACACTGGGATATATGTGTCTTTTGGAATTATGGTTTTCTCAGGGTATATGCCCAGGAGGGGTATTTCTGGGTCATAAACCATAAAAAGGAATGACATTGGGTCATTTTTAGTGATGTGGATGGACCTAGAGTCAGTCAATGTGAAGTAAGTCAGAAAGAGAAAAACAAATCTCATCTATTAGCGTGTATGTGTAGAATCTAGAAAAATAGTACAGATGAACATATCTGCAGGGCTGGAATAGAGAGATGCAGATGCAGAGAGCAGACATGTGGACACAGGGGGAGGGGTGTGTGTGGTGAACTGGGAGATTGGGATTGGCATGTATGGTTGTCGTGTTTATAAAAGACAGCTAGTGGGAACCTGCCGTATAGCACAAGGAGCTCAGCTCTGTGATGACCGAGGTGATGGGAGTGGGGTGGGAGGGAGGTCCAAGAGGGAGGGTATGTATATATATATATGATTCACTTTGTTGTTTAGCAGAAACTGCCACAACATTGTAAAGCAGTTATGCTTCAATTAAAAGAAAAATACATGCTCTCCTCTTTCCATCCTGTGTCTCCAGCTGGCCTTTGCTCTGACACCTTGTCATTCATAGAGACCCCTTTCCTCTCCAGAGTGTCTTTCAGGATTAAAGTTGGGTGAATGAGGATTTGGGCACACAATTTTGGAGGCTGACAAAACCCCCAATAACCAAGGTTTAAAAGAAAAATCAATGAATTTTTTGCATTAACTTAATTTTTTTTTTAAAGACTATTACATCACACTACTATTTCTCTTCCTTACTGAGCCTTTGGGACCTCCTGAAATTTTGTGCCTGAGATGAATGCCTCGTTCATTTTACCCTAGACCAGACCTGTCATTCATTCTCCATCTCACTGTGTTCTTTTCTCCTGATTTTTCTCCTAGTCATTCTTCCCTGTTATCCCTCTAGCCTTCTGGTCCTTGTTGACTTATTCCTTGTTAATGAATGTTCTGTTGACATCTTTTTCCAGATTGTTCATAAAGATGTTAACACATTCTCTAGGCCTCACTCCAACCTCTCCATAGCTTGTGTGCTAACTGGGGCCCTTCGTTCAAGAAAAGAAACTGCATTTTATCATGAGTTGTGTTGTTTACTGTCTCCCAGCGAGCATTTCCATATTCCCCAGGTCTCTGTTATCCTCAGCCAAGCACCTTCATGGCTCATGTTCGAGACTTGCTGAAGCTCCACGAATGGCTTGAGAGATAAGCCCCTGTAAATTAATCCTTGTGAATGTTGGGAGCTGACAGCATGCGTGGTCTGGCCAATTTGGATTAATTTTTCAAGGGAGATTTGGGTAGAGGCCATGTCAAGAGCTTCTCTGAAGTCCCACTCTCTCATCTCAGCTCCAGTCTCCTGGGCCATCTGCTTGTTTTGGTCAATCAGGAAAAACACTGCTGCCAGTCAGATGTGACTTGCTCTTTATAAACCTAGTTGTTCTTCCTGTGCTCCACCAACCACATTAAAATATCCATCTCCTGTTAGCCTGCTTGTTTCAGAAGCAGTTGGAACTAAATTTACCTTTCTTTTTGTCAAAGGATAAGAGAGATTTTATAACAGAAACCTGGCAAAATAGAAGGATACTGTAGGATGATACATCCTCTGTAAATAGGTACATGCTTTTAGCAGCCCACGTGTTAAAGAAGATGGTCATTTTCTTTGTTCTCCATTAAAGTGGAGAATACCAGTAAAATGAATTTGGGAAATAGAGAAAAACATTAAATCACCCATGTCGTAACATCCTAAAATAACCACATGGGTTTACATCCCAGTCCATTTCTTTCTAGTCTTTTTTACATATTTATTTATGCTGTGGATGCAATTTTATATCTTCACTTTCATCTAGCAAGGTATGAGAATAGTCTCCATATCATTACCTGATCATTATTCAGTTTTAAGGATTTTCTGCTCTATAATTTACATAAATCTGTTTTTTAACAATTTAATCACTTGCCTTTTATTGGTCACTGAGGTGATAAACAACAATGAAATGAACATCTTTGTGCATATCATTTTCCTTTGTTGGGGTGAGTCCTCTGGTTTAGATTCCTGATGGTGTAATTACTGTTAATACAGGGGAATGGTAAACATATTGCTAAAACACTTTACAGAAGAGTCTGATAAAGCAACAAGGCTGCTATCAGCATATGAGGTAGTTCTTCCTACCCCTGTTCTTGCACTGAGTGAAGGTAATTTTTGCCCGTGAGTTACTGTTACCCTAAGAGTTCCTCAGCTGGGCGTATAAATAATTGTGGCACTCTTCAGAGTCCTCTGGTCTGTTCATTTTATCACGCTAACAGCATCAGTGATAGGAGCAATAACATCCCAACTGTTACCTGTCAAATTCCTTCCAACAGCGCTGTCTGGTAGAAATATATTTGAGCCATGTATGTATTGTTAAATGTTCTAGTAGACATATTAATCAAGGTAAACTCAAACAGATGAAAGTAATATTAACATTATATTTTATTTAACATAATGTGTTCAAAACACATTTCACAATTTGACTTGTGGCACTAGCTATGTTTCAGGTGCTCAAACATAGCCGTCAACCAAAAAAGTCAAAATGCACTGTTAAATTCTCTTTCTTCTTTTGGGTAGGCTGTTAAAGTCTTTTCTGGTTTTTTTTTTTTTTTTTTTAGTCTTGAGTTCAGGTTTACCCAGAAGCTGACTCTGAGACAGGGTCTTACTGTATGGGTTATTTATTTGGGAGGTGATTCCAGGAGGCAGAGGGCAGAACGCTAAGAGATGATGAGAAAGGTGACAATACGCACTTTTCGCCCTGGGCACCTGAAACTCAACCCTGCTGGGAGCCATCTGAGAATCTTGGGATGGAGGGACATACCTCAACATTGCTTCCTTGAAGATCGAAGCACTGGGGCATCTACTCACTGATCCTGGTCCTCTCTTCATTAGCTGTGCTTGTTCCCAGAGGTGTTCACTGAGTTGTACCTACTTGGGGCCAAGCCCACTGCTGGATGAAGTCCTCGGTCAAAAAAGAAAGACACAGACTCTTGAGAGCTTTGGAGACTGCATAAATTCTAGTGAACTCAAGTGGGTCAAGGATGCAAGGTGGGACCTCAGCAGCATTGGTCCTTTGGTCTATGTCAAGGGACACTGGGATCTTCTTGAATGGACACAACCCCAGTCAAGTCATTCCCAGTTAATAGTCATCATGGTTGGTTCAGTCTGAATTCTTATATACAAGCAGTCAGAAACTGATTCTGGCTAACCAGGCTAAAGGTAACTGATGGAAAGATGTTGATGACTCAGATTGTAACAGGACTGAGGAGGATGCTGACCATGTTTGGAAATAGGATGGAATAGACTTTTGCTGAATAATGTATGTAGTAAACTGGCAGCATAGCTAACATCTTGTAGTGGAACAGAATGTCCTATGGTCCCTTTGTTTATTCTAGGGCAAGGAAAAAGGTCACCCTGGTTTATTTTCAGAAGGTCACCATCTAAAATTATCCTCCTACTTATACTATACACAATGGAAGAAAGATGTTGTCCCAATAAGAAATCAAGTTGCTATGAAGGAATAAGTGCTGGACAGCTAAAAATGGACAAAGGACACTGAAAAAGAGATCAGGCTTTCTGGTGAAATCTGAGTAAGATCGTGCAGATCAATTTCCTGGTTTTGATAATGCATTCTGGTTGTGTGAGATGTCACCATTGGGGGAAGCTGGGTGATGAATATTGGGGACCTCTTCTGTACTATATTTTTGCAGCTTTTCATGAGTCCATCATCATTTCACAATAATAAGTTAAATAAAGAAAAAGGTAGGGGAATTGGCTTGGAGATTTAGATCCTCCTTTGGAGTAGAATTTGGAGAAGTCACCTTCACCTCCAACCTTCAAGGGCACCAAAAATCACTGGAGCCAGACTTTAGCTCTATACATGCTCTGCAAACCTTATAGACCTGGGAAGAGTGAAACACCCATGTATTTGGATTCCAATGGGTCTCTTGTCCTAGCCAATTTATTATATTTTTTGAAATTTAACTTTGAAAATTTGACGTTAATCTACAATTAATTGGGTAAGACAGCAGACAAGTCTGAAATGGGGTGAGTATTTATAAGATAGGATTTGTACAACTCTCAACTCTGTTTCAATAAGAAGGGAATGTGGCAAGACACATTCTGTTGAGACAATACTCCAAACAGCAGCTCTTTCTTTATGTGACTTCCCAGCCAGAGAATATTCTGGGGGAGATTATTAAATTCTAGAATGTGATGATTGGCATGAAGATAGTCAATCCCCTAAAGAAAGTGAAAAGACTCTGATGCTGGGAAAGACTGAGTGTAGGAGGAGAAGGGGGTGACAGAGGATGAGATGATTGGATGGCATCACTGACTCAATGGACATGAGTTTGAGGAAACTCCAGGAGAAAGTGAAGCCCAGGGATAGGGAAGCCTGGTGTGCTGCAGCCCATGGGGCTGTGAAGAGTCAAAGATGTCTTAGCGACTGGACAACAACAACAAGAGAAAATGAGATGCTTCCATCCTTTCTTCTTGCAGTGCTTTAATGTCAGTGGAAGTAGAGTCTGGACCTTTGGGGGCCAGGAACTGGTAACACCAGCTCAGAGTGCTGTCAATGTGGGGTGTGTCCACCACCCTCAGGTAATGGGAGTTAGGGAGCCATTCTTGGCTAAGCGAGATCTATGAGACATTTACCTTCAGTTAGCCATTAAAATTTCCAGTAATAATTCTCTATGGAGAACTGGGCCAATCAGTCTCATTGTGTTATGATGGACTTAGACAGATTTAATCTAAGCAGTAATAATAATTCATAATGATAGAAAACACGGAGTTGTAATCTTCCCACTGTCTAAGTTGTCACCTGGGAGTAAATCAAGTGTTTAGGGAGGTGCTTCCACATCTGCAGGGCGCCCGGGCATTGCTCAGTCAGGGAACAGCTGCGGGAGAGGTGGTGGGCAGCAGATGGCCCCCCAGGAGCTGGTTTCCTACTCTATGCCCTGCCCAACCCTGGAGTAGGGGTGGGTGGCTCACATTTCATGTCATCCGCCTTCTTCTTGGGAAGGTGCGGTCTTTTAGGGCTGTGATCTCATTCTTCCTCCCAGCATTTTCTGGAGGCTGACTGGGATCTGCTTTGGGGATGCTGCTGGAAGATACCTTTTTTTTTCCTCTCCCAAGACCCCTTCCACAGCTCACTTTCTTCTGAAGCCTGCAGCAAAAGAGCCCACTTTGCTGGCCTTTTCCAGGGAGTTTCCAGGGACTCACCTGGTGTCTCTGCAGAGCAACAAAAATCCATCCTCTCCTCATGTCAGGGATTTGGAGCTGGGGAGGGCTCTGTGCTATCCCGGCTCCACCAGGATGGTGATCTTGCCTGGGTTGTCTGCCCTCCCCCGTCCTCAGTTTCCTGTGGAGATGGGATGCTGGCAGGGCAGGCAGTGAATGATAGCCTGTTACACCAGCTAGCAGGGAGCTCATGTTACCTTTATAACAGAGACACTGCAGCCCAGAGAGGGTTAAAGGGATCCTTACTGAGTCAGCAGCAGCAGTCCTGCCTTCTGGTCCAGGGTGCCCCTGGGGGTGATGCCTGCATGGTCACGGTCATGGTCACAGCACTGACTCCAGGATCGAATTACATGATGGTCCTTATGATAATCACCTGCACCACCAGAGACAGACTTAGTGTGGTGACTTTTTAATATATTTATTTATTTAAAATTATTTATTTATTTGGCTGCATTGGGTCTTCATTGCATCATGCGGGATCTTTCGGTGTGGCTCCAGAGCATCTGGGCTTCAGTAGTTCCCACACATGGGCTTCTTAGTTTCTCCACAGCATGTGGAATCTTAGTTCCCCGACCAGAATTCAAATCCACCTCGCCTGTATTGCAAGGCGAATTCTTAACCATGGGGCCAGCAGGGAAGTCCCTGTTGTGACTTTTTTTTTTAATGAATAACTATGACATTTAATGGATACAATATTTTTTTTGTATTAATTATCTGTTTTTATTTTTGGCTGCATTGGGTCTTCATTGCTATGCGGACTTTCTCTAGTTGAGTCTATTGGGGTCTACTCTCTAGCTGTAGTGTGTGGACTTCCCATTTCAGTTCTCTCCTCTTTCGTTGCAGAGCATGACTCTAGGACAAGTGAACTTCGGTAGTTATGGCGCACTGGCTTAGTGGCTCCGTGGCATACGGGGTCTTTCTTGACCTGTGTCTCCTGCATTGGCAGGCAGATTCTTTACCACTGAGCCACTAGAGAAGCCCCTAGTAGTGACTTTTAGATGCAGACAGAGCCTGTTTACATCCTGACTCAGCCATTTATGAGCTGTGAGATATGGGCAAGCCATTTGCCTTTGCAGAACTGAGTTTCCTCATCTGTGAAGTAGAGAAACAGATGCCTACTCCAGGATGAGAAGAGGAGTGCAGATAGAACACCCAGCAGGCTGCCCGGTGCATAGTAGGTCCTCTCTAAGTGTCTCTTCTGGAGCCTTCCCATTCCTGCTCCCCGTCATGCTGCCCGTCTGCTGGGGATAGCCTCCCTTTCTTCCTTCTTTGTTTCTAATTCCCTGGAGAACTGACTTTCTCCAGGATAATAGATGTTTGACTTTGTGATACAGAACGAGATTCCTCTTGCTAGAAAATGCTCTCCCATCTGTTTGAGATTCTTTATCAAGGGGAAAAAAATTATGTTTACATTGAAGTAGGGTGGCATTTGGCTTTACCTTCTGTGGTAGGTAGAATAATGACACCTCCTCTCCCATACACACAGACACAAATATCAGGTCTTTGCCTCTGAAACCTGTAAATGTTACTTTTCTAAGGAAAAAGAGTCTTTGCAGATGTGATTAAATTAAGGATTTTGAGATGAGGAAATTAACTTGGATTACAGAAGAAGGTCCTAAATGCAGTCATATGTATCCTTTTAAAAGAGAGGCAGAGAGGCCTTCCCTGTTGGACCAGTGGTTAAGAATCTGCCTGCCCATGCAGGGGACATGGGTTCAATCCCTGGTCTGGGTAGATTCCATGTGCTGTGGGGTAACTAAGCCCATGCACCACAACTACTGAAGCCTGCATGGTCTAGAGCTGGTATTCCACAACAAGGGAAGCCACAGCGATGAGAAACCCAGGCACAGCAACTGGAGAGTAGCCCCCACTCGCCACAACTAGAGAAAGCCCACAAGCAGCAACGAAGACCCAATGCAGCGAAAAATAAATAAAGTTGGAAAAGAAATGGAAGAGAGGCAGACAGAGACTCTATACAGAGGAGAAGACAGGATGGAGCAGAGAGAGATTTGAAGGTGCTGGCCTTGAAGGTTGGAGAGATGTGGTCACGGGCCAAGGAATGCTGGCACCCACCAGATGCTGGAGCAGGACAAGACCAGATTTCCCCCTAGAAGCTCAGTGATCAGGGCTGTCCAGCCCTCAGGGGTTAACACCGCAACGTTGGTGGTTGGGTTTCATCTGACCTGTCTGTCTTGATTGCCTGGGTGAGGTTGTCTGTCTGTTGAGGAGTTTGAGGCTGGTCAGGACTGCAGGCAACGGGGATGTGAGATGCTTAGGAGACCATGCCTTGATTTGCTGCATCTTCATAAGACAGGAGGATGTCTTAGACCTGTGGTTCCCACTGGCCTCACTGTGATGCATGATCCAGTGTGAAATGGTATGCATATAACTTGTTAGCAGTATTAAAATGTAGACTTTTGCAGATGATTTACTTTGTTCAGTCAATGAGGGCAGGGGACTTCTCTGGTGGTCCAGTGGTTAAGACGTTACCTTCCAGTGCAAGGAGAGCAGGTTTGATCTCTGGTCAGAGAGCTAAGATCCAACATGCCCCATGGCTGACAAACTAAAACATAAAATAGAGGCAATACTGTAACAAATTAGATAAAGACTTTTAAAAAATGATCTACATCAAAATAAAATAGAATGAAATAAATTAGGCCAGATTCATGGTGCTTTTACTAACTTGCATTCTGAGATGCTCTTTTGAGTAGGGCAAAACAGGATGGGATTTTAGCACACTAGGAATTGCTCACAATTTGGGAGACACTCCTCTGGCAGAAGAGCCACGGAGATAAAAAGAATCTGAGAGTCTTGCCCAAGGTTCACTTACCCCTTCCCTCCAGTCCACAACTACAAGTCAGAATTGTGTGATCTCCCCATCCTTGGGCCCATGGCAGACATCACTAATTGATCACAGCACTATTAGGTTTGAACTCAGATACTGAATGTTTCTTAACACAGGGCTTTAGTTATCTACTACCAATTCATCTGTGTTGACATATGTGGTGGCATACATTGGCCATTGCTGCTAATTCCTCCCCAAACTTTAAGACACTACGAATCTGCTCCAGTTCCCATCAGGCAGGCTGGTCTTTCCAAAGTTCCTTTCTAGGCATCTGTTTGGCAAGAAGTCTGGCCTCCATTAGGGTTTCCCCAGTGGCTCAGCAATAAAGAATCTGCCTGCAATGCAGGAAACTCTGGTTCGATCCCTGGGCCAAGAAGATCCCTTGGAGGAGGCATGGCAACCCACTCCAGTATTCTTGCCTGGAGAATCCCATGGATGGAGGAGCCTGGCAGGCTCCAGTCCATGGGGTCACAAAAAGTCAGACATGACTGAGCATGCACTCATGCTGGCCTCTTGTTTTGATCAGGATAGTCTGCAGGTAGTAAAGCCAGTTCTCAATTTACCTCTGTTCCCCTTTCAGAGCTTTGGCAGATGTCACAGAAAGATTGTGCCTCTGGCTTTTCTCTGGGTCACAGATCACAGAGGAGGCAGGGGCACTGAATTTAGACATCAGCAACTCTCTTGTGATGGGTGTTGGGCTGTTTTTTTTTTTAAGGTGAGAATCTTGATCAGATGTGTTGAGCACCGTCGTGCACCAGGAGCCGAGAAGGGCCGTGAGGGGAGGGATATATTCAAGTTGTCCAGGAAACCGTGCTTTCTCCCATCATTTAGGACTGGAGGCTACTAGCTGGCCACCTGAGAGGAAGACATAGGAGGGGACAGTGGTGAGGAAGGAGACTTTGCAGCCTCTGGTGCTGGGGACTGTGGGTGGTAGTGGCTGTGGGGATGATGGGGGGTGAGGGAGGAGGAGGAGTGGGTGGGAAGATAATGCAAGGCTGAGTCCTGAATGTTCACAGCAGACTGGTTTGTGGATTTACTTATCTGTTTGGTATTATACACCTGAGAGGGGCTGGAGAGGGATGGCTGCCATGTCTTCGCTGGAGGGAAAATGACCATGGCTGGATTTGCATTAGGCATTTCCCACTGGGGTCGCCTAGTGATGTGTTAGCTGCTCACTTGTGTCCGACTCTTTGTGACCCCATTGGCGGTAGCCTGCCAGCCTCCTCTGTCCATGGGATTTCCCAGGCAAGAATACTGGAGTGGGTTGCCATTTCTTTCTTCAGGGAATCCTCTCGACCCAGGGATCGAACCCACATCTCATGCATTGGCAGGCAGATTCTTTACCACTGAGCCACCTGGGAAGAACCACATATTTCAGTTTAAAAATGGACATAACTTTATTTCTCTACTGTGAGCTCCAAAATGATCCAGACCCTGATTTGCCTTCTTGAAAGTGTCAAGTCTACTGTGGGGAGGGGAGTCAATACTTGCCTGCTGAGTGGTGAGGTCAGCTGGTTATACCTATGGAAAACCGGTGCCGTGGCTTTTTTGTTGTTGTTGTTTGAAGGCTAAAGTAATACATAGTTTTGGAGCGGTTTTGGAAATATTGAGAAGCACAAGAAAAGAGTAACAATTCTGTGCTTTCCCACTACCCTGAGATAATTCCTACCTGTGAGTTACTTTATATAAAGTCAGCATTGGATTCTACTGTGCCTTACTTCATTCATTCAACAGAAATGTATTAAGCGCCTATTATATATCAAAAACTGTTTTCAATGTTGAGAATATAGCAGTGACCAAAATAGAACCAAAAAATCCCTGCCCTTTGGGGATCTCACTTTAGAGGAGGGGGAAATGGACCACCCAATAAATAAGCAAAATACATAAAATGTCATATGGTGGTAAGTACTTAAGAAAAAAAAATAAAGTTGGGAAGGGGGCCAGAATGTTTGGGGGGAGTCTATAGTTTTTGATAAGATGTTTATAGAAAGAAATCCTGATTGAAAGAATGTAATTTGAGTCATTTGAGTAAATCCAACAGAGGTGAAGTTGGGAGCCCTGTAGATAACTAGGGAAGAGTATTTCTGGCATAGTTCAGAGGAAAATTCCAGTGCAAAGAACAGCATGTTCAAAAAACAGGGAGGACAATGTGGCTGGTGGGGAGGGAGGGCTTGGGAGGGATGCGGAAGATGAAGTCAGTGAGGTTACGTGGGACCACGGTGGAGACTCTGGCAGCCACTCTGAGTGAGTCGCAAGCTTGGGAGGAGTGTAAGGCAGGGGAGGGACATAAGCTGATTGTGTTTTATGAAGGGCTTCTGTGTGGGAATCAATCCCAGGGGAAGCAGGAAGGGCCGCCCTGTGTAGTGGTGCAGTTTGCGCCCTGCTCAAGGGCAGGGGCCCGAGGCTGCAGATGGGTAAGCAGCAGAGTCCATGAGAAGTGAGCATCTTTCTTGAATTCATCCAATGGATCCCATGGCTCCCAGTGACACAGCTAGTTTTGTAAACCACTCTTTCCTCTTAATAAGATGTCACGGACATTTCCCCTGTGTCTTTAAATAGTCTTTGACAACATGTTTTTTAATGGATGAACAGTATTGCATCATTTGGATGCACTATAATGTAATTAATCTCCTATGTTAGACATTTAAGTTATTCCCAGTTATTCACTATTTTTAAAAATGTGCCATTGGACGTCATTGTACATAAATCTCTGATTATTTCCCTAGGCTAAATTTCTAGAAATGGAGTAGTTGGATTAAATAATACACATTTTTAAGACTCTTGGTTATTAAATTATTTTTTTAGATAGTGGAGCTCAGGAAGGTTGAGGTACTGGCCTCCAGGCAAGCAGCCAGGAAGTGGTAGAGTGAGATTTGAATGCAAGTGTGTTGGTTTCCAGACCCAACTTCCTCCCATCACATCACACTAAGGACAGCTCAAATGTCACTCAGCCCGCAGCCACGGCCCACGTGGCCTCAGCTTGATGATGATGTCGGTTGCCACAGAGATGCAACTATCCAGCTTTCTTGAATCACTTTGCGCTGGGAACTGTGCTTGGCACAGAACATGAGTATTCTCCCTAGATCCTCAAAGGAACCCTAAGAGGTGGTAAATAGATTTAGCTCCATTGTATACATGGAGATACTGAAGGTCAGAGTGGGGAGGCAGCCTGGCTGAGGTCACACAGCTAGGAGGTAGGCAAGCGAGGACTGAGCCCTGTCTAATGCTTGCATTCTCAGCCATCTTCTGCTGCAGGGCTTTCCAAGATAGCAACCACATCCAAGTTCCTTGAGTGATAAATTCTAGCTCATGTAGGCTGCCTGTTCCACAGTCCATGCTTGGCCTGACAGCTTCCATGATGCTCTGTGTGCATGTGTGTGTGTGTGTGTGTGTGTGTGCGCGCGTGTGCGCTCACTTGCTCAGTTGTGTCCTACTCTTTGTGACCCCATGGACTGTAGTCCACCAGGCTCCTCTGTCCATGGGGCTTCTCCAGGCAAGAATACTGGAGTGGGTTGCCATTCTATTCTCCAGGGGATCTTCCCGATCCAGGAATGGAACCTGGGTCTCCTGCTCTGCAGGTGGATTCTTTACTGGCTGAGCCGCCAGGAAAGCCCCTCCATGATGCTCTAGCTTAACAATAATAATTGTCACTAACATAATTGCCTTGCTTTTATTTTACTACTGAATTTTATACTATTATAATAATATGTTTTATGCTGATATATGTATATTACTTTATATATACTAATATTTATATATATTACTGTTACTACATGCTCTTATTGTTACTGCTATTATTATATTATTACTACTAGTACTGTATTGCTACTGTTACCACACTCTGTATTTCTCACTCTGGGGCCCCAGTGAAGGGACAGAGCCTATTCTTCTCAGGGCAGATGACAGGGGTACCAAGGGTAATAAGAAGCCTGTCATGCCTCTTAATTTATTGCCTCATAGTACTGCTATACTTATTATTATGATGATAGTAATAATCATTATTATTATTACTATAATAAATATAAGAGCTGATATTTTCAAGCCAGTCACTGAGCTAAGTGTTTTGCTGGCTTTTCTCACAACTGCCCCTTGAGGCAGGTACTTTTATTTCCTTCAATTTACAGCTGGGGAAATCAAAGCCGCGAAAGTTTCAGGACTTATCCACGTCTCACATAGCTTCCCAAGTGACACTAGTGTAAAGAATCTGCCTGCCAATGCAGGAGATGCAGGAGACGGAGGTTTGATCCCTGGGTCAGGAAGATCCCCTGCAGAAGGAAATGCCAACCCACTGCAGTATTCTTGCCTGGAAAAATCCGATGAACAGAGGAGCCTGGCTGTCTACTGTCCCTGGGACCACAAAGCGTCAGACATGACTGAGTACACCGCACACACACACAGCACGGGGCATCTTAGCGGGGATATTTTTTTAAGCAGCTTTATTGAGGTCTGATGTATACATGATACCCTGGAAGCACATAAAGTGTGTGGCATGGGGTTTGGTATACACTCAGGAAACCATAACCGTGGTCAAGGTCATAACCCTTTCCTGAGTCTGATGTCCCCAGGGCTCTGATGATGCTTATGTGGGGTGCCTCCTTCTGAGACTCCCCCATCAGTCTGTGGGTGTTGCCTGATTTGGGTTTCTCTCATCTGTCCTGTTGACCACGGGAGGGACATCTCATCAGGGCCCAGATTTTTTCATGGCTGCATCCGCTTCCAGTTCCTTCTTGCCTCCACTTAAAAAAAAAAAAAAAAGTTTTAATGAATGGGAATGTACATTTTATTTTATTTTTCGACCTCACCATGTGGCATATGGGATCTAGTTCCCTGATCAGGGATGGAACCCATGCCCCCTGCATTGGGAACATAGAGGATTTTTTTTTTAATTGATTTTTCAAAAAATGTTTTAATTGGAAGAAAATTGCTTTACAATGTTATATATGTACACACACACACACACACACACACACACACACACACACACACATACACCCTCTCCTCCTTTAAAAAAATATTTATTTTAAAATTATAGTTGATTTTTAATTGGGGGATAGTTACTTTACAATATTGTGATGGTTTCTGCCATACATCAACATGGCAGCCATAGGTATACATACGTCCCCTCCTTGAACCTCCCACCTCCCACCTCATCCCACCCCTCTAGGTTATGACAGAGCACTGATTTGAGCTCCCTACATCTTAGAGTAAATTCTCAGTGGCTATCCATTTTGCATATGGTAGGAATGCATTTGAGTCAATTCTAATGAGGTGGATAAACCTAGAGCCTATTACACAGAGTGAAATAAGTCAGAAAGAGAAAAACAGATATTGTATATTAATGCATATGCATGGAATCTAGAAAGACGATACTGATGAACCTATTTGCAGGGCAACAAGGGAGACTCAGACACAGAGAAGACTTCTCCCCTCTCTCTTGAGCCTCCCTCCCCTCCCCCTGAAGCACGGAGTCTGAACCACTTCCCTTAACCAAGGGAAGCCCTTGCCCCCACATTTTGTGGTGCTTTCTGTGGCCAAGGAGCCGAATTCTTGAGTGACAGCCGGAACTTATTTCAGGGATGGCGTCTCTAGCAAGGGGGACTCCGTGGGACCACCGTGCAAGGAAGATGGGATCCCAAGAGGAGAGCAGCCCCTCCGGGGAACACCCCCCTCCTGATACTCCCCCTGAGGCCACCTGGGGAGTGGAAGCCCCCACTCTGTGACCCTGTGGAGCCTCCCACCTCCCCCTTTTCAGCTGGTGAACCTTGCTGAGTCTGCAGGGCCAGCTCTTTGGCTTCCACGCACAGATGCATTTCCTGGCTCCCTGGGGCACACACTTTGCCTCTGGGGAACTTGCTGAATCAGGTTAATTGTTACAGTATCTTCACATGAGCCTCAGTTAATATTCAGATGAACAGTGTGGGCAGAGTAATTATAAGTTTTGTGTGTGTGTTCCATTGCGGGAAACCTCTCTGTGACTGAATAATGTGATGAGCTGGGTCTCCTCAGGTAGAGCGAAGTTAACAGCCAGAAAGTCGGGGAAGTGCAGAGAGAAGCAGGGGGCCTGGCCCTGGGTGAGCTGAGGCTAGACCTCTGAAAATCCACTCTTGGGTTGGCCAGGGAGAGGTCAGTCCTGCTGATCCCATGGGTCCCAGGAGAAGACGCTTGTGGAAGAAGGGCTCAGAGAGGTCAGCCGTCCACCCTGAAGACACAGCGCGTTGTGCTTTCCACTGTCTACAGTGACAAACAGTGGCTGCATCTGTGTCCCCACTGCATGGCGAGAGGCCTGGGCCTTTCTCTGGCATTTTGCTGGAACACTGGCTCCTGCACCTGTCTGCACATGGCAGTCACCTGTGTGAGTTGTGTGTGAAGTAACTCAGCCCCGTCTGACTCTGCGACTCCATGGACTGTAGCCTGCCAGGCTCCTCTGTCCAAGGAATTCTCCAGGCAAGCATACTGGAGTGGGTTGCCATTTCCTTCTCCAGGGGGAATCACCAGGGGAGTTAATAAAATACTGATGCCCGGATGCCCCATCCTCGGCACCTGATTTAATTGGTCTAGGGGTAGACTGGCGATTAGAACTTTTTTAAAAGCCTCCCCACCCCCCACCCCGGGGATTCTTCTGTGTGTCTAGAATCTAGCACAGCACCATCTTATTGAATATAGTGAGGGTCATGTATGTACTTTTAAGTTTTTAATAGCCATACTTTTAAAAAAGCAAAAAGAAACAGGTGAAATGAATTCTAATAATTTTTTTATTTAACTCTACATATCCAAATTATTGGTGGCACAGTGGTAAAGAACCCACTTGCCAATGTAGGTGACTTGGTTTTGATCCCTGGATTGGGAAGATCCCCTAGAGTAGGAAATGACAACCCATTCCAGTATTCTTGTCTGGAAGATCCCATGAACAGAGGAGCTTGGAGGGCAGCAGTCCAACGGGTCCCATAGAGTCAGACATAACTGAGCACACACACATCCAAAATATCATTTCAACATGTTTCCGATTTTAAAATATTAATGAGGGGCTTCCCTGGTGGTCCAGTGCTTGACACTTTGCCTTTCAATTCAGGGGGTGTTGGTTTGATCCTTGGTCAGGGAGCTGGGCCTCAAACCCAAAAAACCAATACATGAAACATAAGTGATATTGTAATAAATCTAATACTTTAAAAATGATCCACATAAAAAATCTTTGAAAGAAATTGATGAGCTGTCTTAAATCCTTTTTTTCTTGTACTAAGTCTTTGGAATCCAGTGTGTTTTTATAATGAGAGCACATTGCAACTTAGACTAGTCAGCTTTCAAGTGCTTACTATGGAATCAGACAATGCAGATCTGGCACATAGTAGGTGCTCAAGGGGAGTGTTAGAACACATAAACCAAGGAGGCATTCATGACTAAATCTACAGTAATGAAACTGGGCAACTGCTCCAAAGATTTAGCGAAGTGTGATTTGTTGGCAGATCTCTGCACAGAGAACAGTCTTGCTTATGTCTTAGGATTCAGGCCTCAGACACCATTCCTACCATGAAGGTTTCTGCAATCACCTCCGTCCCACTCCTGTACTTCACTCAAGGCCTTACTTAAGTGAACTTCTTAGACTGCAGAGCTTCAAGATCCTAGACTTGTTCTGTCATTACCATTGTCTCCCTTCTCTATGTGGCTGTCTGTCATGTAACCTGTAAGTTCTCTAAGGACATGGCCATGTCCTAAATAATCTCTGTATTCCCCGTGGCCAGCCCAGTTTAATTCAATAGATGTTTGTGGAATGAAGTAATAAACCGATAATAGCATAGTGATTCAACTGCCATGGGGACCACTTTTAAGGAACAAGACTTGCCCCACAGGCCAGGTCCTGTATAGAAGGCAGAGCTGACCCAACTGATTTCTTGTAGTCTTGTCATTAGAGACTATAATCGTGTGTCATAGTCAGCTATTGCTGTATAATGCCAGGTAACAAACACCCCCAAACTCAATTGCTTCCAGCCAGCATTTATTAATAAGAAATAAATGCCTCTGAGTTTGCTGGGGTTTGGCTAATTCCAGCTGAGTTCTGCTGAGTTTTGCCCCATGGGGTTGGTCCTGTTCTCATTCACATTTCTCATTCTGGAGCCCTAGCTGAAGGGGTAGAGCATGTTCTTCTCATGATAGACGAGAGGGGTGCAAGGAAACATTCTGTCTCTCTTGGGTTGGAACTGTCCCCATTACTGTCTCTGCATGTCACCCCACCAAAAGCAGGTGACCCCACCAAGTCAAGCATCAGTGGGTCGGTGGGGCAAGGAAAGAGAATATTAGTAATCCATCTTACTGCACTGTAATAGGCTTTCTTGACTATGAGTAACGGGGCTCCTGCTTCCAGAAGCCCCATCCCTTATGTTGGTGATGTTTGACTTTAAGCCTGTTTCTCAATGGAAGAAGAGAAGAGGGACTTCCTTGGTGATCCAGTGGTTAAGAATCCGCCTTCCATTGCCAGAGACGCAGGTTCAGTCCCCGGTCAGGGAAGTAAGATCCCATGTGCCGTGGAGCAACTAAGCCCACGTGCCACAATCAGAAATCTGTGCACCCAAGAAAATATCCCACATGACACATAGATCTCACATGCCACAACTAAGATCTGACACAGCCAAATAAATAAATACATAAATAAATATTTTTAAAGATATGAGGGAGAGAAGAGAAGAGGATCGGAGTTTTTATCAGCTGTAGCTTCTCTGCGGCACTAAAGTTGCCTCTGCTCTGTTTGACATTGACTACCTTGTTTTCTACCCTTTCGACCCTTGAATTAGTTAACATAAGCATTCACGCTAAATTCCCTTCTCGCTCTCTAGGGAAGCCATCAGGGATTGTCAACCTCTGAAATATAGATTATCCAACTGTGCTGTATGTGCAGACTGTGCACATTCCCATAATGGCACTTGCTCATCCTTTGATTCTGTGGTCTCCTTGTTGAGGACAGAACGTGACTGGCCACAGGCTGGTCAGAGCTTAGGGCGGCTCAGCAGGTATTTCTCAGGATCCTTGCCTGCATTGAGAGGCATCTCCAAGGTTTAAGGAAATCAATCTGCTCTTTTTCTGTCCCCTTGATAACCTCCAGCTCCACCAGACAGGGACAGAGAGATGTCTTTGTGAATATGAAACCTTAGGGAAGACTCAGCAAGGTGAAGAATGCATCCGAGGGGGAAGGGGAGGCCAGAGCAGAGCGTCATCCTTCCATCCATCTGGTCTGGACCTTCCAAGTTCACTGCCGTTCCAGAGACCTTGCCAAAACTCACGACAGAGCTCTGCACCAGGGGCCCCGGGCCATTTCCAGAGGAACCTGCTTGTAGGGATTCTGTTTTGAGTCAAGATGCTACCTCTAATGAAGCAGAACGGAACTCCTGGCTGGCTTTTTCTCCCTCCTGCAGGCCTCTGTGCGCTCTGAGGAGCACGGCCTTGGCTGTGAACAGAACAGTGTGACCCTGACATAGCCCAACTGCTTCTACCCCCGCCCCCCCCACCTCTGCTTCTCCTGGTTTAATTTGGCTGCTTTTAGGATCTCTGCCTCCCCGAGAGGTGAGTGGGGTGAGGGGGCAGTGAACACTCCTCCAATTGGTTGAGATCTCTGGGGAAGCAGCAGCTTTGAACCCAGTTTGACCCTCTAAGGGTTCAAGTTCCTGTTCTCTTGGCAGGGTATGATTTCCTGTTTCAAAGAAAAAAACCTGGGATTTTAAGAGCTTTTTTTTTTTTTTTTTTAAAGGCTCTTGGACACAAAACAACTCTTACGAAACAACATGTTGATGAGTTTAGTATAAATGAATCGAAGACATATGGATTAAATTTCCCTTGCAATCCACAGGGGCTTCAAAATTAGGGGAAGAGTGTTTGTCAAAATGTGTATCTGTCTCCCGCCAGGGTCTGGGACAGAATGAGAGCCTGGGCCACCACCCCTTCCCCACGCCCCTCTCCCCTGATAGTGGGACTAAAAGCCAAGGGGTTTACAGCAAGCCTTAGGTTTGCACTTCTCAACCTGCAGTCTTTTTGCTCTTAATTGAGTTGTTCCTCACACCTCCCCTGTGCCTTCAACAGGCCAGTGTCTGACTCCTGCAGAGGCCTTGAACCTGTGCAAAGAAGAGAAATTGACATGAACTGCCTTGACATGTATTATATAGGTGCTTCTCCTTGACTATGAACCATCCCATGTTGACCCATCCTATCTTAACCTTCCTTTCAATATATGCATCTATTAGTATTATTGTTTAGACACGGCCATTAGAAACCTCCCCCACCCAATGGCCAGGGCATGGACTCCATAGAAGGGTGTGGGGTGAGGATTGGTGGCTTATATTTTAAGTTTCTCAGATCCCATTCTTGCTGTCAAGAGGGTTGGGGCTAGAGGTCTTCTGGTCTTATGATAAGAATAACGATACTTAAAGAAAGATGACTTTTTTGTCACCTGGAATCATCCAGATATCCAAAGTGTGTTGATCTTGGTGTTTTGGTTTTTTTTTAAGATTTTTTTTTTTGACGTGGACCATTTTAAAAAAGTCTTTATTGAATTTCTTACAATATTGCTTCTGTTTATGTTTCGGTATTTTGGTCACAAGACATATGGGATCTTGGCTCCCCTACCAGGGATTGAACCTACACCTGCATTGGAAGGCGAAGTCTTAACTACTGAACCACCAGGGAATTCCTTGCCTTAGTTTTTTTTTTTTTTTTTTTTTTTTTTAAATCTAACTTATATCTCTATTTTTGACCAAGGAGCAGAGAAATACAGTGTGTTTGGAGAGAAACCTGAGCAGCTTCTATTAATATCACTGTGTTGTTGTTTGGCCTTAGAACTCTTTCGGCAAGAGAAAGCTTAATGGAAGCCCCTTGTGTGAAACAGATAAACAGCTTCAGCTGATGAACCAGAGTATAATTCACTCTTTCCTTCATACCCTCCTGCCCCACCTTCCCCTGCTTCGTGGGTGTCGTCGGTCCCCTAGGAACACAACTTGAAAGCATAAATGATGTTCTAGAATAGAAATCACTAAATTATTTGGCCCTTACTGCCAGCAGTGAAGTTAATGCATGTCTCACGGACATTATGTTGAGTGAAAGAAGCCAGACGCGAGAGAGAACATTCTAGGGGTTCCCTTTACATGAAGTTTAGAAATAAGCAAAACGAATCAATGCTGATGGAAATCAAATAGTGGTCACTTTTAGCAGTGATTGGGAAGAATGCATGAAAGAACTTTCTTGGGAAGTGTTTTGTGTTTAGACTTGGCTGGGTGACACAGGGGGTATAGCTATGTACATATTATTTCTTGAACTGTGCACATAAGATCAGTGCACTTGATTCTCTCATTGTTGTTCAATCACTCAGTCATGCCTGACTCTTTGTGACCCCATGGACTGCAGCACACCAGGCCTCCCCTCCTTCAGTATCTCCCAGAGTTTGCTCAGACTCGTGTCCGTAGAGTCGGTGATGCCATCCCACCATCTCATTCTCTGTTTCCCCCTTTTCCTCCTGCCCTCACTCTTTCCCAGCATCAGGGTCTTTTCCAATGAGTTGGCTCTTTGGATCAGGTAGCCAAAGTATTGGAACTTTAGTTTCGGCATCAGTCCTTTCAGTGAATATTCAGTGTTGATTTCCTTTGGGATTGGTTGCCTGCTTGACTCCTTTAGAATTCTCTTAATAGTATGCATATGATGTTAAACTAAGCAACAGAAAAATTATCTTCAGGTGATTCCCACACTAACGTCTGAGGGCACCCCTGTCAGACAGACCTCTTAGCATAGTGACTGACAGTCTGGGCTTGGAGATTGTTGGTGCAGGGATGATGGTTGAGCCCGGGTAAAGCAAGACACTGGGAAAGGTCAACTCAGGAAGCACAAGCAAGGTCTCCTGCTCTAAGCAGGGCTTGAATGACAAAGACAGCCACCGTGGAGCTGGGATGATCCAGGTGGGTTCTGATTGAGTAGATTCAGCCTCATCACAAAGGCCAAACTCAGAGGACATCTGTGGGCTTGGCGGATCCTGAGCGGATTGCAATATGACGGCACTAGTGGGCGTGGGAACCAGTCCCGCCTCAGGCACTTTGGGCCAAGTTATCCAGTGGCGTGACCTGAGCCTTTGTCTTCAACCATCTTGATATGCAGAGGAATCTAGGGGCTCTGAAGAGAGGGGAACAGCACCCACACAGCCCTCACCACCCCACTCTTTTGGATTCAGAGGGACTTGGCACCCTGGAGGCAGACAAGAGAACAGAGTGTCCATGACCAGCCTGCCAGGCTTCCAGAAGGGGGCTGTGCCTGTCGCAGGCAGCGAGAAGGCTGCTTAAAGATATGGAATTAGCCCTGTAGGGTTAACTGGTCTGGGTTCTGGCTGGAAAACTGAACAAACAGTCAGTCAGTCAGATTGAGGAATATGGCCTGGACAAAGGATAGGGTTAAGTCCCCAATGGGGGAGGGGGAGTGCACCTTGGGTCGTTACCTGGTGGCCCAGCAGGTGAGGGGCACCTCCATCTCACCCCACCCTCCCCTTCCCTCTCCTGCTGAGCCTCCACACCCATCGTTGGATCCCGGCCCTGAGGCTTCCTGTCTCCTTTCTAGGGTCCATATGTGGAGGCCTGAACCTCTGCCAGGCAAAGCACACTCTTGCAGGAGGGAGATTTCAGTTCCCTTTTGGAAAACAGTTTTCCTTCCAACCTAAGCAGCTGCCCCCCTGCCAACCAGTGCTAGAAGGCAATTATGTACAGCTCTCCTTTAAAATGACCCGCCCAGCTAATTCATTCCAGCCTCTCTCTCGGTTTAGTGCTAAGGCAGGGAAAACAAACACGGTAACTTGCAGAGACTTATGCTGCCACGTATTGACACTTTCATTCTTGAGAGATAAGTGCTCTTCTGAAACTTGGCTAGTTGGACCAACAGTGCCAGTTATATCCGCGTGTGCCCACTTCCTTTCCTTTCTATGGAGTTGCCGAGCATCTGCCATATTGAGGCCACAGTGCCAGGCTTGTACTCCCCCCTCCTTAACATGACGGCTGCTCTACACCTCGGTTCCCAGCTCCTCCCTTCACCAACCTGGGCTCCTTTGCTTTGGCCTTCAGGTTGGAAAAGCCTTGTCATTATTGGATTTAGCTAAACACACTAGGGGTGTGAGAATTGTCCTGTGCATTGTAGGGTGTCCAGCAACATCCCTGAGCTCTAGTGACAAGAGTTCTCCAGCAGCACGCCCCACCTCGAGTTCCGACAGCTAAATATGTCCCTTGTTGTTGTTTAGTCGCTCAGTCGTGTCCAGCTCTTTGCGACCCCATGGACTGCAGCACGCCAGGCTTCCCTGTCCTTCATCGTCTCCCAGAGCTTGCTCAAACTCATGTCCATGGAGTTTGATTGATGTCTATTGATGCCTAGATATTGGCAAAATTATGTAAGTGATCTTTGGTCCTCAGGCCCATGGTGGCTTTTGGAGTAACTTGTAAATTGCCTTTGGGTCTAATAAGCTCTCAAAAATCAGCATGAAGAAGATAAACAAAAGGCAGGAACAGGCAATTCCTAGAATTAAAAAGGGGGAAAAAAAACCAAATGGCTACTTAACATGTGGAAATTTGTTTAGCTGAAAGTGAAAGTGAAGTCGCTCAGTCGTGTCCGACTTTTTGCGACCCCGTGGACTGTAGCCTACCAGGCTCCATGGGATTCTCCAGGCAAGAATACTGGAGTGGCTTGCCATTTCCTTCTCCAGAGGATCTTCCTGACCCAGGGATTGAACCCAGGTCTCCTGCATTGCAGGCAGATGCTTTAACCTCTGAGCTACCAGGGAAGCCCCATGTTTAGCTGAAGTTGGGGTCAAAACGATACTAATTAAATCAGTCACAAGTTTCTGCTTCCCCCTATTAAAGTGGTAAAAAATTAATAGTCCATGGTGGTTTAGATGCAGGAAAATGGGGGCTTGTGAGTTTGATCTCTGGGTCAGGAAGGTCCCCTGGAGGAGGGCATAGAAGCCTACTCCAGTGTGCTTGCCTGGAGAATCTGATGGACAGAAGAGCTACGGTCCATGGGGTCACAGAGTCAGACATGACTGCAGCGTCCTAGCATGCACACACGCGTTCCCTACTCTGAGGGGAGAAATGGGTACCAAACTTCTGGAGGGCTGTTTGACAGTATTTTTCAAAAACTTCAAAGGATATTCTCTTTGATTCAGAAATTCCATGTCTTGGCAATTCTCTTACCTTAAGGAAATAATCAGAGACGTTCATGAGCGTTCATGTGCAAGGCTGTGTATCGAAACAGTATTTGTATGATGGAAAATTGGAAATGACTGAAATGTACAACAATACAGAATCTGTTATGTAAATCAGCGTTCATTCAAATAATGAAACACCATGAAACCATTAAGACATGTCGTAGAACAATATTTGATGGCTTGAGAAATATTTACAGTATTTGCTATCTAGAAAAAATTTCAGATTGTAAGTCAGTATATTCAGAATGATCCCAATTTTATATCAACAACAAAAAGGTCAAATAGATGCACAGGTTAAAAAAAGTTGGAAAGATAAATGCCTGCAATTTCATTATGGTTATTTCTAGGTATGGCTATTATGGTGAATTTTATTTTCTACTTTGTGCTTTTCTTTTGCCATTTTCAAGTAAGAAATTGAATGCATCCTTAATTGTTTGAAATTTAGATTGTTTCCAATTTTCCATTATTGATAATGCTTTGATGAATATCCTTTGCTTAAATGTTTTAAACAGACTCTTCTCAATTCATATAATGGGATTTGAGGGGGGTGGTAATTGCAAACAAAAGTAAGGAACTTCCCTGGTGGTACAGAGGCTAAGACTCCATGCTCCCAATGCAGGGGACCTGGGTTCGTTCCCTGGTCAGGGTACTAGATTCCATATGCCACCAGTAAAGATCCCACATGCCACAACTAAGACCTGGTACAGCCAAATAAGTAAATGGACAAATAAATAAATATTGAAAAACCAAAAAAACAAAAAATAGAACAAAATTAAATCCTTGAAAGGTTTTATATTAGAATATCCTTGCCTCTGGGCTTCCCCTGTGGCTCAGTGGTAAAGAATCCGCCTGCCATGATGCGGGTTCAATCCCTGGGTTGGGAAGATCCTCTGGAGGAGAGCGTGGCAACTCACTCCAGTAGTCTTGCCTGGAGAATCCCCATGGACAGAGGAGCCTGGAGGGCTATGGTCCATGGTTTCATGAAGAGTCGAACACGACTGAAGTGACTTAGCACATTCTTGCCCCTAATCAGCCCTGTATCACACAGCTGTGTGTTCCTTGTGACACGCATCCCTGTGTCCCTCTCATATTTGCTCTCTTTTGAAGTTGTGAGCTGAGAGTTTGTGACTCCAGTGCCCCGAAGACAGGATTTGCTGATAACCTGGGCTCTGCCACTTTCTCCCTCAAATTCTCGCCTTACCCATTTGTCTCAAGCTTCTGAAACCAGGAGGCTTCCTGGGTGTTCTGTTCCTTGAGCAGCATGTCTGCTGGAAGGTGGGTCAGGAAAGGAGAAAGGCTTGAATGTATACTGAGTATCTGGTTTGTGCTGGATGCTTCCCTAGATGTTATCCAAACCCTGGGACATCTTGGATGATTTCTCTTACTCCACATCTAACCTGGTCCTCTTAGCTTTGCCTTCAGATTTTGTCACCTGTCTACTTGCTTCAGCATCTCCACCAGTGCCTCTGCTTCGTGCCCCATCACCTCCTGCTGCACAGTTGTGATGACCTCTTCTTGGCCCCCCGTGTTCCTTGTATTCTAATCTCTACCCAGTAGCCAGAAGGGCCCTTTCTGGAACATACTACCGATTTCTCTTCGCTCCCACAAACCCACTGTGGTTTCCCATTTCACGAACAAAGTCCAGGGCTCTACACATCCCCACCCAGACCACTGCCCCATCCCCCTTGCTTGTCTGCTGGCCACCCTGGCCTCGCTGCTGCTTCTCAGACATCCTGAGACCATCTTCCCTGAAGACCCCTACCAAACTCGTTTCCCTCCTGTCTGGAATGCTGCACCCCCAGCCTCCTCGCTTTGTCAAGGTCTCTGTTCTGAGGTCATGTGATCTCAGAGACCTTCTCTGACCTTGCTTTCCCCTGCCCCTGCCTTATTTGTTATCATAGTACTATCAGAACTTGCCATACAAGATCTCTTTTTCCTTTTCCCCAGTTAGATTGGAAGTGCCCAAGAGCAGAGACTCAGCTGTGTTGCTACAGTTCTGCGCTCAGAACATACCCTGGAGGAGACGTTCTCATAACAGTCCTTGAGCCTTGTGCTAGGATGACAAAGCTGGGACTTAGAGATGTTCATGTGCCCACCTGTTCAAGGTCATGCATGGCATGAACGCATTGCAGATCCAAGCTCTAACACCTGTTAGAGGCAGGGCCCCTGGGCTGGGCTGCTGGACTAGCTGCCTTTCCCAAAGCAGGGGAGCCACTGGTAGGATGCTCGTGTAGCTCAGCTGGCCCATAGATTCACATTGAGATGCACTCTGAGATTTCCCACTGGGTTCTGTCTTTTTTCTTTGCAACCCACATGGGTCTGTCCCCTGTCTGCACTGCTGTGTGATTGTTGGTGCCAGTGTTCCCACATCAGTATGTCTGGGAAGAAGACTTACTTGCTTTTTTGTTGTTGCCATTGTTGTTCAGTCACTCAGCTGTGTCTGACTCTTTGCTATTCCATGGACTGCAGCACGCCAGGCTTCCCTGCCTTTCACTATCTCCTGGAGTTTGCTCAAACTCTTGTCCATCGAGTCAATGACGCCATCCAACCATCTCATAAATGAAGATGGTTAGATAGCATCTCCCTCTCTTCTTCTTTTGCCTTCACTCTTCCCAGCATCTGGATCTTTTCCAACCAGTCTTTGCCAATGGGGTAAATAAAGTTCCTTGACCCCGTGTGACAGTTCGACCAGGGCTGTGGTTTCAGGATGCTCTGAGACATGGACTGAGAATGAAGCTGCATCCCAGCTCTGCATGCAGGAGGGACGTTTTTGCAGTGTTTTACCCAGCGTTCCCAATTGCTGCCTCCTCCCCAGGGTTATTTACAATTTGTCTAGTGCCTTCACTGTGTTCAGTGCTCCAGGAGACATAAGATTCCCTGCCTGAGACCTTGCGGTCTAACATGGGCAGACAAAGGACTCCAGCATAAGCCACCTTCCCTGGGGAAGATGGTCATCTCTCCAAGGCACTGGGTTTCTTAAGGTTTCCATTTGCACGTGACTTTCCATTTTTAAATTCCCCTTGGAAGAAGTGGAGACAACTCTGGCAAGGATGGGGGAGGCAGGGCTGGGAGGGCAGAGTGGAAAATGTTGTCTGTGAAGGGTTTTTCTTTTTTCAGAACAAATGGCATTCCAGGAGGCATTTCCAAGGCATGCAGTTCGTGACTTGAGACAGCTTTGGGGTGGGGCCAAGATGATGTTGAGAAAGAGAGAAAATGAAGGCAAACCCCCAGGGAACAGAGGCAGGTATGAGAATGAGGGACCAGAAGCCAAGTTTAGTAACTGAAGGAGTAGCAGCAAGGTCAGCATCCATCCAGCCAGTCATCCCTTCATTAATTCAGCTAACCCTTAGTCCATGTTCCATCTTAGTTGGAAACTCTGCCAGACCATGGGAGCTGGTTATTTGCCTGCTGCTCCAGGAACTCAAAAGTCTACCTACAGAAACGTAGTTTCATCCTTGAAAATACTTTAAAACCTGTGATCCTCTGACTTAGACTCTGTGGTTCCCCCTTGTGCTCTGGACTCTTCCATCACTGCATTCATCACAATTTTATTTTTTAATTTTTGAAACTAGTTAATTAATTATTAATTAATTTGGCTGTGCTGGGTCTTAGTTTCGGCATGTGGGATCTAGTTCCCTTGATCAGGGATTGAACCTCGGCCCCTTGCATTTGGAGTTCTGAGTCTCAGCCACTGGACCACCAGAGAAGTCCCCCCATCAGTATTTTAAAGTGTGGTGGGGTGTGTGGTGGCTTTTGAGTGTGTGGTGTGTATGCTCATTTGTTAAATATTCATCTCTCCTTCTGTAACTTTTTTGAGGATAGGGACCTGCCCATTTTCTTCATGCATCCCCATCCTGAGGGTAGGCATTCAATAAATAGTAGTAGAATCAATGAAACCATGAATGAATGAAGTGAAGAAAGCCTCATATGGCACTACAGAGGAATAAAGGTGAATGTAGTGGGAAATCAAAAAAGGACTCAATGGAGGAAAACTCACTTAATGATGCCTCCTGTGTAGTAACAACTATAGCACCATCAACAGCAAAACCAGTTTCTCCCATACATGGAGCCAGGCTCTGAGCTAAATTCTTCACATACGTGATCTCATGTGAGATGAGTGTGACACTCCCTATTTTGTAGGCATGGGGACTGAGGCCCAAGGAAACTGACTCATTTGTCTGTGCATCCAGGCATTGTCTGTGGGCTGGGGTTCTCACAGGACCCCCAAGCTGGTGTTCAGTGTCTTTCTGCTTTATTGCCTGTAAACTGGTGTCATCTGTTCTTGCAAATTCCTATTAAAGATTGAACCAGAGGAGATTCCAGCAGGCTCGAGAAAACTTTGGGGTGCATGGATGCTCTTCAAGAGGTAGAGAGGCGTTCTCTTTAGAGACTTTTGAGAAGGGAATGCCAAGCGGTTAGTGTCAAGGAGTTCTGGTGGGGTCCTTCCTCTTTAGGGAAAGAGAGGGCTGGGGATTCTTCTGGGGTTCCATTCAGGACTGTCCCTCTTGACCATTAAACTGCTAATAGAAAGTGTCAGTGCTTGACATTTGGTAATTAAAACATCCACTGACTGAATAATAAGTTTTTTATTGACAATCATAATGATGAATGCAAAATTAACTTGATTTTAGACATCCTTGTCATGGGCTCAGCGGGGCAGAGGCCCCTGTTGTGTGAATGGAGTTGTTGGTCCGGTGGTTGGCAGCGGGGCCTCCCAGGTGGCCTCCTTGCAGGCAAGTATGAGGTGGCCGGTGTGATCCAGTCCATGTGGGGAGACCAGCTGATTCAGGCAAGGAAGAGGTGGAGCACTGGGGCTGCTGGCTTGTGAGTGACGATACAATTGCTCGTGTATTCTGGACTCTTAACTCTGGAAGGTGTTTGGGGAAATACTCTTTAAGGCAGATCTGTGAGGTGCCTTATCATCCATGAATAGTCAGAACAACCCTCAAACGTGGGAAACTTCTAGATCTTAGAGGAATGATGTTGTGGAAGGTAGGGTAAGGGTGTCAGGAAAGGGAGATGCCTTACATTATACATCAGCTCATTTCATTTCAATAACCATAAAAGCTAATTATGTCCTCCCCGTTTTTATAGATGGGGAAGTGGAGATTCTAAGAATTCAGTAGCTTGCATAAGGCCATCCTCCTATTTAAGGACTAGGGTTAATTTGTGACTGGTCAACTATAATCCTAGGAAACCTTTATAATGAGTGTGATGGTGGGCTGGGGGTGCCCCAGGGAAAAAAGAGATTTGCTTTGTCAAAGCCACAGAAAGGCCAGGTGGCCATTGACATCACCACCCACCAGCAAGAGGATGCTGGATGAAGGTGATCTGGGAAAAAGGGTGTTTGCTACTCTGTGACCAGGGCCTGTGCTAGAATTTTGTCACCAGTTCTCTCGAGCTTGAGTCCCCCAGGGATAAGGATCAGTCTGAAATCAAAGATGGAACTCACCATTGATCGAGAGCTGAGCTCTCCAATACAGTGACCACATGTGGTTCTTTAAACTAATTAAAATTAAGTAAAATTTAAAAACCAGCTTCGCAGTACCACTAGCCACTCTTCAGAGCTTAGTAACCACGAGGCAAGTGACTACCATGTTGGCCAAATATTTCCCTTTGTACGGAAGTTCTCGTGGACAGTGCCAGACCAGAAACCACTGGCTCTTTACAATAGCATGACAACTGTGGATCCTGCTTCTCACTTTCAAACTGTGAAACTTTGAACAAAACGCTTACTTTTTCTCATCTTTGTTTCCCCCACTATAAAAAGGGAAGGGGGTTATCATGAGATAAAATGATCATGTATGAAAAGCATGGCCTGTGGTGCTGGGCATACAGCTAGTGGTCATCAGAGGCTGCCACTGCCTTCCTGTCCACAAGAGACAAAGACAAGCCCTTTTGGTCTTGGATGTTTCTGCTGGAGATGGATTTCTGTTTAGTGAGTTTACCGGAGGCCACCTGTCTTTCTGCTGTGTGTATGTATGTTAGTCACTCAGTCATGTCTGACTCTTTGTGACCCCATGGACTCTAGCCTGCCAGGCTCCTCTGTCCCTGGGATTCTCCAGGCAAGAATACTGGAGTGGGTTGCCATGCCCTTCTCCAGGGTATCATCCCAACCCAGGGATCAAACTCGGGTCTCCTGAATTGCAGGAAGATTCTTTATCATGGGGCCACCAGGGATCCTATTTGCTTTTGGAATAAATGTCACCAGAAACAAACAAACAAAAATAAGCACCTCACCTTTCCTCTCTTCTCGTGTGATGATGGCCCTATTTCCATCAGGCTAAAGCTATGTTCCCTTCCAGAGGACTGCAGACCTCTGGACCTTGGCCTGGGTCTTGCATCTTCAGATTTCTCTGTCATGCCTTCTTGTCCACCTATCTCCCACACACCTATAACAAATTCAAACATTTCATTCCTGGAGCTTATTCATCACTGTGCACTTGGACAAGCTGAGGGTATCTTTTCTTATCCCACGTGGCTTATTTTTTAAAATTTGTGTTTTGCTTCTCTGGGTCTTGTTGCTGTGCATGGACTTTCTCTAGTTGTGGCGAGCAGGGGGCTACTCTCTAGTTGCGGTGACCAGGCTTCTCACTGCGGTGGCCTCTCTTGGCAGAGCACAGGCTCCAGCTGTGTGGGCTTCAGTAGTTGTGATCCATGGGCTTAGTTGCCCCACAGCATGTGGGATCTTTCCAGACCAGGAATCGAACTTATGTCCCCTGCACTGGCAGATTCTTAACCACTGGACTACCAGGGAAGGCCCTCACTTTGCTTACAAAGAAGAGGCAGCAGAAGGTAAAGTGGTTCTTAAACTTGGGTGCATATTAGAACCACCTTGGAGGGCTTGTTACTCTAGTCCTGGGGGCTCCGCATGCTGAGTTTCAGCGTCGGTCGATTTGGGGGTAGGGCGACCAGAACTTGCATTTGTAACCAGTTAGAAATGCTGCTTGCCTGGAGACACACTTTGGGAATCTCCCTTTTAGGCCATGCTCCCCTCTATGCTGAGTGCCTTGAAGTGTGTTATGTTAGTAGCTCAGTTGCATCCAACTCTTTGTGGTCCCATGGGCTCTAGCCCACCAGGCTCCTCTGTCCATGGAATTCTCCAGGCAAGAATACTGGAATGCGTTGCCAGTCTAGGGGATCTTCCTGATCCAGAGATTGAACCCGGGTCTCCTGCATTGCAGGCAGTTTCTTTACCATCTGAGCCAGCAGGGAAGCCCAAGTGCCCTTGAAAAATTGTGCATATCAGCATTACCTGCAGGGCTTATTAAAACACAGATTACTGAGTCCTCTCCTCAGAGTTTCTGATTCATTTCTGGGGAGCTAGATAGAGCCTGAGAAATTTGCATTTTTACCAGATTCCCATGTGAGGCTGATGCTGCTGGTCTGGAAATCACACTTTGAGAACTGCTCGTATCTGTATACCAATGTTAGCTCTGTGATCAGTGAAATGTGAAGTCAAAGCCTCTCCCTGCCACTCTGTGAACCTAACATTCTCTGAGCCTCAGTTTTCCCATCTGTCGAATGGAAATGAGGGCTAAGGTTGTTGTGAGAATCAAACAAAGAGTAGGTGCTAAATAAATACTTTATTTCTTCTCCCTTAAATGTGAATTGCTCAGGCTGGGCTGCAGTGAGGCTGCCAGGAGACAGAACGTTCGTAGCTCTGTATTTGCCCATCTACGGCTTTCTGCTATCCCCTAGTCAGCATTTCCCATCCCCCTCTCTGCTCCCCAAACCTGGCAGTCCTCATCAGCCCTCTCCCCACCACAGTCAGGCTGCCAGATCTCGGCCTCCAGATGACCACCATGCCTCCACCCTCTTGCTACCACTTCCTCAGATTTCCCAAACAAATTGTGTGTCCCATCAAATTGTGCGTTAACTGTGTTACCATAAGAATAAATTGTGTTTATTTCCAGATGACCTGGAGTTTTTGGCTGCCTTGCCTTGCCTAAAAATAATTAAAAGCAGTTTTAAAAGAGAGGGAAGAAAATGGAAAACAACAACAGAAAGTAAAGGAAAGGGCAGCTCCAGCCTGATGCGAGATTTGGCAGAGTAGAGTTCACCCCCCCCCCCCCACTACCCCCTCACACCTGGCGATAAGTAACTAGCTGCCTTGCAGTGTCCTGCATGGCAATGGATCCAGAGAAAGCCCAGAGCATCCCAGAGCTGGGGCTTCCCTGGTGGCTCAGATGGTAAAGAACCCGCCTGCCATTGCAGGAGATGCAGGTTCGATCCCCAGGCCTGGAAGATCTCCTGGAGAAGGAAATAGCAACCCGCTCCAGTATTCTTGCCAGGGAAACCCCATGGACAGAGGAGCCTGGTGGGTTAGAGTCCATGGGGTTACAAAAAAGTAGGACATAGTGACTAAACAACCGAAATCCCTGAGCTAAGCCTGTCTGTGGCATGTGGTCTTTCTGAGAGCCACCCAAGGGGAAGGTGAGGTAGGAGGTTAGTTTTGTCCTACAGTTTGTAAGAAGGGACATAACTGTCCTGGGATGCTTCATGGAGGAGCTCCTCTGGGCAGCAGAAACTATCAGGAACTGAGGCACAGAAGCAGAACTCAAAAGTGGGGCAGAGGCTGGGAGTCTGGGGCCATGCCATGGAGCAGGGGTCCGCAGCCCCCAGGCTGCACAGCAGGAGGTGAGCCATGGGCAAGCCAGCAAAGCTTCGTCTGTATTTATAGCTGCTCCCCATTGCTCACATCACTGCCTGAGCTCCGCCTCCTGTCAGATCAGTGGTGGCATTAGATTCTCATAGGGGCACAAACCCTAATTGTAAAGTCAAGGCAGAATATCCTGAGATTGCCACTAAATAGAAATAAAGTGCACAGTAAATATAATGCACTTGAATCATCCAGAAACTATCACCCCCCCCACTTACCCTGGTCTATGGAAAAATTGTCTTTCACGAATCCGGTCCCTGGTGCCAAAAAGGTTGGGGACTGCTGCCATATAGAAGATACAAAAGCAAGGATTCTGTGTCTGCCAGCTCCTGCTTCCAGCACAGTCCTGATGCTTTTTGCATAGAACCTCAATCCATTTTTTCCAGCTTCTTCTTATCGGGCATGTCAGTGCTTTCCAGCTCTGTGATTTGAAGCATGCCATCTAGTCCCCCTCAACTTCTGTTTTCCTAGCTCTGAAATGGGCATTATGACATCTTAAGGCTCCAGGTTGCTGTTCAGACTAAACGAGAATGTTCATAAAACTGGACAGCATGGAGCCTACCGTACAGTAGGTGCCTGATAAACATCAGTTCCCTTTTCCTCATCTCTACTCTGTTGGAAGCCCTGCTGCAGACGTTCAGAGATGAAGGTGTGATCCTGAATGCAATGGCTTGTGCAAACCCCCATGCCTCCTTGACATTCTTGGTCAGAGGGGACAGACACGCCAGAAGAGAGAACCACACCAAAGGACCAGGTTGGCATCTTCTAAGCAGTGAGCGCTGTGGTTTCCTCAGTGCTCCCCGATCACGTACTAGGGCACAATGGCAGGCAAGCTGGAGTGGGCCTCCCAGGCAGGCTACTCGGCAGACACAGTCAGGAGGAGGGCAGCATCCACCCCACACCCTCGTTCCTACGTTGGAGTGAGGCCCTGGCCCTCAGGTGCGGGGAGACATGTATAATTCCCATCTCATCGGGCCCTAGACTTAATCGGAGCCGCCTCCTGCATCACTGCCATCCATCTTCAGGAGACAGGTGAGACTCAATGAAGATGAGTTAGGACGTGAAGAATGCGGCAGGATTAAACCCTGATCAGATCATTACTGCAGCAAGAGGAAAAAAAATCAAGCCAGGCCAGGCTGAGGTCTCTTTATGTATCTTTTATTTATTTCCTAACATCTGTGCTTCTGCTTGAGGGTCAGAAGTCTTCCTTCTCCTCTCCCTTTTTATCTGGCTCTCCTTTTCTCTCTCCTTGGGTTTAAGTTGTGGCTTTTCTTCTTGGGTCCCAGTTAAAGTTGAATGTTGTGTGTACATCCCTGACCTGTCTGGAAATGTATCTACTGCCTTGGAGGATATGCAAAATCAAGTGAAAGCCATGTCTAATGAACTGTTGTTGTAGTAAAAAAAAAAATTGATCCCTAGACCTCTGGTTCCTAACAGCATCATCCACTGACTTCCAGTTCAGGATGCAAAGAGACATATCGTGGGTAGTGCTGGTCTAGGTTCCTGCTCCCAGGCAGCCTTGCAGACCCAAGTAGACACAAGTGGATGGATTGGGGTTTCACTGGGATAGGGGAGTCACAGGCAGAGTAGAGGAGGAGGATGGTGATCAGGCAGCATGAAGAGTGAACATGCAATGGGAGTTAGAATAAAAAGAGCCGAGAATTGTGGGAAGAGAAGGATTAGGGCTGGATTTTGGCCATCTGAGTCTCAGCAGTCCCCTAGGTAAGACCTTCTTTCTCTGAAAGGAGGGATGCCAATCTTCTCCCTCTGCATCTCTTGTCATGTTTCTCTACCCCTCTCAGCAAATAATCACAGATGATCCATCTGTGATGACCCTGTGTGTCCCAGCCTGCTCTGTGGTCAGACGGAGTGCCCACAGCTACCTTAGTGCCCACTTCCTTGGGTACCACTCCTCTCCTTGCTCTCCTTCTAGGTTCAAGTTGCTGGATGATCAATGCAGGACTTGTACAATCTGGGGCACACCTGGTAATTCAAAGGCAACTGCCCCAGGCTGATAGATCCCAGGGTACCTGGAACTTTCCAGTTTTCCTCGTAGGAGCCTACTTCTTCAGACATCTTTCTTTTTAAATTAATTAATTAATTTGTTTTTGGCTGTGCTGGGACTTCATTGCTGTGCGTGTGGACTTTCTCCAGTTGCAGTGAGTGGGGGCTACTCTTCATTATGGTGCGTGGGCTTCTCACTGCAGAGGCTTTTCTTGTTGCAAAGCACAGACTCTAGGCAAGAGTGGGTTCAATAGTTGTGGTGCATGGACTTAGTTGCTCCACGGCATGTGGAATCTTCCTGGACCAGGAATGAAACCCATATCCCCTGCATTGGGGGGCAGACTCTCAACTACTGGACCACACCAGAAGTCCAGACTTCTTGAAAGGGTTGCCCAAGGGGCCTGTTTTCTGTTGAACTTGCCAACGGGGTCGTTATTTTCTCATTGATGGTCCTGCATCGCATGACGGTGCCAAGAATGATGGGAGGAAGGAAGAAGGAAGCAGGACGGAAGAGGCTACAAGATGGGTTAGTGGCAGGTGAAGCTCCTACATGATCTATAATATCAAGGATGGCTCTTGCTATGGCATCCCTGCATATTTCAGCGATCTCTCTAGACTGTAAACAGTGCTCTGTGAATTCTGGCTTCCTGGGCGTACGCCAGAGAGGAGGCACCTTGCATTTCTGAACTGCTGGAGTGCTGACCTTTTCACCAAGCCAGCCTCCCTAGGTGAGGTCAGCAAATGTATTTGGATGTGTACCATGTAAACAGTGAAACCCTAAAGGAGAGGACAAGAAGAGGCAGATGGAAAGCTGTAGCTAGCATCTGGCAGTTTGGAAGCAAAATCCTGCTAGTTCTGTGCCAGCTTCCTCCATGTCGTGTCCCCCATCTGTCTGCCAGCCCTGTTAACATGGGCCAGGGCATCTCTGGGTCCTGAGGGTCAGCATCCTGCCTCTTACTCCTCATCCCCTTCCACTGACATTACTCCACAGGGCGCTGGCTTGCCTCTGCCTGCACCCAGGCTGCCTACATACATGGCTCCTTTCAATACCATGGCAGAGTCATTAGAACGTCAGGTGTTTGCACATCACCTCAGTTCTCTGCCTAGGCTGGTATATTTGATTATTGCCTTTAAATTACTTTCCCCTCTGGGGAAACTGGTGCAAAGTTGAATGTGACTCATGAAGGGGGTACATGAGTCACACATGTACACGTGTACATACATACATGTATGTACATGTGTACATACAACACCCAAAATTGGAGCGATCATCATAATGTTCAAGATGCTCCACCATGAGCTCAGGTAGCCTCCTTCCTAAAAGCTTCTTTTGTGATATCATCTTGGATGGAGAAGGCAAGTGGGACTTGCCCAGAGGTTTTATGATGAATCTATTTCTGCAAGTTTGTAATAAAAAGTCTCACTCTTCTGCTGGAGAACTTGAGAGCAGCACTGGAGTTCTGAGATGTGAAGCAGTACTGATGACCCTTGGCACTCCTCCTCTTCGACCCCTTCCTTATCAGTGACTTCACTTCCTCTCCATTTCAGCCATACAATAGTAAGGCCACTCCTTGGCTTGCCCTATGGCATGGAATTTCTCTAAGATCCAGACCTACCTCTAATCTCCCTTCTCCCCATTGTACCTTCACTTTATTTTATTTTTTTTAACATTTTATACTAGAATATAGCCAATTAGCAATGTTGTGATAGTTTCAGGTGGATAGCAGAGTGACTCAGCCACATATATACATGTATCCATTCTCCTGCAAGAGCTTCCCAGGTGGTGCTAGCGGTGAAGAACCCGCCTGCCAAAGCAGGAGACATAAGAGATGTGGGTTCAATCCCTGGGTCAGGAAGCTCCCCTGGAGGAGGGCATGGCAACCCACTCCAGTATTCTTGCCTGGAAAAACCCCACGGACAGAGGAGCCTGGCAGGCTGTGGTTCCCAGGCTCACAAAGAGTCAGGCATGACTAAATCGACTTAGCACACACACATTCTCCTCCAAACTCCTCTCCTCTCCAGGCTGCCACACGTGTGATACAGTATGTCCTTAATGGTTATCCATTTTACATATGCTGAGCTGTGCCTCCACTTTACACCTGATCTTGACCGCCAGTCTCTTGGCCCCTGTGACTTCTGGGTTCTCTTGGCTCCATTTGCTTCCCCATCCAACCAGCCCCATTGTTAGCTCTTCAGGGCGTCTCCCGGAACTCTAGACTCCCTCCATTCCCATCATTCTTGCTCTGCCTGTTTAACAACCCCTTCTCTGTGGATCCCCATTCTGTGATTTTTCTTTCCCCTGTCCTGAGTGGCTGAACAGGACAGCTATAGACCTTTGCTAAGTGGGTCTACTGCATACCTGGTGTTCAGACCCCAGCAGGACCCCCACTGATCTTTGGCACCTTTCATTTGGCTACTGCTCACTCTATTGCAGCTGTTCTGGGCCTTGTCTAACCCTTTTAAACCCCATAGTTCAGCTCTTTGACCCTTGGTGAAATATCTTGTATATTTGGTTGAGCTTGAAGCTGCCACGTGCTTGCACTTGCAGTTTTCTTCCTTGCAAATGCAAACTTTACTCTTGTTCTGCATCCTCATCTCTTCTCTCCGGTATCACTTAAAGTATCTGCAGGGACTTCCCTGCTGGTTCAGTGCTTAAGAATCCTTCCCTTCCAATGCAGGGGACGAGAGTTTGAGGCCTAGCCAGGGAACTAAGATCCTGTATACCTTGGAGCCACTAAACCCATGTGCCACACTAGAGAAGCCCACACATTGCAGTGACGACCCAGGACAGCCAAAAGATAAATAAAATATGTTACAGATGAAATAAAGTGTCTGAGTAGGTTTGTTCATTAATTGAAAGTCTCTCTGTTATCCACTATATTCCTGAGCTAGGAATATGCCCATCACTGTGTGCATCCTAAGACAGACACACCCTACAAGGCACTGATATTCATAAAAACTACCAAAACAGGTATTAGATCATGCTGAGAATAATTGTTGTTGTTGTTCAGTCACTCAGTTGTGTCCGACTCTTTGCGACCCCATGGATGCAGAGCGCCAGGCTACCTGGTCCTTTACTATCTCCAGGAGGTTGCTCAAACTCATGTACATTGAGTCGGGGATGCCATCCAACCATCTTGTCCTCTGTCGTCTGCTTCTCCTCCTGCCCTCAATCTTACCCAGCATCAGGGTCTTTTTGAAAGAGTCGGCTCTTCGAGTGAGGTGGCCAAAGTACTGGAGCTTCAGCTTCGTCATTGGTCCTTCCAATGTTGAGAATAGTACCAATAGTTATAAGAGCAATTGTTTTCATTAATGAACACTGACTCTTATGTCAAGCCTTGTGCCAAGTACTTTTCAGGTATATCACACTTCATCTTGACCCCAAAGTCAGTGAGTTAGGGACTTACAGGATTCTCATAGAAGAGAAAAAAAGGCTGAGAGGCTTAACTCAGAGGCAGAGTTGGGATCTAAACCCAGAATGTGCCTTCAGATTCTTCCCTTGTTGCCCTCTTTCCCATTCTCCTTCCTTGTAGGTGGACTCACCCCAGGAGGGTCTCATGAGAGCATCTGGTCCCTTCCTGCATCCTCTGTGCCCTCCTGGCTTCCCAGGTCCACGCCATTCTGCTGAACAAGCGCCGCTGCTCTGACCTGCCACACATTTAGCTGCTGAGCACGTGTAGACTCACATCGTGCTTTTAACTGCAGGCAAAACCCATCCCCCTGGGAACTGTCCCAGTTTGAGGAATTTTTTTTTTTTTTTTAAAGGCAGTCATGTTAAAATAGAGATAAATACTATAGACAGAGAGAGACATGAAAATAGATCCAGGAGGGATGGTAGATAGCCTATCTAAATAGATCCCAGAGATAAATACATGGAAAGCGTAGATAATTATTGTTGGGAATAATTCTCCATGGGAGGCTCTATGGATAAATATATAGACCAGGGATAGTGGAATCATTTAGAGGAAGTGAGACGAAAACAGCGCGTGGGAGTCCACAACTGTGAGAGCTGTGCTGAATGGGCTTGGGCCTTCGGTACCGCGCGTTTCGTGGAGTTGTTCCAAGAGGAGGTTGGAAATCCGTGGGCGGGCCGTAGTCTTCCAGAAGCCACGTGGCAGGGCGTCCTGGTGAGAGTGAGAGGGGAATCAACTGAGGACTTTGTGAGTGGGGGTCTGCGAGCAGGCTAGGAGATGCTGAGGCAGACCTACCAGAGTACATCATCAGGGTCGGCTTTATAAGTTGACACAGGGATAGAAGCCTGGGAAGAAAGGGGCTAGACTGCAAAGGGCAGTGTTCCCAGGGACCCACAGAGAGACGTTCAGGGCTCTAGTCCTTGAGGGCATCTGGAGAGGAGAGCCAAGTCCCCGACCCAGCAGGTGAATCAGTGCAGCAGGCCGTCTGCACAGCATGGGACATATGTCTGGAGGCTGCAGCCCAGTGTCATAAAATTCCATCCCCGGGTAGCACTGTTCCTGTGGTTGATGACTGTGGCTCTGTGGTGATTGGATCTGGACTTGGCTCAGGCCCTGCCCACCAGTATCCAGGAAGATTATGAAAAGCTGGGGTGAACTTGGGACAGACAGCCGTTCACATGTTCTTCTTCTCCCTACCCTGGTCCCTGCCCTGTTTATCCAGAACGCTGCAGTTCTGTTTTACAGACATTCCTGACTGTGCTGTTTGGCTGTAGAATTTTCTACTCAAGGGCAGATGAAAAGGGCCAGGAGGAGGATATGATTCAGAAAGGTGGGACAGTGCTCATCACTTTGCATGAATGCTAAGTCACTTCAGTCATGTCTGACTTTGCAACACCATGGACTGTAGCCTGCCAGGCTGCCCTGTCCATGGAATTCTCCAGGCAAGAATGCTGGGGTGGGGTGCCTGCCATGCCCTCCTCCAGGGGATCTTCCCAACCCAGGGTTTGAACCTGCATTGGCAGGTGGGTTCTTGACCACTAGTGCCACCTGGGAAGCCCATTCATCTCTTTATGGAACTTCTTTTGTTTCTTAGAATGATTGACTAGGAAAGGGATCAACAATCCTTAAGTGAGGACTTTGATCCTGGACACTGATTCCATCTTTACACCCCACCCTCCTTTTCCAGATGAGAAAGGAAGTAACTGTTGACTGTTTCTGTCAGAGATCTTGCCGTGGTAGCCAATGACCCATATTTCTCCCATGCATGTCAAGAGTATCCACTGACTATCTTGCCTTATTCTAGGGTGGGTTATGGGCCAAGGTGCATAGGAATGTAAGGTCTTTACCTTCAAGGAATTTGACATCTGAAGACTTTATGTCAGAAGTCAACTTGCGGTCCCCTCTGTACTGGAGAGAAAAGAGCCCAGATGGTTGCTTCTTTGATATTGGGTGTTTTGCCTCCTATGCATGGTTAGCTGCTCCAACACTGTTTTAGATGTCATAAGACCCAGATGTCCTGTCTCAGGGATTAGCCTTGACAGTAGGGCATTCTGGCAAAGTTGCCTTTCCTTTCTGAATCAGGGTCTCTCTCCCTATGTTGGGTAAGAATCATGGTGATGTGACTCATGGGGGTGTCAGAGAGATCAGGTGAAGGATACACTGGAGAAACCCAAGTCCTCAAGCTTCCCGATGAGAGAGTCTTAGTTCAACAGAGAATTTGGAGTCCAGAATTTCTGTTGGGTTAAAATTCCTGCCCCGTTTATAGAGGAGAGACATTTGCATAAATAACAAGGGAGCAGTTCCAGAGAGAACTTTTCCAGTTGGAATTTGGCTAATCAGGTCTCTAGCTGGACTTGTCCCCAGAGGATTCATGAGAATAAAAATTGAGGGGACAGCCATCCAGATGGCATGTGGCAGGGGCGTGGGTTCTGCTCCAGCGATATTCTGGGGTCTCTGCCCAGTTCTGGCCGTCTGGAACACCCTTCCCTCTATTCCAGGCAGGGGGGTGTCCTGGAGAATGGATAGCCATCTGGTCGCCAGGCAGAGCCTCAAACCAGGGGGACAGGGACCATATGGGCTGCTCATGGTTCTACCTTGCTTACTTTTGACTTTAATCTTAAAGTCCTCTGAACTGGAAATAGGATTCAGGAGAAAGCTTTCTGTTGGAGAGTCAGACACTCTGTTTGCCATGGAATTTTTTTTCTCCCTGCTATTGCTGTGATCAGACTGATGGGCAGGAGGGTGATCCAGTAGACAGGGGATAGGGATAGGGCTGGAAATACTAGGCTTCCCTGCTAGGTTGACTGCTTATCAGCAGCCACATGCTAAGATGACCTCCATTTCCTCTCTGTAATAGGTGAAGGAAATACAGTCCTAGAAGTTGAATCTGTAAAATGCATGGACATCAATTATATGGTTGTTATAGCTACCTAGTTGTCATAACCCCTTTATTCAATACAAAAAAAATATAACCTTTTGCAAACTTAGGTTGGGCTTTCCTGGTAGCTCAGTGGTAAAGAATCTGCCTGCCAATGCAGGGGATGCAGATTTGATCCCTGGGTCAGGAAGATCCCCTGGAAAAGGAAATGGCAACCCACTCCGGTATTCATGCCTGGATAATCCCATAGACATAGGGCTCCTATAGACATAGGAGGTTGGTGGGCTACAGTCCATGGGATCACAAAGAGTCAGACACGACTGAGCAACTGAGCGTGCATGCATGCAAGCATATGTTACATGCCAGATATTGGATAGACCAAGAAAAAGGAAGATTAAGTCCTTACTTTTTTTTCATCCATGATTCCTCCCTCTTGACCTTCCAGAAACCATGTGGCACATTGCTATGTGTATCAGTGAAGGAAACAGTGTGAAGGGCATACATAGATTCAAGGATTGGACTTGGAACTCAACTGCAGAGACCCAAGAGACCTGTTTTGAACCAAGTTTTGGTTCTTCCTTAGACTCTGGGGTTCTTGACCTAGATGTTGAGTCCCTCTTCAGTAGAGGGAAGACTGGGAAAGATGGGAGTATAGTATTTAAGAGCAGGAAAGCCAGACAGATTTAGATGGGAGTCCCAACTGTGCATCAAGGAGCAAATGACTTTACCTCCTCTTCCCTGAAATAGGGTTAATAATAGAATCTACCCCAAAAGGCCATTGGAGTGTTGAAAGAGACAATGCATGCATCTTCATTGATATTTTAAAAAGAAGAAAGTGTTAGTTGCTAAGCTGTGTCCCACTATGCGACTCTATGGACTGTAGCCCTCTGTCTGGCGATTACATTGCCAGGCTCCTCTCTGTTCATGTAATTCTTCAGGCAAGAATACTGGAGTAGGTTGCTATTTCCTCCTCCAGGGGATCTTTCCAACGCAGGAATCAAAACATGTCTCCTTCATTGGAGACATATTCTTTACCCACTGAGCCATCAAGGAAGGCTGATATAAAAGTCACCATAAACTGGGTGACTTAAAACAGTGGAAATTTATTCTATCAAAGTTCTGGAGGCTGAAAGTCCAAAATAAGGTATCAGCAGGGCCATTTTCCCACCAAAGGCTCTTTTTCTTTTTTCGTTTATTTTTATTAGTTGGAGGCTAATTACTTTACAATATTGTAGTGGTTTTTGTCATACATTGACATGAATCAGCCATGGATTTACATGTATTCCCCATCCCGATCCCTGCTCCCACCTCCCTCTCTACCTGATCCTTCTGGGCTTTCCCAGTGCACCAGGCCCGAGCACTTGTCTCATACATCAAACCTGGGCTGGTGATCTGTTTCACCCTAGATAATATACATGTTTCGATGCTGATCTCTCGAAAGATCCCACCCTCGCCTTCTCCCACAGAGTCCAAAAGTCTATAAGTTCCAGAGCAAGACATACCACGCAAATTCTCCAGCAATGCAGGAACATAGCCCTGAACGTCAACATACAGGCTGCCCAAAGTCACACCTAACACATAGACCCATCTCAAAACTCATTACTGGACACTTCATTGCACTCCAGAGAGAAGAAATCCAGTTCCACACACCAGAACATCGACCCAAGCTTCCCTAACCAGGAAACCTTGACAAGGTTTCCAACTGACCAACCCCACCCACTGGGTGAAACCTCCACAATAAAAAGGAACCAGCAAAGGCTCTTAGGGAGACTTTTCCATCATTTCTTCTAGTTCCTGGTGACTCCAGGCATTCCTTGGCTTTTGGCTGCATAAAACCAGTCTCCACCTCCATCTTCACAGGGCTTTTCTCTTTTGCCTCTGTGCCGTCCTTTTCTGTCTCTTATAAGGACACCTGTCATTGGATTGAGGACCCCACCTGATTCGGTATAATCTCATCTTGAGCCTTACCTTCATTACATCTGCAAAGACTCTGTGTATACTGTGTGCTAAGTCGTATCCGACTCTTTGTCACCCCATGGACTGTAGCTCATCAGGCTCCTCTGTCCATGAAATTCTCCAGGCAAGAATACTGGAGTGGGTGACCATTCCCTTCTCCAGGGGATCTACCTGACTGAGGGATCGAACCCATGTCTCCTGTGTCTCCTGCATTGGCAGGCAGGTTCCACTAGCACAACCTGGGAAGCCCAACAAAGACTATTTCCAAGCAAGGTCATAATCTGAGATTCCAGGTGGGCATCTCTCCCTCTCTCTTTTTTGGGTGGCAGGGGCTAGGGACAATGTTTAGCCCACTACACTGACCAAAACAGAAGCAAGAGAAGTTCTTTTTCTTTTCATCCAACTCATCAGTTTCTTACTTCTGGGCTTCTGGTTACCTGGGCTTCTATGACCTGAGAAAAGAAGTTCTAGGGAACAGTTCATTCAGCCATCCACCCATGTCAACATGTACTTGTTGAACACTGCTACCCATGAGATGGATGCTGTGCCAGCCATTGGAGTATGAAGATAAATTAGGAGAACAGAAGCATGCTGCTAATGATTGGGGGCCAGCCAGGGGTCATTCTTGTGCCTGGTCCTGGGCATAGATATGAACCACATGCTCCCCACCCTCTCATAGTCTTCAGGGAAAGGTGGGCAGGTCATGAGTCAAGGACCAGCCAGAGAACTGAGCGCTCTGGCAGCTACCAGTCCAGGGCTCTAGGGGCAGAGCAGAGACCCTAGTGGACCATAGGGTCATCCAGAAAGGCCTCCCAAGAGAAGTGGCACCTGGATTCAGTCTTCAAGGGTAGGGCAAATCTGGTAGCTGGAGAAGCTTTAACTAGGCAGATTAGAAATCTGCAAAATCAGGAGACTTGAGAGAACAGGCTGGTTCAGAGAGCCATCAATAGCTCTCTGTCTGGTCCTGACATGTGCAAGTTGGTGGTGGGGAAGCTGGACAGGTGGGCCTCATCCTCACCATTGTTGTCATCGTTATCATCAACATGGCTAATGTTTATGGAAACATGGAAACTGGCTTTGAGCCCCAGTCTAAGAAATTTGGCTTTCCCCCCCCAAAGCTGTGGAAGTGTGTGTGTGAGGGAGGTGGAAGGCACCCTGTTGGGGAGGAAGAGTGAGTGGGCCGTGTCCTTCTCCACCAGGCGTGGCACCATGGATGGGGGCAGCCACTCCTTCTCTGGTCGGCTTCTCTTGCTGTTGTTGTTCAGTTGCTAAGTCATGTTCAACTCTTTCTGACCCCATGGACTACAGCATGCCAGGCTCCTTTGTCTTTCACTATCTCCTGGAGTTTGCTCAGATTCATGTCCATTGAGTTGGTGATGCCATCCAACCATCTCATCCTGCCCTCAGTCTTTCCCAGCATCAGGGTCTTTTCCAATGAGTCAGCTTTTCCCATCAGGTGGCCAAAGTATTGGAGTTTCAGCTTTAGCATTAGTCCTAATGAATATTCAGGGTTGATTTCTTTTAGGATTGACTGGTTTGACCTCCTTGCAGCCTAAGGGACTCTCAAGGGCCTTCTCCAGCACTGCAATTCAAAAGCATCAATTCTTTGATGATCAGCCTTCTTTATGGTTCAACTCTCACACCCTTACATAACTACTAGAAAAACCATGGCTTTGACTATACAGACCTTTGTTGGCAAAGGGATGTCTCTGCTTTTTAATACTCTGCCTAGGTTTGTCATGCCTTCTCTTAATATCAATTTGTTCTGGTCTGTTTTGGTCATTAAATGGAGGGCATTCAAGATGCCGAAAGCTGACCCTCCCCATGTCTTGGGGAGGGAGGCGTGAGCATTCTGTGTCCCTTTGACCACTGGGAATCAGGTAGGCGGTCATCAGTGATGGGGAGGCTTTGGTAAGGTTTTATTCTTTAAGCCAAATTTGATCATCAAGGATTCAAACTTGACTATGCTATTTTACTATAGCAAGTATGCTTTTCATGGTCGGATGAAAGTTAAATTTATTCATTTATTTAATCTTGATTAAAGGCATCTCTAATGACTTATTGATTTTTTTATTAGTTGGGGGGAAGGGGAAGCTCACGTTCTTGGCAAGCAAGCTATTACCTGATGCCAGGTTTGAAAGCTGCTAAACAAGGGATCTGTTTTTGAAATATGAAAAGAAATATTTCAACATAAAAATCGATAAAGGGACTTGAAACAATTGAAATGGATGAGCAAATTAAAAACAACTCTTTTTTCTCTTAATGAAGATCATTTGAAATGTTAAAAAAAAAAATGAAAGAAAAGGGAAGCGAGGCATTGCAATCATTTGTCTGATACCAAGACACAAAATTAACCCACTGTGAATATGTTGAGATTAAATGTGAAGATTATAGCAATGGCTGAACATAAATATGCTTTTACAAAATTTTGATTGGAGTATAGATGCTTTACAATGCTGTGTTAGTTTCTGCTGTATAGCACAGTCAATCAGCATTTAGATTGGATTGTTTCATCACTAAGTCACGTCCTCCTCTTTTTGACCCTGTGGACTGTATCACCCAGCTCTTCTGTCCATGGGATTCTCCAGGCAAGAATCCTGGAGTGGATTGCCGTTTCCTGCTCCAGAGGATCTTCCTGGCCCTGGAATTGAACCCTCATCTCCCGTATTGGCAGGTGGGTTTTTTACAACTGAGCCCCCAGGGGAGCCTGGTGTATCAGCCATATGTAGACATACATCCTCTCTTCTTTGGATTTCCTTCCCATTTGGGTCACCAGAGAGTACTGAGTAGGGTTCCCATGATGAACAAAGATAGCTTCTCACACTCGGGTTGTGCCTTCACCTTTTTTCTTTCTCGGCTGATTGAGATAGGCTTTGAATGGGGCTAATGCTTCGACTTCTCCCCGCGAACCCACAGTCCCTGTGCACACAGCATCCCGGGTGATCCCCTATGAAGCACGGTCAGATCATGCTAGCCCCCGAGGTTCAACCCCCGATGGCTTCCCAGCACGTGTAGAGCAGACAGCACTCTCTTCCCCAAGACCCACGTGGTCCTACGTGGCTTGGCCCAGGGCTGTCCCACACTGCATCTTTCCGTTCACTTCCCATCAGCCCTACCAACCTCCATGTTACTCCCGATCACATTGAGTATTTTCTCCAGGACCTTGCACATGGGATTCTCGCTGCAGGAACTTGCTTCCCCCAGCTAGCGCCCCAGTTCCTCCTTCATGGCTTGCAAGCCTCTGCTCTGATGTCACCTCCACAGGGAGGCTTCCCTACCACCCCTCTGTCTGCCTCTTTCCCTGCTTCATGTGTCTCTGCAGCGCTTAGCAGTTCCTCCCCATGTGTTGTGGGTCTCCTCTTTCCTCTTGATCATGGATCTTGCCTTCTGGGATACAAGCCCATTAAGGCTGGGGATTTGTTGTTCAATGTTCCCAGAACCTGGTGCCTCTTGGGTGTGGCATCACTTGTTATTGGGTTGACTGAAAAGTTTGTTCACGTTTTTTCCATAAGATGCTATGCAAAAACCTTAACGAACTTTTTGGCCAACCCAGTATATGACCTGGTGAGTTCTTCTCCCCATTCTACTGTCTCCTGGAGCCTCACAGTAACCCTGGGAGGTGGCCAGGACAGACAGTTGTCCACTTTTCTGATGAGAAGACTGAGGCCAAGAGCACTCATGGTCAGCTGTGGGGTGGGCCTGGGACTAGCCTCAGGGTCTCTGATGCTCAGCTAGTTCTCTTCCTGCACACCTGCTTAGGATGTCACACCAGAGACTTGCAATTTCTGCTGTGCAGTTTCTGCATTTGAGGGATACCTTGTGGGGGCCTACCCTGTACCTGACAAGAGCTTAGCAGATCCTTGGCTGGAAGCACCAAACATCTTCGAGCACCTCCCAGCGTGGGGTGTGGAAGAGAAAACAAGCTCAGTCAATATTCGTGCAACCTAATGGAACCTAAATTATCGTGGTGATTAAATCAGGGGCTTGTGTCCCAGCTCATCACTTACACAATTCCCTTAAATCTCTCTGAGCTTCAATTTCTTCAACTCTAAATAAGAACGGTAGTGGTACTTATAGAGATAGGATTGTCGGGAGTCTTGAGTGGGGTAATGGATTGAAAGTGCTTAGCAGGGCTTGGTATGTGGAACTTTTCAAAAATGCTCTTCATTTCATCTCCGTCCTTGTTGTCATCCTTCTGTGGTTTGTGGACTCTCTAGGAATGCTCAGGTTTTACTACTGAATTGGGCTCAGTTCAGTCACTCAGTCATGTCTGACTCTTTGCGACCCCATGGACTGCAGCATGCCAAGCCTTCCAGTCCATCACCAACTCCCGGAGTTTACTCAAACTTGTGCCCATTGAGTAGGTGATGCCATCCAACCATCTCATCCCCTTCTCCTCCTGCCTTCAATCTTTCCCAGCATCAGGGTATTTTCAAATGAGTCAGCTCTTCACATCAAGTGGCCAAAGTATTGGAGTTTCAGCTTCAACATCAGTCCTTCCAATGAATATTCAGGACTGATTTCCCTTAGGATGAACTGGTTGGATCTCCTTGCAGTCCAAGTGACTCTTAAGAGTCTTCTCCAACACCACAGTTCAAAAGCATCAATTCTTCAGTGTTCAGCTTTCTTTATAGTCCAACTCTCACATCCATACATGACTACTGGAAAAATCATAGACTTGACTAGATGGTCCTTTGTTGGCAAAGTAATATCTCTGCTTTTTAATATGCTGTCTTGATTGGTCATAACTTTTCTTCCAAGGAGTTAGCATCTTTTAATTTCATGGATGCAATCACCATTTGCAGTGATTATGGAGCCACCCCAAAAATAAAGTCTGCCACTGTTTCCACTGTTTCTCCATCTACTTGCCATGAAGCGATGGGACCAGATGCCATGATCTTTGTTTTCTGAATGTTGAGCTTTAAGCCAACTTTTTCACTCTCTTCTTTCACTTTCATCAAGAGGTTCTTTAGTTCTTCTTCACTTTCTGCCATACGGGTGATATCATCTGCATATCTGAGGTTATTGATATTTCTCCCAGCAATCTTGATTCCAGCTTGTGCTTCTTCCAGCCCAGCGTTTCTCATGATGTACTCTGCATATAAGTTAAATAAGCGGGGTGGCAATATACAGCCTTGATGTACTCCTTTTCCTATCTGGAGCCAGTCTGTTGTTCCATATCCAGTTCTAACTGCTGTTTCCTGACCTGCATACAGATTTCTCAAGAGGCAGGTCAGGTGGTCTGGTATTCCTATATCGTTCAGAATTTTCCAGTTTATTGTGATCCACACAGTCAAAGGCTTTGTTATAGTCAATAAAGCAGAAATAGATGTTTTTCTGGAACTCTTGCTTTATCAATGATCCAGCAGATGTTGACAATTTGATCTCTGTTTCTCTGCTTTTTCTAAAACCATCTTGACGATCTGGAAGTTCACGGTTCATGTATTGTTGAAGCCTAGCTTGGAGAATTTTGAGCATTACTTTACTAGCGTGTGAGATGAGTGCAATTGTGCGGTAGTTTGAGTATTCTTTGGCATTGCCTTTCTTTGGGATTGGAATGAAAACTGACCTTTTCCAGTCCTGTGGCCACTGCTGAGTTCTCCAAATTCGTTGGCATACTGAGTGCAGCATTTTCACAGCTTCATCTTTTAGGATTTGAAATAACTCAGCTGGAATTCCATCACCTCCACTAGCTTTGTTCGTAGTGATGCTTCCTAAGGCCCACTTAACTTCCCATTCTAGGATGTCTGGCACCTATGCAGTATCCAGGTCTTCTCAGGTGGCGTTAGTGGTAAAGCACCCACCTACCAATGCAGGAGATGTCAGAGATGTGGGTTTGACCCTCGGGTTGGAAAGATCCCGTGGAGGAGGGCATGACAATCCACTCCAGTATTCTTGCCTGGAGAATCCCATGGACAGAGGAGCTTGGCTGGCTATAGTCCATAGAGTTGCAAAGAGTCGGACATGACTGAAGCAATTTAGCACCGCACATCGTGAGCAGTAGTAGTTATAGAAGCAGCAGCAGGAAATCTTTGATAGTGTGGTCTACTTGGCCAACCTTGTGGACTTTGGTCATTACACCATTGAAGACTAGAAGGGTCCCATAGACAAGTGTCTTTGTGCAGAAGTGGACCAGCATTCACACATTTGTGAACCACACAACCCATTTACTGGTGTAGACTGAGCTCCCTGTATGTTGACTGTGTGACACCTGAGTACCAACTCCCGTCTGGCTGAGCGTCTTTGTTTGCGAGCGTTGTCATCACAAAGCACCATAGGCTGGGTGGTTAAGACAAAAAAAATCTATCTTCTCCCAGTCCTGGAAGCTATAAGTCCAATGTCAAAGTTGGCTTCTTCTGAGGTCTCTCCACCTGGCTTGTGGATGCTCATGTTCTCCCCGTATCTTCATATGGTCTTCCCTCTGGGTGTGTCTGTGTGTTGATTTTATCTCATAAGGACACAAGTCATACTGGATTAGCGTGAGTGCGTGTGTGTGTGCTCAGCCGCTTCAGCCACGTGTGACTCTTTGTGACCATATGAACTGAAGCCCACCAGGCTCCTCTGTCCGTGAGATTCACCAGGTAAGAATACTGGAGTGGGTTGCTGTTTCCTCCTCCAGGGGACCTTCCCGACCCAAGAATCAAACCCTAGTCATCTATATCTCCTGCACTGCAGGCAAATTCTTTACTACTAGCACCACGAGGAAAGCCTGTATTGGAGTGATGGCAGCCCTCTGAAGACTGGGTGGGTGTTCTGGAAAATGGATGCAAGCACTTGCCAGTGTGTTCATTTGCCCGTGTTGGTGGAGGTACATGAGGGAGATTGCCTAGGTCATGTGTTACATGGTTGGAGCTATGCACAGAATAGAAGGTGTGTGAGGCATGTACAGTTGTGGGGATATGCATGGACTGTGTTTGTACGGGTCTGGGGTCATGTGTATTTGTCCTGGACAAATCACCGGGATTTGTGCCCATCACTCGGGGTTTGGAGATGAGAGAGCAGAAACCACAAAATGAACACACAGGACATGTATGCTGCCCATCAAATGAAATCCCCAGCTCTCTGCAGACAGAATCATTCTATATTCTGGACTCTGGTCTCCCAACAAAGCCGTCCCTGATCTATCTGAATTACAGATTAACTGGCACCGAAGGGACAGCAGAATCCATTTAAATGAATAGCTCTCTAATTTATTAAAGGGCTTATTTATGCTGCTGGTATCAGAGGCTCATCAAATTCTTGGAGTGGCGCGGGCCCCTCTCCTGCCCCCCTGACCTGTCGCTGCTAGAATATTTTATCTTTTTCCAGGAGAGCTGTAACAAGCCTGCGATGGAGGATATGGGTGGGATAAAGGGCCACACACCTTCCGTGGTCTTGCTGGGTCCTTTGTAGATTAACAGTTAGCTTGCTACTCGTGAGGAACGTCTGAATCTTTGGGAAGAGGCCAGAGTCCCGCACTTTTCTCTTGGAGAAGAGGATGCAGCGGAAACACTTCCCTGACAATCAGACCCTCTGCTTAGCGTCATCCTATGTGTTGTGATGATGTGGTTTCTGGAATCTGACACATGACTCTCAAGTTGCTCTCTTGAATGTGACCCCGCTTCCCTTCTCCAGCCCCATGGTTTGGGTGAGATCTCAGAAGGATGGAATAGTCAGGAATGGTTGTGTCTGAACATGCAGGGGGCCTTCTGTGGGGTTAGCTGGCTGGCTCTTGTCTCAGGAAAGGGCACGGGCCATTGGGGAGGTTTCTAGTGCCAGGTTGGTTGCGGGGAGGGATTCTGGTAAATGAGGTGAAAAAAATGGCCATGCTTGGAGTCCTTCAGAAAACAGAGAGGCTCAAAGATAAACATCACCATCTGACCTTAGACTTTCACTAACTTTTGACCTTTGGAAGGAAGATATTCAGTTCTGCTCATCATCCTGTTCGTGCTCAGTTGCTAAGTCATGATAACTGTAGTGTCAAACATTGCTCATGTAAGCCTGGGTTTGGCTGTCTTATCAGTACCGTTTTATAGATGGAGAAACAGATAGAGAAACTAAAGAACTCCCCCACCCCCCATCAAGCCACTCAGTTAGTAAATGAGGAGCTGGGGTTCAAACCCAAGTTCAAGTCTGATGGCAGAGACCTTGTGCTTCCCTGCTCCACTGGACCATCAACCTTTCCCCTTTGCCCCAAGCAACCTGAGTTCCTGCCGACTCTCCAGACCTCGTCAGAGTCCAAGCCCTGGGCTGTACTCTCTGCCATCTGCTCTTGCTTCCATGTGCCAGGGAGAGGGACGGGCTCAGAGAGTCGTGAGCTCTCACCCTGGGAGCACGAGCTTCGTCACCCGTGGCTTCTGCGGTCGGAGCATCTGCTGGGCTCTTCATCCCCGGCCTCTCTTTCCTTGGCAGGTGATTCATGGTGTCAGTGGTGTAGCGGCCCCATGCTGGCAGCAGGCCACTCCCCAGCACATCATCAAGGCTGAGGAAGAGCAAGAAGGACGAGGTCAATCCTCTTCTCCCATTAAGATTGTTGTTCAGTCGCTCAGTTGTGTCTGACTCTGTGTCTGACCCCATGGACCGCAGCATGCCAGGCTTCCCTGTCCTTTACTGTCTCCCAGAATTTGCTCAAACTCATGTCCATTGAGTCGGTGATGCCATCCAACCATCTCATCCTCTGTCACCCCCTTCTCCTCCTACCTTCAATCTTTCCCAGCATCATTAAGTTAGTGGGAGTCATTTTGAGTGGGCTTGAAAAAGAGCTGGACAGGAGCTCAGAGGTGTCATCAGAGTGAACCTGGGTGCAGCCCTGGTTTGCTGGGGGTGGGAGTCAAGGTTATGTAAACATCTCACAGCCCCCAGTGGCACAGCGCTATGCCTCCCAGGTGCCCTTCTGAAATTGTAGCTGACAGCCCCACAGAAACACCGTTACCTTCCCTTGAAGCTCACCTCGAGTTTCCTGTTCCTCCACCTTCCAGGACTGGCCAAGGGACTCAGATAAGTGCTCCTTGGTCAAGACACACTTCCTTTTGCTTCTGATGCACTATGAAGGAAGCTGCCACTCTAGTGAAGGTGATAATCAGAAGGGATTTGGTCTGTCCCTAAAGACCGTCAGCCCAAAGGAGAGCTCTCTGCCTCCTGTCCAGGGAGGTATCACAATGGAAGATACTGGAGAGGAGTCACAGACTCTCTCTTTTCTTGTTTTTTTTTTTTTTTTTTTTGATGTGGACCATTTAAAAAGTCTTTACTGAATTAGTTATAATATTGCTTGTTTTATGTTTCACCTTTTAGCCACTGCCAGGAAGTCCCCAGACTCTCTCAGTTAGAGATTTTCTAGTCCTGAGGATGCATGCTAAGGTTTTGTGCAAGTCAGTGTTGAGCGAGTTTCACATTTTCATAAAAAAATGCTGTCTCTTTGTCACATTTGAAATTTGTGTGAGATTATTTGAATTCTTGAAACCAGTTTCTTCCCAGCTGCAAATTATGATCTCAGTGTCAAGTTGAAGCAGTGTATTTGTTCCCAAGCAGAACCAATACCCTGAGGCAGTTGATAAACTATATAAATATTGCAACTATAGGTAGAATATTTACTGTATTTATTTTTCTAAATTTGGACTGTGAAGAAAAAAAATAGAGAAATGTTATCATCTCCCTTCATCTCTGCCTTTATGCCCTAAAAATTGACTTATTATTAATATTTAAGAGCTGTCACTTTGTATGAATCATTGGCTATAAAAAGACATACGTTTTGCTCGATTTCCATTTTATTCACATATTTCTTCCATTCTCTGCCGTATGGTGGAGGTTCCACATTAAAAATACATGTATAGGAAAAAGGGTCTGTGCTTGCAATGTCTCCCCCACCTTGTCTTCACTGATTTGTTCAGTTGAGAACTCTAGGAAAATTTTACCAGTGGAAATCAGGGGCCTGACACTCTGCTTTTAGTTTTCCCGTCTGCCAGCGTTCTGTTCAGTTTGACCTCAAGCCATGCCTTAACCTACATTTAATGCCCCTCTGCCTGTTGCCAGGGCACTTTTCTCTGCCTGTGTCTGGCTTCTTCATGTGGTTGTCTTTCAGTGATGCTAGGGATGTAGGACGTCAGCCCCCTTTCATCCTATCCTTCTTTCCTTATCAAGGCTCCCTAAATTCAAAACCTGTTCCAGCTGCTGGGAGGTGGGAGATGTCTTTGTTGCTGTTGTTTTGTCTCTAAGTTGTCCAACTCTGTGACTCCATGGACTGCAGCACGCCAGTCTTCTCTGTCCTCCACTATCTCCCAGAGTTTGCTCAGATTCTTGTCCCTTGAGTCAGTGATGTTATCTAACCATCTCATCCTCTGTCACCCCCTTATCCTCCTGCCCTCAGTCTTTCCCAGCATCAGGGCCTTTCCCAAAATGAGTCTGCTCTTTGCATCAGATGGCCAAATTATTGGAGCTTTAGCAGTAGTCCTTCCAATGAATATTCAGGGTTGATTTCTTTTAGGATTGACTGTCTTGATCTCCTTGGTGTCTACTTTGGACTTAACAAACTTTTCGATTGCCCTGTTTAATGCCTCCTCCTCCATCCTGGGTGTTAGGCAGCATGCATTCCGAGTGGGGTGGGAGCACAGCATGGGAGCACGCGGTCACAACCCTGGCTTCTCCTTTTAGCTGGCTGATTGAGCAATCTCGGGCAGCTCCCTGGGTCTTAGTTTTGTCACTGGCTGGAAGGGCAGGATGTTACCTGCCTTATCTCTGTCGGGGGGTAATTGGGAGAGGGAAGCCAATGAGCCAGTGAGTGTGAAAGCTCTTGGAGTCGTATAGTGCTCTGCACACTGAGGAGATGCCGAATGAAGATTATGATGACGGCGATGACGGTGCTTCCAGGGGGCACTGGTTTAACAGATTTTATACTTCCAGGAAGTATGTCATTTGGTTTTTCCTATAAAATTTCATTATGAGAGTCTGAGCTTGAGCCCAGTCCAAAAGTTGGGAAGTGCTTTCTCCCCCAGAGCTGCCTCTGACCTCACCAGTGCTATGGGTGGGATGCGGTCACCGAGACGCCACTGCGGGTCTCCATCTGCCTGCCTCTCCGGCTATAATTCTTTAAGTGGCACAGATTTCCTTTAATCTCTTTCCTACAGAGAGGGGGGAGGGCTAGAAAGGGCAGTTGGCAAAGGTCTTTGTGTTGTCTACAGAAGTTGGAGGCCCTGGGGCTCCACTGTGGGGCCTGGGATGTGCATTTAGAGCCAGAATCTAAGCTCACGAATGCATCACACCATCAGCCATGCCTCCTTCCCTGACTCTCTGCCACCCCCGGGATTTGTAAAGTACAGGGAGTGGTCAGGCCCTAGACATACACACATTGAAATCCTAGCTCTGGATTTCCACCTCCTTGATGCTGAGCAGAAGAAGGCAATGGCACCCCACTCCAGTACTCTTGCCTGGAAAACCCCATGAACGGAGGAGCCTGGTGGGCTGCAGTCCATGGGGTCGCTAAGAGTCAGACATGACTGAGCGACTTCACTTTCACTTTTCACTCTCATGCATTGGAGAAGGAAATGGCAACCCACTCCAGTGTTCTTGCCTGGAGAATCCCAGGGACGGGGGAGCCTGGTGGGCTGCTGTCTATGGGGTTGCACAGAGTCGGACACGACTGAAGCGACTTAGCAGCGGCAGCCAATGCTGAGCAAGGGATTATATTTCTCTGAGCCTCAGTTTTTTCATCTGCAAAATGCGGCTATTCAAAGAACCTAGCTCATAGAATCAGAGGAATATCTAGGTGGGGGGTGGCAAAGTGCCTGCAAAGAGCACAGTGCTTGAAACATAGTCAGCACGACTATATTTTCAGAAGCTAGGGACAACCCTGTGTATCCTGCTAACCCGTGAGAAAATAGAGCCTCAGGAAGATTTTGGCTGGACCCTGTGTTTGCCACTGTAATGTCAGCTACCAAGGACTTTGGTAGAAACTCTAGGACCGAAGTAGGCTTCCCAAGTGGTGCTAGTGGTAAAGAATCCATCTGCCAGTGCAGGAGATGCAAGATATGTGGATTCAATCCCTGGGTCAGGAAGATCTCCTAGAGAAGGAAATGTCAAACCATTCCAGTATTCTTGACTAGGAAATCCATGACAGAGGAGCCTAGTGGGCTACCATCCCTGGGGTCGCAGAGAGACATGACTGAACATGCATACATGCATGCCGGGCTGAAGTAAGAGGGGCCATATTCTTCTGCAGTGTCTATTCATTCAGTTATTCATTCATTCTAACCATATAGAAGTCTGTGATACACTCCTCATTTTAAGGGCATGGATGTGATTCTAGTATGTCTCTGCTCTGGTGTGAAAGAAAAGCAAAAGTGTTAGTCACTCAGTCACATCCAACTCTTTGTGACCCCATGGACTGTGTAGCCTGCCAGGCTCCTCTGTCCATGGAATTCTCCAGGCAAGAATACTGGCATGGGTTGCCATTGCCTTCTCCAGGGGAACCTTCCTGACCCAGGGGTTGAATCTGGGTCTCCTGCATTGCAGGCGGGTTCTTTACCATCTGAGCCAGCAGGCAAGGGGCCTACAAGGCTAGGACACCTAAGACCCCATTACCAGCTGCAGGACAAGATGGACTGTGCACCATAGTGGGGCGTGGGGGTGAACGCCACGGAAGCAGGGGTCCCTTCCTTGGGAACTGGGGGATGGGTGAAAGCAGCGAGGCACTCGGGCCAGGATTCACAGAGCAAGAGGCCTTGAGCCAGGTCAGCAGGATATATAGATTGTCACACCTGGCTTATATTAACTTCTCAACAAATGGTAGCTATTAATGTTATTATTTAATGCTTTTCTCACAATGGGCATTCAATGTATTTTTTTGGATTGACTGACTGCCTAACTGGCGGTACAAACAAATGAGGCAGGTTTTATTATTCCCATTTCTTTCTGCCCAGAAGGGCCTCTGGCTTTTACTGAATTCGTGTGCCATCAGTCGTGGCGCCAGGACCTGAGACATCTGCAGGCCTTCACTATCCTCCCCCGCTACCCCCAACTCTGATTTCCCCTCCGCAGCAGGGCACACACCGCCTACCTGCGCACAGGATGGGGCAGACCTTCTCCGTCAAATTCCTGTCGTGTCAAATGAAACAATCAGTGGCTTTCTGTGGAGCTCGATGCAGAGAAGAAAGCTCAGGGCAGATTGCCAGAGGACAGGCAATTCCAGGCCTTAGCAGTTCCGTTAATCATGGCCTCTCCAGTCAACAAGAGATGCATATATATACGTATCCATGCTTAATAAGACTATTCAGAAGAGCTCACATTTATTCAGCCCCTTCTGGATGCCAGTTGGGCTTCCCTGGTGGCTCAGATGGTAAAAAATCTCCTGCAATACTGGGGATGCAGTTTCGATCCCTGGGTTGGGAAGATCCCTTGGAGAAGGGCATGGTAACCCACTCCAGTATTCTTACCTGGAGAATTCTGTGGACAGAGGAGCCTGGCTGACTGCAGTCCATGGAATCACAAAGAATCAGACATGACTGAGCCAGGTACTGTGCTAAGTATTTTCCAGACATTTCTCCATTTAATTCTCACAGTCTCATAAGGTTGGTGCTATTATTTTTCCCATTATTCAAGTGGAGAAACTGAGGCACAGGAGAAGACAAATAACCTGCCCAGCTGAGGTCCAAAGAGCCTGGACTTGAATGTGGAGAGCTGCCCACTACAGTCCTGACCCTGAATCAGAATCCATCATGTGACCCTGAATCAGAATCCGTCATGGCCTTACTGGATGTTGGGAATGAGATTCTTGATTGGCTAGCTTTAGACAAACTCAGGGTAAATGGCAGCACCGGGGATTGCTGGTTTCAAGGATTGTTCCTGGAAAGTACCCTTCAGCAGTCCCTAAACTTTTTGGCACCAGGGACTGGTTTCACTGAAGACTGTTTTCAGGATTATTTTAAGTGCATCATGTTCATTGTGCATGTTGTTCCTGATCTGATGCCACCACTGATCTGATAGGAGGTACTGGTCTGTGGCCCAGAGGTTAGGACCCCTGCTTTCCATGATCTTGTGTATCAGTCCCAGGAAACTGCTTAAGCCATCAGCACCCACAAAGCTCAATACTTCCACTATTTAGGAAGATCCAGGCTTTCTGCCTTTGTGGATCACCCATGTGCTGACTGCAGGGCAGATCATTTGAACCCACTGGATCCTCTAAATCTCACTAACTCATGTGTAACTCTTTTGCGATCCCATGGACTATAGCCTGCCAGGCTCCATGGGATTTCCGAGCAAGAATACTGGAGTGGATAGCCATTTCCTTCTCCAGGGGATCTTCCCAACCTAGGGATCCAACCTGTGTCTCTTGCACTGCAGGTAGATTCTTTACTACTAAGCCACCAGGGAAGCCCCATATATAAAATTAACTTCCATCCCTCGCTGTCCCCCTTACACTGCTACATCTCTTTATGGCTCTTATTCCTACCTGACAAGCATTTATTGATTTGCTTATCCACAATCTGTCCCCTTCCCCTGGAAGGTTAACTGCACAAGAGAGGGGCTTTGTTCTGCTCACTGTGCTATTCCAGTCTCTAGAATAGTGTCTGGCACATGGTAGGTATTTAATAAAATTGGTGAATGAACTGTCTTAGGTTGTACACTTATTCCTTAGTTTTACTGATGAGGAAACCAAAGTTCAGAGAGGTTAAGCAACTTACCTAAAAGTCACACAGCTGATGAGGCCCCCAGATCTTGTCAGCCAATAACCTTGGACCCACAGTCTATTTAATTTCCAGCCCTTGGTGGTCAGATACTTGGAGTCTGACAAGCTATTCCAGGAGTGAGTGCTTCTGTTACTGTGACACCTCTGTGGTCATGTCTGCCGGCAGCTTTCTGCACAAACACAACCCTCCCTACCACTTCCACTCCTGGGCCTATTACCCAAAGACTTTTCACTTTCCCTTCTCATTGCATATTGATTTATTAGCATAAGCCATTTTTAGCTCACTACTAGAAGAAATCTCTTAATTCCTAATGATTACAATCAGCATTGATTACATTTAAACTACAGTATCATACAATGCCTGGGCAGAGGGGAGACTCAGCTTTTTGACACGGTGGCCCCTGTGACCCCTGGCAGTGGAAGTCCAGGTGCCCCTTCAAAAGATGCCCATGAGCTTTAGTATGTTGGGGCTACGGAGGTCATGTGCCTGCCCAAACACTGGAGAAGGGGTGTTTAACAGATATGGGTTCAGATTGACCTTTTTTTCCCCCCTAGCCATGCATGCTTACTCCTGTGAACCCCAGTTTCCTGCCATTGGGAGATGGAGAGATGGCACCCATACTTGTTCATCCCCCAGCTACTCCCCAGAACAGGATATGGGATGAGGAACCCAGGATCAACTGCTGTGTATGTCCCATCCAGTCCTTTGGCTCTTTCAGATGAACACCTGGAAAATATTTATTACCTCCCTTACTCTGCATTTCGCCCTTGTATGGAAATCAGGGACCTGTGTCCATCTGGCTTAGAGGGCAGTGCTGCCCTTTGACATTTATTGCATCCCTACCAAATTCCTGGATGGGTGATAAATCAGACTAAAGTCATGGAAGCCAAGAAGAGTTAGCCGTCTGTCAATTCATACCCTCTTTTCTATCTCTAACAAAACTCGTTTCTTTTTTTGCATCATTAAGTACTCTTTCTTTGATCAGGGATGAGAAACATTGGTTCATTCTAATTCCCCAGCATGGAGTGGGAGACTTTCAGAAATGCAAACGGTGTCGTTCGTCTCCATATTAAAAAAAAAAAAAAGAAGAAGAAGAAGCTCTCAAATCAGTAATTAGTGTAGAGGTTAAAAGTATCAACAGCAACATTCTTGCGTTAGCTAACTGCCATTTGCTTTTGTTTTTTTACTTTCTCGGTGTTATTATTAACAGTTACTGAGTGCTTATACCAAGCCAAGTGGTTTACATAAATATTTAATTTAACTTTAACAATAGCCTGATGAGGGTGTTACTATTATTAACCCCATTTTCTAGATGAGGAAATAAATACTTCGAGGGGTTAAGTGACTTGATTCATGAATCAAGTGGGAAAATGCTCATGACCTAGACATCCTCACTGTTATCTTTCCTCAGTTGAGAAGAATAAAAAGGAAAATGACCTCAGAACTAGCTCCTCCCTTTTTGTGAGCCTTTTCCTGGCTTTGCAGAAAATAAGCATCAATTGAAGGAGACAAGAGGAGTAACTGGGAAACCTTGATTTTCAGAAGTGCTGCAGGAATTTAGAGAAGGAAGTGGCCAGGAGGCTGGGATGAGGAGAAATCAGAGAGAGAGGCGTGTTCAAGAAAGGCTTCAGGGTGATGATGGGAATTGAGCTGGCTCCTGGGAAGTACAGGATCTGATGTGGGGACTGGAGGCATCAGGGCAAGTGGCTTGGACTGGAACACAGGTATGACCAGGCTAGGAATATAGATCACCTATATGGAATAACAAACAGGCAAACAAAAAGCCAGAATTTTTACTCAATTAATAGTGGGAGTTGCGATCGGTCGATAATTAGAATCTGATGGGCTTTGAGTATCAAGGCTAAATCACCAGGACACACCTAAATAAAATTAGAGAGTGGATATGATGGAAATTCTGCAACAGACCTAAGGAAAACCTTAAATATGCTTTCTCACCTTTCATATTGCTTTTTGAAGTTTTCTTAAAAGGTTAACTTCTGTCAGACTACGTTATGGGATGACTACTGCCCTTGGCATGAGATAGCCTCTAGATTTGAATTCAGCTTCATCGTTTACCAGCTGAAGGACTGTGGATAGGGGGAAAAAGTAGTTCTGAGTCTCCATTTCTTTGTTTATAAAATGGAGATAATTGTTGCAAGATTATAAGGGTGAGACAGGCAACATTTATACATTGTTTGGGACAATTTTTTGGCCATAATTGATACTCATCCAAGAGTAGTTTATTAAATGAGAAAATAGAAGAGCACAGAGGCCAGTGCCTGGCGTGTAGCAAATGTTTCAGAGATAATATCCATTTCATTGGTGTGTGTGCTTGCGTATGGTGTGTATATGTATTTGAATATATGCACATATGTAATATTTATGAATCACTCAACCTACCTAGTAAAACTTTGAAAAGACACATGTATCACATCTGAAGTCAAAAAACATTCCACTTACAGACTCTTGGTGAACCCATGTGTGTGCCTAACAAAACTTGTTTACCCTCTAGTATTTTCTGACAGTTTTCGCCAGCAATTCCAGAGATGATGAATCATTGATTCTGCACCGTCTTTGATTAGCGGGAACTTCTAACAATCAAGTTTCTCTGCCCCAGCCCATCTCTCAATTGGTTGCATGCACGCTCAGTTGCTCAGTCATGTCTGATTCTTTGTGACCGAAAGAACTGTAGTCCACCAGGCTCCTCTGTCCCTGGGATTCTCCAGGCAAGAATACTGGAGTGGGTTGCTCTTCCCTTCTTCAGGGGATCTTCCTGACCCAGGGATTGAACCCATGTCACCTATGTCTCTGGCATTGGCAGGAGGATTCTTTACCACTGCACCATCTGGGAATGACCTTAAAAGACCCTCAGTTACACTACCACATCTTTATAGGTCTTCTTTTTAAAGGCACCTTGGAAGGCTTTGGTGGCTCAGACAGTAAAGAATCTGCTTGCAATGCAGGAGACCTGGGTTGGATTCCTGGGTTGGGAAGATCCCCTGGAGAAGGGAAAGTCTACACACTCCAATATTCTTGCCTGGAGAATTCCATGAACAGAAGAGCCTGGCAGGCTACAGTCCATGGAGTCGCAAAGAGTCGGACATGACTGAGCAACTTTCACTTTCACACTTGAAAGGAGTCTCCTGATTCACACATTCGCATATTAGGGCAATGTTCTGAGTGTGTTTGGGAAGTCAGCAGTTCCAGATTATATTGACAACAGCCTCTGGCCAGAGTTGACATTATCCAGCTCAGGCTTGCTCTATATGTTGGTTTGCTTGCCTCACTGCTTAGGTCAGTGTCAAGATCAGCTAGTTAATATTGGTGTTTGCTAACCCTATCAACACACACGTATTCTGAAATGGATACATTAAACTAGGGTGAATTTTAAATTCCATTGCAAAACACTGTGGAGTTTTTAATAGAATGTTAACGAACAATATTGTTAAGCAATTAAGAAATAATAAAGCAAGCCTGCTTAAATAGCTATAACCTAAAATTATGCCTGTTGCCCTGGGAACATAAGCTCATGAGAGCTAGGGAAAGTAAACTGTTACACTAGAGGATTTAAAATAGAGAAGTAGCTTGAGCATCACTTCCATGCTCTCTGCACGTGGTTCACTTAGCAGGAGATAAGACTGGCTTTTTTCTGTCTTCAGTCTCACCATCAACTGCATTCTCAGCTCCAGGGTTGCTTCTGTGCATCTTCTGTCAAGCACAGGGGGAAAAAAAAGCCATTTCTACATACCTTGAAAGGTCTTAAATAATCTCTGATCCCTCTGTTACCCTTGGCACTGTTGGCATTTCATTTCCTCATGGCATTGCTGGGCAGCGGGAGGTTATGGTTGACCTTCCATGAGGCATTTGAAGCTCCAGAGGAATGATGTGACCAGTTCCTGATTTCAAACAGTTGTATTCACAGCAATGCTGGGCTGAGAACCTGGATTAGAACCCGGGACCCTTGCGGCCTCCATCTGTTGCTCTTGCCTTCTGTGAAAAATCTCCTCTCCTGCTAGGATGGTTTGACTTTTACAAGATCTTGATTTCCATTTTAATAATCCCAAGACATCCCTTGACTCTGCAGAGGAATTAAATTTAAATATGTAGCCTACATTTTATCTTGACATTTTCTTTAGAAGGCAGGAAAAAGAAGGAAAAAGAAAAAGGAAAACGGGGACCAGATTGTCATTCTTCCCATCACGAGAGCAAAATCTGTCTCTTTTGTTAGAATCGTTTGCTCAGATTCTCTTGGGAAAGGTGTAGGACCAAGGGCTGCTTTGCAAGCCTCCAGGCTCTCTAGTTACCCCTGGAGACACCAGGAAAGTCTGCATCCCGTCTTCTACATCTCTGTGGGGAACGTTCAGTGTCAGCACTAAGTGATATGACTTAAAGATAGGCTTGTCAGTCTAATTGATCTTGAGTCATTGCCTTTCCTGTCAGAGCTGTCTGTCTCCTTACCCATAATCCTCATCACTTTGATAGCCCGTCAGGAATATGGGACTTGGCCCAGCCTTGCCTTCATCCAATAACATTATGAAATTGATACTGACACTTCCATTGGCACTAATTTCTCTAAGAGATTGGAGCCAGAGGACAAGTGGTTTAGCTTCATGGCAGTTAAGCTTTCCAAGTAGATCAAGATGGCCTAAGATTGATTGACCTGTACCCCGAGGAAGGGGGGAGGGAGGAGGGAACAGGGGAGAAGAGGGAATGGATGGTCGATGGCTGCTTCATCATCATCAAGTGGTATCTATTGACTGCCCACGAAGGACAGTGTCCTATATGGACAGTTTGAAGATACATGCCAGGTCCCTCCAAAGACTGCTTCAAAGGGAGTTTAGAAAGTTAGGATGGAGGCGAGTTGGCTAGAGTGGGTCACTGCTTCACTTGTGGTATCGCCCCCTTGTGTCTGGAATCTGAAACAGCAACTGAGCCTATCCAAGACTGTCTTTTCTCCACCCTCCACTTCAACACACAGCGCTCACTTTAATTAGGGAGACTGTATCATTCATCCGGCTTCCCAGGTGGCTCAGTGGTAAAGGACCCACCTGTCAGTGCAGGAGATGGGAGTTCAGTCTCTGGGTCGGGAAGATGCCCCAGAGAAGGAAACGGTAACCCACGCCAGTATTCTTGCCAGGGAAATGCCATGGACAGAGGAACCTAGTGGGCTATCATCCATGTGGTTGCAAAAGAGTCGGACATGGCTTAGCGACTAAACAACAGCAATAAATATCACTTATCATCCAATCCAAAGGATGCACTGTTGGTAATTCCTGGACCAACATGTATAAAGAAGGACTGGCCTGGGAAAATCAGGATGCATGGTCATTCACCTTTCAGTAATCAAGAACAAAGCATATCTGAGCTAAATGAGGAGATGCTGTCTCTTTGACAGGGTTTCATTCCTTACCTGAACCTCCTTTCGGTTAATGGATTCATCAGGAAGCAGGGTTTTGATGAGGAGGTCCCGTGAAAATGAGAAGTTTTTATGGATTGGGAGGTTTAATATTACCTAATCTGGAAGTCAGTATAAGAATAACACCTTAAAAGTGATTGCTGGAAGTCAGAAAGTTGAAGAAGAATATGCATTTTCAGATTAGATTTTATATCTTTGGATTTTTTTTTTCTTTCTTTGTATCAGTCTGGCTTATGTGCCTATCTTTAGAAAAGTAAATGGCTAACTCACTACTACTAGAATCGCCCTCACCACCCCTTTTTGGGGTATTCAATTTGAGTTTGAGTTTTATGTCTTTGATATATTATACTTTAGTATATTATATACATTACTCATGCAAATACTTTTGTGAGATGGAAAAGGGTTGAAATTGTAAAGAAATGTAGACCCATAAGTCTCCTTACACACCTGTTCTATGACCAGTAAACTAGTGTTCTTTACGTGTGCATCCATCTGTATTCTTGCCAGGAGTGCATCCGTGAGTGCATGCATGGAATTTCCGGCACGTTCATGAGGGTCTGGTGGGGAGCATGCCTGGGTCATCACTGCCTTGCCCTGTGTCTCCTTAGAGAACGTGGCTCCCTGCAGGGGGGTTGGAGGGAAGATATGTGAACAGGCACAGATATGACAGCATGTAAAGCGTGCCATACAAGGGAGGTGATCATAGGGCTGATACGGTGTGATTCTGATTGATTTCGGTGTTGTATTTATACCTTCATATGCTGGAGATCGATGGATCCTTTGCATTCTCCCCAGTTCCTGCAACAGCACCACTCAGATGAAATGTTTATATCATTTTTATGGCTTGTCTGCTAAAGGGAGGAGTGAGCTGAGAGATTAGTAGGGGCTGCGGAGGTTCTTGCTCGATTGCTATCCAACTGTGTGGGAAGAGGCAGTGGCCAGGGTTCAAGGTGCCTCCAAGGTGACGGCCACCACACTAGTAGAGACGGTGTCTGTAGGGCAGGAGGGAAGGTGCATCCTTTGTGATGAGGCAATGACTGTTTGTGGGGATGAGCGATGATGAACCTGAAAGCTAGTGTTTGCTGGAGGCTGGGGGTCCTTCTCTGGGCTGCCTTCCTTTCTGTCCTTCCTTGGTGTGGCATCTTCTACTTACCACCCCTAGGGTCTCCCAAGTGGCGCTAGTGGTAACAAACCCACCTGCCAGTGCAAGAGACATAAGAGATGAGAGTACCATTCGTGGGTCGGGAAGATCCCCTGCAAAAGGAAATGGCAACCCACTCCAGTATTCTTGCCTGGGAAATCCCATGGACAGAGGAGCCTGGCGGGCTACAGTCCATGGGGTTGCAAAGGGTCGGACATGAGTTAGCAGCTCAGCACAGCACAGCAGCTTCATCATCAGGCTTCCCAGGTGGCTCAGTGGTAAAGAACTCACCTGCCAATGCAGGTAGCTTGGATCCTTGGGCTGGGAAGATCCCCTGGAGAAGGAAATGGCAACCCACTCCAGTATTCTTGCCTGGAGAATCCCATGGACAGAGGAGCCTAGCAGGCTACAGTCCATGTGGTTGCAAAAAGTTGGATGTGACTTAGCAACTGAACAACAGCAACAACAAACCTCAACATTAGTCAGGAAAGATCCATATGGATGAATGGAATAGCTAAGTTCCAAAGTAGAATTTCATGGGATGGCTCGGTAACTTGTCCATGAAGATATCCTTGCCAAGGATGCAGGCTGAAAGCCTCCTATCATAGGACTCTGAGTCCCAGATGTACAGTCTTTTGTGGAGTTCCTGCCTTTAAGATAGCCGAGCCTGGGAGATGTACCAACCAAGACACGCAGGTGCCAAACCCTGGTCCAGTAGGCAGCAGGTGAGAGACAGCACTGGCAAGTCTCCATCTTCTCTGCCAGGACAGAGCCTGTGGTCCGCAGTGAGACAGTGCAAGGCTCAGGCTGCGCACAGCCTTCGGCAGATGTAGGGTCAGGAACTGTCAACCTCCAAAGGCACCAGCGGAGAACCTGGGTCTCCATCTGGAGACCACAGAGAAACCTGGGCATGTCTTGACAGCACTGTTGTCTCTTCAAGTGATAACCCCAATAATCTGCATTCTTTGAGATAATTTTGCTGGACACGCATGGGACCGACTTTGACCTTTACGGCCTTTTGTGAGGCAGGCTTTCCTTTTGTCTTGGTTTATTCTGCTTCTCTTTCATGTGTGTTGGCCCCATGGTTTCTAAGTCACTCTTGTGGGTTTCTAATTTTAGAAGAAGAGATTTGCAGCCAAACTCTTGAAATCTCCAAACAATTTCTGCAAAGATCCATCTGGTGGGAAGTCCTCGCAGCTCCCAAAGACACCAGTTTGCATCTTACTCCCCAGATGGAGAATTGCGATGCATGGCCACCCCTTAGGTTTCTAGAGGAATTAAGTTTGATGTGAGCTCTGAAGAACACTGGAGGGGGAATCGGAAGAGCCAGACTGAAGCCGCAGCTTTTCCCAACTGTGCCTTAGGTCACTTCAACAACTCTGAGCCTCAGGTTCCTCATCTGTGAAATGGAGAAGGCAGTCTCTATCTTGAGTATCTCACTGGGTTGCTTGAGTATCCCACAAGGTGATTATGGAAGTTCAAGGATAGGAAAATGTATTGGAGCAATAATATATGCCACACAGATCTGAGGGGTTTCCACTGATGTTAGATTGTGTTTTTTAAAAAAGCATTTATTTATTTGGCTGTATCAGGTCTTAGTTGGGTATGCAGGCTCTTCATTGCATCATGGGGGATTTTTTGTTGTGGTGCACAGACTTTCTAATCATGGTATAAGGGCTCAGGATTTATTGTGTGCAGGCTTAGTTGCTTTGAGGTATGTGGGATTCTTAGTTCCCTGACCGGGGATCAAACCCATGTCCCCCTTGCATTGCAAGGTGATTTTTTACTGGACCAGTAGGGAAGTCCCAGGCTGTGGTTTTTAATGCATCATATCATGAGATCCCCATTCTAAAAGGCTCTAGGGTCTGTAACTCTCATGTCCCTCCCTGCTAGGGGCTCTTAGGAGGCCTCAGACCTTTCCATTGAGCATCTTCTAGTAAAGGGAGAAATTCTTTTTGCCTGAAATAAGGTGATGGGATCTGTGCCCAGCCCAGGGAAAGCTGGGTGAATCTCTGGGTTTGGGAATGAGTTCACAATCTCAGATTGGCCTGGAAATTTCATGGTTTCTCTCCAATCTAAATTCAGGCCTCATTGCAGCATCTTCAGTTTTGGGGCATTGGAGTTTTCATTGAAGTGTGTTTATTCTAGACCTCACTGATTTGAGACTATATAATTATGTTCTCAGGTGGTGCTAGTGGTAAAGAACCCACCTACCAGTAAAGGAGACATAAGAGATGTGGGTTCAATCCCTGGGTCAGGAAGATCCCCTGGAGGAGGGCCTGGCAACTCACTCCAGTATTCTTGCCTGGAGAATCTCATGGACAGAGGAGCCTGATGGGCTACAGTCCATAGGGTTGCACAGAGTCAGACACAACTGAAGTGACTCAGCATGCACACACCATAAGGCAGTTAGGGGAGTGATTAAGATTATGGACTCTGGAGTCCAACAGGTCCAGCTTGAACCACGATGCAGGGTGTCCTGAGGCAGGTTTCTCAGCAGCTCTGACTCTAATTATAGGGCCCACTTCCCTGAGCCACTGTGAGACTTGAACGAGACAGGACAGTGCCCGGTGGTGAATATGCGCTCAGCAGACATCAGCTATTTTACAGTGTTTTGTGTGAGTACCTAAGGCCATCACTCTGCTGTAGGAAGCAGGGTTTTTTATAGGTGGCAATATGCCATGGCATCACTCCACATGTACTTAGAAATACCATGAAAGGGGTTTCTGCCTGACATACCTTGGATAAGCTATTGCTTAGAAAGCAGTGCATGAGACCCAGGCAACTATGGGAAGCTTTTCTAGTGGAGAAGCCCCCTATGAGCCAGTGCCTTTAAGCGCCCAAGTTTCTCCTAAAGAAATTTCATCTCTGTCTCTTCGAACTAGTTATGTTGTTTAGTTGCAACTAGCTGTTGTTTAGTCACAAAGAGTTGGACACGACTTAGTGACTGAACAACAGCAACGATGTCACTGAGTCATGTCCGACTCTTTTGCGACTCCATGGACTATAGCCCACCAGGCTCCTCTGTCCATGGGATTTCCGTAGGCAAGAATACAGGAGTGGGTGGTCGTTCCCTTCTTCAGGGGATCTTCCCAACCCAGGGATCAAACCCGCTTCTCCATCATTGGCAAGCGGGCTCTTTACCACTGAGTCACCAGGGAAGCCCTCCACCTAGTCATGCCTCTCTTTAATTTAAAGAACCTCACACTGAAACCATCCACAGGTCAACCAGTGAGGTTTTAGATATTGTTTCCCTTTTGTGAGCTAGGTGAAGTTAGAGGCATCCAGGTTTAGCCCTAAGGAATCTGGGCTCTCCTTCTCTTGGTCTTAGTGTTGAAATCTGATCATGCAATACAGTTACGTTAGTGAAAACTCAGACGAGTGAGTGGGTGAAGGACATGGAGACATTGTTGATCCAACATGGCAGGACTGAGTATAGGAAAATCAGAAATGATGTTTCCCTCTATTCACCCACGGTCCCCAAAAGGATGGGGAAAATCTCTGCATAATTCTTTTTTTTTTTCCAATTAATTTTCTTTGGAGTATAGTTGTTTTACTATGTTGTGTTGGTTTCTGCTGTATTGCCGAGTGAATCAGCTATATGCATGGAAATCTATGGATAAGTCCTTAGAGGAAATAAATGCCTCTACTTTGGGGTAATATTGACTAGTGCTAAATTTGAAAAGTTGAGACTTGAGCTATGATCTCTTTACGGGGCCTTGGACAAAAGCACCAGCATTTTGTACTTCAGTTGGCTTATATATGCACTAGGAAGGTGATTACTCACTTTCTGTTTGTGCCTGCAATGTTCTGAAATTCTGTCTGTATAAAGAGTCTTTGGAGAAAGATGATGAATGACAATTGCCTTTCTTCCAGGCTGCCTATTTCCACCTTCTCAGGCCCCTTGCTCCCTGCCACTCTGTCTATGAACTCCAGGTTACCTTTGCTAGCTACAACTGGGTGCATGGGTTGTGGGTCTAAAGTTCCTTAAAGATGTTGTGAGCTCCCCTCCTCAGTGAAGCCAGTTTCCTACAAATGAGTTACAAGGGAATAAAGATTGGGAAGGAGCTGGGATTGACCCATTATAACTTTTTCCAGTGTCAGAAAAACAATGCTGGAGGGTCAGGCAGCATGGTGCAGTGAAATGAGCCCAAACTTACAAGTCAGATAGACCTAAGTCGGTCTACTGTTTATTAACCATGTGACCTTGGGCAAATGATGAATCCTTGCGCTTCAATTTCCTCCACTGCCTTACAGGGATAACAGGATCTACCCTCAGGGCTGTTGTGATGATTAACTGAGATAAGGAAAATCGAGTGTTCAGAGAGACCCAGTCCTGCCTTCCTTTCCCTTACATGTGCATTCTCCAGTTGGTTGTTCACCAGCATCATTTTCAATCACCAAGCAATACCTCCAAGCTATGAATGCTACCAGGCATGAACAAAGTCTTTGGCTCCTGTAAGAGGCTGGGAGGGAATTGAAGCCAGAGAATACAGCATATCTTTTGGGAAATGATTCAGGCAGAGGAGCATAGAAGTGAGGAGGGCACGCCTTGTTGGGCAGCCTGCAGGACCCAGTGAGCCCCAGAGATCACAGTGGCGACGACTGTCAGGAAGCTAAAGGAGGCAGAGAGGGGAGGGACCAGAGGAGCCGGTCCAGGAACAGACAGTAGGTGACTTGTCCTTAGGTATGCTCTTGGGCTCAGCCTGTGTCCATTTGGCCTCTGACCCACCCCTGCCAATAAAAATTAAGAAACTGATTTTCTTTTGTTTGCCTCCGAGGACTCAGCTCTCTTTATGAAACAGTAAATGGAATCCCTCTCTGAGCATGGCTGGGTTTTTAATTGTGTTTGTTGTGCTTTCACTTATTCCATTTTATGAGTTCTCCTCCCAGATTTGTTGATGCAGAGCTCTTACCCATCAGGGACACGTCATTGTTTGATTTTTATCAGTAGAAAAAGGCTGAAGTTTTTAAAAAATCATTTCCTTAATCCAAAGGTTGGCTTGTTTGCCTTATTCTGACACACTAAAAAACCATGAGACCCATCCAGGTTTGTTTTCTTATACTTCCCAAGTCAGATTGAGGTAGGGCAGACTTTTTTTCAACAGAAGAGGCCATGATCTGGCTGTTTGTGGAACTAGATTAGTTAGAGTTTAATTTGGGGACAGAGAATTGGAAAGAGGCATTTTAAGATGAATCACATCACTGAGGACAATAAGCCCATCCTTCACATAAGACAATTTTGTAAAGATTTGTTGAGGATGTTGTGAAGCATGCTCACTGCCTGAAGCAAAGGATTAAAGTAACATTGTTAAATGCGAGCTGACTTCATTCCTGTATGAGTCAGCATGACTCGGGTTATCCTGTGATAACAAACAGCACCTCTGCCAGCCTCGATGACTTAAAACAGCAAAGCTGTGGTTCTCACTTATGCCACATGTGCACCAGGTGTTGGCTGGAGACCTCAGCTCTATGTCAGTTTCACTCAGGATGGAGCTTGCCTGGGGCTCTGCCTCATGCTTCAACAATTGCTAAGGCAGGAAAAAGACAATGTGGCAGATCACACAAAGTTGTTGTTTTTTTTAATTGTGATGTAATTGACATATGACGTTGTATTATTATATTAGTTTCAGGTGCACAACATAGTGAGTACCTATGTATATTGTGAAATGATAACATCCATCGCCACGCATAGTTAGAAATTTCTTGTAATAAGAACTTTTAAGATATACTCTCTTAGCAACTTTCAAATAAACAGTACACTATTGTTAACTGTAGTCATCATGATGTACATTACATCCCTGGAACTTCTTTTTGTTTGTTCATTTAAGATTTCACATTTCAGTTCAGCTCAGTTGCTTAGTCGTGTCCGACTCTTTGCAACCCCATGAATCGCAGCACGCCAGGCCTCCGTGTCCATCACCAACTCCCAGAGTCTACTCAAACTCATGCCCATCGAGTTGGTGATGCCACCCAGCCATCTCATCCTCTGTTGTCCCCTTCTCCTCCTGCCCCCAATCCCTCCCAGCATCAGGGTATTTTCAAATGAGTCAACTCTTCACATCAGGTGGCCAAAGTATTAGAGTTTCAGCTTCAGCATCAGTCCGTCCAATGAACACCCAGGACTGATCTCCTTTAGGATGGACTGGTTGGATCTCCTTGCGGTCCAAGGGACTTTCAAGAGTCTTCTCCAACACCACAGTTCAAAAGCATCAATTTTTCGGTGCTCAGCTTTCTTCACAGTCCAACTCTCACATCCATACATGACCACTGGAAAAACCATAGCCTTGACTAGATGGACCTTTGTTGGCAAAGTAATGTCTCTGCTTTTTAATATGCTGTCTAGTTTGGTCATAACTTTCCTTCCAAGGAGTAAGCGTCTTTTAATTTCATGGCTGCAGTCACCATCTGCAGTGATCTTGGAGCTCAAAAAATATAGTCTGACACTGTTTCCACTGTCTCCCCATCTATTTCCCATGAAGTGATGGGGCCAGATGCCATGATCTTAGTTTTCTGAATGTTGAGCTCTCAAGTCAACTTTTTCACTCTCCTCTTTCACTTTCATCAAGAGGCTTTTTAGTTCCTCTACACTTTCTGCCATAAGTGCAGTCTTATGGTATTTGTCTTTTTCTGCCTTATTTCACTTAGCATAATGCCCCTAAGGTCCATTCATGTTGTCACAAACGGCAGGATTTCCTCCTTTTTAATGGCTAAATAATATTCCATTTGATATGTCTATCAAAACTGTTTGATATACACCAATTCCTTTACGTGTATGTATATATGTATGTATATACACATACACTTCACTGGGTATAGGGTGTGTGTATACATATATATATATATATATATACACACACATATATATATACATATATATATATATGTTTATGTATATATCTGTATTATTGTTTAGTTGCTAAGTCATGCCTGACTCTTTTGCAACCACATGGACTGTGATCCACCAGGCCCCTCTGTCCATGGTATTTTCCAGGCAAGAATACTGAAATAGGTTGCCATTTTCTTCTCCAAGGCAGACACCCAAGCCAGGGGTCAAACCTACGTCTCCTGCTTGGCAGATGAATTCTTTACCACTGAGCCACCTGGGGAGCTCCATATGTGTGTATATATATATATAAACGTTATCCCTTTGTCAGTAGACAGGTTATTTCCTTATCTGGTCTATTGTAAGTAATGCTACTCTGAACATGAGGGTGCAGCTAACTCTTTGACATAATGTTTTCATTTCCTATGGATGTATAGTAGCTGCCTCCACCTTGTATCCATGGGGGATGCATTATGAAACTCCCATTGGATACCTGGAAGTGAAGATAGTACCAAACTTTATACGTATTATGTTTTCCCTATATATACATACCTATGATAAAGTTTGGCCTTTTCAAGTGGCTCAGTGATAAAGAGTCTGCCTGCAATGCAGGAGACACAGGTTCAATCCCTGGGTTGGGGAAATCCTCTGGAGGAGGAAATGGCAACCCACTCCAGTATTCTTGCCTGGGAAATCCCATGGATAGAGGAGCCTGGTGGGCTACTGTCCATGGTGTCACAAAAAAGTCAGACACGACTTAGTGACTAAGCAACAACAAATGATAAAGTTTAGTTTATAAATTAGTTAGAGATTGATGACATTGATAATTAAGATAGAACAATTATAATAATACACTCTAATAAAAGTCACATGGGTGTGATTTCTCTCTCAAATATCTTATTGTACAAGTTTAATGCCTTTTCCTTCTTAGCTTTACACTTACCATGCACTGTGGTCACAATTTCTTCAGTGTGAGGTATGACAGCAAAACTAGCATGAATTCCTTTTTCCTTCTTCACAATTTCACCGATAGAAGATTGGTCCTTACTGTGAATCTTAGCAATCTCAGCTTACAATTTTTTTATTTCCTTACTAAGTAAAGAATTTTTAGTCTTTCAATTAAAGGAAGCACTTTACAGCTTCTCTTTGGTGCTAAGTCGTGTCTGGCTCTGCGACCCCATGGACTGCAGCATACCAGGCTTCCCTGTCCTTCACTATCTCCTGGAGCTTGCTCAAACTCCTGTCCATTGAGTTGGTGATGCCATCCAACTCATAATCTGTCATCCCCTTCTCTTCCTGCCCTCAATCTTTCCCAGCATCAGGGTCTTTTCCAATGAATTGGTTCTTCACATCAGGGGGCGTCCAGAGTATTGGCGCTTCAGCTTCATTATCAGTCTTTCCAGTGAATATTCAGAGTTGATTTCCTCTAGGATTGACTGGTTAAAAGTTAATTTTCCCTTCCTTTCCCCTTTTGTTTTAACCACATCCTTGGGACTCTAAGTCATTCCTTTGGAAATGGAAGATTTCCGCTTCCACACATTGACTGGGCAAAGGCCAGAGTGGAGTGTCAATGCTGGGTGTTCTTGGGGCCAAATATCTGAGAACTGTTAGTGCTTATAAGTTAGGGGGTTGGTGGGACAGAAGGGGATTTAAGTGACAAGGATAGGAGACACTGGAGAGCTGATTTCAAGGAGGTCCTCCCCTTGATCCAAAATGGGCAGAACGTTTCCATGGTGATGCATGACCAGGGTGGCTGCTGCCCTTTCCTCTCTCGGAGTGTGTGATACACCTCCTCCCGCCCCTCACATTTTGTATGATGGACCCTGCGCAAGCCAAGGCTTCTGAAGTTGCCATGACTTCCAATCCTGGTGTGGCTTGCAGCCCCCAGCCCCCTGCGATGGGGGCCCTGCCCACTTGGGTCGGCGCTTACTGCACTGCTGGGAAATTCCCTTTCTTGTTCCCATGGGATGCCTTTGCTTTCTGCGGAATACCGAGCCTTACATTGGAATCCACCACTTGTGAAAATCTGAGCCGCTCTTGGATCTGCTCCCTTATTTTTCCTGCAGGAGCAGGGAGGGAAAGAGAAAGACAGTTTGGATCATCTTGCTGGGCTGGACACCTGTCGGGGTCATCAAGCTTTCTCTAATTATTCATTGGTTCTACTATGGTGTAGTTGAAGGATCAAAACCTACCCCTGGTGTGAAGGAAAGGAAAAGGCACCTATTTGGGAAGAGAATCATGTGATGGGGAATGTCTGAGCAGTCCTGTCTTCCCTCAGGTCTCTCTCAAAAGCTTAAACTTCCCAGAAAGACTATAAGCCGGCTTCTTTCTTTTTGTTTATTAGTGCTACATACCAAAATAATTGTGTAGTTAGGAATGGACTAGTGACAGCAGAGAGACCCATTGCAGATACTAGATGGTCTGTGTGTGTGTGAGTGCGTGTGTGTGTGTGTGTGTGTATGTGTGTTGTGTGTGTTGAGAGCTCAGAACACAGCAAGCTTGACTCCTCCTGACCTGCCTTGGGGCTCAGAAAAGAGAAGAAAGCTCCCCAGACAGCTGAGATGTCTCTTGAATTACCCGTCCCTTCTTTATATCTTAATAGATTCTTTTTCTGGGGATATTCAGGTAAGGGGAAATGATTTGTTTCCCAGAGGGATCACAGGTCTGTGGTTTTTCCCCATGAAGGGAGTGACAGGGAAATTGGCCAGACTCCGGAAGGGAGATTGTTTCTTAGGGTTGATGCTGGTTACCTCTATCAACGGTTCTCAATCTGGGGCAGTTTTGTCACCCCAGGGGGTATGTGGAAATGTGTTATGTCTTGCGTGGGAAAGCTGGCTTTTAAAAACATTTGTGTTTATTTATTTTTGGCTGTGCTGGGTCTTTGCTGTCATTGCACACGGGCTTTCTCTGGTCGCGGCGAGCAGGGGCTACGCTCTAGCTGTGGTGTGCAGGCTCCCCTTGCAGTGGCTTCTCTTGTTGTGGAGCACAGGGTCTAGAGGAAATGCTCAGTAGTTGTGGGCACGGGCTTAGTTGCCCCTTGGCACGTGGGATCTTCCCAGATCAGGGATTGAACCCGTGTCCCCTGCATTGACAGGTGGATTCTTAACCACTTAACCACTGGACCACCAGAGAAGTTCCAAGACTGGCCCTTTAAAAACATTAATTTAAACTTTATTTTGTTATTTATTTTTAAGAGTGGTTTGAGGTTCATGGCAAAATTGAGGGGAAGATGCAGACAGTTTCAGTATATTCCCTACCCCTACACATACATGGCCTCCCCTACTAGCGATACCCCCTGCCAGAGTGGTCCCTTCATTACAGTGGATGAACATGAGACTGGCTTGTCATGCCCAGGTCCAAGGATGCCACATATTCTGCCGTGCCAAGAACAGCCCTCTTCAAGGAGGACTTACCTAGCTCAGCACCATCTGTAGCCCTACTGGGAAGCAACACTGGAGTGGGCGCAGGCAAGCGGGAGCAAGCTGCAGGCTTTGCCTCTCACATCCTTGGAAGGGATGGGTCTGTGGACTCTCGATTGGCTTATATGTCAAGGAGTGTGGTTTATGGCCAAGCAGAGGTGAGTAAGAGGGCCTTGAGGGTTGGACAGCAGACTGACAGTGCGGTGCTCTTTCCGATGCGGGTGAAGTTGAATAAGAGTGCTCACAGCCCTGGGGAGAGGGGGAGATGATGAATTATCTGTAATCTGTCTGGGTGAGTCTAATGAGGTGACACACTCTGGTCCCCATTCTCAAGGTTCAAGAGGGACGTCTTTGAAAAAGGGTCTCAGGGACCTGCATCTGAAAGCAGCTGCTCATAAGCAGGAGAATGAAGCAGAATTGATCAAATGTCCCTTTGAACAAATCCGTTTACTCAGTCTGTACCTTCAAGGAGGCAGCGCTATGGAATGGTGCACAGGCTCTGGGGCCAGATAATTGGGTTGAATTCCAGCATCACCACTTTTTCGCTAGTGTGTGTCCTTGGGCACATCACTGCTCTATGCCTCCATGCTCCCATCTATAAAATGGGGAGAAATTGGTACCAACCTCACAGAGGCAGTATAAATAAAGAAGTGAACTTTCCAGAGCCTGATACATGAGTACCATTCAATAATAAAAATAATGATGAGGATGGTAATTTTTCTAGCTCCTCAGCTCACTGTGTGTGTGTGTTAATTATTTTGGGAACTGAGTAGACAGTATGTTGAGCAAATTTTTCTATAGTTTTTTTTTTCTAGTTTTTCATCTTTCTCTTCCTCTGTCTCCCTCCTTTTAATCATATGTTGGATCTCTAGATTGAGTCTTTAACTTTCATACCTTTTCTTTCCTATTTACCATTATCTCCCTTTCTGTTTGACTTTTTTACATTTTCTTCCCCTGCTCTGTGGAAACTGCTCTCATCAAGGCCACTTTCTTGTTGTCAAATGCAGTGACTTGACTTCATTCTTCATCTTACATGTCCTCTGTATATAATGCTCTTCAGCTTCTAGAAGTTCTCCTTCAATAGTAGACAGACTGACTTCAAAGACAGTAGGCTTTTCTCACTCTTTTCTACTTTTCTGAGCATTTCTTCTCACCCTTTTCCAGCTCCCTTTCCTTTGTGTGCATTTTAAGTAGTGGGTCCTCCAGAGCTCTGAAACCTGCTTTGTTCTTTTATTTCTTTCTAGTCTTTGTGAGCAACCCCAGCCATCTCTTTCCATGACTTATTGTGGTTGTTTAATTGCTGAGTTGTGTCCAACACTTTTGTGACCCCATGGACAGTAACCTGCCAGGCTCCTCTGTCCATGGGATTTCCCAGGCAAGAATACTGGAGTGGGTTGCCATTCCCTTCTCCAGGGGATCTTCCCGACCCAGGGATGGAACCTGCACCTCGTGCATTGGCAGGCAGATTCTTTACCGCTAGTGCCACCTGGGAAACCCAACTGCAGAAGGACTCTCCTACCTGTGGCTCTTTCCTAAGCCCTTTTCAAATTCTAAAATAAATAATGTCAAGAAAGTTAATGCTGTTTTAGAGCACAGCCTTTTGAAACATTTTATTGACCACTCGCTTTGTCCATGGTTGATGAAAGCTGATTTGAATGTCCAGTGTTCTATTGTCTCCAAACTCTTCCTGCCTTGATGCCCTTCCTCCATGTTGCCATAACAACTCACATCCTATAATGCTGAGAGCAGAGGAGCTGAGGTCTGGGGGCCTTCCGTTGCTTGGTCTTTGGTGAACTGGATCCGTGACTCCCTATTTCTTCCTTTGCCCCTTTGTTTTGCTGAAGCTTCCACTTGCTACTGCTTCCTAAGAAAGGGCAAGGTAAACTTTTCCATGTCTGCAAATACATCTCTTTTGCCCTTCCATTGGGTGAATACATTTTTAGGTGTAGATTTCTAGGTTGAATATTTGTCCATCAGAATTTTGAAGCAATTTGCTCAGTTAGAGTAACAGTATAAGATTGTTATGGAGAACTTTGCTATCTTTCTGTTTCCAGTTCCTTTGGAAATATGACCTGTCCCACCCTCCTGGAAGCTGTTAGCATCTTCTCCTTATCTTTATGGTTCTGGCATTTCATAATTTTGTGTCTTGGTCTGTGTATGTGTCCATGCTCTCATTTATGTGTTAACCCTCCCACAGACCCTGTGGTCCTTTCTTCCATATCTTCCTCCTCTTTGTAAGCAAGATTTGCTTCTTTGCCTTTTCATCTTCCCAGAGGTTGTTGAAATATCTCATTTCCTCTTGCTTCCCCTCTTCCTCTTTGTGCACCAATATTTATTTAATTCCTTTGTATGTTAATGTGAAAAGGAGGTAGAGACCTGTGCTCTAGCCATGTTTAACTGGATATCACTCCGAAGTGTTTCAAAAACGTTTACAATGTCTTTTCAGGAGCTGGTCTCTTTCTGCAAGGCACGTGATGGCTGCAAGAATTTCGGCAACCCCTTCCTGTGACTTTTTCAAGTGGTCTCCAAGCACAGTCAGACATTTGTTACAGATCATAACAAGCCTGTCTGTGCTTATGGAGTGGAATTCAGGGTCCTCAGTTTGCATTTACCCATCTTGCATTTAGTTCAGCCTCATTGGTGCTTCACCTTGCTATCTGATGGGAAATATTCTTCCCATAAACTTCAGTAAGATGTAATGGATTTCTACAGTGGAAATATTGTTCGAGCAGCAAAACCAAATCACGGCAGGTGCTTTGTCTTGGGACCATGTGTCTTGCAAAGCAACCATTTAAAATGCCACTTGTAGAAAGCCACAAACAGTCACAGCTAATTCACTTTACAGGAGTTTTATTTGTACGTAGGGGAGAATTGCACCAGCAAACAGAATCATTGCTCTACCAAGATTGCAACATTAATTATCTTTGTCAACTTGTGTTCACAGATCACCTTAGGTCCTAGGCTTTTTCTTTGGGGTAGAAAATGGTGGCACGGGGGTTGGTGAAGATGCAAATGGTATTCTTTGAAGCCATTGGGGCAAATATAGTGCTCTCAAGAGTGGGACATGGGTCTTCGGTCTGGTGGTCCAGTTGTTAAGAGTCCTTCTGTCAATGTGGGGGACACAGGCTTGATCTCTGGCCTGGGAAGATGCCACATGCCGTTGGCGAAACTAAGCCTGTACACCACAACCACTGAAGCCCATGTGCCTAGAGTCTGTGCTCCGCAACAAGAGAAGCCACTGCACTGAGAAGCCTGAGCACCGCAACTAGAGAGTAGCCCCCGCTCACAGCAACTAGAGAAAACTGGTGCACAGCAACAAAGATCCAGCATAGCCAAAAATTTAAAAAAACAACAAAAGAGTGGAACTGCTGTCTCAGCTGCACATAGGCTAATAGTGTTCCAGCCTCAGTGCGGTCATTTGTGAAAGCTGGTCCAAGTTAGATGCAAGCCTGCTTTGGACTTATGCAAGACAGGATACAAGCCTGTCTTGGGCCAGGGAGGCTTGAGAGCAAGTGAAAGTGTTAGCTTCTCATTTGTGTCCAATTCTTTACGACCCCATGGACTGCAGCCCACCACGCTCCTCTGTCCATGGAATTCTCCATACAAGAATACTGGAGTGGGTTGCCATTTCCTTCTCCAGGGAATCTTCCCAACCCGGGGATTAAACCCGGTCTCTCGTATTACAGCAGATTCTTTGTCCAGTGAAAGTTACTTTCTACTCCTGTAGGAATCTGATGGCCATGCTGGAAAGGTTCTTAGCCTCCAGGGACTTAGCTGGACGTGGGACTCCCAAGGAAACTCTTTAAATCGTAATCCCCAAGATACATTCCCAGACCAACTGTGTCAGAATCTTTGGGAGTGGGACCCAGCATCAATAGCTTTATTGTCTGTTTTTGAAATATTTATTCATTTATTTGGCTGTGCCAGGTCAGTTGATCTTTAGCTGCAGCTCATGAGATCCAGTTCCCTGCCCAGGGATTGCACTCTTGCTCCCTGCATTGGGAACTCAGAGCCTTAGTCCTGCCAGACCACCAGGAAAGTCCCACAATGACAGCAGTTTTGAAAGCTCTTGAAGAGACAAAGGACAGGGTGCATACTTACCACTGGGTCATTTTTTAACATCCTGTCGTTGTTACGTAAGTGAAGAAATTTAACTTTTAATTATTTTGAACTAATTTAGATGGGAAGAAAGTGGAAGTAATCATGTCATTATTATTTAGATTCACTCTTGCAGCTGCTTCCATGGCATGGTGGGGTAGAGTTTTCTCCCTCTCATGAGAGAGAATTAAGGGGTTATTGTCAATTCAGAATCTAGGGCATTTGAGGAATATCCTTCTAGTGGATTTTGCTCCCATGGAAAATGTGATGGGAGAAAATAATGGAAGGGTCCGTGGGCAGGGCTGGGCACTGGCTGGCTGTGACTTCACCCGGGTCCCGTGTCTCTCCTGGGTGTGCAGGTCCTGTGGCTGTCATCAGTGGCGAGGAGGACTCGGCTAGCCCCCTGCATCACATCAACCACGGCATCACCACGCCCTCGTCGCTGGACGCTGGGCCAGACACGGTGGTCATCGGTATGACCCGGATCCCGGTCATCGAGAATCCCCAGTACTTCCGTCAGGGACATAACTGCCACAAGCCAGACACATGTGAGTACCGTGGGAGACTCTTGTCCCTTCTGGGGGTGGAGGGGGGCATGGCGATAGACCACGGAGGCGGGGGTTCTGGAGCATTCTGGGGTGACCTACCACCTGCTAACTTCCCACTCTCTAAGAGACCCTCCCTCTTTGTCTAAAAACTCGATAAACAGCCTGGGCAAGGGGATGCCACGGGCCAGAGGCCCCTGGGCGGAGTGGGCTCGGGGCAGGGGAAGGCGAATCAGCCTGGAGGCAGCAGGCCCAGCCCCACCTGGAGAGGGGCTTCCAGTAAGGCAGGGACACAGGCGCAGCCAGTTGTATCTGCAGACACCTGGCCTGTGTGTACAGGAATCTTTGCCCAGACTATGGCCCCCAAGGTCGTCAGACCCTCCACCCACGCCTCCCCGAGAGGGGTAGGGAGGGAAGGGCAGCGAGTGCCTTTGGAATGGAAACATCTCTCCAGCTGCCCCTCCAGTGCCCCGAAGGGTACGGTCTGAGAATCGGGTCAGAGACCCTCCCCTCCTCACCGTAGATGTCTCCTTGAGATCAGAGGGCTCAGGGCACCTGCTTCCTACTTCTTACCTCCCGGTGGCTCAGGCCCTCCCTTTGTACTTCTGCTGAGTCTGCGAGGGCCTCTCCTGGCCACTGGAGCCTCGGCGGCTCTGCCTTCCCTCCGGCAGGTGTTCCCCTTGCTGTGTCCCCAGGTTCAAATCTAGGCTCAGTGACCCCGTGGCACACCCCTCCACTCCCACTGCACCTGCTCCCCCAAAATGGTCAGTGATGTCCAGAGAGGGAGCCCTGGAGACTGCCTTAGAGCTGGAAGGGACAGAAGAGATGGGTTAGGTTAAGGCCTCATCTGCAGACAGGAAACCCAAGGTTTAGGGAGGCTGTGAGTTCCCCTCTCCTGCCCACAGGCTTCTGCCAGTCCGTTCGCTTCATCTGGTCAGCTAGTCCAGGTCAGCCCAGGAAGAAATGACTCTGGTCTTGCTCTCCACCTGGTGGAGCTCTCTGTATTTGGGGTGCACTCTTGCAGTTCACAGAACTCTTGCTGCTCCCACTAGTCCATCTGATAGCAGAGCAGGCATTCGGCCACCTCATCCACCTCCGCTTCTGTTTTTCTGGCTCTGTGTTTAGCGAGAGGATTGCCGCTGTGCGAGGGACTGAGCTTGAATCTGGACAAGGTCATCATTTGCCTCCCAACCTTGAGAGTCCTCTAGAATCTGTCTTAGTGTTTGTCACACTCCCCCATCAGTACCAGTTAGAGGAAGGATACTTGGGTTCTAGAGCAGGGCTGGGCAAGGGAAGAGAGATACCTGTGTTTCGGATGAATAGTGGGGAAGACCGTGTCAAGAATGGTTCTACTCTGGCTTTAAACCTTTCGCCTGGGATCAGGATCATCCTCGACTGACCTGGGTGTGGCCATGAGGAAAGTCCTTCCATGATGCTCGAGTGAGTCTGACCTTAGTCTGGGGTCGGCATTGCTGAGTTTTCTAGAGTGATGTTGGTACTTGAATAGAGGCTTGGCACTGCTGTGTTGAATATGCAACTGGTTCTCCTTATTTCAAGGATCCTATAAGATCACCATGAACATGAAATTAGCAAACCCTGGACCATTGTTCCTGGGGAAATCCAGGGTTAGGTTCCTTGTGAGCCTCTGGTCACAACCTTTTTATCAGCTGATCAAGACATAACCTGTATTGCGTGTGCTTCTGTTTGAGGATACTTTAGTACATATTACTGATTCATTAACATTGAGCTAACAGCACTATGACTCAGGCCTGGACCAAGCTTATCAAACACACCTGTTTTCTCCATACGGCACATCACAGCATCCACACTCATGGAAAACGGTAGACCTCGATTCAGCATCTGCTTGGGGGCTGCTTTAAACAGCGAACTCGTCCACAGAAAACAAATATGCAATGAAAGTGGCATTGAATAAACCACGATAAGGGTACTCGTTTACAGCAGAAGAGCCACAACAAGAAGGCAGAGAGCATGGCTCTTTAGCCTTAATTGGGAACGTGCATGTGGGTGGGTGACTCAAATTTGTCACCACTCCTTAAATGCTTGTGAATGACTGTGAAAGCGCCGTGCGTGTGGGTTTATGGGGTTACACATCAATTGTAGCGAGCAGATGAATTCGTGAAGGCAGAACCCAGGAAAAATCAGGATGGGTTGTGTTCCTGTTAGTGGGAGCTCTAGGTCTCAGGGTAGAGGAGGGTCACATGGGCTCCTGATCCCAGGGGGAGTGACTCGGTGTCCACACGGGGAGAACCTGATATGTGGGAAGGCGGCTTCTCTAGGTTGTTGGAATAAGTTGGCCACCATGGAGAGACCTGTGGGGTCTGAATGTCCTTTGAGGTCAAGACCCAGCCCCTAGCCAGGGAGCTGTCGCCCTAGGAACTGATGCAGCGGAGAAGGGTCCCCGAAGCTCCTTGGGTTTGTGACTCAAGGCAGGCAGCCTCCCTATGGTTCTGACAGCATTTCTCTGTATAAACGATGGGGTCAGTGGAGACAGCGAGAAAGCAGGTTTAGCGACAAGACTTGAGGGGGCAGAGCACAAACAAGACCTCGCAGAGTAGAATCCCTCACTGACTCCAGATCACCCAAAACCTCTGATACTTAGGGGAGATGCCCTTTTCAGGGAAGCAGCACGTTGTGTCCCGTCAGTAGACGGCAGACGGCTCCTAATTGTTTTCAGAAAACACGTGTGGCAGGACAAACAATGTACAGGAGTCTTGTAACGGGATTTGGTTAATCCTCCCTCTGTGAATCTGTGGCTGACTCACAGTCGGGGAGGGGAGCGCCCGGCCCTCTCCTAGCTGAGGTTTACGGGCTGGGAAACAGCAGGTCTCTGATTACAAAGCCTTCATCAGTCAAAGGCAAGGGACTCCAAGACACATCCCGGTGTGCGAGGAGACACCATCATAAATAATTAAAACCACATGTGCCTGGGCGGATAAATAAGCAGCGGGCGTTTACGATGCTGCAGACGGGGCCGGGGTCACTCCTTTGGGGGTGATGGCAAGAAGCAGGGGATTGAGCAAAGAGAAATGCTCATATCTCAGGGGCCCCCCAGGGGGGCCTCTCCTGTCTGATTCTCTTCCTCATCTCATTTAGCAATGTGGACCGTGGGAAGACATCATAGGCACACAGCTACCTGACTTCAGGCTTCATTTCCGCAAGTCCCCCAGTGATGGATTTAGCACAAAAATGCTTTTCTTTTCTTTACACACGTGTTTATCATAATCAGGGGGGACCTGTTCGGCTGGAGTGATCAAGATGCTGCTCTTCTTCCTGCTTCTTGCTGTCTTCAGTCCAGGCCATAGAATTTTTCATGGTGTGTCAGAACTGCCAGGATGTTTAGGGATCACCCTGTACCATTCGTTATCAGATGCTTGCAGCCTCTCACCTGTGTCCCCGAGCACGCTGCGTATGGCACTGTCTTTATTTGGAATGTACTCGGCCTTTCCAGGGATTCTGGAAGAGCTGAATAAAGATGCTCCTACTCGGGCTTGGATACAGAATCTGCAGTCTAGTGAGGCCTCCCTCATCTTTTATTTAAAGCCCCCTGATGCTCAAAAGCATCAGGAAACTGGTCTGCCTCCTTGTCACCCAGCTGAGTTGGGACTAGGTCCTTCTGAAGAAGACAGAGAAGGAAAGGGAAACCCACTCCAGTATTCTTCCCTGGAGAATCCCTTGGGCAGAGGAGCTCGGCAGGCTCCAGTCCATGGGGTCACAAAGAGTCAGACATGACTGAAGCGACTTAGCATGCTCACCTTGTGAATAAGACACCGAGAGGCCAGTCTAGATGGGTCACAAAGAGTTTCAAGCTCTTTGTAGCCACACTGGGCAGTTGGTGACTTTTGTTCGTCTTGTGACAGCTCTGGGCTGCAGTCATGGTGCCTATACTGAGTTGGACTGTGGGCAGTGGTGTTAGGATCATGCTCTGGCTCATTCCCATCAGCTGATTGGGAGGCTACTTGGCTCTGCTGAAGGCCCTGGGGTTCTCTGCTCCTCCCCTTTTCCCGAACCTATTCTCAGAAGACAGCTGTGCTTCTTGGTTGAGAGAGCAGGGGCCAGCTGGGGTTGCTAACATGGGTTCGTTTCCTGCTCTCTGTGCCCAGGCCAGGCTGTCTGCCTTTATTCCCAGGTTGTTTCTGTCTCAGAGGAAACCGTGCCCCATCTTCCCAGCATCAGTGCTCCCACCTCTCCATCACTCTGCCCCTCCTGGTGGGCCTGCAGTCAGGGACTCTCCCCGACCCTGTTCCTTTTAGACACCGTCTCCTGCTCGGCCCTGCACATCTTCATGTTCCCTGTCGCATAGCTCCATTTCCCCAGGAATCCCTGAATCCTCCACCCTCCATCTCTTGGTAAAACAAGAGCATATTCCTTTGGGGTCTCTCCCCTTCGTTAGTATCGTCGTCATTCACAGAGTGCTGATTTTTCTCCTTTTCATCTATTCAATAAATATTCATGGAGGGTTTGTGTCAGGCCTTCTTTTTGGCTCTGGAAACAATGGCGGAAAAGGCACGCATGGTCCCTACCCTCAGGGGCTCACTGCCGCCAGGGCTGGTGTCCAAGACACAGGATGGAACACTCTGTTCGGCCTGGGGCCTTGTGAGGGCCTCACCTTGGTCCTTTCTGCTGATGACTCACCAGCCTTTACCCCTGGACACTTTTTTCCAGGTCTCCCTCCAACCGCATGTCTCCGAATCTTACCACAGTGTAATTCCTGCTTCAAATGCCCGTCTCTTCTCCCCACGTCTCCTCCCTCCCTCTTCTTCCTTCCTGCACCGCTCAACCACTGGCTCATTTCCAACCTCCCATGAGACCTTCCTGGACCCATTCTATTGCAACGTGATCTTTCCCTCCTGGGAAAGGAAAAGCCATGCACAATAATCTTGCATGACTTTAAGTCAAATCTTCAGTCATCATGTCACTTCTCAAAAAGGTGGGTACTGTCTCCCAAACCCAACTTTGAACTTTTTCCAAAGGATGTAGCTCTTCTGTGTCATCAGTCTTCATTTTCTCTGGAAACATAGCCTGGAACTAGGGTCAGAGAAGATACCAACCAAGCGTCATGATGCTTGGTGAGTATGTCTTCATTCCAGGATGCAGGCTGCTGTCACAGACCAAGAGAGAGGTCATTGATGGGCATCAGCAGCCTCCTCTGGACCAAGCCTTGGGCTGGCCTTTCCCTTTTTTATCTCATGCAGTCTTTCACCCACTCTCTAAGGGAGAGGCTGCTATACTCATTTTCTCGATAAAGAAGCTGAGGCTCAGTGAGCTTAAAGGACTTGTTGCAGTTCATACGGCTGTTAAGTGAGAGCCTGAGATTAAAAGCCAGACCTACTGACTCCAAGATCCATCCTTTCTCTATCAGATCACGTTGCCTGGGAGTCCAGTGGTCCACAAGCATTCACTCTCCACTTCTTGGGCTCAAGGAAGCTGGCTTTTGAGGAATGCTGTTTTTTTGGAGATCCACTTTTCTCCCTGTTTCCAGGATGAGGACAGCTCTCTGGGAGGAACCTTGGCTGCGGCTCCCTGCAGTCATGAAGCTGGGCCAGCCTTGGTCTGGCTGGTGGTACTCATCCCTCTTACTGAGTTCTCCCCCAACTCAAGTTCCCAAAGGACCATGGTGGCCTTTGGCAATATTTGGCCCTGGGCTTAAGTCAGTTTTTAATCTTTTAAACATTTTTTTAGAGCATGTTTAGGGTTTATAGAAAAATTAAGCAGGAAGTGCAGAAAGTTCCATCTACCCCCCAGCGCTTCCCTCACTGAAATCTCCCCTATTACAAACATCTGGCATTAGTATGGTAACATTTGTTATAATCAAAATGCAAATATTGATACATTATCATTAACTAAACCATAGTTTACAGCTGGGTTCACTCTCTGCATTGTGTACAATTCTATGGGTTTTACAAGAGCATCCTGTCATGTATCCACCATTTAAGTATCACATACAATAGGTTCACTGCCTTAAAACTCTCTTGTGGTCCATGATTCATCTCCCCTCCCAAACCCCTAGCAACCACTAATCTTTTTTTACGGTCTTCATAGTTTTGCCTTTTCCAGAATATCATTATAGTTGGGATCATACAGTATGTAGCCTTTTCAGATTGACTTCTTTCACTTAGCCCTGTACATTTTAGGTTCTTTTATGTCTTTTTGTGGCCTGATTGCTTACTTCTTTTTTTTTTTTTTTTTAATCACTGAATGCTTCTTCACCTGTGGCTGTAACACAGTTTATCTCTTTAACTACTGAAAGACATTGCATTAGTCTCTAAGGGCTGCTGTAACAAATTGGCACAAACTGGGTGCTTTCAAACAATAGAAATGTATCATCTCACACTTCTGAAGGCTGGAAGTCTAAAATCAGGGTCTCAGAGAACTCTGCGCCCTCTGCAACCTGGATGGGAATCTTCCTCCCCTCTTCCTAGCTTTTGGTGGTTTGCTGGTACCCCTTGGCTTACAGCCTCATCACTCCAGCCCGTTGTCCTCACATGGCATCCTCCCCGTGTGTCTGTCTTCACAAGGTTGTCTTATAAGAACACCAGCCATATTAGATTAACGGTCCATCCTATCCCAGGATGACCTCATCTTGACTTGACTCATTATACCTGCAATGATTCTGTTTCCAAATAAGGTCACATTGTAAGGTAGGGGGGGTTAGGAATTCAATATATTTTTGGGGGGGTGATGGTGAAGGACACCATTCAACCCATTCAACCCACAGTAAATATTTTGGTTGCTTCCTAGTCGGGGCAGTTATGAATAAAGCTGCTACAAAGATTTGTGTACAGGTTTCGCTTGGACATAAGTTTTCCACTCACTTGCATAAACACCTCAGTGCATGATTTCTGGATCGTATGGTAAGAGGGTGTTTAACTTTGTAAGAAATGGTTAAACTGTCTTCCAAGTGGCTGTACCAAAGGCACATTAGGTTCTGTTGATTTCTTCATCAGACTGGCCTCCACGGACTGGAGACCCCTCCTGCCCCAGGGTCTCTTGGACTTGTCGGTGTACACCTGCCGGTTTGGTGTGCTTTCTGGAATGTGTCTGTGTATGTGTGTGTACACACATGTGTGTGCATCTATGTATATTCTCTCCACCCTAAACTGTACCAGCAACGGATGATTGTAGAATTCTCACTGAATAGTTGCCTAACCTATATACAGGGAGCATACTTCACGTCCAACTTGTCACTGATGGGGCCAGTCGCTGCCTTGACTACAGAACTGGTCTCTTGACTTCCTGATCAGTATGCTCACGCTGTCACAGCGTCTCAAAAGCAGTTTGTCAAGGGCTTCCCCTGTGGCTCAGTGGCAAAAAATCCGCCTGCCAAGGCAGGAGACACGGATTCAGTCCCTGTTCCGGGATGATCCCCCCTGCCACGGAGCAACTAAGCCTGTGCACTACAACTCCTGAGCCCGTGCTCCGCAATAGAAGAAGCCACTGCAGCGAGAAGGCTGAGCACCGTAACTCAGGAGCAGCCCCCGCTCCCTGCAACTCGTGAGAAGCCGAAGCAGCAATCAAGACCCAGCACAGCCAAAAATAAATGAAAAAAAAATTTTTTTTAAAGATGTCAGCTTGAATCAGATGAGTGTCAAATTTCTTGGAGGGAAAAAAAAAAAAACAAAACAATTTGTCCCAGTGATTCTCCACGGTGCCCACCTGGAATGCCTGGTGACCCTCACCTCTTCAGGCATCCAAATCCTTTTCTTTTGTTTTTGCTTTCTCTGAAACTTTGCTAATTCCTTTTCTTTGCCCACGTGTCGTTTTCAAGCTGGCCCTGGCCTTCCAGCCTCTCTTTCAGGCCTTCAGGACTCTTGTTTTCCACCTGAGTCTCTGCCCTTTGAACCATAGGTGTGCATTCAGCCTGCAGCCCCTCCTGGCTAGTCGCCTCCTTTCCTGCTTCCCTGGGCTTGTCACTCAGCCTCCCTGGCTGACCTGGCAGCTCTCCCCGGGGTCCTCCTCACAGCCTGTCTCTCTCATTGAGGGTTCGATACCCCATCTATGTTGGGTCCCTCCAATGCCCTTTTCTCCTTCATTCCTCAGCCAGTCAACAAACATCCATTGAGCTTTTATTAAGTGTTGGGTTCTCTGACATGGGGGCTTCCCTGGTGGCTCAGCGGTAAAGAATTGCCTGCAATGCCAGAGACATGGGTTCGATCTCTGGTCTTGGAAGATTCCCTGGAGAAGGAAATGGCAACCCACTCCAGTATTCTTGCCTGGAGAATCCCATGGACAGAGGAGCCTGGTGGGCTACAGTCCATGAGGTTTCAAAGAGCCAGACATGACTTAGTGACTAAACAACAGCTCTGATGTGGGCCCTGGCACAGGGTGAAGGACCCACCCTTCCTTACCTCTCTGGCTACACTGCAGCTCTTCAGAAGTCCTGTCCTCACCCTCTTTCCTCAGGGCAATTGCTTAATGCAGCCCCCTTATCATACCAGCCTATAAGGTGAGGACATTCACAAAGATGACCAAAGCTGTGAACTATGTCCCTTTAACTGGGACCCATGGTTCCTTCATGAAGACTGAAGGGAACGGCTTGTCTCTTCTTCCTCTTCTGGACCAATCAGCCTTGTCTTTTCTAAAAAAGAAACTGATTTCCCTGCTGCAGTGGGGAGCACAGAGCCTGTGAACATAATGCAGGATTAATAGCGCATTGGAGTGATACAGATTTCTGTCCCCTTCTATGCTAACACACCTTGCTTAGCTCAGGGTAATGATGGGTGTTTATTCCCAGCCACTTAGCTCAGTGTCATGGACTTAGAGATGAAATACGAAGAATGGGCTCCTTTGTCTTGGAGGCCCCCACCCCAGAATCCTGAGCAGAGACAGTAGCCACAGCTGCTGCTACTGAAAAATATGGCTTTCTAGGTTTTTCTCTAGCAGAAGCCCTGATGGACTTGCCTGATGGAAGGAAGGGTGTCTGGTTACAGGGCTGGGCTAGGAGCTTCTCCTCTGGGAGTGGAGCTGAAAAGAGGAGGCTGCCTTATGGGGAAAGCGGGGGAGGAGGGACTGTTGTTTGCGCCCTCTCATTGGTTTAGGAGGGAGGCATAGCTCAGTGTGACTTGGAGAGAATAGGACCAATGTGGGGGTGGGCCGTTCTGATGCATCTCCTCCTCTATTCTGCTTGTTGGATCTTAACCACCCCGCTTAAGGGAACTGTAGGTTGTAATGGTAACAGTGATATTTTGCCTTAGCCTTTGTCACCAGTTAGATATCTCCAGGCCCTGTTTGCCAGGCAGTCTCTGGTGCACTGGGAGGACCCAGAGGAGTCGGGTGGAGGGGGGGGTGGGAGGGGGGATCGGGATGGGGAATACGTATAACTCTATGGCTGATTCATGTTAATGTATGACAAAACCCACTGAAATGTTGTGAAGTAATTGGCCTCCAACTAATAAAAAAAAAAAAAAAACATTTTAACTGAACATAAATTAGGATTGTTCCCTTGGATTTTTCTTTAATCCTATTTTCAAATCCATTTAGGATAAGTAGCAGAGTCCCGAGAAGACTGATGCTAGGTTTGGTGAGCCCAAGGAAGAAAGGAGTGCTCAGATACATTGCATGTGCTAAGTTGCTCAGTCCTGTCTGACTCTTTGCAACCCCATGGACTGTAGCCCACCAGGCTCTTCTGTCCATGGGATTCTCCAGGCAAGAATATTGCAGTAGGTTGCCATGCCCTCCTCCAGGGGATCTTCCCAATCTGGGGATCGAACCCACGTCTCTTACATCTCCTGCACTGGCAGGTAGTTTCTTTACTGCTTGTGCCACTTGGGAAGCCTGCTCAGACACATTACTTATTTCCTTTCTTTCTAGAAAGAGCTAGATGATTCCAAAATGGATTATCTTGGGAACCAAGGCAGTTAAGTCCTAGACCCATATGCTTGAACTTGTCCTGAGGATTTCAGTCAGATTAACCTCTGTTGGATACTGATGCCCAAATCACTTATATCTAGATGAAATCTAAGCTTGTCACTTTGCCATTTCCCCCTTTTTATCCCAGGAAGAAAAAAAATCACATGATTTCATTTCCTCCAAAGTACCTGGAAATGCTGAGACATTCTTGAGCATGTACTTTGGAGCTGTAACCAACTGGACAGACCATGGTCCATCGTCCTGAGCTCAGACAGTCTGCCTTCCTGTGGAATCTCATGACTTCATCTCATCTGTGTTCCACTGCCATAATCACATACGCAAAGTTTAGTAGCTTCATGAAGTCATGTTAATTAAGTAATTAGGTTTAATTATGCTCACTGTAAATACACAGTAATTGGCTTAAAAAAAGTACTTCAGGGATGAGCATGTGCTGCCTGGTGGAGGAGGAGGTGAAGAATGATAAGACCCCCCCAGTCAGCCTGGATCATGTTAGTTTGTGGGGGAACTTGCACCCAGGGGACGGTGTACCCAACAACTGAAATTGAATGAGATGTGGAGTGGGTCCTTCACTTCCTGTCCAGATCCCAGAGCCCTGGGTGTTGAAGGACAACTTGTCATCTTGGCGTGTCTTGGCCTCAGTCTTGTCTTCAAGGAGTGGGGGCAGTAACTTCCCTCCAGAGATGCTCTCCAGCTCCAGCTTTCCCAGAGCTTTTACTCTTTTTTTTTCCCCTTTCAACTGAATTTGAGCATCTAAATTGGATGGGAGTGTTTTAAGGGCCATCATTCTGAACCAGCTGAAAAATCCATACGAGGTCAGATAGGAATCAAATTTGGACTTTATTGCTAGACTTAAGGAAGTTGCTTAGGTGTAAAGCCAAGATGGGCTTCTTAATGCTTCTCCAAAGTCTTTTTACAAAAATTTGTTTATTTGGCTGTATCAGGTCTCCTTATGTCACATGGGATCTTTCGCTATGGTGAGTGGGCTCAGTTGGGGTGCACGGGCTTAGTTGCTCCGGGGTATGGGGTTTCTTGGTTCCCTGACTGGGGATCAAACCTTCTTCCCCTGCATTGCAAGGTGGATTCTCAACAAGTGGACCACCCAGGGAAGCCCCTCTTCCAAATCTTGGACTTGGAATGCACAGACAGGAGTTGGGTCTGCATAGCAGGTCTGTCTGTCTGGTTGCATGGAGAGTCACGGTCTGCCTTATCTTTTGCAAGTCAGAAAGCTTAGGAGCTCCTTGGAAAACCATGTAGGCAGAGAGAATCTCCCTTGTCTGCATTGACCCCACCCAGAAGAGAATATGATGGCAGATGATGGACTCTGCCCACCTCACCCATCGGGTACATCTCTCACTTCTTACAGGGAGGGGCCAGGTATACGTGTTGAGGGAACAGCTGGCGATTACTTCTTGTGTCTTCAAGGAGATGGAAATTCCTATTTTATGGGCAGAGGCTAAAAAAGGAAAAAGGAAAAAAGACCAACCTGCCCCCCACCATCCTTGGAGATATCAGGGAGTTCTATTGTTAGTGGTGGCCTCTGTTAGTATTCTCTTTCCAGAAGCCCTTTCCAGGAGAAAATGGTCCTCATCCCCATTTCCTCTGAATGTGCACATGAGTCATACTCCTGATGGGAGATGGGCCAAAGAGCTGGGAAGTTCTTCCTGTTGTGCTATATGCTTGTGTGTTATCTGCTCAATAGTGTCTGACTCTTTGTGATCCCATGAACTGTAACCTGCCAGGCTCCTCTGTCCATGGAATTCTCCAGGCAAGAATACTGGAGTGGGTTGCCATTTCCTTCTCCTGGGGATCTTCCTGATTCAAGGATCCTATTTGGGTCTCCTGCACTGCAGGCAGATTCTTTATCATCTGAGCCACCAGGGAAGCCTGCTATATTCTTAGTTGTCAATAATTAAAAACCCAAGTTCTACCCACTCTTAGCCAAGAAGCCTGGCATCTAAGTGCCCTTCTATATTCTCCCCAGCTGCCTTTATTTATTTATTTTTAAAGTATTTATTTGTTTGGCTGCCCCGGGTCTTAGTTGCTGCATGAAGGATCTTTAGTTGTAGCCTGTGAACTCTTAGTTGCAGCATGTGGGACCTAGTTCCCTGATCAGGGATCGAACCCAGGCCATATGTATTGGGAGTGTGCAGTCTTAGCCACTGGACCACCAGGGAAATTCCCCCAGCTGCCTTTAATGCAGGATTTCCCAAATGGTGCTTTGGGCATTCTTAAGGAAAAAGCAAAATCCATGTCAAATAAACTTGGGAAAGTCTGGATTCATACCTTTTTTTGTTTTACTGTGGGATTCTGAGAGCTTCTGTTAGTGTAGGTCATTGTAGTTTTGCCGGAGCATTTCCCATATTTTTTGGGCCTCCAAACTTGATTTTGAGGATATGCTTGTTAATATCTATCTGTGGACACAGATGTTCAGTGGATTGCATTCCAGGCTGTTCTGGGGGCCCGGGGTTCTGTTTTTGCCTCCCCAGCAGACGTGGGAACTCACGTGACGTGGGAACTCAGCATGCCCAGATGAGCCGGAATCTGTTTGGCACATGCTTGGTCCTGTTTCTTCCTGAGCATCTGGGAGGGACAGGAAGTGGCCGAATTCCACGGGAGTGCCCAGAGCTGGAGTGGTGGCACTCATCAGGATTTCTGGCAGAGCACTAAATGCCCTTCATGCAGGTAGATCTGAGGTTTTTGTCACTTGTTCTCTGCCTGAAAACTCTTGCAGGTGCCTTTAACACTTCTTAAACCCCCAGATCTGGAGATGCTGGTCATGGCCAAATTTTCATTGCACTCCTTGTTTCCAGGCAGATCTGCCTCTTAGGACTGGAACTTCAGGGAGTCATCTCCAAGGAGAAATGTACAATCCAATATGCAAATGCCCTCCCCCACCCCGCCCCTAAGCTGCTGTTTCCAAACCATTGTGCGAAAGGTCAAAGCATCTCTTAATTTCGAGAAGGGGCCATCTTTTCTTTAGAAGAGAAAGTAGCCCTAGACGCTGGTCCCAGCCTTCTGACTCAGCAACCATGAGACTGTGGGCAAGGCATCCACCTTCTCTAAACTTGAGATAAGAAAATGAGATAAGAAAACTTGATAATGAAAATGAAAAACACCGAAGGTGGTATTTTTTGAGATGATGTGGCATGAGAATTTGAAAGGGCTCTGTCACTTTGCCTAAGTGGCATATACATGACCATCTTTGCCTTGACAACAATATTTTTACAACAGATCGTTACAATTCCTGCCTCAAATATGCTGTTCAGGGAAACCAGCTTGATGGTGTCAAAAATAGAGGTTGCCAAGGCTTAAAGTTATTTCTGAAAAGATAAGGATCTTTCTCTCCAATGCTATCTTCCCCCCCAACTCTAAGAAAAAGCAGTTTATCACCCAGATCCAAAGCCACAGAGATGCTCTTAGAGTCAGGACTATAATATGTTGGTTGTCAGGAAATGATCGATGTAGATGAGCAGAGGGCTCAGACCAATTTCCTTTTGGGTTAATGAGACTGAATAGCTCTGGGCTCAACCAGGGGATGGCAGAGAGATTCATGGTAAGATTTTTGTGTTTGTTTTATATTCTCTGTTTGTTCCCCCCTCCCTTGTCAACAAACATTGTTTTGTTGAAACTGCAGTACCCTGGTACCCCCATATATCTGTCCAGGTACATCATTTATGTTATTTATATATCTGTGACCATGTGGTACTTGTTATGCAGTTAGAGTTTTAATGCCTGGTTGCTCAAGTGACCTCCTTTTTCCTTGTTCTTATAAGTACACAGCCCCTTCGTTCTTTCTCAGCAGACCTCTACATGGGACTTTCAGACATAAATGTACATGTTTATAGGTCTTGTTTATATTTGTGCATATATCTCATGTTTTGGACACTGATCGTTATCAGTTCACATCTTTTGGCCGTAAGTAATAGGCAATCCTGACCCACTTGGGCTTAAACAAGAAGGCAAGTTGTAATCACATAACTCAAGCAAATAGGTAGGGAAGGCTCCTGGTGAAGTACATTAAGACTCTAGTCCTGCTTTCCTGAGATTTTCTTGCCTCTGCTCTTCTGTGTTTGGCTTTACCACCGGTGGCTTTCCTCATGATTACGGAAAGGTTGCAGCAGCACCAGGCATCACAATGAAACACATGGATCAGGGACAGCTCAGAATTGTATCTTCTTGTGGGTTGATTGAAACTGACAGAACCTTTTCCAAGTTCCCCAAGTAGACTTTCCCTCCTGTCTCATTGACCAGAATTGTGTCATCTGTTTATTCCTAAACCCTAAAGAAAATGGGACTAAAACAAACACATAGGCTCCTCTAAATACTCCCATAAGCTTGGAGAGGCAACTCACTTCCCCTGAGGCATGAGGCTGCCTGGAGGGTAGTGATTGCCTTCACGGAGTCAGTCTGTTAGCAAGAAAGAAAGGGGAAATGGCTATGAGAAGTGACACTGCCCACCACCCCAGTTCTTTCCCCAGGGTCAACTCCAGCTCTGCTAGGAGTAAGCAGAGGCCTCATGGAGTAGAGGTGGGGTGGGGAGAAGATGAGAACATTGATCTCATGCAAATTTTACTCCTCCTGTATCTCCCCTTAGGGAAAGCAAACTGGTAATTTGTGGTGGTTGTCAGTGATGTTCTGGTCTGGTAAATTGTCCTGCTAATTTTCAAGGCTATAGTTATATGCCCAAGCAGAGACAGATTTCTTCATGTGGTTTTAGCTGGCTCTGATGATCTTGGCTCAGCTAGCTCTGTGAGTTCCTGAGAGAGCTGCTGTGTGATACTTTGGAAGCATCGTTTCTGGGGAGTTGGTGGGAGCAGGGGCTGGTGAAGAGAAAGAAGAGGGGAAAGTCGTGAGGAGAGGAGAAGTAACATTTACTCGGTGCCTCTTAAGACCTGCTCAGGGCCAGGCTCTGAGCTGCAAGCACATGAAAATAATACTGAAATCTTACCCTGCATAGCGCTTACTGTTGGTGCTAGAAATGGTTTAAATATGATAAGTTGTTTTGTGTGTCTGCTAAGTCTCTTCAGTCATGTCTGACTCTTTGCAACACCATACACTGTAGCCCGTCAGGTTCCTCTGTCCATGGGGTTTCCCAGGCAAGAATACTGGAGTGGGTTGCCATGTCCTCCTCCAGGGGATCTTCCTGACTCAGGGATCAAACCCGTGTCTCTTATGTCTCCTTCATTGGCCGGCAGATTCTTCACCACTTCCCAGGTAGTGCTACCTAGGAAGCCCAATAAGTCATAGGAGGGGACTTCCCTGGTTAAGGGTACCTTAACCACTGACCGTATCCCATAGGTGGTCCATTGGTTAAGACTCCATGCTTTCAATGCTGAGGGCCAGAGTTCAATCCCTGGTCGAGGACCTAAGATCCTGTAAGCCATACAGTGCAGAACAAAACAAAACTACAAAACCCAAAAGTCATAGGAGGCAGGTGCTACTATTTCCCCCCTTTCATAGGTGGGGAAACTGAGGCACGGGGGAGGGGGTTAAGTCATTTCCTATGGTCTCAGAACTGGAGGTGACAAAACTGTGGTTTGACAGAGCCCGCCACCCTCTCTTCCGCTCCTCAGTCCTCTGTCTGCGTTCGATCCACTTGTCATGTGAGTGTCATGATCCTCGTGTCACAGATTAGGAAACTCAGGGCCAGGGAAGTTAAGGAACTTGGCCAAGGTCACTCACTTGTCAGTAAGAGAGCCAGGATTCCAACTCAGGGGTTTAGAAACGTGCCCCTTACACTGGCCCAGACTGCCCCCTGTCACTATTAGCTGACCTCCACTTTACCTGCACACCACCTTCTGGGAGACTGAGGATGAACTTAGAGATTCTCAGACATGCTGGCTTGAGTGAGCCACAGTGCCCCCGCATTGAGTCAGCAGGAGGGGATCCCTTTCTAGGGCCTTCATGGCTCCTAAGGAGGTAGCCCCCTCCTCACTCCCACCCCAGCAGGGCACCTATAGCTTCAGACATGTGGAAGGCAGGCCTCCCCGTGTCAGCTCTGTGCCTCCCCATGGACTGTAGCCCACCAGACTCCCTGTCCATGGGGTTCTCCAGGCAAGAAGACCGGAGTGGGTTGCTGTGCCCTCCTCCAGGGCACCTTCCCCACCCAGGGATTGAACCCGCATCTCTTATATCTCCCGCATTGGCAGGTGGGTTCTTTACCTGGGGCTTCTGCCACCTGGGGCTTCCCAGGCCTCCCAGAGTGGGGCCCAAAATCAATGGGCAGTAGGGGATGCAAAGAGCTACACCGGGAGGAAGAGAATGAAAGTTCTCGGGTTTAAGTTGGCCTCTTTCTCAGCCACACCTCCTTTTCTCCTGTCCTTGGTGACTGTGTAGCTTAATTTGTCACCCAGCTGGTAGCCAGCCGGGCCTCTCACCAGGCACTGGATTCACTTCCGTCCCCAGATCTAGAATTGCTGGTGACGCAGCAACTCTTTGAACTCGGTTCTGCTGAGTCGGGCAGCCCTAATGCCACTGGTAGTGAAGAAGTGTTGGGACTAACCTCCTAATGGCTCATTGATTGGTTGAATTACACTCAGTGTGATTCTGAAAATAGATTTTAAATATGTGCTTGGGGATTTGTGGGGATTTGTTACTTAGGAGTGTTAACTCCATCGTGGCTGCTTTGACAAAGACATCCACACCAGTTGCTTGGGCTGGGGTCATATTCTTCATCTCGCGGAGACCCCTCTGCTCAGAGCCTGAGAGGTTTTCAGAGAGCAGTGCAGGCAGGTGTGGAAAGGTCACCTATCTTTCATACACAGCCCTTGGCAGGTCATCTGGTTGACCCAACCGCTGCAACCCTCCAAGTGTCCCCAGGGTGGGAAGGAGATGCACATAGATTCTGAATTCTCCTATTTACTTCCTCTGAAGTTGGGGAGCACAGACGTTTCCCTCTTTATAGTTCCAAGTTTTTACATTTCCTGGAGTTGCCATTCAGGGGAAGAATCAAAGAGAAGCTTTCTCAGAGGCTCATCTTAGCAGCCTCTTGGCATATTCAGCATCATCTGGCTGCTTGGCATCCTTGAATCCCAGGCCTAAAGTGGGAAGGTATATGAAGGGCTTCCGGTCTGGGCCTGGACTTCTAATACCTCTGCGTTTTTTTGGTGAATGCCAAGTGAATTTGGACACATTAGAGAAGCTACACGGAAACGGTAGCAATCAATGTCCTGGACTCCTTAAAGACCCCTCAAGGGGGAGCGACTTTTAAAAATGTTTGTGCGTCTATATGATGGAATATTACGTAGTCCTTGAAAATAATAAAGTAGATCAATAAGTACTGATGTTTAAAAAAAAGGAGAAAAGCAAATGAAATTTCCTCTGCAGGGAAGAATCACCTGCCTTTTGTATTTATTTCTGTCTAGCCTATCAAGGACCTAAAATATCTTCCATTTTTGATGCAGGGTAGGTCTGAAATAAATGAAGAACATCGTAATTGAGCTTCCATAGGGCACAATGGGAAGGTGCCGTAAGACCATATTTCTGAGGGAAAATTGGTCAGCAGTCTTTTTTTTTTGCAGACCGTTGATTCTGCTGCTCCATTGTAACCTCTGTCTGAAAGGCTATATTTCCTGATAGCATTCCCGGGGGGGTAATTTATACCCAGCCCATTGTGAGGGAAAAAAAGTATCCTCAGGGAAGGGAGGGAGTAAAAAACAAAACCTGGAAAAAAAGAAAAAAAAAATCACACGCTGCTCTAATAAAGAAATTACTGACGTTCTACATTATGAACTGGATTAATTTTTAATGACTGAGAAAGGAGTTGATTTATAATGCATCCTTCTCCACTGCAGTGCCTGTCCCCAGCTAATAAATAAATGACAAGTCTCTTGTATTAAAAGTATCCGTCATTTCACATTGTTGGAATGTAAAGAGTGAGAGGCGCTGAGTGAAAGGCCCCTGGGAGCGGGGGTGCCCTACTGGGCACCGCTGGCCAGAGAGGTTGGCCTAGTTCTGAAACTAGAGTTAAGCTTGTTCCTTTCTCTTGGTCTCAGCAAAATGATCCAAACCAGCTACAACTCTTGCAGTCCTCAAACCATGTAACTTAGATCGGGACTTGAAACCACTGTCTTTTAACTGAGATCACACATCTGGTCTCAGGACTTAATGAAGCTTGGGCTCTTGATGTCTCATCACAGAATTCAGTGAGGGACAAAGTAGATTTAAGAAGCAGATTTATTTAGAGAGAAACACAGTCCATAGACAGAGTGTAGGCCATCTCAGGAGGTGAGAGTGACCTCGAAATATGGTGTGGTTAGTTTTTATGGGCTGGATAATCTCATGGGCTAATGACTGGGTGGATTATTCCAACTATTTCGGGGGAGGGGTGGGGATTTACAAGAATTGGGCCACCACCAACTTTTTGGTCTTTAAAAAAATTTTTTTAACTATAATTAGTTTTGGCCATGCTGGGTCTTCACTGCTGTGCAGGCCTTTCTTTAGTTGTGGGTCTTCCTTTAGGTGCGGCGAACGGGGGCTACTCTCTAGTTGCTGTGTACGGACCTCTCGTCGTGGCACCTTCTCTTGTTGCCGAGCATGGGCTCTGGGGCCTGTGGGTTAGGTAGCTGTGGCATGTGGGTTCAGTAGTTGCACCCCCACGCTCTGGACCACAGGATCAATAGCTGTGGCATGCAGGCTTTGTTACTCCACAGCATGTGGGATCTTCCCGGCCCAGGGATGGAACCCATGTCACCCATTGGCAGGCTGATTCTTTACCCCGAGTCACCAAGGAAACTCCACTTTTTGGTCTTTGATGATCAGCCTTGGCACTGCCCTGACCCTGGTGGGTGTGGCATTTAGCTGCTGACATGTTATGATGAGCGTGTTCTGAGGCTCAAGGTCTAGTGGAAGTCAATTCATCCGCCATCTGGGATCTGTTTGGTTCCCGTTTATGTCATGTCCTTGGGCTGGGTCATTCTTTCAAAGGTTGTACTCTGCTCCCTTCATTCCCATTTCAGGCCAGGAGAAGGTTCACAGGAAGGACTGATGGAATGCTTAGGAATACTTAGGGATGAAAATTTAGACTCTTGGTCCTTAAGCAAAACTGTCTGTGGCTTCTCCCTCCGTGTCCTGACCAGGAACTGGTGGGAGCTATGTGTTCAGAACTGGTCCTTTGTTGATGGTGATAGATGATTCACAGCTCTGGTTCACTTCTCTTTGCTTCTTAACAAAAAATAAAGGCTAATATTTGCTCTGGTTCCGAAGTAGTACCTGTTCATTGTAAATATTTGGGTGGGTGGGCGGGAAATCCAAAAAAAATACAAAGGAAAAAAACTAGAAATTACCCTCAATACTGCCCTCAGCGATTTATGAACCCTTTGGTGTACTGCCTTCCACTGTTTTTTTTTCTTTTTCTTTTTTTACATTTATAACAAATCACACAAGCAGACATGCGTATGCCAATACATACACGTGCATTATGCAAAAATGAGATAATATTCTGCATACAGTCTTATAATCTAAATTTGTTGTTTAACAATATATCATTGACCTTTATTTCATCTCATTAAAAATAATGCAGCTGTTTTTAGTGGGTCCACACGTGTAGTCGGGGTCCTGTTCACGTCGGTGCCTGGGTTTGAGCTGGCGATCAGTCAGTCAGAATGCGCTGCTTTTCTTCTCTATCACAATGCCAACTCCGGGGTAAACACAGTGTGGGAGAAAAATGAGGAGGGAAGACGGTTCCGCACAGAGCTCATAATTATGGAGCAACGACGATGCTGCAGTGTCGCTGCCGTGGGATTGAGAGAGAGCAGAGTGGCGGGGTCCCGGCGTGAGGGGGGCTACGCTCCAGCTAGGGAGAGAGGCTGAACCCTGTTCCGGTGGCCCAGGCGTGAGGCGTGCATCGGGGATGCTATCACAGAAATCCTGCATGGATAGGGCCAGGTGTGCTCAGAGAGCGCCAGCTTGTTTAAATTAGGGGAAGCCGAGGCTTGGGTGAGAGTTCCATGGAGGAAGGAGAGTTTGAACTTCCTAGAAAGCAAAGGAGGATTTCTGCGGGGGGAGAGATGGAAGGTCAGGAGCCTGCAGGCCACAGCAGCAGTAGCTGGAAACAGAAAGGGGGCTTTAGAGGTCACTGGTTTGGAGCTAGACTGAAGAAGGGTCCCTCAGTAGAGGAAGCATCCTGTTGACATATTACATAGAGTAGGTTTTTTGAAATAACAGTGATGCATTTATTCACAGAATTTGCACCTAAATCGTTCCAATCTTTGTTTACCACACTTACTGTTATCAGTTTCTCAGAAGCAGAGGGTGACTTCAGAAGCAAACACGCCACTGATAGCATCATCAGAAAGGTCAGACAAAGTAGATGATTCTCTCTCGATTTAGGGACAGTTTCAAGAAGACACTGAGAAAGACCCTGTCCCAGAAAGGAGAAAGATGAAACAGTGACTGCCTATACTTTTCAGCACAAGGAATGTTATTTAGAGAGCGAGAGAGATTTACTGATCACTGCCAGCAGGTTGACGCCTTCTGATTTACTTATATTGTCTTCATAGGCTTATAGAAATGGAAGTTTGCCTGCACTTTAAGGCCAGGATTTTTGTCCTTCACATATGAGTTTATTTCTTGATTTGTTGTGTGCATTCCTAAACATAGATAGACTGATGCCTTTTGCTTTTGGGGGGAAAATAGGCAAGTCTCTGGGGCTGGTAAGTGGAGGAGTCAAGAGACCGTGTTTCTATAAAGAGCCAGCTCCTGTGTTGCAGGAGAGATTGTACCTGGCCGAGTCCCAGAAGCACTGGTTTCTGAAGCACCTGGGAGAAGCAGGTATTTTTGCCATGTTAAAAAGGGGCAAAACCCGAGATCAAGTCCTAGTTGGCTTTGGTTTTATAACCAGTCAATTGCAATATAATCCTCACTTTTATTTGTGCTTTCAAATCTTGGACCCGAAATGATTCCAGGAATAGGACTCGGCTGAAAGCAAACTTCTCCCTTTCCTGTTCTTTAATTCTCTTTCACTTAACTTTCTTATAGAACATAGAAAAAAAAATTTTTTTTTTCAGTCTGAAAAAGACCTAATTGCTCCATTAAGACCAGTCTCTTCATTCTACAGACAAGGAAACTGAGGGTCAGAAACAATTCTGGGATATAAAGCCACATGATTATCTGGAGGCAGGAGGGGGATTGGGTCCAATGGCTCTTCTTTCATGATGTTTCTGACTTCTCCTGAACCTATAAGTGGAAATGCAATCTTTTTCATTCCCCCGAAAGAAATTGATTTTGTCTGGGTCATTTAATAAGGAACGTCTGACAAAAGTGAACTGTCTGACTTAGGTGTGGTAATTGCTACAGAAATTGGTTTTAGGTACTTCGGGGAATTCTGCAGTTGAACCCAGAAACATCCTTATCGAGTACAGTTTGTTCCAATAATTCCACAAATTTGAAGCACTTGAAATACTGCCATTTCTCTTTGGAGTGATTCTTTGTTTTTTTAGTAAACTTTCAAGGAGCTCTGCCACACTGCCCCCATTGGATTCCTGGTAAGATATAGTGTCAGTGTCTTAATATTTTCTCGAGCTTCTTGAAACCAGGCACTGCTGAGTCCTTGCATCTGATGGGAAACGTCATTTGCACGAGATAGATCTTTTTGAGAAGACTGTCTGAGTTCCTAATGGCATTAAAGAGGAAGCCAACTCGAGGCTAGGCATCTGTTTGATTCCCATGCAGCTTTCGTGTTACTTAATGCATCAGTTCACAAAGGGAATTCAAGTTCCACCGGAAACTAGGAAATGTAGCCGTTATTCTAGCTGTCTAGCTAAAACTGGTGGGGAGGAAGTATTTTTATAAAGGAAAAAGACGTTGAATAGCAAGTGAAACTTTAACTCTGTTATCTATGTTTATTTCCACTCCCTCCCAAAACTCCACTGAAATAATAGTAAAGGCATTTACAGACATAAACCCCCAAGGACAAAAAGAGTAAGAGAAATGACCACAGATGAGAGAGAACAGATTTAGCAGTAGAATAACGACATTTTCAGATACACAGATATTTTTACTCTGTGTGCACCTTTCTCAGGAAGTCCCTGGAACATGTTCCCACCAAAACCAAAAGTCACCTAAGAAAGAGGAAGACAGTGGCTCCAAACCCAAAAGATATATTGTCAGGGCAGTAGGAGAGGTAACGTAGATGAGAGGCGGGTTCGATACCTGGGTCGGGAAGATCCCCTGGAGGAGGGCCTGGCAGCCCACCCCAGTATTCTTGCCTGGAGAATCCCATGGACAGAGGAGCCTGGCAGGCTACTGGGGTTGCATGAGTCCATGGGATTGCAGAGTCAGACATGACTGAAGCGACTTAGCATGCCCACACAGGAGAGGTAAATCCATCAATTAGATAGCAATCCTAGAAAGCAACCAACACAGCCTGGAGTATGCAAAGAGAGAGACCCAAAAGTAATGTCTAAGAGAAGAGGACGAAGAAGGAGGAGGAAAGGGGGAAGAGGAAGAAGAAGATGGGGAAGGAGAGGAAAGAAAGCAAGGAAGAGGAGAAATATTATCACCCCTAAAATAGAATTCCATTCTTCTCATTAGTATACCTGTATTACAAAAATCATATTCCATTCTTATTATATTTAGAATTGAATTTGGGGTTTCTCTTGTGACTCAGCTGGTAAAAAATCCACCTGCAATGCCAGAGGCCTGGGTTTGATCCCTGGGTTGGGAAGATCCCCTGGAGAAGGGAATGGCTACCCACTCCAGTATTCTGGCCTGGATAATTCCATGGTCTGTATAGTCCAATTGTATTTAATAAAAACTTATGAAAATTAAAAAAAAACACCGGAGGGAATTTGTTTCTACTCAACTTCTAATTGGCTTCACCAGATTTGCAGTTGACAAACAGCACACTGGGAAACTTCTTGATTCTTTCTTTGGCAAACTGGTTGTGTTAGCTTCACCACGCGTATGCGTTTGTATCTTTAGGTATTCCATTGACAAACATTGGCTGATGGCCCGCCGTGTAGAGCCTGTGCTAGGCAAGCACCACGTTTCCGTTGCGTATCTCAGTTGCCTGGTTAAACTCTTACCCAAAAGAAGATGGTGTTTGTGACTTTTAAGCATCCTGTCACTCTAGAACTGACAGTGGAATTTCAGAAAACCATCATTCCTATAGGATGATAGTTCTCCAGGGTGGTCCCCATACCAGCAGCATCAACATCACCTTGAAAACTTGTTAGACATGCAAATCCTCGAAATCTTTTCCCCCAAACCCACTGAATCAGAGACTCTGGGGGCAGAGCTCAGCGATTTGTGTTTTAATAAGTTTTCCAAGTTATTCTGATACACACCAAAGTATGTGAAGCGCTGTGTAAGATATTCATGGTGCTTTCCCCACCCCCTTCCATCTAAAATACTTGAAGAAATTGAGGTGGGTTTTGATACAACTGTTGGGAGTATTTTAAAATTTTTATTCATTCAGTAGACATTTACTGAGCATCTCCTAAGTTCTAGGTATTGTATTGGGTGCTGAGAACACTAGTAAGCAAACAAATAGGTCATTTTGCTGTGGTTGACTGTTTTTCTTTAAGTATTTTCATTTCATTTATTTATTTATGGCTTCACTGGGTCTTCGTTGCTGCATGTTCTCTAGTTGTGGTGCTCGGGCTTCTCATTGCGGTGGCTTCTCTTGTTGTGGAGCACAGGCTTTAGGGAGCATGAACTCAGTAGTTGAGGCCCACAGGCTTAGTTGCCCTGCAGCATGTGGGATCTTCCCTGACCAGGGATTGAACCTGTGTCCCCTGCAGTGGTAGATTCTTAACCGCTGGACCATCAGGGAAGTCCTGCTGTGGTTGTTTTGAGGTGGATGTGTAAAAACTCTTCTGGCTAACAGTAATATAAACAAGACTCTCATGTGTTATCTTCACACCATTTGAGACTTCTGAGCTCTTCCAGGCCACTCCGAATGGGGGACTTTGTCAAAGCTTGGGGGTCAGAATATCATGACAGTGACAAGTGGAGTAAACAAGATGTGGGGAGGGATCAGGCGTGTTATTTGGAAATATTAAGAATGCAAGTGTGAAGGTTTGTATCACTATTTTGTTGTTCAGTTGCTCAGTCATACCTGACTCTTTGCAACCCCATGGACTGCAGCATGGGGCCTTCCCTGTCCTTCACCATCTCCCCAAGTTTGCTCAAACTCATGTCTGTTGAGTCAGTGGTGCCATCCAACCATATTTTAAATGGTGTCAAAATGCTTCCTTTATATCAAAACCCCCATGTCCTGGCAGCCTTGTCAAAATGGCTGCATTGGATTGTCCCAGTCCACCCAAGCATCCATTAACTTGTGAGTTTGTGATTCACATAGTGATGGCAGGATAGGAGTCAGACAGCTGAATGTGGAATTCCTCAAAGAACAGTGGGTGTTTCTCCTCCATGGCCCCCCAGGCCTTCCCATGTGTAGACTTGGATGGACTTTAGAGCTTGGATTTGCTGCTGTGTCATCTAAGTCTCTATGGGATTAATGGGAGGACCTGCCTCATAGGGTCTTTCTGCGTATTAAACGATGAATGCAAGGGGCTTGAAACAGTTGCCTGCACTTAAGAGAGCGATCACTAAATTCTAGCTAGCAGGCTATTGATACATGATCAGAGTCTGCCTTAGTTACATTAAAGAAGGACTGACACAGAGCGCCAGGCTGAGCTCACTGTGTTATTCAGCAACTTCCCACTAGCGGTCTGTTTTACACATGATAGTGTATATGAGCCAACCTAGAGGGGTGGGATGGGGTGGGGGTGGGAGGGAGGCCCAAGAGGGAGGGGACGTATGTATACTGATGACCCGTTCACCCTGTTGTATGGCAGAAACCAACACAACATTGTAAAGCAATTATTCTCCAATTAAAAATTTTTGTAAAGAAATTTGAGATGTCATTAGAATACTTCTGACCTACCTGATCATTCTGGGAGTATTTGCTCATACAGATTTGGCTTGACATCATTGGCACATCACACTTTCTTCTTGGTGGAGAAATGTGTGGAGGACAGTGTCTCGCTGTGTCCAAACCATTGTTCACACTGACATTGTTTCATGACCGGCTGACATGCCCACAGCCAGGGCCTGGGTATCTCCGGTCCTGGCTTCTCCTCTGAGTTAACCATGAACCACAGCCCAGTCCTAGAACTTCACGCCTTCACCTTCTCTGGTAGAGGAGGCGATTTTGCTAGGAAATACCAGATTAGTGAGAATTTAATTATCATTTCCAAAGGTTCAAGAAGTATGCCAATACAACGAATGCCCCCTTGACATACTGAATTTAGGTATATCCAACCTCTTTCTGTTAAATATGGAAATATATTCATTTTGTGAGTCCTTCATAGAATGAAGAGTAGAACCACATTCTAATGAGTCCCCAGCTATATTTTCTCAGATCCCTCTCCATTTTGATTATAAAAGAACTTACTTAAAATATTTAACTTTAAAAATGAAAAAGAGGGATTTCCCTGGTGCTCCAGTGGTTAAGAATCTGCCTGCAATGTAGGGGACACAGGTTCGATCCCTGGTCGGGGAACGAAGATCCCAATGCCATGGAGCAAGTAAGCCTGGGTCCCACACCTGCTGAGTGTTGCTTGCTATAACTAGAGAGTCCAAGTGCTGCAACTAAGACCTGACTCAGCCAAATAAATAGGTATTTTTTTTTTAAATGGAAGGGAAAAGCCCAAGATTCAGGATTTTGCATATACAATTATAAAGTACTTAAGGGCAATTTTATTTCTTCATCATATAGAATAATACAACTAAATATGTTCTTTTCTTATATTTTGGTCATTGGATTTATTTTTTAAATTCATTTTTTATTGAAGCATAGTTGCTTTACAATATTGTGTTAGTTTCTGCATGTTGTTAGTGTAGCAAAATGACTCAGCCATTCATATAAATACACATATACCCGCCCTATTGGACTTCCTTCCCCTTTAGGTCATCACAGTGCAACCATCTGAGTTCCCTGTGCTGTAGTGTAGGTTCTTATTAGTGTCTCCCTTATACTTAGCACAATAGCGTGTGTGTGTCAATCCCAGTGTAAAAGCAAGCCACAGACTGAGTTTTCTGTCGGTAAATGCTTACTGGCGAGTAGGAGTTATAGGCAGCAAGAGTTGAGAGGCCCCGGGCAGAAGGAACAGCAAAGGTATAGAGACGTGTTCTGCGGAGAGTCGGTAGTTCTGGGTAAGTGGAGTGAAGGCATATTGCAGAAGCCAAGATGTAATGGCCTGAGGGCCCTGCTTGTTTATTTCAAACCTTTTGAAGCTAATACCTGGGGACAGAAAGATGCCCCAACAAACTATGGATCATAAAGGAACAAGAACATTTGCAAAAAAAGAAAAATAATTTTTTTTCCCTTTCTTGGGAGTGTAAGGATGGCAGTATGGGTGATGGCATGAACTCTGAATTAAAAATCTCAAGTCAAGTCCAAGTAAATACTATTAACCTACTGGTATCACGTGAGCGATTCAGAAACACCCTGAATGGTGTCTGTGAATGATACAATGAGACCTGTTAACCAACCTAGCTTATTTCTAGTGTGATGATTCTTTGATGTTTTGTATGTCTGCGTGGGGACATGGGGGGTTGATGAGTGGATGTGTATAAACACTCGAATGGTTGGACATACATTTTGCTCTTTCTTTTGCTCTTACATTTGCAAGTTCTGTTATTGGACCTTAGTGGACAAAATTAGAATGTGTATCTTTTACACTAAAGCTCTGCTTAGTCGATGTGCTTATTAAATTGCTTTTAGGAGTAAAATCTGTTAGAAATATATTAATATCTTCAACATATTATTCATTGTTTAAAATATAAAAGCATAGCTTAATTCTTCTCTACCTTTCCTTTCACTGCGGGAAAAAAAGAGTAGTAAAAAATTTGGAGAAAGAGGTACCAATTTCTTTTACATAAATTTTCTCCTTTCCCCAAGATACAAATATACTTGTGTGGGTGCTCAGGTGTGTCTGACTCTTTATGACTGCATGGACTATGGTCTGCCAAACTCCTCTGTCCTTGGAGTTTTCCAGGCAAGAATAGTAGAGTGGGTTGCCATTTCCTTCTCAGGGGATCTTCCTGACCCAGGGATTGAACCTACATCTCCTGTGTCGGCAGGAGGATTCTTCACCACTGTGCCATGTGGGAAGCCTCTAGGATAGTCACATCTCAAATCACAATCAGAGATCAGGGTGGTGGGTGGAGCCTTGAGGATGAAGCAATGCTGAATGAGAAAGGATAGATAAAGCGCAGAGCCATGGACTTGGGGTCGTATTTTAGGGAGAGAACGGGAAAGGAGATGGAGATGGAGTTGCAGCTGCTGGGAAGGGCTGCTGCATCCAAAATTGGGAAGAGTTTGCAAGAGAAGGGTGGTGTCAGAGGTAGAAGCAGTAGGCAGAGGACAGGCCAGCAGATCTGTGGAAGAGCTAGGTTCTGGAGCCCTGGTGTGGAGGGATGAGGCATATTTCCGTTGTCTGACTATACCACACGGTTCATTTATTCGTCCTGCTGTTGGTTGATATTTGAGTTCATTTTTTTTCTTTTTGCTATACAAAATGATCCTAGGTAGCAGGGATACAAACTAGAGAGCAGTGACATGATGGTGAGGAATGGGCCAACTGACCACAAAGACTTTCCCTCTAGATTTGAAAGCGATTTGAGGCCGACTCCCATGACTCATCATTTGAAAGAGCACTTCTTCTTTCCTATACCAGATGCTCTGGCTTGCATTGGTTTGGTGACCCAGGGGACAAAGGAGTCCACAGTATCCTTAGGAAGGACAAAATTCTACGTTGTGTTCTTTTCTGACTGGATCCGAGGAGGCTCTGAAAATAGGTGCGGAGGTGCCTCCTAGAACAGTAGTGGTCACCTGTTCTAGTAGAAGAATCTGGACTTGTTCCAGCCTCAGCTCCAGCACCTACAAGCTGTGAATGCTTGAGTCATTCAACTTCTCTTTTGCAAAATAGGACCTTTCAGGGCAGAGGTGCAAACCAGCAGCCTCACGGCCACATGCCACTCACAGAGGTGTGCTGTTTGACCTCTGCAGAGCGGGTGATGTTTTTGCACTGGTGGCTGACAGCTAAAACTTGAGAAAGTGCATATCATCATTCCGTGCTTACGGTTTCTCATGAAATATGAAAGGCCACAGTGGCTTACATTCTTAAGTGGCAACTATTAGCTAGAGCTAGAGCCTTTTCTAAAAAGAGCATACTTTCTCCCTTTTGCCAGAGTCCCCTTCACTCCCTGTGAGCTTATACCTGACTCCTCCCACTCATTTACATTGCTCACCTGACCTTTGTGGTCATTTTAGTTTGTGACCCTCTTTATGTTTTTAATATAAGCTGTTTATCGAGATACGGGCTTACTTGGTGGCTTATTGGTAAGGAATTGGCCTGCAATGCAGGAGACGTGGGTCCTTGGGTTTGACCCCTGGCTCAGGAGATCCCCTGGAGAAGGAAATGATGACCCACTACAATATCCTTGTCTGGGAAACCCCATGGGCAAAGGCACCTGATGGGCTGCAGTCGGTAGGGTCATAAGACACGGACACGACTTCTCGACTAAACCACCACCACCATTTATTGAGATATCGGTTAGGCCAAAGAAGTTTGTTTGGATTTTTTGGTAAGATCTTATGGAAAGCCCCAAATGAACCTTTTGGCCAACCCAGTATAAATCAAGCAGACAAATTATAAATGTACAGCTACATGAATGCTGGTTAGACCCAAGTAACCAGCACCCCATGAACTGTCTTATGTTCCTTCTAATCAGCACCTTCTCCTCCCAAAGGTAAATAATTGTCTGCCTTCTGTCACACTGTACATTAGTTTTGCTTGCTTTGAAACTTTATATAAGTGGAATCACACAATATATATTCTTGGAGTTAGTTTATTTTCACTGCTCTGTTGTATTCCATCATGTGACTATATCACAGTTCATTTATACATTTTACTGTTGGTTGAATTTTTTTTTCTTTTTTTTTTGCTCTCCTAAATAATGCTGAATGTAGATATTAAAGTGCTAAAGCGTATGTTTTGGTGAATGTATATACACATGTCCATGGGATTCACAGGTGGCTCAGTGGGAAAGAATTCTCCTGCCAATGCAAGAGACCAAGAGATGCAGGTTTGATCCCTGCACGAGGAAGATCACCTCAAGAAGGAAATGGCAACCGACTCTAGTATTCTTGCTGGAAAATCCCATGGACAGAGGAGCCTGGTGGGCTATAGTCCATGGGGTTGCAAAGAGTCAGATACAGCTGTGTGACTGAGCAAACACACACACACACACACACACGTTTCCACTGGAGAAGTAATTTTGATTGAAATTACCAGGTCTGAACTGTGTGTCCATTTATAATAATTTTAAAAATAAGGGTTTAAAAGACATGTCTGCAAAGAGCTTGGCACACAGTCATAGCTCCATAAATTGAATGTTAGCTAATATTGCCATCATCAGCGTCATCATCATCACCCTAATTATCATCATATTTTTAATGACACAGAGAAAGAATTAAACTCCTTGAATATGCCACGGGGGCCGAGGTCTCTCCCAATCCTCTTAGCTATAAAGTCTCAAAAATTTATGGACAATGACGGCTCTCTTCCCACTAGACTGACCCCTCTGTCTCTCGACCAGAGGGCCCCGTGAAGCAGACAGGAAGAGCACCAGGAGTCTGTCTCCCTTGCAGTGAGTGTTGATAGCCCTCCACTTCAGTCCTGCTTTGTTTCTTTCCTGGGCCCTAGAAGGGGGCTGGTCTGCAACGTCGGGGATATCTGAGCTGCTGCTAATGGAGAGGGAACCTTCCAGCACGGAGAGCAAAAGGAGACAGTCCTCATGGAGGTGGATCTCATTTATTCCATTTCCCGCTCGTGGTCAAGATAATATTTCGGTAATTGATATGACTTTATGAATAATGGAGCGTGGATTGAGAAGGTTGGAGCATCTGTTTCATATGAAGAATTGCTGGGGGCAGAGCCCTGGCTCCTCCTCATTGTCCTTCTACTGCACCAGGAAGCTTGAGTGCCAGGAGATTGGGGTTGTGGTTGTTGTTCAGTTGCTGAGTTGTGTCCAACGCTTTGCGACCCCAGGAACTGCAGCACGCCAGGCTTCCCTGTCCTTCAGTATCTCCCAGAGCTTGCTCAAACTCATGTCCTTTGAGTTGGTGATGCTATCCAACCATCTCATCCTCTGTCACCCACTTCTCCTCTTGCCCTCAATCTTTCCCAGCATCAGAGTCTTTCCCAATGAGTCAGCTATTTGTATCAGATGGCCAAAGTGCTGGGAAACTGGGATGAGGATGGGAAAACATACTCATTTCCTGGAGGCAGAGAATTTAAAACATGAAATTGTTAAAGGTCACCTAGTTCCGTGGGTACCAAATATATGTTCTCAGGTATCTTCACTGGAATCATCCAGAAGCTTCTAGGAACCACTGTGTCCTGGATTCCATCCCAAGATTCCGGTTGGTAGTCTGAGTGTGGGCTGGCCAGCTTCTTAGAGAATCAGAGATACTCAAGCGAATTTGGCAGCTATTGATTCCATCTAATTTTTTTGCTTTACAGACAAGAAACAGAAGCCTTGAGTGGTTAAGACTTTTGTTCTAAGAGATTCTATGACTTGGTGTCTTTGGCATCATCAGAAGCAGATGTCTCACCTTCCTTTTTCACCAAACTGTCCCTTCTAACATCCTACACACAGAACTTCTCCCTGAACCACCTCTCTTCCCTTGCAGGTTCCAGAATTATATTCCCTCTTAGTTAGTCTCAGCATTCTGTCTCTATTTTCTCTCCTGGAGAGGTCCAACCCAAATTAATTTCAGCTTCTTTCTTTCAGGGGACACCTCCCTTCTGAATGGGAACCTCTTTTTTTCTAGTGTATAAAAATCTTTTGGTTTTCTTGGTGCTCAGCATCTCTAGAGAAAAGTGGCCAAGTCAGCCTAGTAGATAATTTGTGGGCAAATCCTCTCCTGCAGTGATGCTGCAGAGCTCCGGTTGTGAAGGACCATTTGCCTCCACAACCAAGGAAATGTGGAAGTGCAACATCATAGGGCAAAAGGATCCTTAGGTGTCCCACTCATCCACCCATTTGACAGATGGGATCACTGAGGCACAGAGAGGTTGGGTGGCTTGTCCAAGAAACACAGCTGCTATGTAGGTGTAGAAGAGAGGAAAAATTAGGTCTTCCGATTCCTCTGCCCCATCCTTGCCTTGATTCAAATGAGCACATCTTTTATGACATGATTTCACATATCTGGAGACACATTGAAGGCAGGAAAAATTGGTTTCCTGGTGCAGGTCTTTGCTTGTTTCTCAACAAAGAACATCTTAGGACTGAAGGAGATTCGAGAGATCTTTCTAATCTTGCATCTCCTTCATACCCCTTGCAGGTGGTCATCCATCTCAATACCTTTCTTCAAGTGACCTAAAGCTCCTCTTTCCACGGTGGTCCAGCCCATGTGCAGGACGTTCTAGTTGTGAGAAAGGCTTCACTGTCTTGGCCTAAGAATCAGCCTCCTGGGGACCCACTCCCTGAACCTCACTGTTCTGCCTGGAGACACTCAGCCAGCAATGCGGTGTTGAGAGCAAGCCCTGGCTTTAACACTGGGTTTTAGCGCTGCTCTGCCAACTCTCAGTTGCATATCTCCAATAATCCTGCTGCAACTTCTCGAGCCTTGTCTGTGAAATGGGGGTAATAACACCTCTGTCAGACAGTCATGATGAATATAACCCCAGCTCTCATGCTCAGGATCCACATCTCACAGGGCATGAACTAGCACCCTGGACTCCCCGTGGCTCCTTCCAGGCTCCGTATCTCCCTCTTTCCATACCAAGCCTCACATATCCTTCCATTGCTTCTCCTGTGGCTCTGGCCTCAGTGCTCCATGTGCTTTTTGGCAGTTTTCACATGTGTTTCTCAGTTGAAAAGTCTCTCCTGAGATGAGTTTCTGTCCCTTTTCCATGCATGAGGAAGCATGCCTGCTAAGTCACTTCAGTCGTGTCTGACTCTTTGCAACCCAGTGAACTCTAGCCTGCCAGGCTCCTCTGTCCATGGGATTCTCCAGGCAAGAATACTGGAGTGGGTTGCCCTGCCTTCCTCCAGGGGATCTTCCCGACCCAGGGATCAAACCCGAGTCTCTTATGTCTCCTGCATTGGCACATAGATTCTTTCCACTAACCCCACCTGGGAAGTCCCACAAAAGGAAGGGAGTGTAACAATTACCCATGGCGTAGCTTCATGTCTCTAAGGCAAGTATTCTGTGTTCTGGAATCCACAGCTTGGAGACTGTCTATGTTGGACTGTGCATATATGAGTCAGAGTGTGGGTGTGTGTTTGCAGAAATCCAGGTGTGTGTCTCTGTGTGTTTCTCTTTGAGTGTGTGCATGTGTCTGTGTTCGTAGACATCTTCTTAGAAATCTATAATATTAGAGCCTCAGCTGTCCTGGCCCATTTTTTTAAGTGGGAGCCTATTACTCTTCTTTTTTTTTTTCCTAGTTGCATCTATTTATTTACTTACTTATTTTTTGACATATGGGAACTTAGTTTCCCAACCAGGGATTGAACCCCCGCCCCCTGCATTGAAAGTGTGGAATCTTAAGCACAGGCCCACCAGGGAAGTTCGTGTCCTGGCCCATTTTTCACGTCAAGGAGATGTGCACTGCTTCTTTAAGTCCCAGAATCTGCCGATGCCATGGGGCAGGGCTTTTCAGTTCATCCTTTTTTCCACCTGAAGCCGCATGTGCCGCGTCACGTTTCCATCACTAATCTGAAAAGCACTTTGCAATGAACGACACCTGAGCTGTGTAAGATATTAATAGCTGCAGATATTTCGTCCTTGTGCCATTTAAATCCCTTGCATGAGATACACTCTTATGGAGACAGTGAGGGATAAGAAGGAACAAGCCTAGAATAATTATAAGAGGTATGGAAAAACATATTTTTGGATGATTAAAATAGTATTTTGTTTTTATCATCCACCCTGCTACCTCCTGGGCTTCCCAGGTAACACAGTGGTAGAGAATCTGTCTGCCGATGCAGGAGATGCAGGAAACACGGGTTCAATCCCTGGGTTGGGAAGATCCCCTGGAGTAGGAAATGGCAACCCACTCCAGTATCCTTGTGCAGAAAATCCCATGGACAGAGGAGCCTGATGGTTTCAGTACCTGATGGTTTCAGTACCTGGGGTCGCAAAGAGTGGGACACGACTGGGTGCCTTAGCATGTACACACACGAGACCGCCAGTCACTTGAGTCGGTCCTTCCCCTGGTTCTACCAATTCAATTGTTTGCATTTCAAGGCTGAGTCACATAGATCCTTTTAAGTTTGGCCTTTCATATTCTCTAAACACCTGCTAAATTCTTCTACATGTTTTCTTGTCCTGTGGAAGGCAGCTGCACACACATTTTTCTTGGTGGAAATGCTCCGTGAATGTGCACAAGGGTAGGACAGTGTGTTTCTAATAGCTGGGTTTTCTCAAATTTCTTTTTATTGAAGTATAATTGAATGACAATATTGAGTTAATTACTGATGTACAGCAAAGTGTATCAGTTATACATATATATTCTTTTTCATATTCTTTTCCATTATGGTTTATCACAGGATATGAAATATAGTTCCCTGTGCTTATACACTAGGATCTTATGGTTTATCGATCCTATATATACCAGTTTGTACCTGCTGATCCCAAACTCCCAATCCTCCCCTCTCCCACTCTCCTCCCCCTCAGCAACCACAAATCTGTTCTTCATGACTGTGACCTGTTTCTGTTTCATATGGGTATGAGTATGCGTGTGTGCTTGGTTGTATCTGACTCTTTGGGACTCCATGGACTGTAGCCTGCCAGACTCTTCTGTCCATAGAATTTTCCAGGCAAGAATGCTGGAAGGGGTTGCCATTTCCTTCTCCAGAGGATCTTCCCGACCCAGGGATCGAACTTGTATCCTTTACATCTCCTGCGTTGGCAGGTGGATTCTTTACAGGTTAATCCACCAGGGAAGCCCCTTCTGTTTCATAGATAGGTTCATTTGTGTCATATTTTAGGTTCCACATATAAGTGATATCATATGTACTTGCTTTTGTCTTTCTGGCTTACTTCACTTAGTATGATAGTCTCTGGTGACATCCATGTTGCTGCAAATGGCATTATTTCATTCCCTTTTTATGGCTGAGTACTATTCCACTGCATATATGTATCACATCTTCTTTATCCACTCATCTGTCCATTGACAATTACATTGTTTCCATGTCTTGACTACCATGAATAGTACTGCTCTGAACAAAGAGGGTACATGTATCTTTTTGAATTATAGTTTTGTCTGGATATATGCCCAGGAGTGGGATTGTGGAATCATGTGGTGATCCTTCTAATAACTGTTTTGTGTTGGTATTTTTGGCCAAAGTAGCACATACTGAAACCATATCCTCAAGGAATACTTTTGAATCTGCCCTATGTTTCTTTTCTAGACTGCATAGTTTAGATTATCCACTAATGAGAAGCATTCCCCTTTTCTTGCCCATGTGAAAGTTTATCTGCCCATTTTCTGGGTTACTTTGCTCCTGTTGCCCAAGGCACATTCAGAACATCTCTTGAGATCTTCCCATACTTTTGCTTTAGCATTATATTACCTGGAAGAGCTGAGGGTCATTTAAAAATCAGAGTTGTTCTGGTGTAATCCCTCTTGGAGATCAAGGGTACCAGAAGGTACGTTGAGGATGGAGAGTGCAGGTAAGGAGTGAAGGAGCTTATGATGGATAAAGTGTGAGCATTGGAACAGGTGGATGATGGTACCGATGCTGAGGGACAAGACAGATAAGATAGAGCCCAGAGTCAGGTCAGGGGCACACCAAATGGAAGTACCCCAAGAAAACCAGATATGCTAGTGAAGATGCTTGTTATCCTGTCTCCCTTTTCTTAGGTGTCCCTGATGCAAGAGATTCTCCTCTTGATTGAGGAAGGATTTCCAAGAGACTCTGACCAGTTTCCCATCCATGACGGCGTATCTCCTCAATTACCATAGAGATTTCCATTTTAAAAATAGCCATTGGGTGGATAATCTTAGTGCAAAAAAAAAAAAATCCAAATATATCATAGCAGTTGGTTCTCCACACCCTTATGCCTATTTACTCCCTTGAGGATTCTCATCAGGTTTAACTTTTCCTTAAGAAAGTGTTTATTCCCCCATATGTTATATTGGCTCAAGCAATAAGTGATTCCCTGGTTGAAAATGTGTTACGTGGCCCTCTTGCTTCTTGGAGGAGCAGAGTATTGTTATACTTAGGTGTGTGGATGCTGGAGGAATCTGACCTATGTTGCAATCTCAGCTCTGCCTCCTGGGAGCTGTGTAACACTGTGTAACTTAACCTCTCTCTGTGGCTCGGTTTTCTCATCAGACATTAGACCAACATGGTACCTGGATCTTGGAGCTCTGTGTTGTAAAGGAACTAAAGCCTGGCAGGTGCTGAGAATAGCACCTGGTGTATAGTAAACCCTCCAAGCATGCCAGTGAGGGTTTTCTCCAAGAATGCTCTGAAACACACTGGCCTACGGTTTCCATGAATCATGTGAATGATATATATCATCAATAGGTCTACAAGTCCATAGAGTTGCTTCAAAGCTCAGAGGTGGCTGCTTCTAGACCTTCCAATTTATCTCCACATAGTTGTCAGTTAGATCCAGAGCATTCTGCTTGAACTGCCTACCTATCTGCTTCAAAAGACAAGACAGCAGCTAGCATTTGATTGTCTCAGGAAAGCATTAGTCAGGTAATTCATTGATCTTAGCTCTTTTGTCCCCTTCTCAACCCTAGGCCTGTGGTTGGCTCTGTGATTATTGAGTGGAGCTGAGGATCCAAATGCTGGCAGGATGCACTTGGTAGATGCAGTCTTCTCTCTGACCTTGAAGTGTTTTGCAACAGTTATTTGTGTGTTGAGGACTCAGTTAATATCTGGTTTGGGCTTGCTTATCAAGCTCCCTAGGCTTCCTCCCTCTCTTCTCTTTATTTGAGCAGTTTACTGTTTATTTGTATTTTAAAATGTGTTCTAGTTTTTGTGATAGGCTGAGATTTAGTCATCTTTGTTTTCATTTTTTGTTGGTTCTTGGGAACCTGGGGATTTTGATTCATAAGAGTCTTGTTTTCCCTGGGCTTCCAGTAAGTTGTTTTTGCATAGCCTCTCAGGTTTTTCTTGGGTTTTCATTTTGTTTCCATTTCAGTATGAGGTTAACAATGAAACTGTCCACCTATTTGTCTATTGCTTTGCTTTGCTACTCCACAATTTAAAAAAAAATCTAAAGATTAAAGCAGAGATCCGACTGATTCCTCAACCGGCATTTCTTAGTTTGGTGGTTTGTTGTTCAGTCGCTAAGTTGTATCCATCTCTTTGACGACCCCATGAAGCCCGCCCGGGTGACCAGTAGCTCACCAGGCTCCTCTGTCCATGGGATTTCCCAGGTAAGAATACTGGAATGGGTTGGCATTTCCTTCTCCAGGGGATCTTAGACAGGGATACTGATTGGGGTAGGGCTCCAGCATCCTCCATGTAATTCCTGGCAACTTTAGCCAACAGGTATGAGGGTCAGGGCACATAAATACTATCAACAGATTCACCATTTCCTTGAGGGCAGAGTCAGGTTGCTAGTGGAAATGTCTTGAACAAAGGTCTTCCATTATCCATCCTTGACTGAACTTATGTCGGTCCTTTGATGTTTTATAGTTCTTGTGGATGATACTGAATGCTTTTTAGCTTGAAGAGTTGAGAAAACTTAAAAAAAAAAGGCTCAGCTCTTAGAGTTTTACTTTGAAAGGAATGATATCCTTCATAGAAAGGAAATCTCTTTTACTGTGCACCTAGCCAAAATTATCAACTTTCTCTGTAAATACTTCTAGTAAAGGGGAGTTCATAACTTCCCATGTGCTGTGCTTAGTTGCTCAGTCGTGTCTGACTCTTTGCGACCCCGTGGACTGTAACCCGCCAGGCTCCTCTGTCCATGGGATTCTCCAGGCAAGAATACTGGAGTGGGTTGCCATGCACTCCTCTAGGAGATCTTCCCAACCCAAGGATCAAACCCAGATTTCCTGCATTGCAGGCGGATTCTTTACCATCTGAGCCACCAGGGAAGCCCAAGAATACTGAAGTGGGTAGCCTATCCCTTCTCCAGAGGAGCTTCCTGATCCAGGAATTGAACTGGGGTCTCATGCATTGCAGGTGGATTCTTTACCAGCTGAGTTACCCGGGAAGCCCAACTTCCCATGAACCACTATTACATCAATACATAACTATTTATATGGTTTTTTGGGAGTGTGCCTTTTTGGGGTTGTGGGGTCTTAGTTCTCTGACCAGGAATTGAACCTGTCCTTGGCAGTGAAAGCATCCTAACCACTGGACCTCCAGGGAATTCTCTATTTATACCTTAACTTTTTTAAATATTATTTTTGTTTAACAACTATTGCAGTTTTGGGATTGGAAGACAATATTGCTAAGATACTCTCCAAGTTGTTCATTCAATATGATTTCTATGAAAAGACCAGGTTGCCATTTTTTTTGCAGAAATTAGCATATTGATCCTAAAATGTATATGGAAATGCAAGGGACTCAGAATAGCCAAACAATCTTGAAAAAGGCAAAATTGAAGGACTTAAAATTTTCCATTTCAAAATTTGTTACAAAGCTATAGTAATTGAGACAGTGTGGTACTTGACATAAAGATAGACATACAAGTCAATGAAATAGAATTGAGTCCAGAAATCAACCCTTACATTTATGTTCAATTTGTTTTCAATAAAGTTGTCAAAACCATTCGATGGGAATAGAATAGTCTTTGCAACAATAATGCTGAGATGACTAAATATTCACATGCAGGAAAATGATGTTGAACCTCCTACCACATGCCATATACAAAAACTAATTCAAAATGAATCCATAACCTAAATATAAGAATTAAAACTATTAATATATTAGGAGAAAACATAGGTGCAAACCTCTATAGCTTTGGATTAGTCAGTGGTTTCTTAAATAAGACACCAAAGCATGAGCAATGAGAAGAAATATATATGCTGAACTTCATCAAAATGGGAAACTCTTGTGTTTCCAAGGATATCACTGAGAAATTGAAAAGAAAATCACAGAATGGAAGAAAATATTTGCAAATTATTTCTGATAAGAGAATTATATCCAGGATATGAAAAGAACATTTGCAACTCAATAAAAATAAATTTCATTGAAAAATAGGAAAATGATTTGAATAGATATTTTTCCAAGAGGATATACAAAGGGCTGATAATAGCGTGGGGAAAAAGCTCAATAGTATTAGCCATTCAGGAAATGCAAAACTATATTGAAATATCACTTTACACCCATTGGGCTGGCTAGAATCAAAAAGTTGTACAATAGCAAGTGTAGATAAGTATGTTGAGAAATTGGAACCTTCATATATTGCTGGTGGAAGGTAAAATGGTTCAGGCACTCTGGAAAATAGTTTGGCATTTCCTCAAAACATAAAACATAGAGCTACCATGTAACCCTTTAACTCCACCTCTAGGCATATATTCAAGAGAGTTAAAAGAAATATGTCTATGAAAAAATTGTACATTAACATTCATAGCAGGATTATTCATAATAGCTAAAAAGTGGAACCAATGTCTATCAACTGAGAAGTGAATTTTTAAAAATACAGTATATCTGTACAGTGGAATATTATTGAACCATAAAAAGGAACAAAGTACTAATACATATAATGACAGGGATGAATCTTGAAAACTTTATGGTAAGTGAAAGAAGCCAGACACAAAAATCAAATGTTTGATTTTATTTATTTGTTTTTAACTGTTCTGGATCTTTGTTGCTGTGCCCAGGTTTTTCTCTAGTTGTGGCGAGTGGGGGCCGCTCTCTAGTTGCCGCTCACGGGGCTTCTCATTGTGGTGGCTCCTCTTGTTGCGGAGCATGATTCAGGGTGAGCAGGCTTCAGTCATTGTGGTGCATGGGCTTAGTTGCCCCATGGCATGTGGAAGCTTCCCCGACCAGGGATAGAACTTGTGTCCTCTGCATTGGCAGGTGGATTCTTAACCACTAGACCACCAGGGAAGTCCAAAAACCGTATGTATTATGATTCCATTTATATGATTTATCCAGAATATAGGTAAATTCATATTAACAGAAAGTAGATTAGGGTAGATGGGGGATGAGGTGGAAGAGGGATGCTAATGGGTATGAATTGTATTTCTGGGGTTTGGAGGATTTTTTGTGTGTGGGAAGATGATGAAAATGTTCAGGAATTTTATAGGGCAATTATTGTACAGCCTTTTGAATATACTAAAACCTATTGAAACATATAGTTTTAAAAAGTGAATTTTATGTATGGTGGTGGTGGTTTAGTTTCTAAGTCGTGTCTGACTCTTACTACCCCATGAACTGTTGCCCCCCAGTCTCCTCTGCCCATGGGATTTCTCAGGCAAGAGTACTGGAGTAGGCTGCCGTTTCCTTCTCCAGGGGATCTTCTCGACTGAGGGATTGAACCCAAGTCTCCAGCATTGCAGGCAGATTCTTTACCCACTGAGCCACCAGGGAAGCCTGAATTTTATGTATATTAGATCTCAAAAAAAAAAAATCAGAAAAAAGAAACTCAAACCTACATGGACGCTGCCCAGTTTGAACAGATGCCTACACAGACCTTGTGTGTGGCCGCTGATGAACTGCAGAGATTCTCAGAGGAGGGGCCAAGGGTTGGCTCAGTGGGCTGAGGATCTGGTCACTCAAAGCAGAGGCTAGATACCAAGTGGTGTGGACATACTTCAGCATTTGAACAATGACCATACTGGTATGTATCCCCCTACTGTTAGCTCTGAGCTGTGCCTGAATCCTCTGACTTCCACTCAGGGCTCCGCTGTTACCCCACCGCGGCAGCAGAAAGCCTATATTCCTGTGACTTGAATAGGACCATCATAATCATAACATCAAGAAGTTTGAGCTCCGCGTATTTAGAATCTCCAAGTCTGTGGATCAGGGACCTGGTAAAAATCAGTATTTCGGGACTTCCCTGGTGGTCCACTGACTAAGACTTTGTGCTCTCATTTCAGGGGGCTGGGTTCGATCCCTAGTCAGAGAACTAGATCCCACATGCTGCTCACATACCACAACAAAAGGATCCTGCATGCCCCAACAAAGACCTGGCACAACCAAAGGGAAAAAATTAGCATTTCATTCAATATTTTTGAGTAGGGCCTCACAGAGTATGGTAGAAAAGTGTCTGGTTCTATTGAATCATAACATAATACAATGTAAAAGCCTCTCTCTCTCTCTGAGTCATTTGTATTCTCCAGTAAGTCTCTTTTGTCTGTCCCAATGCCTCTTCCTCATCTGAGTTCCATGAGCCAATCCAAAGTGTCAAAGATATATTCTTGGAGGGAAACTCTCCCACTTCAGCTACTCATCAAACTCGTACCCACAGCAGCTTTATATAAGACCCCTGCATCCTTCCCAGGGACTTATCTATATAGCTCAATCCATGGGAAATGAAATTTATATGGAAGAAGGGACGGTGTCTATGCATTACTTATTCAGTGACATCCTGTCTCACTGCAAACAGTGTTAGAGGTGATTTGCAAAAATATACATGGGCAATGCAATGGGATCAATGAAGAGAATGATAATATGTGGAAAGAAGGGAAATAAGTATAAGGAAATAAAACTAGTGGCAAGATTAGACTATTAAGTGCCTGATGATAGAGGGAGCTTATGGATTTGGCTCCAGGCATCCCAGTGGCCAAAGCACAGAGGTAAATATTTTAGGTTACAGGCTGCTGTTCAGCGGAAGAATAGCTTTCTCAAATGTTGTGGTTTAACAGACGCGTCTCCCCTAGCACCACATAAAGAGCAGAGTGTGGGATGCAGAGTTATGCTCACCAGCAACCTGAAAATAGATCCCATGGCGCACCTCTTAGGAATGGTGGTTAAAATATCCCTTGATGCAAGTCAGTGGCTTCATCCTCAAACCCACTTCACAAACTGGGTGGGAGGCAGGAGAGACATTTTTAGAAGTACCAACAGGAGCCTGGTCTTACCCTGGGGAGACCCAGCCTTGCCTGGAAAATGGGAGCCTTTGGGCAACTCCATTGCTGAGGGCTGATGGAATTTCCCTCTTCGTCCCAGAACATCTCATCTGGGGCCTTGCAGGTCAGCTTTCACGGCCAGCAGCGCCCTTCCCATCCTACCCCCTCCTCCCACTAAGGCTTTTCTTCCCAGGCTTATTGGAACTTGATCATGTGAGGCCGTAAATCATCAAAATCCAGAACAAATCTCATTTGACATTTTTATCTTGACTCTTCTGGGGGCCTTTAATTAGCATGATTGCAGTGCAGGAGATTGCCCCAATGGAATCTGTACTGCTCTTGCTTGATGTAATGGCTGTGGAAGGTTCTCTAGTTTCTGTTTCTGGTCATCTTGGAAAGACTCTAATTAAAAGTGATTAAGCTCCTTAATATGGTCATAATAAAGGGTGGTTATCAGTGAGTTTATGGATTAAAACAAATGCATCAGAACATGAACTCATATAGTTGTACAAAGTTCAACACCACGATGTGGGTTGTTTGCCGGCCTGGCTCCCACGGCCATGGCACGCACCTCCACTGCCTGTCTGCTCCTGTGGTGGCCTCTGCCCTGCAGCCCATGTAGCAGATGTCCTTGACCACCTTGCCCACAGCCATGGCACACGCACCACAGCAGGCACCCATGACATTCACAGCCCTATTAATGGCTCAAGGCTTCGGGGAGCATCAGAATATGTTATGGCTGAAGACAGAATTTTAGTTGGCATTAAGGGTCCTGATTTCTCCAGTTCCTAAAGTACAGGGTGTGGTGAAACCCTCTACTGGTGTAGAATGTACCATAACAGTGGTTTCCAGACTGGCTGACTCGGCCGCCCATGGGACCTTTGAGAATATCTGGAGACATTTTTGGTTGTCCCAATGGGGTGGAGCGTTCTACTGGCATCTAGTGACTAGAAAGATACCAAACACCCTACAGTACACATGTGGGTATCCTACAATGCCCACCATCAAGAATTATTTGGCCCCAAATGTCAACAAGGCAGAGGATAAGAAATCCTATACTCTTTCAAGGAAGACTCCGACATTATCTTATTTAAAGTTCATAAGGGCCTGGTGAGAGATAAGGTATAAAAGTTTTATTTCCATTTTACAGATGGAAAAACTGAAGCCTACAGAGGTTACACACCTCCCCTCTCCACCAGAGTCAGGCCGTCTGATTATCTCCTTCTCATTCTGTGGTCACTTGCACAAGTTGCATGGATGACATGAACTTTGGGGTCTTCACAAGGGTCCAAAAGGGGATGCAAGTTTTATTTACGTGCTTAGGGCATATCTCTGGAGAAATCATGACCCCAGCTGTCTTATGTAAGAAAAGTACCTGGACTTTGTATCTTTCCTTTAGGTATTAAAAAATATATCTATCAAAAGTACTAGATATTAAGATGATGGTCAGAGTTGATCATGTTTGATACTTGGAGAGGAGTAAGATCTTTACAGTGGGTAAAAATGAAGCCTGATACCAGTTCACACATTTAAATGCTCTGGGATCCTTGGGTGTGTGTGTGCTCAATCATGTCCGACTCTTTGTGACCCCATGAACTGTAGCCCGCCAGGTTCCTCTGTCCGTGGGATTCTCCAGGCAAGAATACTGGAGTGGGTTGGCATTTTCTACTCTAGGGGATCTTCCCTAGAAGTAGATTGAGCCTGCATCTCTGGTGTCTCCTGCATTGACAGGTGGATCCTTTACCACTGGGATCCCTGGTGGTTACATACAGCGTGACCTGGTCTGTTGTGACCATATGAAAGGGTGGTGGTTTTGGAACTGAGAAAATGCAAGCTGACAAAATGCATTCCTACAAACACACACCCACACATACGCACACACACACACACACACCATGGGCCCCTCAAGTCTCTGTGTCTGTCTGGATGTATATTTGCCAGTGGAAAATCTTCCAGAGCCTGCCAATTAGGTGGAATAACAAAACTGAGAAGGGCCACCCAATAGGATAAAAATACAACTGGATTCACATTCATTGCTTGGGTCATTTCCTGGGAGTTTTCAAGGATTCGTAGTATTAGGAGATTCTACTGGGTTGGGATTTTTCATTAAAATGTTATATTTTTTCCATAAAGTGTTACGCTTTTCCATGACATCTTATGTAAAAACTCCAACAAACTTTCTGGTCAACCGAATATAATGGAATTCGAGGCCAATGTCATGCCATTTCACACCCTTGTCTCTATTCCTAGGGCATGTATGGCTGTGTCATTGCACACTACCTATGCGTCACATTTGGAATTAGGATCTAATTCATGCTGCTTGTGGTCAGTCACTGCCCTGTGCATTTCATATGCATATCTGTAACCCTCAGGCCTTCAAGGGAAGTATAATTATCTCTATATATAGAGGGAAGCCTGAGTTCGGGGGTGGCATCACTCGCGTGTGACGCACACCTGGTTGATGGTAGAACGAGAGCTGAAACTTAAGTTTCGCTTTTTCCCTTCACCACGTTGCCATGTTAAACCGTTCAGCCAATTACACCTTTCTCTGTGCTCCTCCAAACAAGCAAGATAGTCTCATTCTCATTAGAAGAGGAAACAGGGCCCCTAAAGCATTGAATTCATTGACGATAGTGAGAGTCTAGAGTCTAGAAGTCATATCTCCTGCCTCCTAAGCCAAATGGTGTGCTTGGGGAATGAGGAATAGAATCCACGTCCCTTGCTTCTCCTGCTTTGGCAGGTGGGGGTTCTTTATCACGGGCCCTGGTTCTTGCAGTGGTGGTACTTGGGATCTTCAGCCATCATTGTGGCATGTAGGATCTAGTTCCCTGACCAGGGATGGAACCTGGGCCCCCTGCAGTGGGAGCACAGAGTCTTAGCCACTGGACCACCAGGGAAATCCCAGTACTGCATTTCTTGAGGGCCTCATTTAAGGGCAAGAGTCTTGCTTCGGGTCGGATGAAATAAAGTCAAGAGCTTAAAAAGGTTTCTAATTCCTATTCTAAGTGTGGCCACACTTTAAGGACTGCAGGATGCTCTTCCAGGTTTGTTCCGAAAGCATCACCAGCTCTCCCATGCCTGCTTCTTTTCAAGGACTCTGCAGTGTTGCTAATGGTGCCATCATCCACCATACTGAAGGACCCTGGGGCTACATAGACCCCCACTTCCTCTCCTATCTCCTGCATATAACGAGTCGCAAAATATCTGATTTGCATAAGATATCTCTGCATTTCTCTGGCATCCATCTCCTTGATTCTTCTCTGGTGATCCCAGCCCTGACTGACCACTGTTCAGCTGCTTCAGTCAGCCTTTCACCCATGGGTCTGCCCTATTGTAATGTGCATGTGTGGTCCAGACCGTCACCTGTTCTTTTTGACAGCTCAGGAGCTAAGAATGTCTTTATTTTTAAATGGTTGGAAAATATCAAAAGAACTATCATCTTTCCCAATGTGTGAAAATGATATGCAATTCAAATTTCAGTGTCCATAAATAAAGTTTATGGGAACACAGCCATGCTCATTCATTACATACTGTCCGTGGCTGCTTTCACATGGTGATGGCAGAGTTGAGTACTTGCAACAAAAACTGTATGTCCTGGAAGGCCAAAAATATTTACTATCTGGTCTTAGACAGAAAAAGCTTGCAGGCCCCTGCCCTACCTCTTCAGTCGTCCCCTCTCTCACATTTTTCCAAACTCATCTATCACTCAAACTCCTGAACTTCCTTCATCATTGGCCCAAGTTAATCTCCATTTGGGTTTCCCAGGTGGTGTTAGTGGTAAAGAACCCACCTACAAATGCAGAGTTAGTGGTAAAGAACCCACCTGCCAGTGCAGGAGATGTAAGAGGATGTGGGTTTGACTCCTGGGTCGAGAAGATTCCCTGGAGGAAGGCATGGCAACCCACTCCTGTATTCTTTCCTGGGAAATCCCATAGACAAAGGAGCCTGGTGGGCTGCAGTCCATAGGGCTGCAAAGTCGGTCACAACTGAAGCGACTTAAGCATGCACACACAATCTCCATTTATTTCCCAATAGTAACTCCTTGCCCTTCTCAGATGTATCTTATACGTCCCCACTAAGACCATCACTCAACTGATTCTTTCTGCTTGGAATAACTTTTCCTTCCTGTCTTAGAAAACGTCTCTGTTCTTCCAGCCTAACAGTAAATGCAATCTGCCTTGAAGGTCATCTTCCACACTAGTTAGCTCCCTAAAGCTCTTCTGGATCTGCTTTTAAAGCATGAAGTCCTTTCTGTCACTCCTGGCTATTTCAGTAAAGGTCCTAGGAATCTAACCAGGGGCATGGTCCCTGAAGGTGGAGGTCCCCCATAGCTGTTGCCTAGAGTTGCTATTTGTGGACCAAGTATGTCTGCCTGAGTGCTGGCTCCCTGAGCTCCTGGGGGCTGTTTTCCCAGTTGTGTAGCTCCTGTGGTTGTACAACTTATGTTTTCCCAAACCTATGTGGCATTGTTTTGAGAGTGGGAAATAGAATTCACCATTTAGAAATTGATTTTGGAGACTTCCCCAATGGTCTAGTGGCTAAAACTCTACACTCTCACTGTAGGGGGCACATGTTCAATCCCTGGTTGGGGAACTAAGATCCTACATGCCACCTGGCAATAAATAAATAAATAAATTGATTTTTAACTTTAAGTAGAAAGGTCACTGTCATTCATTGATATGTCATTTAATCTAAATCTCTTATCCATGTCACCACCTCTGCCAGTTCTGTTGATCCATCTTCACTCTTCATTTATCTATCTGTCTTCAGCTCTCTGTCCATCAATTGCTAAATTCTTTCCACAGTGTAGCCTCACCATTGTCCCTTGATTGGGGGGGGGGGGAGTCACATTTTTATCAGATTACCCGCAAATAGTGCCCAACACTGTTTTCTTACCCTGCTGAGCTGGGTCCCTATTTTGCCCTTAGTCCTGCTTTGTGCTCCAGCTAAATTATACTCTGCTTTTCTGGGAAAATCCCTGTTTCTAGGGCTGTGGTTAACAAAATCTGACAAACTTGGTGACTTAGAACAGTAGGAACTTATAATCTCACAGTTCTGGAGGCCTGGAATCTGAGATCAACGTGTTGCCTGGGTCATGCTCCCTCTAAAGGCACTAGGACGAAATCTGCTGTGTGTGTATTTCCTAGCTTCTGGATTTTTGCTGAATGTCTTGGGCATTCCTTGTAGACACATCACCTGAGTCACTGTCTTTATGTTCACATGGCATTCAGAGTGTGTGTGTGTGTGTCCAAATTTCCCCTGTTATAAGAACACAGATGTATTAGATTAGGGCCTACCCTAGGAACGTCATCTTTTGTTTTTACTGAAGTATAATTGATTGGCAGTATTAATGATCTCATCTTAACTTGATTATCTGCAGAGGTACTGTTTTCAAATAAGGTCACCTTCTGAAGTGGTGGAGTTATCTTTTGTGGGAGCGCAAATCAACCCATAACAATACCCCATTTGCTATACTTCTCTCAAGCTGCCCTCAGCACTTGCAATGCCCTCCCCTCCATATTTTTGCCGAGGCACCAGCTTTCCTTCCTCCTCTCTTCCTCTCGTGTGGACAGCCCCACTAAACTCCCACAGCTCTGGGTGGGTACTTCTCTCTTGACATTTACTAGAGTGGATTCTACATTGTAATCATTTAGTTTAGGATCCTAGTTGACTTTAAACTTCCTTTTCTTTTTTTGTTTCTGGAAGATTGATGCTCAGGTGTTTGCAAAAGTAATTGCTAGGTAAGCTTAGGAAAGTGTAGTCTTCACATTCTTGGCACTGGATTTTAGGCTTCTCTAGAAATGGCAACCCACTCCAGTATTCTTGCCTGGAAAGTCCCATGGACTGAGGATCCTGGTAGGCTACAGTCCATGGGGTCGCAAAGAGTTGGACACAACTGAGTGACTTCACTTTCAGGGTGCTAATTGGGTTTTACTCATAAAGAAGGCTGAGCACCCAAAAATTGATGCTTTTGAATTGTGGTAGTAGAGAAACCTCTTGAGAGTCACTTGAGCTGCAAGGAGATCAAACCAATCTATCCTAAAGGAAATCAACCCTGAATATTCATTGGAGGGACTGATGCTGAAGTTGAAGCTCCAATACTTTGGCCAATGATGTGAAGAACTGACTCATTGGATTAGACCCTGATGCTGGGAAAGATTGAAGGCAGGAGGAGAAGGGGGTGGCAAAGGATGAGATGGTTGGATGGCATCATCAACTCAGTGGACATGAATTTGAGCAAACTCTGGGAGATCATGAAGGATAGGGAAGTCTGGTGTGCTGCAGTCCATGGGGTCACAAAGAGTTGGACACGACTTAGCGACTGAACAACAACTTGGTATTTCTGTTCCCAACTCTAGACATAGTGCCCATGCGCACAGGAGGCCCTCAATAGGTGTCAGCAATTTGGAGATTTGGGGCACAGTGAAAGCAGGGGTTTGTGTCTGCATTTGTTGGTGTCTGTCATTGCAAAGTGGTGATGCTTTGTGACCCATATGGCATCTGTCTACTATTCTCAATATGGATCCTTGGCTAGACCATGACACTTCCACTGTCCAAAATAAATGAGTCTTTTTCGTTGTGCGTCTCTGTGTGTGTGATGCTTCCCTTAGATTGAAAAGAGCAAGCCCCAAGAAAGGTTAAGAACCGTTGCTTTATACAGATGCATGGTGGGACCTGTCCCATCTTCTTTCCATCTTTTCCTTTATCATTATTTTCAATACCTTCATCGTCATCACCAATCATAGAAATTTCAAGTTAGAAAAGCAACTCATAGGTTTATATCTTTTAATTTTTAGGACTATAAACTTAGAATGTGCTAGTTACCTGATCCTATTAACCATACTCTGCTCTAAGATAATCTGCTTAAAATTGATAACACACTCAGAGATTTGGACTTTATTGATTATATTTCCTGCTAGCCTCAGGCCTTTGCCTTTTGCTTATTGAAGCCTAAACAAAATGGCCATGACCCTGAGGAAAGTCAGGCATCTGGGAGTAGCCAGATAGACTTGAGGACTTGGGTTCTAAAAGAGGCACATGAGCAAGTCAGGGGAAGGAGGCATTGATGTTCAGATAATTCTTTTTCTTTCCTTACCTCACAGAGTTATTTTAAGGTTAACAGAATCATTTAAAGTTTTGGGAAAAGAAATGCTTTGTAAATGCCAAGGTACTATAGTAGAACTTCAAAATAATGTGGCATATTGTTATACAGATTCACACATACACACATAAGTTATATCACACGGTTCTAAAAAGTAAGTTTTATATTATCTGAAATGCAGGTCTATCAGGTAAGAAATAGGGATAGTTGTTGTAAGTGCTTCCTTCCTTGGTTTCAGTATAGCAGAAGGGTTAATATAGCACAATTCAATATAGCACAAGAGCTGGAATGAGAAAGCCTAGATTCAAGATGGTGCTGCATCTTATTCACAGGACAACTTGGCATAAGTTACTGAGAATCTTCATTCTCCCTCATCCACAGACAGGATCATAATAGTTCTCCCCTCATAGACATACCGTATAGGTTAGATGAGGAAGTCCATGCATAGCACTTTGCTCGTTGCCTTGGCATATGTAAATGCTTATAAATATTAATTGTTAGGTTTTAAAAACTGATCTTACTGAGAAATGAAAAAATATATCCATGAATAGTCCCACTGTAGTGTTCGTATTTAAAATAGTTCCAGGAAACAGAAGAAGAAATATCACACAGAAACTCACAGTTAGGAATTCCCTGGTGGTCCAGTGGTTAGTGCCTCATGCTTCCACTGCTAGAAGCAAGGACTTGATCCCTTGGGCCAGGGACTTAAGATCCTGCATGCTGTGGGGCATGGCCAAAAAAAACAGAAAGCTATCATTAGCTGCCACATGACTTACACAGACACTGAGATTTGAACTGGTTATTGAAGAATTAATTGGAATTAGATGGGGAAATAAGTTAGAAGATAAACATTCAGGATATCACAGTACCATGGCAGTAAGGACCAAAGCTAAGATCTGTAAGATATGGTCAACTTAGAGTTTATCTAACCCAGAGACTATGAATAGGGGAAGAGTGAGTGACAAGACCAGAATATTTGGCTGGAAATAGGGTGTGGCAAGACCAGTAAGGCTGCCTAAGCCACTTGAGATTCATGCAAAGGTACCTTCAGTCACTGTTGGCCCTGAGCAGGGTGGTGGGTTGGTGAATATGAGGTTTTAGCCACATAATTTGGCAATGACATGTTAGATAGATTAATCTGTATTACGAAGCTCCAAAACAGTGGCCTTAAAATGGAAATGGGGATTGAGGAAGCCTAAACTAACACTTGTTAATCATCTAATGCGTTTCATGTGTCAGACTCTGACCTGATCTTTTTTTTTTTTTTTAAATCACAACAGTGCCTGCAAGATAGATAATGATATTTACAGTTTGCAGAAAGGGAAATTGAGGCTCTGAGAATTTAGGTAATGTACTTAAGGTTTTAAGGTCACACACAGCTGATGGTAGTAGGACAGGAATTTGATAGCCGTCCAGTTTGTCTCCAGGTCTTTCTTCCATGCTTTGCTGAAGTGGGGAATCTAGTAAAAGGATGTGTAAATGAGATCCTGCAAAATAAATATTGAAACTTGATGTCTAATGAGATACAGGGGATTAAGATGATATAGGCAAGAAATGAGGATGACTCCAGTAGTTTGTGCCTAGGTAATGGTAAGCGTGGTAGTGATTTTAAAGAATCAGTCTGTTAGGAAGGGAGATTGTTTGGAACACGTGTGTGTGGGCTAAGTCACTTCAGTCGAGTCCAACTCTTTGTGACTTCATGGACTGTAGCCCACCAGGCTCCTCTGTCCTTGGGATTCTCCAGGCAAGAATACAGAAGTAGGTTGCCATGCCATCCTCCAGGGGATCTTCCAGACCCAGGGATCAAACCCAAGTCTCTTAGGTTCCTGCATTGGCAGGCAGGTTCTTTACCACTAGCCCACCTAGGAAGCCCTGTTTGGGATAGAGATGATAGAAATGATGGGTTTGTGGTTAGGATGCACAGTAACAGAAATGTCAAGTGGCCAACTGGCATTATGAGAATGAAATTTACATGAAAGTTTGTGGCTAAAGTGTTAGAAGTCACACCTCTGGGTTTGTACATTAATAATGGATTTTACAAGGACATGGAGAGAGAAAGAGAGAGAGAGAAGAGGTGGTTAGAGCAGTATTCCTACACTTTAACTGCCTGAGAATTTTGTTAAAATACTGGGGAGAGGGATGGGATAAATTGGGAGATTGGGACTGACATATATATACTACTATGTATAAAATGGATAACTAATGAAAACCTACACTGTAGCATAGGGAACTCTACTCAATGGTCTGTGGTGAACCTAAATGGGAAAGAGAAGATGCATGTATCGCTGATTCATTTTGCTGTATAGCAGAAGCTAATACAAAATCGTAGACTATACCCCACAACTATACTCCAATAAAAATTAATGTGAGGAATACAGATTTTGAATTACTAGGTCTGAAGTAAGAGCTTGAGAGTCCTCATTTCTAGCACACTCTCAGGTGAAGCTGCCTCTGCTGGTCAGAGAGCCACACTTTGAGTAGTCAGGGGTGGGAGGACTGATCCTTGAGAAGCTACCATAGGTACAGGAGAAGGAAAAGAATCCAACTGAAAGAAGAGGGACAGAAAGATGGCATGGTGTCCTAAGTGTCATGGGGGATGTGGGATGGTTAAGGTGAAGAGCAATGGAGAAAATCTAGTTAAGGACTAACCATTGGTGAACTTCAAGAGGTCTGTTTCTGTGAAGGGAATAGAACTTGGATAACAGGAATTTAATTATTAATGGTCTGTGAGATTGTGGAAATGCAATTGGAATTGAATCATGAAAAATGTTGGTACCCAAGGGCTTCCCTGGTGAGTTTGATCCATGGATTGCGAAGATTCCCTGGAGGAGGGTATGGCAACCCACTCTAGTATTCTTGCCTGGAGAATCCCATGGACAGAGGAACCTGGCAGGCTACAGTTCATGGGGTCACAAAGAGTTGGACACAACTGAAGTGACTTAGCATGCACGCAGGAAGGAGCTAAGGAAATGGGATGATAATCAATGGTATGTAAAGTGGAGGACATTGATCCATCATTTACTAGATGAGAGTCTGGGAATATGGGTACACTGGGATTTGGTACATGAGCACATACCAAAAGATAGAGATGACCATAGGCAGATTTCTGCAGAAAGGAGACTAGAACAGGATTTATGGAAGATACTGGAGAGAGAGGAAATAATTTAAGAAGGAAGTTGGAGATAGGATTGAAGACACCAGTTTAAAAAAAGGAAAAGAAAGAAAATACATTTTTCTCTGATATAGAAAGAAAGAAATCAGGCTCTGGTCAGGATGGTACAGTGAGCTTTTTAGCTCAGTTTCTACTCCAGAAACTGAAAAATATAAGAACACATAACTGGGCCTAAAAGTAAGATAAATAACCTGATGGATTATAAATAGTACAGAAATAGAAGGTTGATGAGCAGGGCTACCTTCATTCTCAGGCTGGGCTCCAAAAAGGAGGCAAAAAATATTTTTACTTTTGTTGGAGGCAAAAAGTAAGGACAGGAATTTAGCTCTTGAGGGTTCTGCCACAGCCATGTGACTCCAGATTGTTGGGGAATCAAAAAGTGAAATCTGAAAGTGAAATCGCTCAGTCGTGTCCAACTCTTTGCGATGCTGTGGACGGTAGCCTACCAGGCTCCTCTGTCCGTAGGATTTTCCAGGCAAGAGTACTGGAGTGGGTTGCCATTTCCTTCTCCAGGGGATCTTCCCAACCCAGGGACTGAACCCGGGTTCAGTTCACATTGTAGGCAGACGCTTAGACTGTTCTGCTACATCCCACTGTAAAATCCGTATGGAAGGGAACAACTATTCAACATGAGGAAAAATAAAGTTATATTATTACCTCATACCAGTCACAATAGAAGTTATACATTCAGGTTGAAAATTTGAAGTAGAACTTTTCGTTTTCAGCAAGTTTTTTATTTTAAAATGGTATTACCCTTTAGGGGCCCCAGGCCATCATTGTAGGATGCGTTTGGAGCTGAAGTTCTAAGAGTCTTGGTGGAGGCAAAAATAGCAACAACAAAAACATTAGACAATGGTGACTGAGCACAAAAGAGAAAGAGATTAAAAAAAAAACAAAACAAAACCCTTCCTACACAAAATCAACTACAATCCAAAATTATGAACCTTGTAAAAAAAAAATGACAAATAACAATAGGATATTTGTTATCCTGATTCTATTCAACAAATGTTCTAGAGATTCTACCCAATTCAATAAGACAACAAAGGAAATATAAGAATAGTGGAAAGATATACGACCTCCCTTTTGTGAATGATATGATCATCCTACATAGAATATCAAAAGGTATTTATAAAGCTAGAATGAATTAGAGAGTTCAGCAATGTTACTAATAAAAGATCAATAAACACAGATTAATATATTCCCCAAACACCATTAGAAACTCTAATTGAAAACAAATCACATTTGCAATAGCAACAACAAAATGAACCAAAATAAAAGGCAAAAGTTAAGCAATTCTTCTGGAAAACACAAGAGAGTATTAAGAGTTTAAAAAGGAATGAGTAAATGGAGCATATATCTTGTTCATAAATAGGAAGAACCAACAAATGAAGATGTTGAAGATCCCCCAAGTTTATAGATTAAATACACTCCCAATAAAATTCCCAGCAGGATTTTTGACAGCGCTTACTTGATAAGCTTAATCTACAATTTATATGAGAGAATGAAAAGCAAAGAATCACCGAGGTGTTTTTTTTAAAGAAGATAAAGATTGAGGAGACTTGCTCTAATATACAAAAAGACTTATTATAAGGTTAAACTAATTAAGACAGGGGAAACAAATAGGCCAAAAGTATAATAGTGGGGTTTTTTTAGCACTCAGAAAACATATATGTATATGTATGCAGATATACAGATAGACAGACAGAGATATGTGGCTATGTGTATATTTTTGGCATGTCATTCATTGCAAATCAGTGTGAAAGGGAGAATTTATTCAATAAAATCACATGAGGAAAAAATATTGGTATCTCATACCAGGCACACAATAAATTATGAATTCTAGTTGAAATTTAAAAGTAGAAGTTTTTTTAGGTAAGGTTTTATCTTGAAATACTTTCAGATATACAGAAATGTTGCAACAAGAATGCAGAGAATTCTCTTATGTAGTTCACTGAGTTTTCTTTATTGTAATCATCCACTTCAAATCACCATGATACATTTGTCACAACTGAGAAGCCAACTTCAGCATATTACTATTAACTAAACTCAATACTTCATTCTGATTTCACCAGTTTTTCCTCAAATGCCTGTTTTCTGTTTCAGAACTGCATCCAGAATACTGTATTGCATTTAATTATCATCCCTATTATCCCTCGTGGCTCAGTAGGTAAAGAATCTGCCTGCAATGCAGGAGACCTGAGTTCAGTCCTGGGTTAGGAAAACCCCCTGAAGAAGGAAATAGCAACCCACTCCAATATTCTTGCCTAGAATCTCATGGACAGAGGAGTCTGGTGGGCTACAGTCCATGGGGTCACAGAGAGTCAGACTGACACTTCGACCTTCATCATGTTTAACTTCATCTGATCTATGAGTTTCTCAGACTTCCCTTGTCCCCGATTACCTTGACAGTTTTGAGGAACACTGGCCAGCCTTTATTCAGAATGTCTCTCAATTTAGGCTCCAACTCATGGTTGGAGCCATGAGTTTTGGGGAGCACGACCGCGGAGATGAGTGCCGTTCTCATCACATCATTTCGAGAGCATGTACTTATCACCTGGCATCCCTGAACTTGCTAGCCCTGATCACCTGGCTGAGACCATGTTTGCCAGGATTCTCCACTAAAACGGTGCATTTTCCCCCTGCCACAGTCTTTGGGAGTAAGCTGATAAACACAGCACACAAGCTGGGGAATTAAGCCCCATTTCTTTGAGTGAGGCGTGTCTACATAAATTATTTGGAATTCTTCTCTAAGAGAAATTGCTATATGTAGTATTTTTAGAGGAAAACAATACATCCTTTTGATAAGGGAAAAAAAATCTTAAGATATAGATTATAAATAACATAAATGGAAAGATTAATACTGTTATGCCCGATGTCCGAATCCCCGAGCGGGAAGAAAAAAAGGCTTCCAAGACAATGCAACTCGCAAAAAAGGGAAGTTTATTACTGACTCGAGCCAGGGCCTTCTGCCTCACCCATCACAGTGGTGCAGGGTCAGAAAAAGCCCCGAGCCCAAGCTGTTAGCAAATTTATAAGATATGCATAAGCAATTAGTAGCTGGCTTAAGCGGATTGGTTACATGTTTGCAAAGCAATTCTATTGGTACAGACTTTCGCAGGCTTTCTCAAACCTGGGCGTTCGCGGGCTTTTCAGCTTTCCCTTTGTCTCTTACTGGGCGCATATTGATTGGCTGGCTCCAGGTTACCTGATGGGGGTAGGGAATCTTACCATTTCGGGGGAAGCTAAAACTTAATCCAGGCTGCCTGTCATGGTATTAATCCTGGCAGCCTCACAAATACATTTGATGACCTTAATTTTTTTTGAACGGATATAAGATAGCATATATAAAATTAAAAGATCAACCATAGACTGAGAGAACATAATTCCAAAGCATGTAGTCAACAAACAATTTGCATGCAGAATAAATAACAGGCTCCCACAAATAAAAAGGATAAGACAAACTCATATATAACATTTATATGTATGTGTAGATGTATATAGTATGTGTGTGTATATTCTATACATATGTTCTATAATATTCTATAATATTATTGGACTTCCCAGGTGGCTCAGTGTTAAAGAAAGTGTACCTGCCAGTATAGGAGCCGTCGGAGACTCAGGTTCAATCCCTGGGTCAGGAAGATCCCCTGGAGAAAGAAATGGCAACCCACTCCAGTATTCTTGCCTGGGAAATCCTGTGGACAGGGGAATCTGGTGGGCTACAGTCCACGGGGTCGCAAAGAGTCAGACATGACTGAGTGATCACACACATACTATTAATATATAGGCAATATATACCCACACATACACACATAATGTATATAATACACACACACAACACAATGAAGGAAGCACAGGAAGAGACAGTTCATAAAACAGGAAACTCCAGTTGAGATGATGGGAACCTCAGCAGTAATTAGGAAATGCACCTTAAAGCTATAGGAAGGTAAGACCTACCACACATCAGGAGATATGAGATAAGAAGTTCATTCATTTAGTGTCACAGAAATGAGTTTTTATCGTCACTTTGGGGAGACATTTAGCAATACAGTGAAGGATTTCTATACATGATAGAGATACCTTCTAAAGCCGTTCTTCTCAAACATTTTTTGTGCATAGAGATCACCCGAAGAGCTTGTTAAAATGAAGATGTTGATGCACTGGAGTCTGAAAGCCTCCATTTCTACCAAACTCCCAGCTGATGCTGAAACTGGTTCACATGCCCAGCCCTTGAGTAAAAACCTCTAGAGCAGAGGTCAGCAAACCTGGTCCCTATCTGTTTTTGCCAGTGACGTTTTAATTGGAACATGTTTGTTTGTTTCTGTGTTGTCTATGGTGGCTTTTGGACTGCAATGGCAGGATTTAGTAGCAGTGAAAGACAACTGTATGATGTGTAGAAATCCTAAAATAGTATTCATTATCTGGCCCTTCGCAGGGAAAGTTTGCCAACTCCTGCTCTAGAAAAACTCTCCCATGTGCATGGAAAGAGACTTGTGTAATAATATTTATTGCACCTTTTTTTTGAATTACGACAGAATGGAAATAAATGTCAGTCGGCAAAAATTTTTTAGCATGTTCACATGCTGAACTCCATTAGTTACAATTAATGAATAAGAATTACATGTTTAAACATGGATAAATCTAGAAGACATCCCCTGTTTTAAGATGTAAACTGGGGCAGTTTTCTTTACAGATATATATACCTCTGCAGCCAGATTATTAAAATACACCTGGAAATGAGCCTCATCTATCTCAGGGCAGTGGTTACCTCTGGTGAGGGAGTAGATGAGGAACAGGATGATGGATGGATTCATACAGGTTGATAGCAATAGGTGTATGTGATCTATCTCTCTCAAAAATTTGAAAAGAATATATCAAAGTGTAATAAATTGTTAATATTCGGTGGTGGGTATCCGGTTTTGATCATCGCTATACTTTCCTATTTCAGATATTCCAAACATTTGAAAAGAATGAAAAAAATCAAAAAGGGGGACATGTGCTGAATATAAAGTATTTGGGGACTTCCCTGGTGGTTCAGTAGTTAAGAATTCACCTCCCAAAGCAGGGGATGTGGGTTGGGTCCCTGATCTGGGAACTAAGATCCCACATACCTTGGAGCAACTAAGCCTGCAGGCCAAAACTAGAGAGAAGCCCCTCCCCCCTCCCCCCACTCCCCACCCCACATGCCAAAAGAAAAAGAAAAAAATAAAGGCAAGTATTTTGAAATGCAGGGAGGGAGATGAAAATAAAGAAAGGCTATTCATACCTGAGGTTCTCTCTCCTCTCAGTTAAGCAAGAGATGTTCCTGTATGATAAACTGTTCCTTATACGGTTAATTTTGAGAATGGAAAACAGGTTTTGCTAGGTGACTAATTTTACTCCATGGCTTATGAAGTATTTTGATTCTAAAAGGTCACTTTACCAGTGTCCTGGAGTGGAAGGAACTTCGCTTTCTCTGGGACTCACATTTCACTTCTTTGAGCCAAGCTCAGCTTATTGTTGGGACAATAGTGATGCCAAGGGCAAAGCCCCCAGGCATATCCTCCTCCTTTTGAGTTCAAGCTTTGCAGTATTCCTCCGGGGAGACTCAAGAGAGCCTTCAAGATTCCTTCAGGGAAGTGCCTTTTGCTTTTGTCTGAGAGTCTCAGTGTTCCTCACCCTTTTATCTCACCAAGGCATGGATGCCCTCCCACTGTGACTTCTCCTGGCACGATTCCCTGAGCTAATTCACATTTGGGTTACATTCAGCCACAGCCCCCTCGCTTAGAGCATCTGCGCACAGCTGGAACCAGACTTTGCACGTGGGCCAGGACAGTCTCATCATTGATTTTCCCAGCAGTATTGAGGCAACTTTACAGGAAGAGGTGCTGTGTGCTAAAGTTGGGGATCTCAGTTCAATACTCTTAGCCATGAAATGTACAAGAGGGACATTTCAGTTCCAAGTACATTTCAGTATGCTAAAGAAGTCTTTGTAGCTTGTTTGTTGCTGCAGGGATGTGGGAATACTTTGGGTCATATCATACCCCATGAAATTTAACAGCTGCATTAAAAAGTCTTTCTTATCTCTTTCTGAGATAAGTTTGTCCTTCTGGTAGAGATTTCCAGCCACTTCTTTATCATTTTTAACCATAACCAGTGAAAAGTGGAAGTTGCTCAGTTGTGTCCGACTCTTTGGGACATCATGAACTGTAGCCCACCAGGCTCCTCTGTCCCTGGAATGCTACAAGCAGGAATACTGGAGTGGGAAGCCATTCCCTTCTCCAGGGGATCTCCCCGACCCAGGGCTTGAATCTGGGTGTCCTGCACTGCAGGCAGACTCTTTACCATCTGAGCCTCCAGAGAAGCCCCCCTATACCCAGAGGGAGCATACATTTGGTTATCATAGGGACAGTCAGTGAGACTTGCCGACATGACATTTCCTGGTCCACAGCCTATTACCTAGTGCTGGCTTTACATTTATTATAAAGTTCTAAACCAATACTAAGACAAAGCATTCAGGGATTGTAAATAAATGATGGGACCAGGTGGAGGTAATAGAGAGTGGTGGGGTATATGGCAAATTAGAGAACACACACCGTGTGTAAACCAAGTGGCCACCGCTTTACTCTAGCTGATGACCACTGTGCCGAAAGGCTGGCCCAGCACCGACAGAGCTCTTGGATGTTCAAGGGAATCTAGACATAGGGACATTTTAAATGTGAAATCCCCCAGCTTTTAGATGTTGCAAGCTGATTCAAAAATGTTTTTAAGTTACGCTAAAAAGAGACGCAACGTAAAGCCACAGATGGCCTATAGGTTAGGTTTGCAACCTCAGAATAACAGAGGAAATGATCTGAGCGATTTAAGCAGGTTAGTTTGTGGCCAACAAGTCTAGGCCTTTGGGTCTCACCTCCCTGGCTCAGTGCCACCAGCTTTTCGTTGAATCTGATGGCAGGAGAGGAAAGACCGTAGACTGAGAAAAGCAACAGCTACATCAAGAGGCAAAAGATGAAGAACCATGTAACCAGGGTCACATCCTGGGACCACTAGGACTCTTTGATGACCTTCTTCCCATGACCTTCCAGGGCCACCACAAAGGCAGCAAATGAAGCACGCGGCTTTATGAGGGACATTTTCTTTACCATAATGTGTCCTTGCCTCTCACTTTTTGTTCACACAGTGGCCCAAGGAGAGGGTGCTGGGGAGAGAGTTCTTCTGGGCTCCATACCTCCCAGAAGGGTTGACTCTACACGCTTGCTCTAGGTGTGACTGTGTTCTGAATAATTGCTCTTCTCTCCAAGTTCATGATTCTCTCTCATCAGGTTTACTTGGCATCCTTCTTAAGCGGAACTCCCGGAAGTAACATCAGAATGAAGGGGTCAGTGTCTGGATAGGGCTTGGGATTCTTTACTTGGAAGGTCCCAGGGCAAAGTGGTAGGTGTGGCTGGCTACAGAAGTATAGAAGATGGTACAGAAGATGAGGGGGCCTGGGCATCAGCGGGAGGAGGGCTGTGGCCTGGCACGGGGATGCCCACTTCTCTGGCTAGGGAAGCCATTAGTGAGGAAAGAACACTCTAGCCCTCCAGCCAGGCCTTGCAGAAGGAGCCAGAGGCAAAGCCCTGCTTTTCCTGGAGAATGTCCCCAGCACTGCGGCCTTGACCTCCATTTCTGCCTCCTTTTCCCAAATATCGATTTGCAACAAATAGAAGCCATATTGCAAAGTAGTTAATGACAAGGAGTTTAATGTTATAAAGAACTTGGAATGTTCAGTATCAGACTCTGTCACAAAGTGAATTTGGGTTTTTTTTTTTCCTTTTTAATGTATATTACTGAGCCTCAGGTTCCCCACATATAACATAGATTTAATAATATCAACTTTTAAAAGGTATTGGAGGGACTTCCCTGGTGGTCTAGTGGTTAGGACCCTGAGCTTTCACTGCTAGGGCCTGGGTCTAATCCGCAGTTGGGGAACTAAGATCCTGCAAGCCACACGGTGTGGCCAAAAAGATTTTTAAATAAGATAAACGATGTTGTTGCTGTTGTTCAGTCGCTGAGTCATGTCTGACTCTTTGTGACTCCATGAACTGCAGCACACCAGGCTTCCCTGTCCTTCACTGTCTCCTGGAGTTTGCTCAAACTTATGTCCATTGAGTTAATGATGCTGTCCAACCATCTCATCCTCTGTCGGTCCCCTCTCCTGCCCTCAATCTTTCCCAGCATGAGGGTCTTTTCTAATGAGTTGGCTCTCCTGCGTTGCAAGCAGATTCTTTACTGTCTGAGCCACCAAGATACTAGAGATGCTGAATCACTTGTAAGCAGTGCCTGACACTATCACTAAGTTATATAGATCTTTGGATTCCAGGGTGATCAGTGATGTATTGAATGGTAGGATTGTTATGGACAAGTATTACTTGAGGCTCCCTTCATGTCTTCCCATCCCTTGAGAAACCATGCGGAGGCTGTGACTAGAATGCCCTGTGCCTGGGGTGAAGTACCTATCAGGCTCCCCACCCTGACATCTATCCTGGGGCCCTCCTGCTCTCACTGTCTCTCTGGACAAGCATCTGCACTGCTCTGTGCCTCTGATTCCCTGTAGTTAAGCCATCCATGACCTCAGTGCCAGGACTCCTGTGTATTTCAACCTCCTCCTTCTCACAGTCAAAGATATGAAAGTTCTAAGCATTGCTGTGACATAGCAACATGAAAATGATGAACGAATATATTTCAAGAGGAAATGTTGGGAAATAATCCAGTAGAGCTCTGCTTGGTACTGGGCCTTTTATTACGGCCATAACCCAAACCCACCTTATGGAGTTCGGGAATAAAATGACCATGTTGGATAACAAAAGGAAGAAGCAGGGACAGAAGGGGAAGCCTTGAGAATCCAATTGGACGGAGAGTGTGTAGGCAGAAGATGTGAGGCGGTTCTCATGGGCAGGTGTTTGAAAGGCTGCTAGCACTAGACTCCCCAGGCCAGAGCATAAGAATGGGGCTGGGATGAACCAGAGAGCGTGAGATGAATGGGATCTACAAGACTGTCAGGAAAACAGAGAAGTGTGAAGGTCTAGGTGTAGGCCATCTTTTGTGTTGTACAACCATAGCAGCCAGCCCTTGTCTTGCTGCAGTGAATATTAAAGAACTTGCCTCTGAGGATGCAACCTGCTTTCGGCCCCAGTGGATTGGCTCAGGAAGACTTTATCCAATTGTCTGGGTGCACAGCACTCCCGAGCCTCTTCCTTCAGTTTCCCTCCCTTCCCCAAAGCAACCCCAGAGTCTCTGGTTTGCATCTCAGGAAAACACACACCTAGACAGTCCCCAAAGACCAGGCTCTGTTCTGAACTACAGAGGGCCTACGAATAACTTTGTGCTGGATGACTTTGGGGAACGCTGTCTACAGATGGAGGAAAAGGTTAGACGTGGGGGTCCGTGGGCCACAGGTGGGTGAGGCTTTCTTCAGAGGGGTGTCTGCCCGCTATGGCCTTCCCTCCACCCACCTGTCTCTTTCCCAGTCTGTGTCCATGGTGGTCCTGGTCTCCCCTGCCTCACCCCCCCACCTCCCACAGCATATGCCTTTTCCTTCCTGCTCTGGGGTTGTTCTGAGTGAAAGGGGGAACAGTGGAAGATTTTGGATCTGTGCCTCTTATGCTATCAGGCTTCAGCATTTAGAATCTTGGACAGGCTCCACCTGGGAGAGAGTTCCAGAGAAAACAAACTTCAGATCCTGACTCATATGGGAAAAGGCAGCTTTTTGTTCACAGAGGCAGCTTCAGGGACCTTGGCAAAGGCTGAGGTGGGCTTGGCCCCTGCCTTTAATGGATCTGACATGGAGTCTTCCAGGGCCTGTGATGCTGCGCGGCTTCTAAGGGAGATTTCACTCTCAAGCTATAATGATACCTCTTTCATAGAATTGTCAGGTCTCTAAGGGAACCAGCATTTTTTGCTGTTCTGACTGTTGTGCCCTGAGACGGCCCAACACCCCATCTCTTCTGCTCTTCATTCCCCCTTGTCAAGTTGTTTCCCTCTTGGAGAGCAGCTGAACTTCTTTTATGGGGGAGAAGGGGCCCAAAAGGGGGCCTCAAGACCTGCAGGATCATCCCTCAAGTCATAGGAGTCATCCTTCCATCCCCAGAAATGACATCCAGAAAAGCAGTTGTGGGCACAAGTTCAGGGTTCCGCGGCCCAGGAAGAGAGATGGTAGTAAGCATGCTAGGGAAAGGTTGGACAGAGTTTATGGTGATTCCCTCGAGCAGTTCTTTCATGCCACTGTGTGATACTCAGAAGACCACATATCTAGATGTTATACCTAAAATAAGGCAGGTGCCCCTACAGTTAAAGCAGTTGTGAGCACAGGAGCTGGGAACACCTGAATTTCTGTTTCTGGCCTTGGGCACTTAAGAAAACTGCTTCCCCTTGTCTTTGCACTTTGGGGCTCAATACTGACCACTAATTTCCCCATGTCTGCCTCTTCTGCCAGGGGTCTTTTCAAACATAGACAATCATGGGATATTAAACTTGAAGGACAATAGAGATCATCTAGTCCCATCAACTCACTATATATATGAGGAACCTGAGGTCCAGAGTGGGGAAGTGTCTTACCCAAGGTCACATGGTGAGTTACCTCCTTTGACATGTTTCTATGCAGTACAGACCCCCTCCACCTCTCACCAATTTTGATTCCTAAGGTCTTAAGACCTCATGATGTCTTCATAGGTCCCTGAGGACTGGGGGGTGACTGGGTGCCCGACGTGGGTTGGTACTAAAATCCCTTAGGTGAGGGGGGTTTTCCAGGGCCTAGATGAGGAATCTTGGAGAAAGGAGAGAGGGACTGTGGCTCGGAGAGAAGCAAGGGTATCAGAGACCCTCTAGGCAGACTGCCCAGACCCATGGCCTCTGCCACAGACCCATGAGAGCCCTTGTCCTGGGTTAGCGTAGTGATGTTATCACACAAACATCTCACGTTGAGACTGAGTCTCTCTCTAAACACGGCGTCATCAGCCTGAGGAACTTTTCCTGTGTCTCCACAATCTGAGCCCAATGCCCGGAGAAGGAGGGCCCCCAGCATCCAAGATGACTCGACTCTATTTTCATTGTAATATGTCCTAAGAATGAAGAGGGGGAAGTCTCAGTGCAACCAACCCAATCTCCCCACATCACCTCCAACTGCCCATCACACCCTCCACATACCTGCACACAGCTTTCCTAAAAAGATAGGCTTACTCCTGTCTTTTCTGCACGTGCAGCTAAACAAACGCATGCCCATTACAGACGTTATTTGATAGACATGATTTTAATGTGAGATTGATTGAAAAACCTCCTCCTGAACATTTGGTCAAGATTACCCACATCTCTGGATGTCCAAATTCCATCCATGGCAGTGTGGGCCAGAGACGAGCTGAGCCAGCATGGAAGTCCTCCTTGCCTGAGGCTGCCCATGGCTTGGTGACCACCAGTGCCACCCCTCCAAGGTTTTTCCATCCCTTGTAAGACTTGGAGGGCTTCCCAGGAGGTGCTAGTGGTAAAGAACCTCCCTGCCAATGCAGGAGACATAAGAGACATGGGTTCGATCCCTGGGTCGGGAAGATCCCTTAGAGGAGGGCATGGCAACCCACTCCAGTACTCCTGCCTGGAGAATCTCATGGACAGGGGAGCCTAGTGAGTTATAGTCCATGGGATCATAAAGAGTCGCTCACGACTGAAGCGGCTGAGCACATAAGACTTGGAATTATGGGAAGGCAGAGTAATCAGTCATCATTTCACTGAATGGGTGGAGTGGGAGGACAAAGTGAAGAAGAAAGTGTTTCTAGTCTTGGAAGTACAGCACCCCCAGCCTGGTGCAGTCAAAGGTGGTCCACAGCATGCCAACTAGGATGAGAAATAGCTCACCAGAATCCCTTAAGAATATCTGGAGAGCATTCTCCTCTGACCCCTTTGCTTCCCAGGGACTCTGAGGATTGTGCCCCCTCCCCACTTCCCTCCCAGGCTCATCATCAGGGCCTCCTCCTACTTAGATGAGGTTGATCCTCCTCTTCCAGGACAATCCAAGGCCATGCCCCCAAATGTTTTGCTCCCATCCCTTCGTCAGTTCAGTGGAGGCCACAGCAAAAGTGGAGTGTTTCCAGTTTCTCTGACCATGCCTGGTTTTAAGTTAATCCGCTCCTCCTATCCTTCCCTTTTGCTGAGAATTCGTTTGGCTGTTCCCAGTATATCTGCATCCGTATCTCCAGTTGTCCCCTGTGCCCCCCTGACACACCCCCAGCCCGCCCCCACCTTTCGAGCTCCCACTCTGTTTCCCCTTCTAGTTTTGATCTTCTTTGGGGGTTTTGGTTTTTACTTTATTTTGCTTTTTTCTGTTTTTCTGTTTTTTTGTTTTTGTTTTTTATAGGTTTCAGAGAAATTATGTTGAATCCAATAAGCCTTCCCGGACATTCCAAGCCTCTTAACCATGGCATCTATGTTGAGGATGTCAATGTCTATTTCAGCAAAGGACGTCATGGCTTTTAAAGACTCCTTTTAAGCCTCCCTGTTTTGATGTCTCCTTGGTAGGCTGGGCCCTCTGAGAGGTTGGAAGCTCTAGGCATTGTTCCGTTTGGAGCCGGGGATGCTAACTAGAAACCACATGAGCCGCCGGTGCCCCCGCGTCCTTTATCGCCACCAAGACGGGTGTGTCCCCCGCCCCATCCGCCACTGGCAGGGTTGCCCTTTCCCTCCAGTCATCACTGTGCTCCTTTTTTTTCTGGCCTCCAAGGCAGCTCCTGCCATCATCTTTAGAGCCAATAAAGAGAATTAAAAACCTGTGCACCAGGAACCATCTTTTAAACATACTAGCCAATCTTTTGCTTTCCCAAAACAACCCAACCACCACGTGAAAGCCTGATGAAGTCCAGCCGTGCTCCGGCCTCACTCTCTCTGCCTGGAAGCGTGGGGTCTCCCTGGCTCTCCTTAGGATACCGGGCCACCCTCTTAGTGACCTCGTCGCCCTGCAGCCTCCCGTGGGGAAGAACATCTAAGGAGAGGTGGAGACGGCGCGGTGAGAGGAGGGGGAGCCAGGCCCACATGTTGGTACCAGATTAGGTCTCAGAGGAAAGAATGGAAACCAATCATTTTCTATATATATACATACATATATATATTTTTTTTTTTTTCTTTTTTTTTGGTGGATAAAACCATGTCTTTTTGCGGACGCACTTTCCCCCTACTTCCTCTTCTCTCTGCAACGGCTCACAGTGAGTGGTATTAGAAAGCCCCTTGGAGAAGAGGATTTCTCCAGGGCTCCTTCTCGGCCCCTAGACCTGCAGTTCCCACAAGCTCTGGCTGCAGGGGGTCTTGCCCATGAACCGGGCATCCTGCTAGGACCACAAGGGACCACAAGGGAGCCAGGGAACAAGGCCCTTCCTGCTGGCCCGTGATCCTGGCTCTCTTCCCCCACTTTTACTTGTTCTTGACTCTGAGAACTTTCGGCACCCAGTGGAATCACCATTTCAAGGCCAAGATGAACTGAAGGGGAAGAGATGTAAAAAACTGGCCTCCTCCAGCCCCTCTCATGGCACCAATGGAAGTGTCATCCTGTCCTCTGGTCAATATATGTGTTTACTTTGCTTGCTTTGACTCATGCCTTACTCCATGGCCACCCTCTCCCAAAGAGGAGGGATTTGTTTCCCCCATTTTCACCTTGATCCCTGGGCGGGAAAGTGGAGGGAATGCCTTTACCTTAGCTTCCATAGGAAAAGTATAGACGTAGGGCCTGGAAGTCCCCTAGATTTGCTGCCATATTGGCTTAGTAGATTCCAGGGGCGTGGCTTAGTTCCTCCCACCCCCGGTACTTCCACAGTGTGGGATCTGCGCAGGCTGCCCCCTTGAGGGTGGAGCTCGGAAGAGAAAAGGGCCAGCCATGGGGAGCTTGTAGGACAGGTCGGTGGTGTTTTTAACCCACTAAGTTTGGGAGTGAGGATGCACAGCGATAGATGGCAGATTCTCTGCCTTGGGAGATTCCCCTGGGGGTTAGGATTCCTCTTAGGGTTTTAGGTCCTGAGTCCTGTGGATGGGGGCTCTTCATGTCAGGTTTCCAGCCTGGTTCTGGAGACCCCCTCTGTGGGTTTTAAAAATGCAGAGCTTTCCAAGTTCTTGGCCAGTATCTGGGGTGGCCTCCCAGGCACCTGAATGTCCAGAGTATCACATGGGGGTTCAGGTTGTCTCCAGGATCTCGAAGGATGTGTTTATTCAGCCCCTCCCAGCTCCCCACCAGCCCGCTCCCCACCACTTCATGTCTGGCCATTCCCCACTGTGTCCTACCAACTCTTTGGGCCAGGGCCTCTTTTGAGTGTGGCTTTAAGGAGTAAGCTTGAGGATGATGTTTTTTGATTATTGTAATTCATTACCTCATTTCCAGCCTACCAGGCTCCATCCATCCCAGCATCTTTTATTCTGCCATTTTTCTCACCTTGTGCTATGGCCATGGGGCGTTATGTTTCCACAGAGACTTATAGGAGTGTTCAGTGTATAGTTTCTTAATAAACACTTTATTTTCTAATGAAATGACTGAATCAGACCTCTTATTTGGCAATTTTTGCAAAGAATATTAAAGACATTTCAGGCTACCCCTGTTTTTGTTTTTGTTTTTGTTTTCAATTCCTCCCTATTTTACTCTTTTAAAGAAATTTCTTAGCCAAGTCCTGTTTGCAAAGGATTTTGCAATCTGCTCCATTGGTTGCTTTCACTGAGACCTCTCCAGATACACTCTAAGCCCATACAGTGAAGTGTTCCCTCAGTCTTACTGAGAAGGCATTAGAGGCACAGAGAAGTTGATTGGTTCACCTAGAATCACACAGCATAAGAGGCAGAAGCAAAATTCAAACCAGACTCCACCAGGTACAACTCAGGTGACTGAGGCACTCGCCTCCTTGGTGGCAGGGGACTCTTCTGTTGTCTGAGCAGCCAAGACCTTTGGAGATTCTTCAGAACTGAGGTGTAAGGGACTCTGGAGTGGGGTCAAAGGATCTTTTATCTTTGGGGCACCAGCAAGCCAGTGTGATTTTTCCCTTGGTTGGAATGGTTTTATAGCTCCCTTATGAATCTTGGAGAAGAGACCTTGCCCAGAGAAAGATGGGGCTCTGAGTTTATAGGCCGACCTGCCGATTACTCAGAGACACCCCACCCCTCCCCACACACAGCAAGTACATACTCAGGTGGGCCAAGCTCTGATGGCAGGTCCCATGTGGGCTACCAGAGAAAGGGAGAAGGAGTGTCCTGGGGTCCTACTGAGACTGAAATGCTTAGATGAGCTGGGAATGTCTGTCTGCCCTTGGGTCCTGAGCCCTGACACAGCTAGTAGTGTTGAAATGCCTTCTGAGGAGGAAGTGGAAACCCATTCCAGTATTCTTGCCTGGAAAATCCCACAGATGGAGGCAAGGAGCCTGGAGTACTAGTCCACGGTGGTCACAAAAAAGTCAGACATGCCTTAGCAGCTAAATGATAACAACTCACAAAATGCAAGTCATTATTTCAGTGCATGGGTTTTAGTTGTGATGTATTGGGTTTTCTTGAGTCAGGATTTGCTTAGCAATTCCAAGGCAGAATTCAGGAATTGAAAATACATATACACACATACAACCAGTGTCTAGCACTTGAAAAAAATATACATATCTGTATATGTTTCAACTGTTAGGCACCGGTCTAGGTCTTAGGGAAGCACAGACATAATCTAGTCCTAAAAAAGCACATAATTAAACTTGAGAGACAGACCTAGAAAAGCTGATCATTAATAACCACACATCATAATACATGTCTTAATGACTGCATCAGTAAGTTTTTGTGAAATCAAACGAGGCACATAGATTTAATTTTGTTTAAGAGGAACAGCAGAAATATCACAGGCAATAATTAGGGTTTTAAGCTGCACTTTGAAAGAATAAGGATTGTATAGAATTTGTGAGAAAGCAAGGGTCTGGAAGATCCCCCGGAAAAAGTAACAGTTATCTGCTCCAGTATACTTGCCTAGAGAATTCCATGGACAGAGGAGCCTAGCGGGCTACAGTCCATGGGGTCTCGAAGAGTTGGACATGACCGAGCAACTGAGCATGAGCACAACTTACAATATCTTCCTTTTCGGAGGAAGGGACTTTGTATGTAGGAGGTTTGGAGCAACAGAGGAGGTTGGGGGCTGGGGAAGGGCTCCTGGGAGGGTTTGGACCCTTCCCTGGGTCTCAGTACGCTTTGTTGGAGCTTCTTACTTAGGAAGTAAAGATGAGGCAGGCAAAGTGGGTAGGGAGCTGAAGATAGAAGTCCAACAGGAATGGATCAGGCTAGGTCTGTGCTTTTCTACTTATCCTTGCTCACTTACTCTCCTATTGGAGTCTAGTTCTATTTGAGCCTCCACCCCTCACCTCACCCCAAATGGAAGCTCTTTTTCTATACAGTGGCCTGAATAGGGGGTTTGCACCAGCTTTGCATTCTCCTGTTCTCAAGGGTTCTAGAGTTGGACCAGAGATGCCCCAAGGGTTGAGACCATCTTTGGGACCATCAGGCTGCACGGATTCCAGGGGGAATTTCATTACTTAGGGCTTCCTTGGTGACTCAGATGGTAAAGAACATGCCCGCAGCACAGGAGACCCAGGTTTGATCTGCCAGTTGGGAAGAATCCCTGGAGGAGGAAATGGCAACTCACTCCAGTAATCTTGCCTGGAGAATCCCATGGTCAGAGGAGCCTGGTGGACTACAGTTCATGGGGGTCACAGAGTCGGACACAAGTGAGCAACTAACATTTTCACTTAAGAGATATTTAAGCTTTGTTTTATCTGGATGCATAGAGCCTGCCAATGCATGGGAGAAAAAAATGATGAGTAGAAACAGGCTCTAGGAAGATGGGAAAGAAAGCCAGCCATCCTCGGGAGGAAGGGCCAGCATCACCCACGTGGAGGGAGAGCGCAACAAGAAGAAGAAGAAGAGATGAGAGTTTAGTGGTTTGGGGGGCAAGAGAGTGAGAGAGGCCTTGTCTGGGGGCTTCTATTTTGCCTCTAAAGTGTAAGGTGAGGCCTTGGAGTGCAAGTGAGAACATCTAAGAGCAGTGAGAAGGCTTCAAGCAGCAGGAGAGACCATGGCAGATGGCAGGGAAGCGTGAGAAAGTTCCCAGGAGGCATAAGGCCTGGCTGAAGCTGGAGAACCATACTGACGTGCAGAACTCTGTCTTCCATGCTTTCCTGCTGGGCCCTGAAGTGCCATGGCATCTACCCTGACATTAGAGGCTCCGGAGCTGTCAGAGCTGGCATGGGGAGGCCTTGAGAACAGAACTCAGCCTGCTAAGGATGCTGGCTTGGACTGGCTTCATCCAGGAGGCTCAGGGGGACCCACAAGTCCTGCAGCTCTGTAACCTTCTGGGTTTGGAATCTCACCCACAGGATTTCACAGTGGCTTTCTTGAACTTAAGCTTGCATTTTGGTCATGGGGGACTTTGTGGCAAAGGCTCAAGCCCAGAAGCCAGTGTGCTTGTCCTGTGCTCTCTGGATCTTCATCCTGGAGGAAAGGATTGAGGGACTTCTCTTCTGAACACTGTTTTCTGAAGCTCAAATGGTGGGGAACTCACTCTCCTTAAGAAGGTGTAGGTCAGTGGGGAACTCGGGCGTAGGGCTTTCCAGGGACATGCTCTGGAGAGGACCTACGTCTTTCACTAGCGTTGTGTGGTTAGATCCTGAAACTGGTTACCAAGCTCCAAAGAAGGGCTTTCCTGGGGAACATAATAACAATCACTATGTCAAACTTATGAAGCACCTATTCAGAGCCAGGCCTGTTTGACCCATGGAAGCTGAAGCTCGAGAGTCAGTAATGACCAGGCCAGCTGTGAATGGCAGAGCCAAGCCTGACACGGGGTCTCCTTGACTGCCCAGTGCCCTCAGCTGTGCCACAGAACAATCCATCTTCTGCTCCAGGAAAGCTGCAGTCCTGGGGGCTCCACAATTATAGACTCCCCCCATCTCCTGAGATGAAGTCCTTTAGGGGTCTTTAGGGCTAGATGCCATCCCTAACATCCTTCTGGATGCTTGTCACCCACAGAAAAGCAGGGTGATTTTGAAAGACTCCCCAGAAAAGAACATCCACCCTGCTCTGTCAACACCCATTCTAGCATTTGGTGACCCTGGTTGCCTGAAAGTGTGGTTGTTCTTAGATCTGAGATGAATCATCTGGTTTCCAGCTGGTGAGATTTCCAAACAGACAAGGGTGGCATCTTTGAGGTTGAGAAGGATTTGTCAGCTGAGACACACCTGGTCCTCAAGCTGGTAGGTGAAGCTGCCCAGGTCTGGGCAACGTGAGCAGCTTCAGACTGGAAGGTATTGGAAGGAAGAGCCTTGCTTGACTTCTGCACCCCCACCTGAACTTTTTCCACCCTTCCCCAAAGACCTCCTGACACGTGGAAGCTCTGCCGTGTCCTTGCCACTCAGGGAGACAACAGATGCCAAGCATCTTCAGTTTGGAAGCCAAGAAGCTGGGCTCTGCACGGCCTTGCCTCTCCTTTCTTACTTGGGAATTCCTTTCTTTAGCCAAGCTTCCAGCCACCACATCGTCCTTGGCCCCAGCCGCAGGCCTAATACAGGGTCATTGACATTTCCCTGGTTCCACCCAGCTCCCGCAGGTCAAGGCCAGATTGGGCAAAGGCTCATGCATCTCTGATCCAGGAGCAAGATGCCAGGGAGGGTTTGATCCTACTGAGACAACAGATCAATGCAAGGTGACTTCATTGCCGTTAGCTTCCTGGACCATGCCAGATGCAGATTAAGCAGAGGGCTTTTGTTCCTTCAGTGTTTACTGACTTGGGGCTCCCCCTAGACTCACAGATGGCCACCAGAGTGACTCTGAAAGGGAGAGCAAGATGAGAGAGTCTCAGTGAGGGACAGACCAAGATGAGTGAGGGTGGAGTGATGCCAGCTGCTCTGAGGTTCCAATGGTTCAGCGTGCCAGAGGAGGTGGGAGTGTCAGGGGAACCTGGTTTGCATGTGAATTGTCCAGCAGGCTGAAGCCTGTTCATCTAACTCTGCCCCACCCCCACAACTTCATTGTTCTGGGAGCTTTGGAAATGCTGTCTGCGGCCCCATTTGCCTTGGATGGCTCTGGTTCTGCATTTTCCCTCTAGAAATCCCTTACCATCCCAGGTGGTGCAGTGGTAAAGAATCCACCTTTCCTAGGAGATGCCACTTTGATCTCTGGGTCAGGAAGATCCCTTGGAGGAGAGCATGGCAACCCACTCCACTATTCTTGCTTGGAGAATCCCATGGACAGAGGAGCCTGGCGAGCTACAGTCTATGGGGTCACAAAGAGTCCAACAAGGCTAAAGTGACTTAGCACGCGCGCGCACACACACACACACACACCATCCCATGCACTTCCCCTCAAGAAAACCTCAGCCTAAACTTGACCATATATCCCAGAGCTAAATAAGCCTCCTTTCACCCTCCTTGCCCCTAAAGTAAGTTGAAGATCTCTTGCTGACAAGGGATAATTTTTCTTGTCTGCTTTTTTGGATGGTTAGGGCATTCCATCAGGATTCTGAGGTCCATCTGGGTAGGATTTTAATCCCAGTTTCTCCTACTCCTACTCAGTGAATAAAACTTCTACAAAGTGACCCCAATTTGCCCTTGAGACTCATGCTCTGCGGCTCAGGGAGGAGACTGCTGCCTGCTGATGAGCCTTAAGATCTCGCTGCCTTTTCCTCCCTGTCCATCAGGACCCTCTCCCTCCTGGGTGCGTGTCTGAGAGCGCTGGCTCTTCCTTCCCCACCCCCTTGCCTTCGGGTGCAGGCAGATGCATTGCTCAGATGCCCTGTGGTTCTGGGTGTTGGGCATGGTGAGAATTGGGGAGATATTGCGGTTAGTCTTTGACTCAAGCATGTTTGGTTTCCACGCAAGAAAGAAAGAAGAAAGGCAGGAGGATCTCTGAGAAGCCCGGGTCCTAGTAGGACACAGACAATGCTGATGGTTCGGATTCTATGTCAAAGACAAGGCCATGTCTGTGCCAATCCAGTTTGGGAAGGAATTTGAAACTACTTGGGTGGAAGGGAAAGACAGGGTTACCAGATTCCAAGAGAAGAGCCAGAGCTGTAGAGAAGTCCTGACTGAGGGCTCTGGTGAGCCTTTCGAGCCTGGAAAACAGGAGATGTGTGAGCTTCCCACTCACAGCAGCTCTGGGCTTCTCCGGATCACGTGTCTTCCCATGATCCTTTGCAATAGAAGCCACTCAAAGTCTCCCTGAGATCCATGAATCCGCCTTTGATTTGTCTAAGAGAGGAGGGAGGGGCAGTGGCATAAGGCAGGAAGAATGGAGCTTGACTTTTCTGAGAAAGGAAGAGCAATTTTCTCTTCATCCCCTAAGATGATGTCAAGCACTGTCTGAGAATTTAGAGGGTGGATCAGAAGACCCCCTTGGCTACAGAGAGAGTTTGAAGGCCCAGGGGTGAGTCTCCTTAAAGGTATCAGTCCCAAGGTTGTGTCCAGTTTGTGGCTCCAATCCAAGTTTGAGGAATAGAGCGTCATGCCAGCTCAGAAAACCCCACTGAGTCTGACTTGGGTGAGCAATGGCGGAGGCCTTGGTGGCTGACAGTGACACCAGCTGGTCTGTGGAGCTCTCTCTTCTCCCCTCTGCTTCTGCCTCCCGTGTGCTGTGACCACAGCAGCAAAGTGAAGCCTGGTTCTGCCTTTGGGGACCTCACTGGAGCACCCGGCCTATTTCCCTTCAAAAGACATGGCTTCCCTCTCTTGTCCATAAGTTCATTCTGCAGCGAGAAGGGCAAGGACCCAACCCCTGTAAAGCGACTTCACCACTGTCAAATATGGCCTGGTGATACTTCCTTTATAAAGCTCTGGAATGTCACTTACTTTTTTTACTCTGAAGCTCACACCAGCCTTGGTCTGTTTTGGTTCTCGTGATGTTTTAAAATTGCAGTGCAATGTGCTTTACTTCTAAGGCCTGCAACAATGGCCTTTGGCCAAAGGTCATGTGATCCTGACTCCCAGAGAGACTGATTCCTGGGGGAAGAGAGGGTGTGGGGCTGGGGGAGGGGTCCCGGGTGCTCTGGGATGAGTGACGGCTGTCTGCAGCCCTGTGCCGTGGTTCCTAGTGGCTGGACAGGCTCGGGGAAATAGTTACTGCACATGGCCAGACTCAAGGGTGTCGGGAGCAGGGAGACATGGGAAGCCCTTGAGCTTGAAGCTCAAAGGGTTTAGATTCCATTACACAGGAGACCCCTGAAACTACGAACACTGTCTTACTGCCAGGCCATCCTCAGCCCTGACCAGACAAACCGTCTCCAGGATCTTCTATTCTGCTGTCAAAGTCCAGAAAGACAAGTCCTAAAGTCTTTGTCCCATGGACCAACTAATGTAGGCCCCTCTCCCAGGACCCACCTACAAGCAATCTCAAGGAGAAGGAAAATTCCAGAATGCAGGCTAGATGCCAAGTCCAACCTGTGTATTTTGTATACATCCACATATCAGCGTTCTCTTGCTGTTAATTCTGAAAGAAAATTCATGTGAGGGAGAACTGGAGAGGAAACCTCAAAGCAATTTTTTGTCATGAGCATTAAGCCTCTGAAAAGTCACACTGGCCGAGAGGGTATAGTCAGGACCTCTGGTCACTCCCATCTGAGGACCGCAGCTCTGACCCCAGCATTTGGCATCAGAGGGAGCCAGTTGCAGAGCTGGTCAGTGAGAACTTGACTTCGGGGCTTGTGGGAGAGGCAGGTTAGAGGAGGTACCATGAATAGAGAATATATTCTGAGAATGTCCTTCCTGCGAGAATTGAAATTCTGAGTCCATGTGTGAATGACTCACAGAATCGTTCAATCTTTATGACTGTTAACTTGACATTTCCTGGTATCATCACAGGCAATTGCTGCATAGTAACTGTGATACCAAATGGACAATCTGGTCATTAAAAAGATCAGGAGTGACACCCCTGTGCATTTTCAGGATGGTATCTTAGTAATTTTAGTGGATCAACTGCTTGACCAAGTATTGCCCTACATGTATTGATCGGTTTTCTGGGAAAGCTTCAGTTTCTGCAATAGGGTTCTCTCTTCATTTGAATGTCCAACTTGTTCTTACATAAATCATGTTGTAAGGATCGAATGGGCTTCCCTGGTGGCTCAGCGATAAAGAATTTACCTGCAATTCAGGAGACATGGGTTCAATCCCTGGGTCAGGAAGATCCCCTGGAGAAGGAAGTGACAACCCACTCCAGTGTTCTTGCCTGGCAAATCCCATGGAGAGAGGATCCTGGCGGGCTACAGTTCATGGGGTTGCAGAGTCAGACATGACTTAGGTACGGAATAACAACAACAAAAGATCATGTGCTCCCCTTTTCATTGGCCTTGGAAATGCTTCCGTGGAGCCACATGAGATGCTAAGAGCCCATCAAATAACTTCGGAGAATGTTATATGGTATATAGCCAGCCTCTTAAAGATTCACCATGTTAGGACAGCAAAGGCTCTGAGAAGTCCTGCTTTAAATAACCCTTTTGATTCTACCCCTTTCTCAGTCTAATTGAACACAAACACTGGTTACTTGATACCTAAAACAGACTCAACCCACACACTCTGGGTCACACTGGGTCAGGGTGTGGGCAACAGCCTTTTTTTTTTTTTTTTTTAGTACCAAGTAGGATGTGTTAATTAACCACTGATTTCTCACATCCAGATGAACCGCCAAATCCCAACACCTCTGCACTGCATTAGGCTCCATCCCCCACTTCTGCCCTTGGCTTTGTAAGGAGGCAGACATTATTCTGGGCGCTGGTGGGTAGGTACTCTTGTGAAGCGCAGGAAACCTTCTCTGTGAGACTTCAAAAGAAAATGGTAAATCACTTCATGTAAGAGCTTAAGACTTCAACCCTAAACCTGGTCACCCTCCCAGGCGGGTGGAGGTGATGTCGTCTAGCAGTAGCAATAAAGAGCTGGCATCAGTCTCAGCCCTACCACCAGCAAAATGACGTGGGTAAGTTACCTTTCCTTGTTCCATGTTTGTCTCTAAGTTTGCTGTTCCTCAGGGTTCCCACGTGGCGCAGTGGGAAAGAATCCGCCTGCCAATGCAGGTAATGCAGGTTTGATCCCTGGGTTGGGAAGATCCCATGGAGGAGGAAATGGCAACCCACTCTAGTATTCTTGCCTGGGAAATACCATGGACAGGAGAGCCTGGTGGGCCACAGCCCTTAGGGTTGCAAAGAATCGGACAAGACAGAGCACTCACGTACAGGTTCCTCAGAGAAGAGATCTTAGCCAGACAGGAGTTCCAAATGCCATGTCCCCATGAGTCACTATTGTCTCCTGGTGGGGGACGTCTTCTGGTTCTGGGGTCTGTCTCTCTCTGCTGTGTGTCTTGATGTGTCACGTGGGAAGGGTGACCCCTGTTCCGTCCTGGAGTGCTGGGGAAGGTAGTAAGAGGGGGAGGGTGGCTGTCCTTCTGGGTGAGGGTTGGTGGATTTTTCTGGAAGAGGAAAGAAACAGATGCTTGGAGGTTAATAGACCCTCTCTGTCACAGTTGGACAGGGCCAAGCGGGGGTTCTTGGCAAGATTTTCCAACTTTGATCTCAAGAAGGCAGCTCTGCCTAACAAATAGTCTGAAATGTCAAAGAAGAAATGTTAAAGCTTGAGGGGTCGTTCTCCTGGGAGCTGCCTGGGCTGGCTAGGGAGGCAGAGGCGGAGGGAGAGAGGGACACTTGAGAATCCTTCACATAAAGATTCTGACTTGGTTCTGTGATATTTAAGAAAGAAGAAAACTCTGAATTATTTATAGCGCAAAAGATGGAAGCTGGAATGTAGAGAAGTGACCGGGCTTCATATGATAGTTCAGGATCCATCTGCCCCAGCCTTGAAATAGTAAAAACTTTTCTTACTGGTGACATGCTCTTGACCTCTCCTTATCTGTCATTATGATTACTATTATGGTTCTTTTCATTAAGATAATGCATGACTTTTGATTATGGGAGTTGGGGAGAGGTGATTTCTAGAAATGATTGTTGCAAAGAAGCAAGAGTTCTCTCTCCCTCTTAAAGGATCCGCAGCAAGTCCTTTACCTCCTCTTTCCATCCCCATCGGCTTCCAGCTTGTGCCTCTTCAAACAATGGTTGGATAGCATCTTGGGTAACAATTGGTCATGTTAATCTGGGAAGGTAGATTTCATGTGTCAGCTGTTCCATTTGAAATATGTTCCATTTGAATATCATACGCCTCTTCTAGGTGTACTGGGCCTATGAATGATACCATGTAGTCAAAACACCTAGAAACTTGGTGAGGGAGGCAAGAAAATAGCATCTATGTTATGTGAAGGGGAGGAAAGGAAGTAAAGAAATTTACAATGGGAAACTCAGAAGTGATCAAAGGACTGGTGTTAAAGCTAGAGGGAATGAATGGGGTCTTTTATCTGTTTATTTTGGCCAGTGATGTTGTTTAGATCTTAACAAAAATACTTCTGGTTGATAAGACATCCTGATTCTATTATAGCATGGGTGACTGAAAACCACTGATGGTCTCACAATTGCAGTTAAATTTAAAATTATAAGTGTCAGATGTTCTCCCTTCCTCCTTCACAAATAATACGAACATGCACTCAGTCACCCTCCCTCTAATTATTTTTGTACACCCTTGGATCTCTCAAGGATGCCAACAAACAGAGCCAGTCTTTGGACAGGGGCAGGTTGTGGGTGTTTGAGATGAGGCTAGTCCAGATGCAAATCAGATCATCAGTAAACTTCCAAACAAGCAATATTGTATTTAGGACATATTGCTTTTATTGAAAATAGTCGTACTTTTGCTTTTTTTTTTTTTTCTTTTTCTAGACTTGTTTTTTTCCACTTCGAAGAACCTAGAGAACATTTTGCAGTTAAAATGTCACAGTGACACTCCTGTTATAAAACTCTGAAAGTGTACTTATTTTTATATTCAGTAACTTACTCTACCTCTCAAAAAGATCGTCCAAATATTTTTTCCCACTCCTGATTGTCAGTGATGTAGAGGCATGACTAATATTCTTACTACAGCACAGTGGTTCTCAAATTTTCTGGTCTTGGGACCCCTCTACATTCAAACATTACAAGGACCTCAAAGAGTTTTTGTTTATGTGGGTTTTATACATCTACATTTACTGTAATTGAAATTAAAGCTGAGAAACATTGGAAAACACACACACACCACACATGCATGCACACACGCGTTGTATTTAACTATCAGAGCAAAATTTTCATCACATGTCAGAAAATCACTGGAAAAACTCCATGCATACCTGTGAGAGCAAGTAAACAAAAGTAAACAGACCATCTTAGTATTCCTAGGAAAATAGTTTTGACAGGTGGATCTCCTGAGAGGGTCTCAGGGCCAACCAGGGGTATTTGGCCCATGTTTTTAGACCTGCTGCTCTAGGGAAAACTGAAGAATGAGCAGATTCTGAAACCGAGTCTATGTTCCCTTGGTACCAGTGAAAGGAATCAGTCACGCACTTTGCTCCAAGTGTCAGGCTCCATCATAACCTCATTTCTTCATGCAAACATCACCAACTGTCCCTTAAGTGCTGACCCAAACCTAACTGGACATAACCATGTTCAGTTGCAAGAAACGTGGGAATCATACAAAAAGGAATTCATCTATTATAAAGAAAACTATAAGGCTGGGTGTGTGCTTGCTCTGCAGAAGAAACATGGGCTTGATGCAGCTATAAACATTATTGGCTGATTGAAGAAACTCAGCATAAACAAGGTTTGCAAAATCCCATTGGTGAGGACAGGGAGAATGAATGTCAGGGGGATGAAGAGCTTTTGTAATCAGTACCTTGCAGGTCAGAAGTCTCACCATGTGTATCACAGCCCTCACTGTGCATCGGTTTTGGTTTGTGTAAGGAACACATGGGGCTTAGCAGTGTTCTACAAGGCCCCTTAGGAGTGTCTATTTAAGTTTAGAGTCCCTGGCCCCTCCTTCATTCTCCTAACCAGGGCCACTTTGGTAGAGAAAGATTGGCCCATGAAATGGTCCTTATGTCTTAAGGAGCCTCCTTGGGTCAGCTCTGTGCATCCATTAGGCAGAAGAAGCTGTCCCATCCTTGGGGTCCTGGGCTCATGACAGAGGTCGTGCCTCCTATCATTTTTATCTTTTTACCCCAGATATATCATTTATACTCTGGAGATCAAGAACAGCTCTCAGCTTGTTCTGAGGAGTTCTTTGTTCCCAATATTTCACAATCCTCACCAGGAAAATGAGGTCTTTCAAGAATGCCTCTGAGATCATGAGCAGATGTTGGTTCATTCACTCATCCCTCAGTTATTGCATACCTGCTCTCTGCCATGAACTCTGCCACTAAGTGAAGCAGTTGTGTTTCCTTCACTCCACAGCTTCAGGGTCTATTGAGCTGGTTCTCACGGCAGGGGTGACTTGTCCCCCAGAGACTTTGGTTGTCACGACTAAGGGTAGATGCTACAGACAGCCCCAGAGCAAAGAATTATCTGGCCTAAAAATGTCCGTAGTGCCAAGGTCAAGAAAATCCAATCTAGTGAGAATATGGATCAGCATCCCTTAATCTTGGACAAGAGGGTTTTCATACTTTTCAGGCTCTTCCTTCAGCTTCCAGGACTCCAAGGGTTATGGAACCACAACCTCCATCTTATGCCAATTCTACGTAAAGTCTTAGTTGCCTACACCAGAATTCCTTACCCCAATGGCCCTTAGCCCACTTCCAGGACATGTGCAGACCTCTTTGTCTGTCTTTTCTCCTAAGGATGGGCTGCACTACAGATGTGTGCCTGATAAAGCCTGAGTGGGTCAAGGGCCTGCTGTTTGGGGCAGAGGGGAGGGTATGTGTGGAGTGGTTCAGGTCGGGTGTGCCTGGAGCCTCCTTTGCTGTGAGATTGAAAGGGGGAGCAAGCCGGGGTCTTGCTCTCTGGCACCGCATGTCCCATCTCACAATTCCAGGGAGACCAAGGCATCTAAATTTGTGTCTGGTTCTTCAGGTCATTCTGAAAATATATTTAGAGGAAGATAAGATGTCCCTTATTTAACAGTGTGCTGACTTGATTTGTGCTTCCCTGTGGCTCAGATGGTAAAGAATCTGCCTCCAGTGCAGGAGACCTGGGCTCAATGCCTGAGTTAGGAAGATCCCCTGGAGAAGGAAATGGTAACCCTCTCCAGTATTCTTGCCCGGAAAACCCCATGGATAGAGGAGCCTGGCGGGCTACAGTCCAGGGGGTCACAAAGAGTCAAACATGACTGAGCAACTAGCATTAGCTTAGCTCAATTTATGATTTCCAACTTTTTGAACATGTGAGATGTGGGCTTCTAATTATTCTCTTGTCCCAAGTCCTGCAAATATAAGGGACAGGGCTTGTGCAGACAAGTGAGTAATTATGAAGCAATATGATGAAATTGTGCATGAGGTAAGCAGAGAGGAAGGACACTTAGTTCCTAAGTGTAGCTCTGGAAAATACTGAATCATGACATCTGTTTGCAGCTGTATAAATAGAAATGGCAGTTCGGGGAACCCACAGTCAGGATGATCAGTTCACACTTCCAGTGTTCCATTGTTTGGAGAAATGTCTGTCTCTTTGAGTCTTAGGAAGTCTGATGCCTTTGCCACACAGATAAATACTATGGCCCTTTGGCCACCTCGAGCTGTTCAAGTCAGGTGTTCTTCCTACTGGACCATCTCCACGCTGGGGCAGAGCTCATATAGTGTCAAGCCCTTGTCAGGTTGCCATGGAGACTGATCTCCAGGTCTCCAAAATTGATTTGTATTTATTGGGGATCTGCAGTTTTCTGGATGCTGTGACCAGCATTAAACAGAGAGAGAGAGAGAGAGGGATGCCCTCCCCCTCCCCTATTTGTGGCCTACTGGGAAGATATCTTTCTGCAACAGAGAGGTTGGAGAAATTGAATAGGAAGGATTTTTTTTTTCTTCCAATAACATTGTGCTTTTTTTCTGATTACAAAAGTAATTTATATTCAGAGTAGACAATTTGTTGAAATACAGAAAAGCACACAAACACATAAATTATCCACCATCCCATCACCTAGAGACAACACTGTTAACATTTTAGCTTTCTGCCTTTCTAATCTTTTTTCTGTTCTTATTTAATTATTTAACAGAATCAAATCATTCTATGTGCACATGCACGCACACGCCCATTGCTTTGCTACTTCCTTCCTTATAAGATTGCTTCATGTGCTGTTTAATCTTTTGTGATATCAAAGAATTTTTTTACAGATAACCTATTCACATGGTTAAAACACACACACACATGCCCACACAACTTGTACATGAATGTTCATAGCAGCATTTTTCAAAATAGCCCCAAAGTAGGAACAACCCAGATGTGTATCAGCTGATGAGAAATGAAGTATGGGATAAACAAATGATGAAATACTAGTCAATAATAGAAACGGATGAAGTGCTGGTATGTGTTACATGAAGGAACACTGGAAACAATATGCTAAGTAATAAAAGAAGCAGGACATGAAAGACCTTGTTTTATATGATGCCATTTCCCATGAAATGTCCAGAAGAGGCAAATCTATGTAGACAAGAAGACAACAAGTGGTTGCCTAAGGCTGGGGCTGGGAATGAGGATTACTTGTTAATGAACCCAAGAGATCTAATTGGAGTGATGAAACTGTATTTAATACTGAAATTGAATTACGGTGATGGTTGTACCATTGGTAAAAATATTTGAATTTTACATTAAGATGGGTGAGTTTTCAATGCTATATTTAAAATGGATACCCAACAAGGACCTACTATATAGCACAGGGAACTCTGCTGCCTGGATGGGAGGGGAGTTTGGAGAATGGATACATGTGTATGTATGGCTGAGTCCCTTTGCTGTAACCCTGAACCTATCACCACTTTGTTAATCAGCTATATTCCAATACAAAATAATAAGTAAATTAAATGGGTGAGTTTTATGGTACATGAACAACACCTCAATAAAATTTACCTATTTATACATAAATATATATGTAAAAGGAAGGTGATACATATGACATATATAATAAGTATGTGTTATATATTGATGTAAAATACAGATTTTATATATAAAATTTATTAAGTTATTGTGTACCTCAGTTATTATATATAATAAGTATTTTATATTATCTATATAGGGTTTCCTTGGCGGCTCAGCTGGTAAAGAATCCACATAACACATGTATATATAAATTCTTCCTATACCTGTCCCTCATCTGCAGGTTCTTTATCTACCACCACCATCACCACACATGTAACCACTGTCATTGTGTGTCCTTATGAATTATATCCAAACAAATTATATATGAAAGTGAAGTCGCTCAGTCGTGTCCGACTCTTTGTGACCCTGTGGACTGTAGCCCACCAGGCTCCTCTGTCCATGGGATTCTCCAGGCAAGAATACTGGAGTGGGCTGCCATTTCCTTCTCCAGGGGATCTTCCTGATCCAGGGTTTGAACCCAGGTCTCCCGCATTGCAGGCAGATGCTTTAACCTCTGAGCTACTAGGGAAGCCCAATATAAATATGCAGTTTTGTTTTTCCTCCACTTTGCACATGTAAAAGCATATGACATATATTATTATGTTCTTATTAGTAGTCTCCCTGACAGTTCCTGGAGCTCTGAGAGAAATTCCTCATTCTTCTCTTGTTAGAGATACATACTATTTCCTTGCATAGATATATCCCAATTCATTGAATGTCTCTACAAAACTTTGCTTTTATAAGTAACTTTAGTGGATTGATCATAAATGTAATAAACCTAAATGAATGTGGCTGAACACAAATACAACATTAATACAGGAACAAATAACCCCCACAGGCTATTTGGTATACCTGTTTTACACATATAACCCGTGTTTGGTTATACCAGTGTGTACCCTCTGTAATATATAAGAATGAGATTCTCTGCAGCCTCAGTAAATACAGGGTCACAGCATGATTTTTAATGGCTGGGTAATTTTCCAACAGAGAAATTTAAGAAGCAGAGACATCACTTTGTCAACAAAGGTCCATCTAGTCAAGGCTATGGTTTTTCCAGTGGTCATGTATGGGTATGAGAGTTGGACTATAAAGAAAGCTGAGTGCAAAAGAATTGATGCTTTTGAACTGTGGTGTTGGAGAAGACTCTTGAGAGTCCCTTGGACTGCAAGGAGATCCAAACAGTCCATCCTAAAGGAGATCAGTCCTGGGTGTTCATTGGAAGGACTGATGCTGAAGCTGAAGCGCCAATACTTTGGCCACCTCACATGAAGAGTTGACTCATTAGAAAAGACCCTGATGCTGGGAAAGATTGAGGGCAGGAAGAGAAAGGGACGACAGAGGATGAGATGATTGGATGGCATCACCGACTCAATGGACATGCGTTTGGGCGGACTCCGGGAGTTGGTGATGGACAGGGAGGCCTGGCGTGCTGTGGTTCATGGGGTCGCAAAGAGTCGGACACGACTGAGCGACTGAACTGAACTGAATTTTCCTCTGTGTATATATACCATATATTTTTTTAAAGTATTGGCACACCTGTATTATTTCGTATTGTTTTTCTTTTCTTATGGATAACACTGTAGGCTTTTCTACTTTTGGTAGCCAGGCTGAATGAGGGAGACGGCTGAGCGGCAGCGCCTACTAGAGGCGCTGTGTGTCATTGCATCCCGGCCTCGTGGACCACTGCAGACACCCCTGGGTATTTAGGGGCTCCCCAAGCAGGTAGCCAGAGGGCTCTCTGTATAGACAGCTCTTCTCTTAACTTAGGGAAAATTACCTTCTTCTGCAATATGATGTCTTCAGAGCCCAGGATACAAACTTGGGGAGTGGAGGGGTCATTACCTTTTCCTGGGTAACTTGGAAGTGCTGCCAATATTTCCATAACATTGTTCAAATGGCTCTTCTGGCCAGAGTCTTGCCACATTTTGGGTTTGGGAATTCAGAGCTGCACAGTCCAGAAATGTTAATGGGATTCTGAGCGAAGCCTCTAATCTCTTATGTCGTACAGATGGCTGACCAAGCGTGGCGGCTTGACTTTCTCAAGGTCAGGGTGAAGGTTGGGAGGCAGTCCCCTTGTATCCTGACCTCTTGCCCCGACCTTTAAGCAGGTTACCTCCTGGGAACGTACTGAATTGGGGCATGGCAGTAGAAATTGAAGCTGGCTGCAAGAAAAAGCCACAGACAATTTGAAGTGAGACGTTTCCTGCCAACCCGGCGATCTGGCTCCAGGCAAAAGAGAGGTCCAAACTGGAGAGAAGGCAACCAGCTGGAGCAGATTCAAGGAAATAGCAATAGGAAAGATGAAGGGGTGGAGAGATTGATCGTGAGATTATCTAAATCTGCAGCTTTGGAGGCCAAGCGATAGCCATGTTTTCTCTGTGGTAACTCTCAGTTGTGACAGCAAAGTGCATGGTGAGTTTCCAACAGGACCCCTCCTCTTTTCCTAAAAGGGCCCTTAGTGTCCCTCTGGGGTGGGCATGGAACAGAAACTGACCAGGAGGTGAAACTGGCTCTTCTCTCTTCTGAATCCTGGGCTCTTGTGTGCTGGAGAGGAGGTCCTGGGGAAAGGAAGGATACGTGAACAGCCCAGCAGATGGTGTAGAAAGAACCCAAACATATGGGGCACAGACAAGCATAAGGGGGTGATATTAAAGACTGAGATTGAGTGGCAACAGGGAAGGGAGAAAAAAAAGCAGGCCTGGGAGGAGCATTGAAGTCGAGACCAAGGAGCACAATTAGGTTTGTGTTACTTCCTACAGCCCGAGCAAGCTGTTTGTGGGTCATCTGTTAGCGGCGGCTGCCAAGGTGCCATGTGTATTCCAGGATCCCTGGGTGCTGGTCTTCCCTATATGCCAGGCCGAGGGAGGGACCGTGGATGCCAGCTCTGGAAGCCCACTCGGGCATGTGTGACGCACCATATGAGGCTCTCTGGCATCACCCCAGAAGCCAGGCTAGCTGAGAATCAAGGAAGTACAGCCTGGGAAGGACCTCTTGAGAGCCTGCCCATCTCCCTCCCTGCAGCAGGATTGCAAAGACGCAGTCGCAGGCAATTGGAGCAGCAGGGGACCACTGATGCCCATGTCAAAGGGGACCTGGTGGCCTCACTTATGTAAAAATAAATGTCCACTCCCTGTTTATTTCATTCAGTCATGTCCTCGGCAGGACCTATTCCAGCCCAGGAAGCAGAGAACACGGTGGTCACCCAGAAATCAGCCCTGCCATGGCAGCCATCTCACTCCGGCTCACTTCCTGCCTGCTTAATCCCACCCCCCCACCTCAACCCTCCCACCCTCCACCCCACTGCCCCACTCCCCCCCACACCACCCCACCCTTCCCCAGGACCTGCTGCAGCTGGTGTGCCCATCTGCTAAAGCTACAGCACCCAGAATAGTGGGTGCTTATAAACAGTTGTTCAGTTTTCCAAAGTTATTAACCAAGTCGTTAATTAAATGCTCCTTGCTTTTGAAAGATCTCCCAGGAAGGAGTATTTCCAGTTTCCCTGGAAGTCCACCCATGCAACTCACTGAGAACTTTTCCGACACAGATTCTCTTAATGATATTCTGAGATTGAATGAGTATCTAAACTTAATTTGAAGCACAGGGCTATGTGTCAGGGTGGGCTTCCCAGGTGGTGCTGGTGGTAAAGAACCCGTTTGCCAATGCAGGAGACATAAGAGACCTAGGTTCAATCTCTGGGTCAAGAAGATCCCCTGGAGAAGGGAATGGCTACCCACTCTAGTATTCTTGCCTGGAGAATCCCATGGACAGAGGAGCCTGGTGGGTTACAGCCCAGAGGGTCGCAAAGAGTTGGACATAACTAAAGCGACTTAGCACCCATGCATCAGGATGGCAAACAGGATTCAGATCTAGTTACTGCTTTGTAGGGAGATGGCCATGCAGAGTGAGATCATTCATGTTGCTATAAGTCTGTGTGTGCTCTCTGCTTCCTGGGATTTCATAATCCTGATCATATCCGAGTCTGACAAGATAAGTGAGTGCTTCTAGTCAAGTGCAAAGTAACTATTGATGAGAGAGCTTAGGTGAGATGTGTTCAGACTCTAAAGGACTTGAGATTCATCTGCACCTGATGTCATGAACTGACTCAATGGAAAAGACCCTGATGCTGGGAAAGATTGAAGACAGGAGGAAAAGGGCATGACAAAGGATGAGATGGTTGGATGGCATCACTGACTCAATGGGCATGAGTTTGAGCAAGCTCTGGGAGTTGGTGATGGACAGGGAAGCCTGGTTTGCTGTAGTCCATGGGGTCACAGAGTCAGACACAACTGAACGAGTGAACTAAACTGTATTGAATGAGGACTAATAAAAAAACTGTTGGATTTGGCTATCAGGAGATCACCATGACTTTGTGACAGGTTGGGGAGTGAAGTGGTAAAAGGAAGCGCTCGAGAAATAAATAGGGAGCTGAAAGTAGGTAGGCAGCATGAGTAGGTAGATCAATGAGTCTGGTGATGAAGGGGCGGCAGATAGCAGAAATTTCTAGGGGAGGTAGGGTCAAAGAATGCTTTTTATTAGGTTGGAGGAGACCTTATCTTGTTTCTTGTCTAAGAAGTCATTGAAAAGGAGAGATTTATAGTATTGAACAGAGTTAAGTACTAGATGGAACAATGTCCAAAAATTAAATGGGGAAAACTGAAGATGAGAGCTTAGATGGAGAGGTTATTCTTGGTGGAAAAAAAAAACAAAAACAACTACCAATTCATTTAAAACAAGAGTGAAAAATAAAAATGAGATAAGTAGAATTGCAGGGGGGAGTTGAGGGAATTTCTTTTTGTTTTTTTGGTGAAGCAGAGAACAAAGTCACTGAGAATGTGTTTGTTGGTTTATGCTGGGAAAGTTTTTCTGTGGTTCCCCTGAAAGGAGTCTTGTTTGGGATGGTGACCCAGATATTGACGAACTTCTATTCATAAGGGAATGCAAAATTGCTGTGATTTCCACTACTGTGAGTCTTGGTTGAAATCAGTTTCTATGCACATTTGATTTTGGCTGCATCGTAGCCAGATCTGGGGGCTGCCTAGTAGGGTGCAACCTGGGAAGTGCAGTAGACAAATTCCTTCATCCTCATCTCCCACCCTGCTGAGGATTCAGCTTGGCAGCCATGGCAGAATATGCTGCCCCATATAAGAACGCCTACCCTGAGTCCTGGAGATGGAATGAGGTTACATGCCTGGCCTCAGCCTAGCATTATCCTTGTAAAGGTTCATGGAACCCACCTAATTGCAAGGCCGTTTAGGACTTTCCAGTTGCAGAAATGACCCTTTTCCAGTCTGTGTCAGTGGTTTAATGAATTAATTCTGTGACCCTGGGTAGAGGCCTTCAGGTTGAGGAGAAGCTGGGGTTTCCGTGGAGATGGAGACCTGGGGTTCTGCTCTTCAGTAATCTTGACATTCTTGTGTTTTCTGGTGGAATCTACCCTCAGATGACCGAGGTCTTAAGCTTTAACTCAGAGCCGGGAGTGCCCTCCTCCTGGGAATTGTCCTGATTTAATAACTAGCTCGTCCGCCTTCGTTTCTGAATTTGGTTCTGCTGAAGCTGCAGCCACCATGGATGGTGCTGGATTCTCAATGGAGATTTTCAGAGTCATGGGAGCCTATGGAATAATGAGAATAAAACCCACTCAGGTGGTCAGTGGTCCATCCCTTGATCTGCTGGGGCATGGTTCTGCTGGAAACCCAGCCTAGCTCTCGTGGGGCTGGGGAGTTCCACTGGGGAGACCAGTTGACAAGCAGATGAATAAGTCAGTAATCCAGCTCTCCTGTGGCGGCAGTGCTGTGCATGAAAGTTTAAACACTGTCCTGTGATAGAAGAGGCCCCTTGCAGTTGAATGGTTGGAAAGTCAGCATTCGGGGACAGGTAGTCAGGGCTATCAAGGCTCTGTCAAGACTATAAGGTGGCACTGAGTTAGGCACATGTGAGAAGAGAAGGAAGGGTGGTGGGGATGGCTGGAGGGGGTGCAGGAGGGGCCAGTGATGCTGTTGGAGGCTGAGCTGGATCAGGTCCCATAAGCAATGATGAAATGAGTTTGGCTTTCATCCTAAACTCAGATTTAAAGTAGGGAAGATGTAGCAATTTTTTCTTTTAACTTTTATTGGAGTAGAGGTCCTCTACAATGTTGCGATAGTTTCTATTGTAGAGCAAAGTGAGTCAGCAGAGTAATACATGCACATCCTCTTTTGTTTGGACTTCCTGCTCATTTAGGTCACCCTTCCTGCTCATTTAGGTCACCACAGAACACGGAGTAGAGTTCCCTGTGCTGTGTGGCAGGTTCTCATTAGTTATCTACTTATACATAGTAGTGTATATACATTAATCACGATCTCCCAGTTCACCCCACGCCCCCCGCCCCATCCCCGTTCCCCTTTGGTGTCCATACATTTTTCCTCTGTGTCTGTGTCTCTATTTCTATTTTGCTACTTGACTTTTTACTGAAGATGACTCTGGCTGATGGACTGGCTTCCAGAATGGGGATGAGGGATGACATTGAGGGATGGGAGAAGAACAGAAGCTCAGGTTAGCAGGCTGCTGCTCAGGTGAGGATGGAAGATGGTGGCAGCCAGATGGGAAGAAGTCCAGCCACGGGGGACGAGGACAGGTTTGAGAAATGTTTGGAGGCTGGGGTCAGTACGATTTATTGCTGGGTTTGGAAACCTGGTGGATTAGGGGCTTGTACCACTGAATGATTGGGAATGCCATTTCCTACACTGGAGAAAATTGAGGTCTTGGGCAGGGATGGGGTAAAATGTGAGCATTCTCTTCTGGCACCGCGCTGTGCCAAACAGCACTAGACATCCTGAGAGGTCAGGTAGGGATTCGGACAATGAAGATGATTTTACAAGCCAGGTGACAGCTGAGCATCCTTCACGTGAAACTGTTGCAGCCCCAACCCACATATGCATTCCACCACTTCCTCCAGGGATGCCCAGGGTTGGGATAGGCTGAGCATGTCCTCTCATAAAGGCTTCCAAGTTCCTGCTTTCAGGATGGGTGGGTTTACAGACCTGCCTCAGCGAGCCAGTGCTGGCTCCTTGGAAGGAAATCTATGACAAACCTACATAGCATATTTTAATTTACTTATTTATTTTAATTGGAGGCTAATTACTTTACAATGCTGCAGTGTTTTTTGCCATACACGGACATGAATCAGCCACGGGTGTACATGTGTCCCCCATCCTGAACCCCCTCCCACCTCCTCCCCTCCCATCCTTTAGGTTGTCCCAGTGCACCGGCTTTGAGTGCTCTGTTTCATGCGTGGAACTTGGACTGGTTATCTATTTCACATACGGTAATATACATGTTTCAATGCTATTCCCTCAAACCATCCCACCCTCACCTTCTCCCGACAGCATATTTTAAAGCAGAGATATTACATTGCCGACAAATGTCTGTATAGTCAAAACTACGGTTTTCATGTGTGGATGTGAGAGTTGGACCATAAAGAAGGCTGAGTGCTGAAGAATTGATGCTTTCAAATTGTGTTGCTGGAGAAACCTCTTGAGAGTCCCTTGGACAGCAATGAGATCAACCAGTCAATCCTAAAGAAAATCAACCCTGAATATTCATTAGAAGGACTGCTGCTGAAGCTGGAACTCCACTACTTTGGCCACCTGATGGGAAGAGCCCACTCACTGGAAAAGATCCTGATGCTGGGAGAGATTGAAAGCAGGAGAAGGGGACAACAGAGGATGAGATGGTTAGATGGCATCTCTGACTCAATGGACCTGAATTTGAGTAAATTCCAGGAGTTGGTGAAGGACAGGAAAGCCTGGTATGCTGCAGTCCATGGAGTCACAGACACAACTTAGGGACTGAACAACAAAAACTCAGCAGCCCCATGAACCACTGTCCTCCTGAATCTTTATCCCCGTATGTGAGATGTGCCTTTCATTCAGTGTCTTATCCTCAGATCATCATGGAGAGTGACTTTTGCTATAGTTTTGATGTTACATGAGAAGGTTATATGGAAGCAATACAAATGAATGAATATTCAATCCTAGACACTTCTGTTCCTAAATGACCCTCTGGCCACCTGGCCACTTCCAAGCTGCTAGGATCCCTCTTTTCCTCCGTCAGGTTCTCCTTGCTCGCCTCCTCCCAGGGAAATCCAAGCACCACACTTCAATGTCCAGGGCAGTTTGGTTCTTTCCTTACTCAGCTCTGAGCCTACTTTTGCAATTACATAGGCTGATTAATGTGCTCTGTTAAACAATGGGCCAACTACTTCTTGTCCAACTTCTAGCAGTAGGGAGAACTAGCAGGGGCCTAAAGTATTTCGGTCTTCTTTCACAGTCTCTGAGAGGCAAAGGAAGCAGTAAGATTCATTTTTTGATTGCATGAACTGTGTCACCCCTTCTTAAAAAACTCAGTGACTATGGTTGGATGAGACGTAAACACTGACTTGTGTGTTAACCCAGGAGCAACCCAGTCATGACCATGTACCAAGAAATCCTTTTGTTCCAATGGTTCTGCTGAATGAATTCTCTATGTGAACTCATTTAATCTTACAACAACACTGTGGTACAGGTTCTCTTATTAGCCCATTTCACGGATGAGGAAATTGAGCCTCAGAATGACAATATGGTTAGGGAAAGCTGGGTTTGAATTAAGTCTAACTACCTCATCTTTTTTCCAATTGAAGTATAATTGATTTATAATATTGTGTTAGTTTGAAGTGTACAGCCAAGCAATTCAGTTATACATATATATGTTGACTAAAATAGATGCCCAACATGAGAGTTGCAGGTTAAATTTCATTTGGGGCCAAATGAGGACTGCAGCCTGGGAAGCAGCACCTCAGATAGCTCTGAGAGACTGCTCCAAAGGGGCCGTGGGGGAAGGTCAATATATAAAATTTTGGTGAAGGAAGAGTTCAAAGCAATCAGGTGCTTGCTTTACAAAAGGTTTTCTGCTAGTCCTGAGAAGGTGATGTCATCATGAAGGGATTTAGTGCTTTTCTAGTTGTGAGGAGATCCAAGGATTGGGATTATGATATCAGTTCCTGCCACCAGATTCCCTGGAGCACAGAGTGCCTCACCCCACCCTGAACTCCCTCAGTGGGTGTTGAAAGTCAGTTGCAGGCAAATGCTCTCAGCAAGTGCCAATTTGTAGTTGACATATACATATGCTTCCCTGGTGACTCAGTGACAAAGAATCTGCCTGCCAAGCAGGAGACCTGGGTTCAACCCCTCCGTTGGGAAGATCCCCTGGAGAAGGAAATGGTATCCCACTTCGGTATTCTTGCCTGGAGAATCCCAGGGATGGAGAGCCTGGGGGTTGGCTACAGTCCATGGGGTCACAGAGAGTCAGACATGACTGAGCAACTAAAAAGCAGAGGCAACGCATGCATATGCATGTATCTAAATTCTTTTTAAAAAATTCCTTTCTATTATAATTTATAGGAAGATACTGAATCTAGTTCCCTGTGCCATGCAGTGACTCTTTTGTTGTTTATCTATTATATATATGATGGTGTGCATCTGTTAATTCCATTCTCCCAATTTATTTATTCATCCTCCAAGAAACTGGGCTTCCCTGGTAGCTCAGCTGGTGAAGAATCTGCCTGCAATGCAGGAGACCTGGGTTCGATCCCTGGGTTGGGAAGATCCCCTGGAGAAGGGAAAGGTTATCCAGTCCAGTATTCTGGCCTGGAGAACCCCATGGACTATGCAAAAAGTCAGACACAACTCAACGACTTTCACTTTCCATGAAACCACTAATGCCCCTATACAAGTAGGGTGCTGCAGTGGGGCTGTGGTCATTCTTATGATGAAGGTCTTGAGGAAGGGGACAATGCTGACAGTGATGATAGCTGACGTTTAATGATGCTTGCCTAATTTAGGGTACTTTTCTAATTATTTTGCACATACTAACATATTTATACTCAGAACAGTTCTATGAGGCAGGCACTATTGTACACAATTTTTCTTTCTTTTTTTGGCCATGACTTTTGGCATGCAGGATCTTAGTTCCCTGACCCGGTATTGAACCCATGTCTCCTGCGACTGGGAGAGCAGAGGCTTAATAAAAATCAGACTACCAAGGAAGTCCTAGTATATCCAAACTTTTTATAGATAAAGAAACTGAGGCCCAGAGAAGCTAAGTAACCTTCCTGAGATTACAGAGGAAAATGGTTGGTATAGGCTGAATTTGATCCTCACCAGTCTGGTTCCTCAGTCACGTAGACCGTAGTGGGTCGGAGCCAAGCAGGTCAGATAAGGAAGCATGAAACCCTCCCCTCTGGCCCAGCAGTGGGAGATTTCTCGGCGCAGCCAGAGGATTGAGATGCGGTGAGCAGAGCAAGGCCAGCTTTCCTGAGCAGCTTTCCTCTAAACGGCCTCCGCTCACCCAACTAAATCACAGAGAGGAATCATTTGTAAGTACCTGGAGTAACTTGCAGCATGTTATTTGGGCATTTTTATTGCTATTGTTGGAGGTTGACAGAACTAGAACATTTTCTCTCAGACTGTCGGTAAAAGTCATTTTTACATGTATTTTCACAGTTTTACAAGAAGAAATTCAGGCTCAGAGAGAGTCAGTGGTTTTTCTACACAGTCTTCCCTGATCCCTCTAGACCTGGTTAGATGCACCTTCCAGGTGCTCCAGGAGTCTTCTCCTTACACCTACCAACCCCTGCCCATTCGTGGGGCTCATTGCTCTGTTGGACTTGGCCGTGACTTGGCCCTCTTGACTCTAGATTCATGGACTCCTGGAGACCCAGGACAGTCTTTTGTCCCCAACTGTGTCCCCAGCACATAGGGGAACACACTGTAACTTTTTAAAGAACTTGTATTTTTTTTCTTTTTTTTTTTTTTAGAGTACTGAGAAGCTCTGTTGGCAAAGAATCTGCCTGCAATGTGGGAGATTTGGGAGATGCAGTAGGCATGGGTTCGATCCCTGGGTAGGGAAGATCCCCTGGAGGAGGACACAGCAACCAACTCCAGTATTCTTGCCTGGAGAATCCCACGGACAGAGGAGCCTGGTGGGCTACAGTCCATAGAGCTGCAAAGAGTCGGACATGACAGAAGCAATTTAGCATGCACGCACTCCTTCTTTTCAGTGTAGATCACCACCATGATGGGGGCTAGGGTGGATCAGTGGTTGTACTTGCTGGGTAGGTTTGGAGCAAGCGTTACTTACAGGCTCTATGGTGGATGGACATTTTCTAACATAGAAATATGCTCTTTTTAGCCAGGACCCAGACACAGAGTCACTCACTGGCCTGTGTCCCTTTCAGTCATGCATATGGCTCCATAAGCCAGTGCAGAGGCTACTCCAAGTGATTTCTACCTACTGTGAGCTTATCAAGAGTCGACTGCTGGTTTCCAGCTTCCTTATGCCTTTCCATGTCATCAGACCCTCCTGACAGCAGATAACAAAAAGCTTCCATCAGTCAAGCAAAGGGCGCTTTTGGAAGGTGTCTGGCCTGGAGCTATTAGTGTTCTCCAGCTGAAAGTGGCAGGCAGAGGCTTCTGCAGAAAAGTCCCTGTTTGAGGTGGGCTGCTGGAGTAGGCATGTTCTTAGAGAAGGGAGGACTTTTCAGACCATCCCTCTGTGTGTGTGAGTGCCAGGGTGAGTGAGCGTGTGCAAGGCAGCCCAAACTGAGCAGTCTTGGCTAAGAGAGCAGAAATGGATCTCAGCCTAGTGCTCACTAGATGCCTGGTGCTCTGCTAAGAGGTTTGTAGACTGGTACTACCTCATTTGTTTACAAAGATCGAAGGTGGATCACACTTACCAGATGAGGATGTCCGGTGTCCCACAGCTAGTCCGTAGCAGAATTGGGTATATCTAATGAACATGGGTGCCTCTAACCACCATAAGGAGTGCTTCTCCATCCTTTGCCCTTTCGACTCCCACAGGACCAGAAACCTGCACTGTCTCACAGGTTTATTCTCCTGACCACACTCATGGGAAATCTATTCCCACACTCCTAGGAAATTGCACACGAGCAATGAAAAGATTTATATATAAAAAATCAGACCCCTCGAGAGCATTGTAGCCATCAGAAACTTATGAATGCACTTATAAGTGGTTTTATTTATTAATCTGTTGACTTTGAACATTCACGAAATGAAAGCAGAACAGACAGTGTACTAGGTGAAGAACATGACATAGCTTTTCACACATGTTAAATTAGTCATTATGGGCACTGCACAACAAATTCGATTTATCAAACTGATCTGTTAGAAACTTTTTGAGGGAATTTCCTCATTTCAGTGAGACATTTATCAAGTGGTTTTGCTCTTTTGCAGATAGCTTTTTTTTTTTTTATGACCAGTCTTCCATCCAAAATTTAATTCCTTCCTGATTTTATAACATGGATTTCCTAAATCGTTTTTCCTGAGTCATGACCTGGAGTAACTGGATATTCATGTGTGTTTGATCCAAAATCTCACAGATGAGTAAAAGTTATACAGGATGACATCCACGTGTAATTGACAAAAGACACATTTGCAAGAAAGGGCCATAGCTGCCTGGCCTTTCAGCTTCTGTCCTTTGTTTGTGCTGAAAATGAGGAAATGGGCAAGTTCTCAGAGAAGAGACATACGGGGAAAGGGTCAAAGAGCTAGTGTGGGAAACATCTGATCTCAAATAATCCCTCTGCCAGCAGTCAGTGGAGCCGGGAGGGGCTGTGCAGAGGGAGCCCTGCTCACAGTCTGGCCTCTCAGAGAGCTGGTGGGAGGGGACAGAAGCCCAGGCCTTTGGACCCGGCTTGAACCTCACACCGTGGAGGTTCAGGAGCCCTTCTCATTTGCCTGGGGAGCCTGAAGTGGAGATCTAGTTCGGAGAGAAAGAAAGCACATAAGTGCACACACACGCATACATGCACACACACACATGCACACACACACATGCACACACACACATGCACACACACTGAAAAGGTCACACAGGAGCAGAGCGGCTGCACAAGTGGTGAAGAGCAGGCCAACAATGAAGACCAATAACCCACAAGGAGAAGGAGCAGGCGGGCAGGGGTTAGGAAGAACCTGTTCTCAAAGAACAAGAAAGGAGTGGTGAGGATCAGGAGGGCGGTCGCAGCACTCCCTGTGAAGGCACCCACAGTAGACAGAGAATGTGTAGATGTTGCCACATCAAGCAAAATTCTCCTACAGAAAATGAGGAGACTGTCTCCCAGCCTGATGGGTAGGGGGAGTTGGGGTCCACTTGCAGGGGATGGGAATATGGCATCTCGCAAGGCTCCTGAGTGTATCTAATGTGAATTCCTGAGGCTGATGCTTTTGGGGGACACCCAAGGGTGTCCAGGGGGCTTTCCAGTTGACATTTGTGATAAAGAACCTGCTTGCCAATGCAGGGGATGCCGTTTTGATCCCTGGGTCCGGAAGATCCCCTGGAGCAGGAAATGGCAACCCACTCCAATATTCTTGCCTGGAAAATTCCATGGACAGGGGAGCCTGGCGGGCTATAGTTTATGGGGTCGCAAAGAGTCAGACATGACTGAGCACACACGGCCATCCAGAGATGGCTATCCAGAGTGGGCAGTGAGAGTTGCCCATTTGTCAGTGACACCGGTCTGCGGTCTCTGATATTCAGTGAGGTCTCTCCTCTCCTGATTTTCCACTGACGTTAGTCCTGACAGTCCCCCACCTTCAGGAATCTTCCAAAGGATTGGTAAGGAAAAAATAATATCTACATTGTTCAAAGCCCACGCTTCTCTCCAACTCCATTTCCTTGGGTGCTAGGAGAACTAGAAAGAATGGTCTTCTGATCCAAGGTACCATCTGAGGGTTTGCTGATAGCTTTAGGCAGCACACTCAGTGAACTTGATGAGATCTAGTCTGAGCTGCCAAGTCCGTGGAGGGATTCCAGGGGTCAGGCATGGCACTCAGACTTCCAGAGATAAAATTTAAACTTTATCTCTCTTTTTTTTCTTGCAAATTGTAGGGTAGGAGGAGGTTCAGGAGACAGGCCAGGAAACCGCCGGCCAGTGCGTTTAACATCTGGTGTGGGGGAGCTCTTGGAAGTCTGCTCAGAGGATGTGGTGGGAAAACACCTGGCGGGCGAGCCGGCTTCCACACGGGACGCCGGGGTCTGGGATCTCGGAGGCCGTGCGGAACGAATCTGCCGGCTGTACAGTCTCAGGCTGCCCGTGCCCGGGGCTCTGACCTTGAACCCCGCCAGATACAGGGCTGAAGAGAGTGAGGACCAGAACAGGAGGCTTAGAGAGGGCGGGGGCCCGTGATTGGAGGACGTCTTAGCTGAGGGGGTGGGAGCTGGACATGGGAGCATTTCCCCTTGGAAGGGACTCAATCGCGAACGCCTCGGGCCTCCTGACACGGCCTCTGAGGTCTATGGAGGTGCGTTTCATTGGCCTCCAACAGAGTCGGGAAGAACTGGGTGCAAACCCGGAGGATAGAAGGTCGGCCTGATGGGATTTAATGGGATGGGGAGCGGTGTTGTTGTTCTTTAGTCGCTTAGTTGTATCTGACTCTTTGTGACCCCATGGACTGTAGCCCACCAGGCTCCTCTTGTCTGTGGAATTCTCCAGGCAAGAATACTAGAGTGCCTTGCCATTTCCTTCTCCATGGGAATCTTCCTGACCCAGGGAGCGAACCCATATCTCCTGCATTGGCAGGTGGATTCTTTACCGCTGAGCCACCAGCGAAGCCTGGGTGGTGCTGAGCCTGCAGCAAAGAGCGCTTTGTGCAGATGGGGCTGAAAAGAAAGTGTGCCCAAGCCCAGCCGAGTTGGAAGGAGTGAAGGAGAGGATGGGGGGATTAGCAGGTGACATTTATCACCACAGCCCTTCCACATGACAACAGCTAGGAGAAGGCAGGAGCTTACCCAGTGGGTAAGGAGGACAGCCTGGCATTGCATCTCCCACCCGGGTGCAAGTCCTTTCCAGGAGTAGGTGCATAGGTTTAATAAGGTCCTAGTTCAAACCCTGCACAAAGAAGAGGAAAGATGGGTCCTTCTTGAAAGCAGATCCTCGGGGTTACATGGGGATGTTGTTTCTAGATTCCCCTGGCTGTGAACTGGGTGTCCTGCCTTCTCTTGGGCAACTCACCTTCTCTCTGGTTCCTGAGCCCTGCCCCTTGCTTTGGGCAGGGTTGAACTTGGCCCTTCCTAAAAATAGGGCCTCCCAGTGCTCTCAGAAGGGGTCCATGGCCATCCTGGATTACCTGTTCACTTCCCAGGGTGCTTTGTGTTAAAACTAAAGTCTTTTCATGAAGTTTGCTGCTGGGGGGAAGGCTGAGACAGAAGCAGCATCTCCAGGCCCCCAGACAGGAGCAGTTTCGACAGTAAGTGAAGGTAGGCAGTCTAAGGGCCCAGCCTGCGTGGGTAAATCAGCTGGAATCCTGTGCCCTGGTATGTCTTACGCATGTTACAAAATCTAATACTGGTGTTTACTAATGCTACTTGCTCTAGTGATGTAGCAAGGCTGTTTAGAGATGGTTTTCTCTGAGCTGTTCCAAGGTGAATTGAGATTATGAAGCAAAGTAAGCAGAGGTGATTCCAGGGCACATGTTTTTGCAATAAGAATAGGCATTTTAAAAGATTTATTAAAAAAGACAACTGGGAGAAGATTTTATGAAAGAAATGGGATTAGAATTGATCTGGAGACATAGGTTGATTTCTCCTAGTGGGAGAAGGGTACCTTGGATGGTGTGGGCATAGATACATGAGCATGAACTCATGAAGTGGGCACAGAGGACAGTGAACGGCCAGCCTGTCCATCTGTTGCACCTATTTTATGCATTTATGTCGAGAATTTATGAGGAAGAAGCTTGGGGATTTGGGCCATGTTATCAGAGTTCTCAAATATCAGAATTAAGATTAAAGATTACCTTGAGGACACCGATACTATAGGTTGTTCTGAGCACCTACTTCAGTCTCCTGCACTGTTCTCAACATTTAACATTTCTCATCTCATTTAAAAGCTTCCCAGGTGACACTTACGGTGAATAACCCACCTGCCAATGCAGGAGACATAAGAGTTGTGGGTTCAATCCCTGGGTCAGGAAGATCTCCTGGAGGAGGGCATGGCAACCCACTCCAGTATTCTTGCCTGGAGAATCCCATGGACAGAGGAGCCTGGCAGGCTACAGTTCATGGGGTCACAAAGAGTCGGACATGACTGAATCGACTTTGCATGCAGTCATGCGTCTTATTTAAGGATACCACAGCTCCATGCAATAAGCACTTTTTCCCCCATCTCCATTTTACTGGTGAGGAAATCAAGGCTCGGAGAGATTGAGTCATGGGGGAGAATCTTTGAAAGGTTGAGTCGGAGGGCAGGTGAAAGGAAGGAACAGTCCCGTTCCTCTATGAACCTTTACTGCCATGAGTTCATTCAATGCACTTCACTGTACACACCTAATTTCACTGACTCCTCATGACAACTCAGTGCGATGGACACCTTCTTAATTTCACTTAGGAAAATGTCGAGGCTTGAGACTGATTTAGTAAATCGTCAAATGCTGCCTGCTAAGATGTGTCATTGAATGTGACTCTGCACCCAGTCCTGCCTTGTTCCGGAGCCATGCTCTTCCTCATCCCCCTTGCTCTAACACTGGTGTCCTTTCCTCCTTTGGTACTTGTTTTGTATATTTCGATATATTATTGTTTCTGATGACACAGATCTCCTCCTGCCTGAAGGGTTCAGGTTTTTATTCGTACTGGTAATCGTCCATCCATGTTCCATGAATGGGTGATTGTGGTCCTGTGGTCCTCCTTCTGTGGAGGAAGGTTTTCATAGGTATGTCTGCTTGCTGTCCTCAAGACTTCCTGTGTGAAGATGCAGGGCTCCATGGTGTCCTGCAGTCTAGGTCTTGGCTCAGGGCTCCAGGATTGGAAGGTGCTTGAGTTTTGTGTTTGGTGTTAGAAATCATGTCACCAGATGGACCTGGGAGGGCAGAGTTAGATGCCAGGGATGGGAAGAGGCTGAGACAGCATCACTGGGCAACTATTGGAAGAGAAGGGCCTCTGCAGACTGAGATGCAGAAGGAATCCCTTGTATGGGCATTTTGAACCAGAGTTTGACGCTATCTCTTTGGAAAGGGAACATCTAGAAGGGGGGAGAGGAAGTGGGGAGCTGGGTAGGCTGTTGGAGGGACAGATTCCCAGTCGGAACCTGAGCTCCATCTTTCAGCACCTAACTTCTCAATTCCAGATGCTCTCCTTGGGGAGTTCTCTTGCTTTTTACTCTTGGCTCGGGCAGTCCGTGCTTAACGAGAGCCAGAGGGGTCCTCTCACACCATGGGAAGAGCCGACGCGGCATGGAGGTGAAGGAAGTGGGTAGGAAAGGGTGGGCCTGGTTAGGGAGCTGATGTCAGGGGCCCTGTGATGTTAGTAAAATGTCTGAGGTCCTGATGGTTGAACTCGGAGGGGTAGCACCTGGGGGCAGAAATACATCTGAACCTTAGCCTCATCTCTGAACTTCTTGTGTCAGGAAACGTGAGCTGGAAATCGCCCCAGAACAGACAGTCCTCTGCTGATCCTCTCTCTTCACTGCTTCCAGAAGCAGCAGGGTGTCTTGTTTATTTATTCGTCTTGGTGGGAACACCGTGTCTTGGAGTCCTAGACTGCTACCTCTAGCCTAAGGGTGCACACGTGCCCTGGTGTTTGTTGAGCTTCGGTGGATACAGACCTGCGGGGGAGCTTTGTTTAGCAGCCGGCAGTGCCCGTGACTGAGGGGTAGGACGTGGGTCTCAGGACTGTCCTGGTTCCGTGCGATCTTGGTTCCTGGGGCCAGTCTTAGAGCCAGGTCATGAATAAGTTTGCTCTTTGGAAGTTTCTGGATTCTTGCCGATTTTCACTCATCTTTCTCTTCTTTTTACTACTCCCTTGGCTTCCCTTCTTCCTCCCTCTTGGTAGTGTTTTTCTTGCTAAAGTCTCTAGCAGTGGCTTGGAGGTGATTTTTGGTTCATTTGTTTATTTATTCCATATTGAGAGAGTACCTACTGTGTATTGGGCCCTGTGCTAGACCCAGCTTACAAAGACAATAGTTCAGGATGTTTCCCTTTTGCCTTGAATATCCATTAGCACCCTTCAAAGGCCCTTTGCAAAGCCATCAAACTCTGAAAATAGCATGGGGTGTGGAATTCAGTGAGAAGAGCCTTGGGATATGATATGGGCCAGGCTGCAGACACATCAGAGTCTTAGACTAGCAATCCCGGGTCAGCCTCACCAAGGGGCAGTGACAGCAACAGACAACGATGGTGTTCCTTCAAACTGGAATTCTTTTCCATGTTGTTGTTTCCTCTGGTTGGTTGGTAACCTGGGACTAATTTAAACTTCCAGACCTCCAAGAGAAATTCTGCAGAGTTCTTCTGTTGGCTCTCTAGCCTTGGAAATGTCTTCTCTTGGAAAATCCTTGACGTGGACCCAGGAGGTCCTCTTGTTTTCCTAGTCCGTAAATCATCCCAGCATTGCTTTGCAGGAGCAGTTGCTGAGACAGTGCAGCCACGCTCTGTTCGGTGCAGGTGGAGGACTGGCTGGGTTGGCGGCAGACTACTGCAAAGATCTGCGCTGCCTGCGGACATGGTTACTGTCATGCCTTCAGGCAGGGGGAATTTAGTTCCTCTTGCCCTGCCTTGCGTAGGCTTGCGGTGGGGCCAGGAGAAGGGGGTGGGGCCAGGTCTGCGGTGGCAAAGGGACGTTCCCACTATTAGCAAAAGCAGGGGTCCTGCCCTCTCGGAGGTCTCCTTCCCCTCTCAAAGAGGCAGAGCTGGCCTTCTATCTGCCTCCTGCTGCTTCAAAAACCCACAGTTGGAGATCCGGGACTATTATTCTTTTCCATTTAAAGACATTCCATTTCATGTGTAATTAAATGTGTGGTATCGCATTAATGTTTTCTTCTGAGCATTTTTTGGCAGCCTGAGACTCTGGGGTCTGATGAGTGCAAAGAAAACATACACTTCTCAGAGAGCCGCCCTTCCTCTCCCCATTCCCTCTTCCCCCCCTTTTCCTGCCAAGAATCTCCTTCCTCCTCTGCCTACAGTTGCTCTCAGGACTCACCTTGTAATTCGAGAGCCACCCAGACTGTGGAGACCCTCTGTCCTTCTGTGGGGCATCAGGGTCTTAGCTTTCTGACTTTTGGTGCCGTCCTCATCTCCAGAAAGCATCCTCACCGTCTACCTGGAGCTCAGGTGGTGGCGACCAAGGGCGGCAGGAGTGGGTGTTATTGGAAGAGCATCTCTGTCCTTATAGATGTGAAGTCAGTTAAAGAGGCGAGGGAGCAATGGCGGAAGGATGGCTCGGTGGCAAGGCCCACCTGCACCAGAGTTTAGAGTCCAGTGGGTCACTTCTAACAGCTGGGTGATCTTGGGCAATTGCTTCGTCACCTTGAACTTCAGCTTCCTCATCTGTAGCACTTGGGGAGCAATGTGCTATGTTTAGGAGAGTTGTGAAGAAGAGACAAGGCATCTCGAGTGTTACTTAGCATGGTGCCCAGTTTTGGAATAAGTGCTCAGTACATGGCATTTTTATTATTAATAAGGTCACAGGGGATGACAGTGAGCTAAAAGGGACAAGGGCAGAGTGAGATGGAGTCGATGGGGGAAGATCCGAGAGGCTTTAGCACAGAGCCTAAGAACTGGTTGTTATTGTTATTTTAGTTGCTAAGCCATATCCGACTCTGCAACCCCATCGACTGTAGCCCACCAGGCTCCTCTGTCCGTGGGATTCCCCAGGCAAGAATACTGGAGTGGGTTGCCATTTCCTTCTTCAGAGGATCTTCCCAACTCAGGGATCAAATCCATATCTCTTGCGTTGGCAGGCAGATTCTTTAGCACTGAGTCACCTAGGAAACCCAGGAACCAATTAGGAACTCGGTAATACAATGGGCCAAGGAAGAGGGGAAGGCCGGGTGGTTAGAAAACCCATCAGGGCTCAGCTAAGAGAACTTCTGGGCAGCCCTTAGGGGTGCTGCTTCTGTGTACCCTAAGTGCCAGCCTTCAGGGAAGGACAATCTCTGCAGGGCATGCACACCTGGCTTCCCAGGACAGTAATTAACCAAAGCACCAAGTTGGCCAATGAATTTCTCTTAAGACATTTTGAGTCTGACCGAGGGAGCATGTGGCTTTGGGGAACTGACTTCACTGTTGACATACAGCAGAGTCAGGATCTCATTATTTATAACTGCTGACCCTGGGAAATCTGGTTTTTCTGTATTGATCAATAGCAATCTTTCGTAGGTGGCTGTCGCTGCCTTTGATGTCTTTATTCCATTGTTTGACAAACCTCTTCTCGCAAACTATTTTGGACCCGTAGGAAGAAGGGGTTGGACATCGTGGTGGCTTGTTCAGATAGGCTGCCAGTGACTCCCCGATCACTGTTGGCTCCTCCCCCCCACCCCCGTGCAAACTCATGCCATTTTATTTCAGAATATTACCGCGCATCTCCAAGTTTCTTTCCAAGCCACTATTTTGTTCACAGGTAGATCGACCTCTTTGTTAAAAGCAAAATCTTGCAGAAAGAAAGGAAAAATTCTGTTGTGAAATGTCCTATAGGTTTCAGATATTTTCTATTATCTCTTTGACTTAAATTTTATTAAATTAGTTCCCTCAACAACTCTGCCAAGTAGATATTGAAGGTTCCTATTCTACATATGGGCTTTCCAGGTGGCACAGTGGTAAAGAACCTGCCTGCCAATGCAGGAGACGTAAGAGATGTGGGTTCAATCCCTGAGTCGGGAAGATCTCCTGGAGGAGGTCATGGCCACTCACACCAGTATTCTTGCCTGCAGAATCCCATAGACAGAGGAGACTGGTGGGTTACAGTCCATAGGGCGGCAAAGAGTTGGACAGGACTGAAGCGACTTAGGATGCATGCATAATGACATATATCTACCATTATTAAAAAAAAATATTTATTTATTTGACTGAGCAAGGTCTTAGCTGCAGCACGTGGGATCTTCGATCTTTATTGTGGCACACCGAGTCTTTAATTGTTCCAGCAAGTAGACTTAGTTCTCTGACCAGGGGTGGAATCCCGGGCCCCTGCATTGGGAGTGCAGAGTCTTATCCACTGAACCACCTGGGAAGACCCCACAGGGTGAGGATTTCTGATGAACCAGCTATCCTGTGGGAACAGGAAGCTATCTAGGTGGCTTGCTCTGTGGGAACCACTGGTGATTTTCCCAGAAAAAGGATTTAGGGAAGAGCCAGCCCAGAGTGGCCAGGAACCCTTTCCACTTCCCCAAGACTGCTCCTCACTTTGTACCAGCCCCTTGCTCTCTTGGGCAGCCCCCTCGGCGCTGGAGGCTGGGAGGCCTTCCCAGTCTGGGATCTGCCTCCCCCTCTCCCCTCCTCCCCTCCCTGGGTCCCCTCTTCCCTCCCTGGGTCCCCTCCTCCCCTCCCTGAGTCTGCTCCTCCCCTCCCTGTGTCCCTTCCTCCCGTCCCTGGGTCCTGCATCCTCCCCTCCCTGGGTCCCCTCCTCCCCTCCTGTGTCCCCTCCTCCCCTCCCTGGGTCCCCTCCTCCCCTGCCTGGGTCCTGCATCCTCCCCTTGTGACCCAGACTCTGCTGGGCCAGCCAGCCAGGCAGTAAAAGGAGATTGATGCCCTCGCCTCCTAGGAAAATCCATCACTTTTTGGCATGTGGGTCAGATGGCTTCACCAGAGGCAGCTCTGAGCTGCGCAGTGTGAGCTAAAAATAAACACACCAAAAAGGTCCCGATAGCCGTGTGGGTGTCTGAAATGGAAATGGCCCACTCCCGCCACTCCCTGGAGGCCCGCACAGCGCCCTTTCCTCCCACACTCATCCCCACCTACACCCTTCTCCTGGGGGCCTCCGGGGTGGGTGGGTGGAGGAGGGCTCCTACTCTTTCCCTTGGGAAATGCTGCCCTCCATCCAGGAATGGACAGGGTGAGAGAAGTCGGGCCGGACTAGAGGAAGGGGGAAGACGGTAGACTGAGCTTCTGGGGACCGACTGTCTCCTCCACAAAGTGGAGGAGGACACAAGAAAGGCGGCTTCCGGTAACAGAAAGCACACAGAGTCAGGAGCCAGAGAAAGAGGAGCGAGTCCTTTGGCCATGTTTTAGCTCCGCCAGCTTGGGAAAGTTACCCGCCTGCCTCCGTGTTCTCATCTGTGAAAGGGGTGCAGTCACACCTACCTCAGTGTTATCGTGAGAAGGGCATGTGGAGCAGATAACAGGACTGGGAACCGATGAATCCCTTCACCTACGTCTTCTTCCCCTTTGGGTTCAGAGGAAGAAGCTGCGCGGACGGAGGTCTGGGATCTCGAGTCTTGTTGGTACACAGGGTTCTCCACATGGAAGTGATTAGTTTTATGCGTTTGGCCCCAGTCCAGCCCCAGTCCAGCCTCTCCATCACCGAAGCTCCCACGTTACCTCGTGGAGCTCTTATCCCCACGGCTGGAGGGAGGTTCTCTCTTGGGGAAGGATTTACGGTGGGATGGAGTCTGTTTTGATTTTCTATTCCTTCTGCTACCCCTCCTCAGGTCTGCTCACTCCATCTGTGGACTAAGCTCAAGTATTGGTCTCAAAATACTTGTCCATGCAGATGACTAGAGTCCGGCAATGTTATTCTAAGCCACTGGGTGTTTCCACGTCTCTGAAAGAGATCCATTGGCAAACTGGGGGCAGACATGTTGGTTCATGGGTGGCTTCTGCTTTATGTTTGCAGAGGGCAGATGAGTTCCCAGTGTCACGGCCACTTGTCCTCTGCCACGTTCAAGGCCCACAGCCGTCAAGTCTGCGACCTCCTGAGGCTGGGGGTTGGCAGCTGCCTCAGGGCTCCTGTGTGTGCTAAGTCGCTTCAGTCATGTCCAACTCTTTGAGACCCGCCAGAGAGAACTGTAGCCCACCAGACCCCTCTGTCCATGAGATTTCCCAGGCAAGGATACTGGAGTAAGTAGCCATTACCTCCTCCACGGGGTCCTCCTGACCCAGGGATCGAACTCAGTTCTCTTATGTCTCCTGCATTGGCAGGCGGGTTCTTTACCACTAGCACCACCTGGGAAGCCTGGGCTCTTAACTCCTGAGATTTGGAGGGAGCATCGAGAAAAGGCCTCCCTCTACACTGCTGCCACAAGGCTTGTCTGAATCTTCCAAGGCTTGTGATTCTTGCTGCCAAGGGAGGGAGAGGAGGAGGGCTCTGAGACATGCCTCAGGCTCAGCAGCTGGAAAACAGGGCCCTGCCCTCCATAGACATTCTCCCTTCTCGTTCTGGACTCGCTGTGGAAGAGAGTCAGAAGCTGGGGAGGAGGGTGAGGAGCTGGTGAGAGCACCCAGCTCAAAGTTGGACTCAAGGACCCAGGAACATATTGGGTTGTCCAAATGGTTCTTTTGAGTTTTCTGTAATAACTTACAGAAAAATGCAACTGAACATTTTGGCTAGCCCAATATGTTGGGCTTACCAGATGGTGCTAATGGTCAAGATCCCACGTGCAATTCAAGAAATGAAAGAGATACAAGTTGGATCCCTGTCTTGGGAAGATCCCCTGGAGAAGGAAATGGCAACCTCCTCCAGTATTCTCACCTGGGAAATCCCATGGACAGAGGAGATTGGCGGGCTGCTGTCCATGGGATCACAAAGAGTCAGACATGACTGAAGTGACTTAACATGCACAAAAGCCCTGAGGCAGCTGCCAGCCCCCCGCTTGGCACGACTGAGTTACTGAGCGCTCGGTGTATACTGCAGTCCTGCCTTTGTAGAGGCGTGTCCAGAAAGTAAGGAATCTAGAGAGTTGTGGTCTCCATTGTGAGGATGAGGACTGGAAGCTCTGAGAGGGGGCTTGATGAGGCCACACAGGTAAGTCCAGGATTGCAGGCCTCCTCCTGGTCTTTGAGCAGTGATGCCTTACTCATATCTGGGGGGGGGTGGAACTTGTTGAGGCCAGTCTGTTAAGGTGAGCATCAGTCATCAGCTGGCTGAATCCTCGCCCCACTCACGTCAACCTATTCCGCTGGTTCTCAAAGAAGTGTCCCGGGCCAGCGTACCAACATCACCTTGGGAATTTGTTAGAGAAGGCAAATTCTCAGGCCTCAGCCTGGACCTCCTGAATAGGAATCTCCAGGAGAAGGGCTGAGTGATCAGTTTTCATAAGCCTTCTAGGTGATTTTATTTTCATCCTGTTGCAATGTTGTTGGAGGCTGGGGTTGGTGAGGGGTCTGGGGCCAAAAAGGGCTCTTCCTTAAAAGGCCTTGCCACTCTGACCTGTCCTGGTGTTCTGGATTCGAGCCCCATTTCAACCACCAGCTGGCAATTCCTGACTTGGCCCTCATTTTCCCTTCATCAGTAATGATGAAAACACTGAAACACACACGGTTTCAGAGGACTTGAAGGTTTATAAACTTTACACATAATAGCTCCTGTAGCAGGTAAGTGGAGCTTGGGTTATATGATACTCCTCACCCATTTTACAGATGAGGAAACTGAGACTCAAGATGTTTTGTGAGGCGGGCAAGTCCATCGTGGGAGAGAGCCAGGTCCTGACCCAGGTGCCCTTGACTTCCCATTCCTGACTGATCTCTGTGGGTTCAGAGGTGCAGGCATGGCCTTAGGAAACTACCATCCTGTTACCCCTATCTCCACCCTTAGGCCCCACCAGGACGCTCATCTCTCCGGACCTGTGCGTTATCAGTAGTCACCTGGGAATGATTGTGCAGCAATGAGCAGATGGTCTCCCTGGAGAGGTCCTGACCTCTCATTTTGTCTCGGTGGGAGACCCTTAGCCTTCCCCTTCAAGGCCAAAATATCCTGTTCCTCAGAGGTTGGGAAATAGCAGCAAAGGGTGTGAAAAGGGAACCGATTTTTAATTCCCCTTCTGTAAAGATGGGGGCAAAGCCCTGCAGCATGTGGGAGCTCCCAGCCACCCCATGGCCCGGGAGCCTGCAGGGATGTCTTGCTGAGAGGAAAGAAAATGGTGTGTAAATGCTTCCGCCCACAGATCCCAGAGGGCAGGTCATCTGGGACACAGCAGGGTTACCAAGAATTCTGATAGGAAAAAAAAAAAGATCTGTGTAATCTGCTGTAAAAAGAATCGCCCCTCCCGCCCCCACCAAGCCAAACCCTAACCAAGGCCCTGGGGGCCACATGCCTCTGCTCTTGCCCTGTGACCCCTCGCCCTGGGGGACAGTCTGCCCCGTCCTCTGTCTTCAGCTTTCATTTTTTTGATGAGGTCGTTTGAGACAACGCTCTTTCCTGGCTCTGTAATGCTCTTCATAAAGTGAATGCAGGTATTTAATGAGCTTCTGCCTGTTGAACGATGAATGGAAAGGTCGTGAGTAATCTCCGGCTCGCTCCTCCCGCCGCCCCGTCATCAGCTCACTTCTTGTACGATTCCTTCGAAGCATTCTTTCCAAATAGGTGGGAGGGCTGAGGTCACAGCTTTGCTTCCTCCTGGCTGACAGACTTTAATTAGGTTGCTAAATTAGCCAAGATGGTAGCAGTCCTCTCTCTCTGCACAGACCCTGGATCTGGGGAGGTCTCTGGACTTATGTTCTTATTTCATTGATTTCTTTTTTTTTTTTTTTTGTCTCTTAGAGGAGAGGGATTCTCACATAGAGGCTTCCCCCAGATAATTTTAACTTCCACTTTGTGGATTCTGTCGTGAACCAGACACTGTGCTATAGGAGAATTACAGACATTATAACAAGAGTCAGTGTGATGTGTGTGTGTGTGTGTGTGTGTGTGTGTGTGTCTGTGTGTGTCTGTGTGTGTGTGTCTGTGTATGTGGGGGTGGGGTGTGGGTACCAAGACCCTGGGCTAAACTCTTCATATGAATTATCTCAAATAATCTTCCCAAGAATTCGGGAGGAAGGTATTGGTGTTCATTCATTTACAGGTGAGGACACAGAGGCTCTGAACTGAAATAACTTTCCCAAGCTCCAAAACCCACAGGGAGGTGGAACCAGGGTTTTGGTTTTGGGTCACCCAGGGCAGCTCATGGACCCACAGCATGCAGACATCACCTGAGAGTTTATTAGAGATGCCGAGTCTCAGACCCACTTGAGTCTGGATCCGTGCGGTGCCCAGAGGACTCCTGTGCTCAGTACTTTCAGCCAGTTATGCCTGAATCCTGGGTATTAAAGACTACTGACTCTGGCTTCCTGGTTTCCGGCCAAGGCAGCTATGATTTAGAGAGCTTCGGGGCTAGTCAGCTAAAGCCAAGATTTCATTCTGGTTAAGACTCAAATCACTGCGTGTTGCCCATTTTTACAGCCGAGGTAAGATGCTGGAGCTGGTCTGGCCTCGCCGTGGCCTCTGAGGCGGAGCTCCCTGCCCTGGACCCCTGTGCCCCCCAGCCCCTTGAGCCTCCGAGGAGAGAACGAGCACCCGAGACTGACCTGGCTGCTCTCCTCTGTTCCCTCCCGCAGACGTGCAGCACATTAAAAGGAGGGACATCGTGCTGAAGAGAGAACTGGGCGAGGGAGCCTTTGGAAAGGTCTTCCTGGCCGAGTGCTACAACCTCAGCCCCACCAAGGACAAGATGCTCGTGGCTGTGAAGGTAACGCTCAGAGGCACGTGGGCCCCCGGAAGGAAGAAGGGTGTGGCTGTCGGCCATGGGGGTGGGAGAGAGAGGCTCGCTCCATTCTGGAAGGTGGTATCAATGAATGTTATCAGATGCAGTCAAGATGTATAAACTGACATAATCAGATGCGCTTGCTCCAAGGTCCATGAAGCTTCCTCTGGATCCTATGGCTTTGGAGGGAGGGCTGTGCCCGAGGTGCAGCTGGAGGGAGAAGTGATGCCCATGATGGACCCTGGTTTTATTCTGGAGGCCCTGGGCTCACCCCTGTCCCCCGCTGACCCTCTTCCCTTCTCAGTGACTTTATAGGATGTCCTGTCCACGCCCAGAAAGTCATCTGATCATTTCTCCCTGGTACAGTTGCATGAGGGGTGGGTCGCTCATGGAGGCCCCAAGAGCCACTGCTCACGGCAGCAAACATCACAGGGAATAGGAGGTGGGCTAGTGGAGGAGTCAGGTGCTGAGCCTAGGCAGGAGAGTGGGTGAGGTTAGAAGACATGCTTGTCTACCTCCTGGGATCCAGATTCAGCCCCCCAGGGGACAGCATGCCTGAGGGCTACTGGTTTTTGTGTTGCTGGGCCAGCTGTGCAGATTTGCAGCTGGAGCCGAATAGCCTGGGGCAGTAGGCAAAGCACTTTGCTCCTGCCAGGTACCCTCCCCCACCCTTGCTCCAGCTTCTGTCAGTCAGTGTTGGACAAACCTTTGAACCCAATTGACACAGACAAGAATCAAGTAGCCTCGCTGAGGCACCCGCGGGTCTGGGGAGCCCTGGTCTGGAGCATGGAGTGGGCTCTGCGGGGGTGGGTGCAGTGAGCAGGCCTTTGAGGCTGGAATGAATTCTGCTCCATGGACAGAGGACTGGTGGCCGGAGATACCCTCTTCACGAGGACTCTCACCAGGGCCTCAAAAGGTCCCTCCTTAACACCGAGGGCTCTGACCAAGCCACTCTCTTGATGAAAGCTCAATGTTTCTGTGGCTTTGGGGATCTCTACATTTATAATCTGGTGTGTCTGCAGAGGGTAAGTACCCTCCATAGATGCAGACAGTGCTGTGTGGGCCACAGGCACAGAATGGGAATCAGAGGCCTGGATGGGCATCTAGCCATCACTGATTAGCAGTGTGACCTTGAGGTTTAACCTCTTTGAGCTTCAGTTTCCTTATCTGTATAATCAGTTCAGTTTAGTCACTCAGTTGTGTCTGACTCTTTGCGAGCCCATGGACTGCAGCACGCCAGGCCTCCCTGTCCATCACCAACTCCCGGAGCTGCTCAAACTCATGTCCATCGAGTCGGTGATACCATCCAACCATCTCCTCCTCTGTCGTTCCCCTCTCCTCCTGATTTCAGTCTTTCCCAGCATCAAGGTCTTTTCTAATGAGTCAGCTCTTCGCATTAGGTGGCCAAAGTATCCGAGCTTCAGTTTCAGCATCAGTCCTTCCAATGAATATTCAGGATTGATTAATAGGAGATATAATAGCTCTTCTTTACAATTTTGGTGATTAAATTATATAACATGAAAAATGTTTCATATACTGCTTAGGATATAGTAAATGTTAGGAATGAGTCATTGCTATTTGTTTTTGTCAACATCATTATACTTTGTTTTTAAGGTTCTTTTGTTCATTTTGTTGTTTAGTCTCTAGGTCATATCTGACTCTTTCTCAATCCTATGGACTGTAGCCCTCTAGGCTCTTCTGTCCATGAGATTTTCCAGGCTAGAATGCTGGAGTGGATTTCTGCTTCCTCCTCCAGGAGATCTTCCCAACCCAGGGATCGAACCCACATCTCTTGCACTGCAGGTGGATTCTTTAGCACTGAGCCATCAGGGAAGCCGTTTGTTCATTTACTTATTTATTATTTATTTTTTGACCGTGTGGAAGGTGAGATTTTACTTCCCTGACCAGGGATGGAACCTGAGCTCCCTGCAGTGGAAGTGCAGAGTTCTAACCACTGGACCAGGAAGGAAGTCCCAACATCATTATTCTTGATGTTCATAGTAGCCAGATGTGCTTAGACATGTGACATATGACCTGCCAAGCTTGCGTTGACCATCTAGAATAGGGGTTGTTGAACTTCTTCTCTAAAAGCCAGATAGAAAAAGTTGTAGGCTTTGAGGACCATAGGCGCTTCCTTACAGCTACTCAATTCTGCCCATGTAGTGGGAAAGCAGCCTAAACCATACATAAATAAATGGGGGTGGTGGCTGTCTTCCAATACATTTTTTATTTTTTATAAGAGTGGATATTGCCTGTCGACCTCTGCTTTAGAAAATAAATAAGGAACTAGCGTATTGTCCCATAAAAGGCTAATGCCTATTATTGCTGGCTCTCACGAATAAACTTGCTCAGTGTGTCTCCATAGACGTGGGGTGGTCAGAGGAGCAAGGGTGTCTTTAAACTGCTTGGGCCAGGAGTGTGGATTTGTCCCTACACTTAGAATCTACCCTGCCCTAAAATTTTTAATTTATAGGATGACACTCCTCTACTGGGTGTTCCAGTATCTGTCTGGGGACTGGTGAATGAACTGAACAATTTTGTGCTTTGAGCAGGAAATGAAATGATGTCGTCAACCCTGGGAAGCGTTTCCCACTGCGTGTTGTAGTGTTAAAGGGCAGTGCCCAGACTGGGTAATGCAGAAAATGTGTTTCTGTTTTCATCCTCTTAAAATGGTTTCCTTTCCTGCTTGGGTCTGGGAACCTTGAGGAGATGAATGTTTTGGGATTTTATGCCATTTGCCGCCTGATGGAGCCACCCAGTGCCCAGCCTTTGGAGAAGATGCTCATTTTCTCAGGAGAACAGCCAGGAAATGGTGCTTCCTGCTTCTCATCCTCTCTAGATTTTACTCCTTTCTTGACTCCTTCCCATTGAGTCTGTTCTCAGGTTGAGGTAGAGTAATTGTGGACTTCCAGAGAACACATCCCAGAATAACTCCAAATTAAGTTTTCCCACAATTGCGGTTTTTAAAGCAAGATTTTTTCTTTTTTTTTTTTGCCCAGCCATTGCTATGATGGAAACAAAGAACAGAAATCCTAGTCTCTGTTCTGAAGACTGTTGGAGAGACAGCAAGAGAATACCCATGAAAGAAACAGAACGCAGAACAAAACAGTGTGATTTGTATATATGTGTGGTGTAAGAGTGACATTAGAAGCATTTTAAATTTTTGATATTTTTAAATAGGTGGTGCCACCTTTAAATAGTTATTTGACAAGCAATAGACTTGCTCAAAAGAGTTTCCTCTGACAAATAGCTGATAAGAATATGAGAAAGGTGTCCAGCATTATTCATCATCAGAAAAATGCAAATTGAACCAGAATGAGATACCACGGTACGTGAAGCAGAATGGCTAAGTAGCAGTGACAAAACAAAGTGCTAACAAGGATATGGAGCATTTGCAAATTTCATACTCTGGTGAAAGTATAAAGTGGTCTAATTGTTTTGAGGAACAGTTTGATATTTTAGAACATTAGCATCTGTGTGACTCAGCATTTGCACTCTAGGTCTAGACCTGACAGGTTTTCTATCTATCCATCCATATAACTTCCTAACTATGTGCCATAAAATTAAAAGACACTTACTCCTTGAAAGGAAAGTTATGACCAAACTAGACAGCATATTGAAAAGCTGAGACATTACTTTGTCAAAAAAGGTCCATCTAGTCAAGGCTATGGTTTTTCCAGTGGTCATGTATGGATGTGAGAGTTTGGACTATAAAGAAAGCTGAGTGCCAAAGAACTGATGCTTTTGAACTGTGGTGTTGGAGAAGACTCTTGAGAGTCCCTTGGACTGCAAGGAGATCCAACCAGTCCATCCTAAAGGAGATCAGTCCTGGGTATTCATTGGAAGGACTGATGTTGAAGCTGAAACTCCAATACTTTGGCCACTGATGTGAAAGACCCTGATGCGAAGAGCTGACTCATTTGAAAAGACCCTGATGCTAGGAAAGGTTGAGGGCAGGAGGAGAAGGGGATGATAGAGGATGATATGAGATGGTTGGATGGCTTCACCAACTCAATGGACGTGGGTTTGGGTGGACTTTGGGAGTTGGTGATGGACAGGGAGGCCTGGAGTGCTATGGTTCATGGGGTCACAAAGAGTCAGACAAGACTGAGTAACTGAACTGACTGACTGACTGAACTATGTATCTATCATCTATATCTGTTAATCTGTCTCACCTGTATCTTCTATCTAATGTATACATCTATCTAATCTATTTATCTAGTCTCTCTACCTACCTACCTATGTATATATCTATCATCTATATCTGTTGATTTCTCTATCTCACCTCTATCTATCTAATTGCCTATTTATCTATGGAGAGATATGTTTAAGAATGCTCATAAGCATTCTTTATAATAGCTCAAAGCTGGAAACAACCCCAGTGTCCATCAGTAGCAGCACAGACAAATAAATGTGGTATAGTCTTTCAATGGGAAACTCTTCAACAAGGAAAATGAATGAACTATAGCTACATGCAGCAACTTGGAAGAATCTCAAAAACAGTGTTGAAAGAAAAAAGACAGATACAGAAATATATTATATATGCATGGATACATGTGTGATTTGACTTATTTAAAATTTTTTTTAAAAAGTACAACTAAGTTCTAGTATCTAGGGATATGTGTAGCTCTTCACATGTAATAAAATGTGTTTCAGTATATTAATAAAATTTGAAATTGAAATATCACCACTCTAAAAAAAGAAAAAGGAAATGGAAAGTAACAAAACCCTTAGACTGGAAAAGATGATGTGAAATGACTGTGAAGGTGTTGAGAAGTGTTGAGAACTTTGAATGTTCTGGCCATCTAGGAGATGGCTTCTCTCCTATCCAACTAACAGGACCACTGATACCCAGAGCTGGGAGTGAACATGCAACTTGATGTACATAGATGGGAGACTGGGAAAGCAAACGTCTTCAGATTTGGTGGTGGGAGGGATGGGGAAGAAGGAGCTAGGAAGGGAAAATTCCAGCTCTTCTCATTGCACTATGGATACTATAGGAAGGGTCTAGCCAGCCATCTGCCTGGCTTCAGGGACTCCTTGGCAGCCCTGTCTCTCTGAACCAACAGTTGGCAGCAGGAAGGAACCCCTGCTCCCTCCCATGCCCCTGGCTGGTGAGTGACCCATCATGAAGTTTCCCAGCTTTGAAGAAGATGCTGAGAGGCACACGAGAGTCTCAGCTGATTTTCCTCCTCAAGATTCCTCTTCTGGCATCTCTGTCCCAGTTGTGTCAACCCCTTGGGACCTGGGCCACTTGCAGCTCTGGACTCCAGTTGCCAAGACAGACCCCTTGCCAATTACACAGGAACTTCAGGTTTAATCTGGGAGAGCTGTAAAGCCCATCGTGAAGGTGGAGAAAGAACTGGCAGAAGAAGAGGTGTAGGAAAACTAAGAGAGACAGCAGTTGCCTTGTGCCCCATCTCCCAAATGTGTAACTCCTATCTGCCCTGTGGCGTAGGGCGCCGGCCTTAGGGATGCTGGCTGGCACCGCTCAAGAGCTGAGAACGGAAATATCCAATGGCTGCCATTGGCGTCCAGACTGTGCGAGAGAATGATTTACAGAGATGGAGAGTGGCCATTTGGCTGGCCCCAAATTTGATCTACTTTTCCCTCTCATAAATCCAGGGTTCACATAAATCTTCGTATTCTCCCATCCCACCCATGCTGGGTTCCTTTTCTCCTCCTCTTCTCATGCTTCATGAAAATAAATAAAACACTGGCAGTCATCCTATACATACCCACACCCCAGCTCATGCAGCTCAGGACCTGGATCACGGAGAGAGGTTTCCTGTCACCACAACCCTCTGCCTTCTTCTGTACCAAAAAAGCTTTGCATGCCTCTTTGTTCTGGTTGGATGTGAACCCAAGGCAACTGATGCCTTTAGTATCAGGCAGCTTTTCTGAGAAGGCAGCCAGAGGTGAAGCAGAAAGCACATGAGATAAGCGCTGGTTAAAATCAGCAGTGAACCAGGGGCCCTCCCACTTCCCTTTGACCTTGGCCCGCCCTCTAAGCCTGGCATCCTTGTCAGACCCCTTCATTCTGCTGGCAGCCCACACTCTTCACCTTTCCCGACCCTCTCCTCTGCCCTTTCACAGCTTTTAATTTCTGTGCCCTTCATTCCCCTGGGGACCTGCCCACTGACTTAATTGATCTGATAAATTAACTCAAGCAGGTGAACTGGACAGGAATGTATCCTGGACTTCATGCTCAAGCTATTACATCTTGAATGATCTTTGGCAAATCACTTCCCTGTTATGGACCTCAGTTTTCTCACCCATAAAATGGGAAAGCTGTATGAAGTGACTTCCAATATTGTGGTCAACATTAGGGTCATTTACTCCAACAGATTTTTGGTGAAAACTCCAAGTGTGGAAAAGAAGGAAGGGTGGTGCTTGTTGACTTTGGAGTGGGCCTTGATCGCTGGCTGAGAGACCATGGCCCTAAAGGCATTGCCATTGAACTTTGATATATCAATGAAGCCCAGCACCAAGAGATTACTGTGGTCTAGTTAAACTCTTAGCTTCTGTCGTTTAAGATGTGTGAATGTGTGCTGATCCCCAAACAGGATGGAGAGTCAGTTTTTCCAACATCAGAAGTGAACAGGTGGAAACCAATGATGATATCTAGGGCCCTTTTAAAGCTGTGAACCCATCATCTCTAATGTATGCTAATGACTGATGGAGGTTTGATGGGCCCCCTTGATACAATTTTCACACATTCACATTCCTGCAGCGCTGTAAGCCAAGGCACCCCCGTGGATTTCAGCTAATGGGGGTTGCCGTGGCAAGAAAAAGATGTCTGGCTAGGGAGGCTTTTCAATAGTAGCATCATCGATGGAGGAACTTAGTCTGCCTAAATAACCAGAAAAGGCCATAAACTGGCAGAGGGAATGAAAACCAATCTCCTGTTAGATTCTCACTACCCTGAAAATGACATGTGAAGTGCACATCCATTCCTTCATTGCCTCATGTCCTGTCTCTTGGGGTTACTAAACTTTGTCAGTTGAAGCAAGTGGATTTTTGGCTCCATTTGCCTTCTGACCTCATGGGGAGGGGAAGGAAGGCTGAAGGCGTATGTGAACACACCTGCCCAGGCGGCTCCTACTGCAGAAATGTCCCTCCCCTTCACAGTTCATTGTTCGCCATGGCCAACGTGGCTGCACCCCAGGGCAGTGCCCTATTCAAGGCCCCTTGGATGTGTTCTGGTCTCACCCTTCCCTTCTGGTTTTAGAAAATCCATGTTCACTGATAAAATTTTTTAAGTCTTTATTGAATTTGTTACCGCATTGCTTCTATTTTATGTTTTGGATTTTTTGCCATGAGACATGTGGGATCCTAACTCCCTAACCAGGGATCGAACCCACGCCCCCTGCATTGGAAGTCGAAGTCTTAACCACAAACAGGACCACTAGGGAATTCCCTGGGTAACCCTTTGGATCATTGCTCTTCCATTTATCTCCCTGGGTCCCAGGGCAAGGGGCCTGGTCTAGTGCTTCCCCTGCATACCAGGTTTTCCAACGTGGGCCAAGGTGTGACATTTCCGTGGCCACCAGCTGCCCACCATCCCATCCCACCCTGGGACTTCCTGGGGTAGGCCAGGTCTGCCCCAGGCCCTACTCCTGGCTGGGTCCTGGGGCTTTTGCCCATTGAATGCCATTCCCACAGCTGTAGTCTCCCTTACCCCCCAGTGCTTCCACCTACAAGGAGGATGCAAATGCCTTTATAGAAGCCAAGGTGTTCATGTGCGTGCATGTGTGCTAAGTTGCTTCAGACGTGTCCGACTCTTTTGACCCCACAGACTATAGCCCACCAGGCTCCTCTGTCCATGGGATTCTCCAGGCAAGACTGCTGGACTGGGTTACCATGCTCTCCTCCTGCAGGAGATCCCCCCTCCCCCTCCAGGGATTGAACCCACGTCTCTTATGTCTCCTGCATTGGCAGGAGGGTTCTTTACTGCTAGCACCACCTGGGAAGCCCCTTTGTTTCTCTATAAATATTCACTTCTTCACAATCTAAAATCAAGGAATAGAAAGAGTAAGGAAACGTAATTAATGTTGTCAGCCTGATTTCGGATGGGCTGTGGGTATAGGCTAATTTGAAAAGTTAAAACAATTGGGGACAGTGATTTCCCCACCTTTTCTTTTAATTGTGAGACCATTTCTTCGAGGAAATCTACGGGGTTGGGGGTTGTCAGGTATCCCACCTCCCAGCTCCCTCCCTCCTCTATCATTCAAACTTATCTCAGAGGAACTCTGGGGCTTCCTAGCTGGTGGATGTGACATAGGTATCAGAAAGTTGGCTTCTGTTTCTGTAAGGTTCACAATGCTGAAGGAAGCAGGAGTCAGGCCTGGCCTTTGTGACTTAGCCTCGTGGTCTTTAAAGCTCGATTAAGATCTTACTTGCTGGGGATCAGCATTGTGTTTAGGATGGGCACCAGCTTTCTTCCCAAAAGGAAATAGACAAGCGCCCGCCCTCTAGTTGCTAATAACCAATGTCCCATGTTGTTTCCAGGCCCTGAAGGATCCGACCCTGGCAGCCCGGAAGGATTTCCAGAGGGAAGCCGAGCTGCTCACCAACTTGCAGCATGAGCACATCGTCAAGTTCTACGGGGTGTGCGGTGATGGGGACCCCCTCATCATGGTCTTTGAGTACATGAAGCATGGAGACCTGAACAAGTTCCTCAGGTACACCAGGATGGCCACCTCCTCCTGTCACCCCCACTGAACCCCTTGGGTTCTCTCTGGAGCCAGAAGTCCCGTTGCTCCTGCGAACACTTCAGTCTGGGGGTTAGAAATGAGAAGCAGCCTTTCATTCTTCTACGTTACCTGCTGAGCAATTGGATGTGGGCCTTTGCCCCTGATTTCTAGGGAGGGAAGTTGAGGATGCTATGAAAAGCAACCTGCACTCTTCCCGATTCTCAGGTAGACTGAGAAGAAGGGTGAGGTCTGGAATGGCTCCAAGGAGGGAGCCCAGAGGGACTGCAAGTGTGTAACTTCCAACTTTAAGATTCTAAAGGGCCAGTCTTTCCCCTGATGTTCTGAATAGCTTTCTGACTTTATGTCTTGTGTTCTCACTTGCAAAGTGAGACTAGTCCCTGCCACACCTCCTGAAAGCCTCCTTGTCAGAGATTTTTTGATGATGAATAAGAAAGGACAAGGTTACAAACTCATGGAGAGACAGATGGCTGAAAAAAAAGGGCAGATTTTCCCCCAGATAAATTTAGAACTGTGCTATCCAGTACAGTAGCCATATATGGATATTTAAATTTAAATCTACAATGACTAAATTTAAGTAAAATGTAAAAATTCCTCTGTCTCTCCATCCACACTTCAAGTACCCAGTAGCCACATGTGACTAGTGGCTACCACATTGGACAGTGTGGTACAGAGCATTTCCATTAATAGAAAGTCCTGTTAGCTGGCACTGTTCTATAAGGATTGGATTTTTTTGTAAAAAGGGTTTCCCCAAGTCTGGAGCAAGATCATCTGGATTTTGAGAGGCTCTTGATGGAGCTTCTAAGAGACTAGAACCCCAGTCAGAAGTGCTGGATGGAGTTACAAGTGGGGGTTGGGAAGATGTGAAATCTACCTTCCCCAGAGAAGATAGCATCTCACCAATAGAGCAGAGTTAGCATTTCTCTGCCTGCCACACCTGCTGTCTCCAATTACTGCCCAGAAGTGGATGGAGCAGGCACGTGTGAGAGTGAGATCCAGGGTCTCAGAAAACAAATTGAACACTCAGGCCCTGGATGCTTTTAGGGTGTGGTCTTTGCACAGCCAACTTTTGAGTTCTACTGCTGAGAATGAGATTTCCAGAGCTCATGTGTGGCTTATGGTAAACTCTAGCACACTCCCCTAAACCTGATGAGCATCTCCTTGAAGTGGGACATTCAAATGGGTGCTGTGCTTTGAAGAAGGAATGGAAAGGGTGGGTACCAGATTTCTAAAACTGGCCCTAGAGGATTTGAAAGTATCTATAGGATATTCTAAACCTCCTAAACTTGGTTTCACAGTGAAATTTACTCCCTTCCTGAAGAACTGAGTCTTTAGCATGAGACAGACTTGGGTTCATATCCTGGGTATGTCTTAGTGGTGTAACCTAGAACAAGTTATTAACTCTTAAGTCTCTCCTGGAAAACAGGACTATTCATAACTGCTTCACATGTTTGTTGTCATGAGTATTCAATGACTATACTTGTGTGAAGTCTGGACAAGTGTTCAGTCAATGGTAGCTATGATTAAAATTATTGCAATATTATTTTATCAGAACTGTGAACCATGATAGTTTCTAAAACAAACAGCATCTTTTCTCAGTACTTGAGATCTTCCTCTTCCTGTGCCTTCGTTCCCCTGAACTCACGGGACATGATCCATTTTCCCATCAAACCCTCCGCATTGATCCAATGGTGCCTTCAGCCCTAAGCAGCCCCACCAGCAAGGCTACAGAGAGGGCCTGAGTGGTGCTCTGTGCCCCTGTCATGCCCACTCTATGGGAAGAGGAAGAGGAAGAAAAATAGGGGAGAAGGTCCTTCCTGCTCTCGCATCTCCCATTTGGTGGGTTTTAGGGGCTCCAGTGCATTCATTCTTCCAGTAAACCGGAATGGAGCTTGTCTGCTGGTCCATCTTCCTCGTGAGCTAATGCAGTTGCTCTCCTCTAGAGGCACAAGGGAGGCAGAGCCTACAGGAGATAATAAACTGAACGTGTTTATATTTAACGGTGCCTTTCAGTGGAAATTGGAGAAGCAGTAAAACAGGCCAAGGCTTCTCTGTACAGTGGGGCTCTTTGGCTCACAACTTCATAAATAAGGGCCTGGGCGTGGTTATGGCTCACTGGGCTTTCTGGAGAAAAGATGAACACTAAAAGTGACTGATATGACAAGGCAAGGTGTTTGGATAGCGAGTCTGGGCCATGATTTGGGATGCAGTGGGTGCTGTAGCTCCCCAGGTCTTTGCCTAGGCTCTCTTCTTCCTGTCCTGCCATCCACAGAAGTTGCCTGGTCCCTGGCAGGGGAATGGGGAGATTAGGAGTATAGACTGGAGTAGTGCTACCCACAGTGTGGACTGTATCACTACTGGAAGCATCATTACTGAGAGCTTGCAGGAAATGCACCTGAAAGAGCTCTACCCAGCCAATCAGAGTCATAGGGGGCAGGGCTCAGGAATCTCTTTAACAAGCCCTCTGAATGCTTCAAGTTTAAAAGTCTCCTCCATAGTCACGTGGCACCCATGCGGCCACTGCGAGACTTTGGCCAGATGATGGACCTCAGTTTCAAAATTGGGAGAGGGGGGCAGATTAAGGGAATTAATACATTACAGATACATAGAGCTGTGCATGGAACATAGTCAGGGTTATGTAAGTGTTAATTATCATTTTATTAATTACTCTATAGTAGACATGAAGGAACCGGGAAGTCCCTGGATGGCAGTAAAATATCCAAAAGAGTACATTCACCCCTTGATTCATTAAAGCGAATCTGCTGTCTTCTTAGTTGGGAATCTTAATTGTCATATTTCACCCTGATCAGGCTCACATAATGGAATTTGGGGTAGATAGAAATAAGCCACAAGGTGGCTAAGAAAAGAGATTTCATTCGTCTCTGTGGTGCATTCCAGAGATGAGGGAATCAAGAAGGCATTTCTCCTCGATCTGAACTCTCTCTGCTCCCTCCCTTCTCCTCCTACCCCCACCCCTACAGGGCCCACGGGCCAGATGCGATGATCCTTGTGGATGGGCAACCACGCCAGGCCAAAGGCGAGCTGGGGCTCTCCCAGATGCTCCACATTGCCAGTCAGATCGCCTCCGGCATGGTGTACCTGGCCTCCCAGCACTTTGTGCATCGCGATCTGGCCACCAGGAACTGCCTGGTTGGGGCCAACCTGCTGGTGAAGATCGGAGACTTCGGCATGTCCAGAGACGTCTACAGCACCGACTACTACAGGGTAAGGGGCTCCTCCAGATACAGCATCCGTGGCCCAGCTAGCACCTCACTCACGTGTCTCTGTCGTTGTCCATTAACCCTGTTACTCTGGAGCACATGCATACACTCCCGTGCCCAGGGATACACTTGATGCTTATCCTTTCACCATGCCTGCATCTCTACATACCTGTCAGTTATTCTCTTGATAGCTTACTCATCTCTTCCACCTGGACAGGAATACTCGACTATATCCTTACATTGCAATACATATGCACTGTGTTCTTACGTCCATCAGTACTCATTCTTCATGTAAACAGATACCAATATATACATATATATATATATATACATATATATGCATATATATGTCCCTCAATGCACACGTGGACAAGCTCAACTTGATGCTACATTTTAACATCTTTCAACGCGATTCCCTACCCAGCCTCACCCACAGCACATTATTGTTCTTTAATATTATCTGGTGACCATATAGGCTTGTTTGCAAAGATAGATCTCAATGAGAAGGCAGAAACCAACATAAAGGATGAAAATGGTTAGTGTATTGCTGAGCAGAATTATCCAAATGGTATAAGAAAGATGAGTGAAGGAAGCAGGTTCTCATTGCCAACTTTGGAGACAGTTGCAAATGGGCCCTAGGAGAAGCTGTTTGATGGTGAGAGGAGATATCACATTCAGCTTTACTTCTATACAGTTTTCTACTTTATATTAATAGGTATAAATATATACCTATTACTTAGCCCCCCCCCCCCATTTTTCCCCTTAATATTTGAGAATCTTCTTCCCATGGATCATGGAGTGGTTCTGACAATGTTATTATTGCCAGGGAAAGGATGAGTGGGCATGAGTGGCATTTTTTCCTGAAAGGAGAAATATGGGTGCAACCTGTATACAGAGATACAATAACTTCTGCATATTGATTAGAGAGCCAGATGCTTAAAATACATGGGGGATTTACTTTAGGGACTTTGAATGGATGAGGAGTTTGGATGGTATATAAGGAGAGGATGGTACAATGTTTTAGAAGTCGAGAGACAAGGCAGTGATTTCCCTCATCCCCCTGGTACAGAATGAATGATCATATTGTGAATCAAAGGGCCCAGACAGGACAGTCTTTTTGGCCTGAGCACGGTGGGTCAGGAGGCTGGGAGTTTGGGATTGGCATCTGCAAATCAACTCTGTCTGGATGCTCATGATGGCTTTGCCTAAAAAGCATTGCCCAGACATTATAATGGATCATTCAAGACACTTTATCTTACTTCTTTTAACTTTGAATTTTGTATTGAGGCACAACCAATAAACAATGTTGTGATAGTTTCAGGTGGATAGCGAAGGGACTCAGCCACACATACACATGTATCCATTCTCCCCCAAACTCCCCTCCCATCCAGACTGCAACGTAACATTGAGCAGAGTTCCCTATGCTATACAGTAGGTCCTTGTTGGTTATCCATTTTAAATATAGCAGTGAAGACGCTTTATTTTAGCCATAACCTGGAGAAAAATGGAATATTTGAGAAACTCCTTTTGTGCCTAAAAATTGACATGTTCATGGTATAACTGAAAGATGGCAGATGATATGCAATCATGAGGATATAAAGCAAAGTAGATCAAATAGTAGGGAAGGTAGAGTGTCAGAAGAAAGCTACCTTCTGCTGGTAGAAGAAACCCTTCTTCTGTCTAGCCACCTGCCCAGTCTTAGCATCCCTAGATTTGGAAAAAGAAGCATGATGTTGTGGCAGGCACAGACTGACAGGCAGGGCAGACCTGCCAGAAAGTATCAAAGTGGAGTCTTTCTTTAGCATCTAGACCAATTTTTTTCCAGTTGTTTCCAAGAGAAGCATTGGTGTGGTTACCAAGGGACCATGGGTCATAGATTTCTTGAGTCTAGCTGGAGCTGGCACCATTTAATTGCCTCTGCACTCTGTGTAATGGGGTTTGCTGGCCTGTCTGGCTGAGCTCAGATTTATGTTGGTGTTGATAAAAGCTAGGGACGGATCATTGTTTTTCTGTGTGAGGCGGATGTTTGATTAGACCAATCTGGTCTCCACTGGCCTTTACCAGGATCTTGAGAAACAGTTTCTGAACAGTGTGTGTGCAAACTCAGCTTTCAAACTTACTTTAAGAAGTGCACTTAATATTTCTCTGTTCTGATTTAAAAGAGAGAGAGAGAGAGAAAGAAAGAAAAGATCCCATTTCCAAACGATCTTGCTTTGCCCTAGCTTAAAAAGTTGTGAACTATCACTCTTTACTCCTGGGAGTTACAAGAAGTAAATCTACCTCACTTCTGTGGGCTGTAGGGCAGGTTAGAATTCAAGGAAGAGAGTGAGATGGGAAAATGTTCTTTTACTAGGCAGCCACAGTTCCCTTTTCACGAGGGCTAAGGCAGGGAAGCAGAGGCCAGCTGGCTTGAAAATATATGATCCCAAGGAAGTATGAAATAAAAAAGGAGAGCTGTTGCAGTCAAAGGGCTTCCTCAGTGGCTCCTGTGGGCTAAGGCACTTCAGTTGTGTCCAATGCTTTGAGACCATATGGAGTGTAGCCCTCCAGGCTCCTCTGTCCTTGGGATTTTCCAGGTAAGAGTACTGCAGTGGGTTGCCATTCCCTTCTCCAGGATATCTTCCCAACCCAGGGATCAAACCCACATCTGTTATGTCTCCTGCAATGGCAGGCAGGTTCTTTACCACTAGTGCTACCTGGCAAAGAATCTGCTGGCAATTCAGGAGACTTAGGTTCTATCCCTAGGTTGGGAAGATCCCTCAGAGGAGGAAATGGTGACCCACTCCAGTGTTCTTGCCTAGGCAATTCCATGGACAGAGGAACCTGGTGGGCAACAGTCCACGAGGTCCCAAAAGTCAGACACGACTTAGTGACTAAATTACAACAGCATCGCAGTCAAAACACAGCGCTCCATCAGAGAGCTACATACTCCACTGATGGTGGGTAGATATTATACTCTCCATATTCAAAGATCAGCTGTATCATTTCTCATGTTCAGTTCAGATGCTCACAGTGCTCTAATGTGAACATAGCCCCACTCCCACTTCTGTAAAATAAAAGACTTGCCTGAGGTCACATCAGTAATAAACCAGGAAGTCTTATTATTCATATTGGATGACATCAAGGTGACAAAGGAGGTCTGTGTTGGGTGCAGTCTTACCTGTGTTCACAACCTAACACGGCCATTAGCCGCCATGGAACCTCAACGTGTTTTCCTGAAACCTTTATGTAATTGTCCCATTTTTCAAATGAGGACAAACAGTCTCTCAATTGAGTTGTTTTTGATGTTCAGCAAGTTAATATGCGTAGAGAGCCTGGAATACACTTCTAACTGGATAAATTATTGTTTGTTTTCCTTAGTTCCCATCACACCCAAGGCAGGAGAACCTTAGGGATAATCTTACTTCCAGGTGTAATTTTTGGGTCAGAGATAAGGCCCTCCTGACCACTGGAAAATAAACTGGGATAGCACCGCTTCCCTGAAGGAGCAGATCTTTATGTTGACCACACAGGGAAAATTTCCCTCCCAAGGTTTCAACTTAACCAGAAATCCTGGGTCATCAGTACTTGCCTGTTCTTCTGGTCAGTGTTCATAGGTCCTGCTCATGAATCTCAGAGCCAAATCTTAGAGCCCAATCTTAGGTGATTTGTGAAAGATTTTTTGTTTTGTTTTGTTTGGTACACCAGCTGAGACTCCTGGGGAAGGTGGTGATTTATTAGATAGCAAGAACACTGAAGGACTGTCTCTGTAAGCTGACACCCAGGATGGGTTTGCACCTCTGGGCTACTTACATTACTGAAATCTACTGGAGCTAGAAGTTTGCTGGTTTCTGGTGCCTAACATAGCTTCATGCATGTGTGCTAAGTCGCTTCAGTAGTGTCCTGCTCTTTGCGACCCTATGGACTGTAGACCACCAGGCTCCTCTGTCCATGGAATTCTCCAGGCAAGCATACTGGAGCGGGTTGCCATTCCATTCTACAGGGCATCTTCCTGACCCAGGGATGAAACCCGCATCTCTGCATCAGCAGGCAGGTTCTTTACCACTGAGCCACCTGGGAAGCCCCCCTTACACAGCTACATGCATATCACTCTGGTGTGTGCATGTAGTGTGTGTGTGTTTGTATGTGTGTGTGTGTGCTCCCCTGCCCAGTGTAGATTCCAGGATGTGTTTAAGAGGGCAGAGGAAGTGAAGATAAACTCCTTCTTCTATTCTTTCCTTTTAAATTTCTTAACACAAAGAGGTGCCATCTGGCTCGTGTACACATGATATGAAAGTGATGCACAAGGGTGAACTGCCTAATTTCCTGTTACACATTTAGAGAGAGAAAAACAAACAACTCTGCCCCAGAGTGAGTGCCAGAGCGATTTGTTCTCTCTTCTTAAGACTGTGCCCCATGACAGATCCCTTTTTCTTGATGGGTCACTGGCTCAGCCACTTCTGAGATTGCCTTTAAATAGGCTTTGACAAGGGTGGGTTTTGAGTACCATTATATCTTTCTCAGAGTTTCAGACAACACTACAAGTTGAGGAGTCAAGTCTGGAATTAAGAAAGTCCTAGAAGAAGAGGAGGTTGGGGTTTCCAGAAAAGAAGTATTTTCAGATGTTTTGATTTGGAAGGGAGACGGTATGTTGATATAGGAAGAGCGGTGGTGGAGGGGCTTGGTGCTCCAATCTTACTGAACTGGAGCACCAGGAGAGTGCCTTCCTGTCCACTCTGCCATCCTCTGTGCCTGGCACAGGACCTGGAACTTGGCAGACACCCAGTAAAAATATGAATTAATGCATGAATGACATCAGAGTGGAAATTGAGAGTGCAGGAAGTGGATGAGGCCAGACCAAGAGGAACCTGAATAGGCATCACTTTTGGAAGGGTGGGGGGGCTTCCATGCTCTGCAGAGCTGGGTGTCAGGACCTGGTCAGCAGGCTCCCCAGTTAATTTTATTGGTTTATTTTTGGCTGTGCTGGGTCTTCATTGCCGCACGGGCTTTCTCTTTTGTTGTAAGCCAGGGCTTCTTTCTAATTGCGGTGCACGGGGGCTTCTCATTGCAGTGCCTTCTCTTGTTGCAGAGCGTATGCTCTAGGGTGTGGAGGCTTCAACATCTGCAACATGCAGACTCAATAGTTTCAGCTCATGGGCTCTGGAGCACAGGCTCAGTAGCTGTAGGTGGGCTTAGTTGTTCTGTGGCATGTGGGATCTTCCCAGATGAGGCATCAAACCCTGTTCCCTGCATTGACAGGCAGATTGTTAACTATTGGATCACCAGGGAGGTCCTGGGCTCCCCAGATAAGATCTAGAGTAGATCTTATGTATTCCAGCTACACTTAATAGTGACGGAGGTGACAACCAGAATGGTAGCAGCAGGGGATCAGTGGATGAATGACTCTGCTCTTGAATCCCATCTGATTCTCCCACCTCATGCCTCCCCACCCTATCTTGTAAGCCCTCCCACCCAAACCAGCTCATTTTACACATGCTGATTGTGGAGCTTTGCACTTTCTCACTAGCCTCTTAGTGCTATGCCAGGAAAATAAGAGGGTCTTCTAAGACCTTCCAGGTTAAGTAAGAGGTCAGACATTGTTAGCCTTCATTTTATAGCTAAGCCTTGATGAGGGTTTGTGATGTCTTCAAGGCTTTGAGATTCTTCAACAATAAGTCATTGTTAGAACATTTCTACAGCCTTCGGATGATTAATCCACCATGTGCGTTTGCTAAACTTGTCCATGCTGGTTTATTTCCCCTTGTGCCAAATCCCATAGCCATTGAGGCCCAGTGGTTAAGACTGCGCTTCCACTGCAGGGGTCTCTGGTTCAATCCCCAGTCCTGGAACTAAGATCCCACATGCCACAAAGGTGGGGGGCAAAAAAAAAAAAAAAAAAGAATTTCCTTAGGGAATATAAAACAGGAGGAAAATTTGTAATTCCACTGTCATGCAATAGGATGACCAATTTCAAAAGCCCATCTAATTATATGGATAATTTGGATCTTGAGACAGTCAGTGGGTTGAATTTTAGGAGGAATGAATATGGCTTGGAAATCGGCAAACTGAGAGAGGGATCTAGAACAGTGTATCACTCAACCAGTCAAACTTAAGGTATATAAAAGATAGAGGGAAGGAAATGTTCATAAAGGGTGGGACCACAGTGGTAGCTCTTGAAAAGCCCACTGTTCTGACGTGGGTAGCTGCAGGACAGTCTTGGAAATTTGTCACCTGCTTTAGTGTAAATAAGGCTATGTGAGGATGAGCCATCAGGCAATGTCATGTAGGAGAGACCCCTGGGACCTGAGGCCACTAAGGCTGGCTGTGGCCCTGGTCCAGGGGAGAGGCAATAAGGCTATTGGCCGTGGTGGTAGCAGTGGAGTATGGAAGAGAAGCCATCGGAATCAGGGGGCTGAGAAAGGTGAACTCAAGGCCAAGGCCTGGGAACTCAAAGCCTCTTGCTGTTTTGAATTGTAACCTTGAAAAAGAATAACAGTGAAATGGAGGGTCAGGATGGATTTTTTACAAATGCATCTTTTAGGCCACCTAGTCCATTCTGCGTCCCTGGAGTGTTAGAAAAACAGATGAACAAATGCCAAATCATTCAATTTTAAAGAAACATGAAGCTGGAAGCTGCCTTAAATGTCATCTATTTCACCCCTGTGGCCCCAGGCAGAGCAGCTTCAAAATCATCCCCGACAGATGGTTTGTTTGCTCTATTCCCCTGCATCTCCCGGGATTCCACTGGTTCCTCCTTATTCCTTCCAGCTGTGGCAAAAGGAAACTCTCATCGGTGAGAGATTTATCCTTTTCTTTCTAATTTGTAGTACCCTTTAGAAATGGGAAGTTCTCAGTTATGTCTATCCTCTACCTGCTACAAAACAAGTTTATCTTGTCCTGTATCCTTAGAAGAGATAAACATGGATTATATTCTAAAACAGACATTGAAACACTCAGGAAAATGCTAAGTAGATGCTCAGTGAGACCAAAATGGCCTAGTGTGTCTCATAGGTAATTGGTTGTATTTTATTTGTTGGCGAGGATATAAATCTCTCCCTCCCTTGACATGCATATATATATATACCCTTATATATATATATATATATGCATTATATATATATATATATATCCTTTTTCTGAGAGCAGTTTCCAGGAGTCTCCTCAATTTGGTTTCATCTCCCACAGTATTGAAATCTAGCTGTTTTCTTTTGTCAGTGACAGTGGTACAAGCATGGGATGGATGCTAATGGATGCTATCATAGTCAGCCTGATCTCCATGAGGACAGATATTGATTTAAAAAAAAAAAAAAGAACCAGGGTGAATCCTCATCAGAAAATTTCAAGAACTTGAGGCATGTTTGTTCAGGAACCCAACCTCAAGGAAGAAGAGAAGGCAGCGGGGTGTTGATTCACTCTCTCTCTCTGCTCCTGGGATGGTAGCATCTCTGGCTGGGATGGTAGCCTCTTTGTAACTTGACAGAGGCGAGTATTATAATAGACCCTGTCTAGGTTCCTCAAGTATAAAGGGTTTGTTTTGGGGTTTTTTTGTTTGTTTGTTTGTTTTTTTAATGGCAAACTGAGTATATAACATATAAAGATACATAAATTTCCATACAAATTTCTTCCTTACCAACTGTAATTAAGATATTTGCATGTAAAGAGAACAGTATATTCCCTTGACTTCCTCCTGGTGGGGAATTATATTTCTCTCCTAATCCTCAAAGCCCAAGACTTTGTGATCTGAGTCTAAACGGGAGGAGAAGGAGGAGGAGAAGGCTGAAGACTGGGTCAACATTACATTTAAAATTCAGAATTTTAAACACAGTTTTTACTCCTGGTTGTTGACTTTTCAGGTTTAGCTAATCCTACAGGGCAAAGCTGAGGTGGGCATGGGGAAAAAGTGGCCCAAGAGAAAGTGGGCCAAGTACCCACTTACAATTTAAAGTTGCAAGCCAGAGTGTTTCCATTATGTAGTGCTGGATGCTAACATTGAAGAGGAGAAGATATTCCTTTGAATATTGAGTTTCTGCTTATGAACTCCAGAATTTAGGAAATTTTCTTCAATCCTCTAAGCCTTAGATCCTCATCTGAAAAAAATGAAAACAATTTCTTTTGTGTGGATTGAATAAGATTGTGTGCGAATTGCCTGGTGCCTATTAGGCACTCAGTACATGGTAGTTATTATTCTATGTAAATGAATAAGGTAGAAATTACATACAGATCTTCCTTGACTTACAATGGGCTTGTGTGTGTGTGTTAGTTGCTCAGTTGTGTCTGACTCTTTGCAACCCTTTGGACTGTAGCCCACCAGGTTCCTCTGTCCATGGAATTCTCCAGCCAAGAATACTGGAGTAGATTGCCATTCCCTTCTCCAGGGTGTCTTCTTGACCCAGGGATCGAACCTAGGTCTCCTGCATCACAGGTGGATGCTTTACTGTCTGAGCCACCAGGGACAAGGGGCTTACTTCTAACTCATTGTAAATTGAAAATATCAGAAGTCAAAGATGCAGTTAATACACCTAAGCTGCTGAACAACATGGCTTAGCCTAGCCTACTTGGAGCCTAGTGGGCTCCAACACTTACATTAGCCTTCAGTGGACAAAATCATCTAACACCAAGTGTTTTTATAAAAAAGTGTTGATGTCTCATGTAATTTATTAATTACTTTACTGAAAGTGAAAAACAGAAGGGTTGTGTTGGTATACGATGGTTATAAATGTGTGGGTTGTGACGTCATGGCTGACCAGAAGCTGAGATTCATTGCCACTACCCAGTATCATGAGAGAGTTCCTTGCTGCATATTGCTAGCCCAGGAAAAGATCAAAATGCAAAATTCAATGTATGGTTTTTACCGAATGCATATCACTTTCACACTGTGGTAAAGTCAAGCTATTGTAAGTCGAGGATGATCTGTATAAGAAACTGCAAATTATTTAAAGATACAAGCCTAGGTATTTCCTATTATGGTCTTTGGTGCTGGATACTAACATTGAAAGGGAAAGACCCTACTTAAAAGAACCTGGGGAGATTAAAAAAAAAAAAAAAAACCAACAACAACACTCAATCTTCCGGGACTGATTTAAACAATTGGAACTGGTCGGTTGGAAGTCCAGGAAGAAAAAGAAAGCACATTTGGGTGGTCATAGGAAGGGCTTTCCCATTTTGGATCTGGTAGCTCCAATAAGGAACTAACTTTTGATAACTGTAACTATGAATTTTGTGGTCAACAAAGGCCTGCAGAATTACAGCCCATTCTCCAGGCCTCCTAAGTGTGTGATACCCCTTGTCATCTCAGAGGAAGATGTTAGGGTCATTGAACCTTGTGGATAGAAACAAGCTGGTTTAAGCCCAGTCCTCCTGCCTTTTTCTCTCTTAACAAATGCAACTTGATAACCTGTGCTTTCATTCCTATGCGTAACATGGGATAATGGATATTTAAGAGCTTCGTAAAATCATTGACTTGGGTGCTGCTGGTTTTATTACCACCATGACCACCACCACTGTTACCATCGTCACCACAGTATAGCCTGCTTAGTAGATGATTACAGGCACTCTGGAAAAAAGTTCAACATCCCAAACTTGATTGGTCGTGGTCATCAATATGCCATCTCTTTCTCTTTGCCAAACACCATGACAACCTCTCTTCCATTGAGTCATGCTCTCTAACCTCTATAGCCAGGATGGACCTTTGAGTTGTGGCCTGGTTTGTCCTTGAAGTTGATCATTTCCTTACCCGATGGGTCAGTCCCCAACTTCTTGACCTTTGTGTTTATTTAGTCAAGCCCTTGAGTCTTTCAGGTACATGCATATCCTGTAGCTCTGTGCGGCAGAAATTCCCCTGAAGGCAAAGGAACCCACTCCATTTTTATCACAGCGATGTTGCACATAAAAATCCTTAATAAAAGTGCTTAATTAAAAAATATGTAGCCATATGTCAAGTGTTTATAATGAGTAAGGAATAACATCCAAAGTACTTTCAAGTGTACCCTATAGTCTCCACTTGCCAGAGAGATCAAAGCAGTCAATCCTAAAGGAAATCAACCCTGAATATTCATTGGAAGACCTGGTGTTGGAGCTGAAACTCTAATACTTTGGCCATCTGATGCAAAGAGCTGACTCATTGGAAAAGACCCTGATACTGGGATAGATTGAAGGCAAGAGGAGAAGACGGTAACAGAGGATGAGCTGGTTGGATGGCATCACCGACTCAATGGTCATGAGTCTGAGCAAACTCTGGGAGATGGTGAAGGACAGGGAAGCCTGGCATGCTGCAATTCATGGGGTCACAAAGAGTTGGTTACAACTTAGCAACTGAACAACAACAGCAACAACAACAGAGTCTGGAAGATGCGATAACATCACCTAAGAAAAAGTCAGCAGGATCTGATTCCCCACCAAAGGCCCAAGCAATCTGCTTCTCAGTGAGAAGGCCTGAGAGAATGTCTCACCATAATTAAAACACCCTTGAGACTGGAGTTAGCACCAGGAGGACAATTTATTAATGTTCACAGGGGACCAGATCATTAAAAGGCTCTGTGATCAAAGCATCACTCCCAGTAAGCCAGCCTGTGTGGGAAGCCTGATCCTGAACCACTGAGAAGGTTGCTTAAGGAGGAAGAAATCAGAGCAAGGACATCAGATGAGTCAAACGGTCGGTATCATCCAACCAAAAAATACTGATATGTCCCTACTGATCTGAGAGCAAGGAATTCTTGCCTTCCCAGTCTTCTGCCTAAATCCTCTCCTCTCCCCTGACTGAAGCCAGGAGAGGATGAAAATCACCACCGTCTAATTCCATGACCTTTGCAGGTCTCTATGATCATACTCTTTTATTATCTGTATTCATCAGTTTACAAATGAGCCATGATGGCCTGGAAGGCACTCAGGCTTTTTCGGACAGACTTGGATGTAAATTCATGTTTTCATCCATTTTATGCTGATCTTAAGGAGATTAATTGCCTTGTCTTCATTTCCAAATACTTGGGAGGGGTCACTTTATGGTCAAAGTACCTCATGCTTTCCATGTCACTGAGTGTCCTTTATCCCTAAAAAAAAAAAAAAAAAAAGAATGACTCTTTTTGTTGCTTTTAAATCTCATTGTCTTGATGCCAAGTATTCTATCCCTTAGAGGTGGAAAGTAGGTCTCAGGTAGCAGTTCTGATGACTGGTAGTGGTTGCTCACAGTAGAGTGATGAGAAGAGCTTGGTGACCGTAACCACAGTCAGTGAAAACGCATGTGGGGTCAGCGGGTGATGTCTACCATGAGCATAGGAAAGGGGATGCTGGTACTTGGGTTGTATAGTTGCAGTCCTGAACTATTCCATCCCAATCATGCTCTCAACTCAAAGACTCTTCTGGACCCTTTTAGTCATGCTCTCACCTTAGCTTCTCACAATTGGAAGTGGTGTAATCAGGCAGAGATGTGAGTTTATTGAATGCACTGCTCTTAAAGATCATGTACAAAGGAAGGGGTTTGCCAGGTGGGCCTGCGTTACTGGGGCTAACAGGTTTATTTGCTCAAGTTCACATCAATGGAACTAGTAACCCGGTACTCTAAATTACCTTCCACTAGCCTTTTTCACACACTTTACTTTAGCATTTAGTTGTTTCTATTGTTTTAGAACCTTGCTTGCTTCGTCACTTCAGTCGTGTCTGACTCTGCGATCCTATGGACCATGGCCTGCCAGTCTCCTCTGTCCATGGGATTCTCCAGGCAAGAATACTGGAGTGGGTTGCCTTTTCCTTCTCCATTTAGAATCTTATGTACAGAAAAAATGCCTAGTTCTTCATAGATCTGGTTCCCTGTTCCACTCTGCCAAAGCTTTATATGGCCTAGATACAACTCTCCCTTCCAGTTCTGTGTCATCTAGAGCTTTTATCAACACACCAGTAATGACCTGAAACATATTTTTAATTTCTTAGAGAGTTGACTAACTCAAGACTTGGATTTGCTGCTAGAGTCCTGCCCTCAAACCCATATTGATCCAATTTTCAGCATTCTTTACATATAGTCATTCTATGGTTAGGACTCTTACCCAGTCAGACTCTTCTCCTACACCTATCAACCTCCTAAGTATATTGTGAGAACCCTTGCCTAATACCATGAAATGTGGGTAAGCAATCTATCCTGGCAAACTCAGGATAGATTCTGGCTAGATGTCCACTTGGAGGTCGTATTATAAAACCCACTTATATGACAGATGGAGACACTGAAGTCCAGAGAAAGAGTCAGTATTTCTCAAGTTCATGCATCAGTTTGGAGATAGAGTTAAAACAAGAAAATTTTTCTCGCATCTCACAGGTCCAGTGCTTCTCTTTGATCATCATCAAAGGACTTTGAGGTTGACCAGGCTAGTATTATTATTCCCACTTACAGATCTTTAAACAGAGAATCAGAGAGATTAGTTGGTTCTGCTCAGATTGCACAAAAAGTAGGGTAAGGCAGAGTTGAGTTCTGTGTTCTGATTCCTAAGTAAAGTTTTATAAAGAATGTGAGTCATGGGACTTCCATGGTGGTCCGGTGGTTAAGACTTTGGTTTCCAGTGCAGGAGGTGGGGGTTTGACCTCTGGTTGGGAATCTAAGATCCTACAAATTAAGGTTGTTGTTTAGTCGCTAAGTTGTGTTGGACTCTTTTGCCACCCCATGGTCCCATGGACTATAACCCACCAGGCTCATCTGTCCATGGGATTTCCCAGGCAAGGATACTGGAGTGGGTTGCCATTTCCTTCTCCAGGGGATCTTCCCCACCCAGGGATCAAACCCATGTCTCCAGGAGGGTTCTTTACCACTGACCCACCAGGGAAGCCCAAGATCTCACATGCTTTGCAGCCAAAAAAAACCAAAACATGAGACAGAAGAAATATTGTAACAAATTCAATAACAACTTTAAAATGATCCACATCAAAAAATCTTTTTTTAAAAATAGCTATATCCCTTTAAAAAATAAAATCAAGAATGTGAGACCATTTGTGACTAGACATTTGAAATGATCTACCAGTAGAGTACAGTATCCATCAGCTTAGGTAGAGTTTAAAGTTAGAAGTGTGAACCTATAAGAAGCTAGTGTTATGATTTTTTTTTTCTAGGAGGGCTTTGTGACAAAGACGAAAAGAAGGTAAACAGTTGAGGTGACTCAGGGATGGCCCATCCAGCAAATGAGGAGACCCTAATTCAGGGAGTGTGGGGTCTCCAGGCAGGTAATAAAGCAAGCAGTAGCAGGGTGTTTCTAGGCACGTGTAGTCTTCAAATTATAAGAGATTCAGTGAAGCTGAAGAGTAAGAAAAGGATGCCAGGAACAGAGGAGATGGTGATTAGAAATGAGGAAAGCTGTCCTGCTGCTGCAGGAAGTGACTTTTTATACATTTGTTGTGAAAATGTATTCTCAAAACATCTGTTGACACGCATTTGTTTCTAGTAGCTTGAGATATCTTTCCTTTTTGCTTTTTAATTTATTTTTGGCTGTGCTGGGTCTTTGTCACTGTGCACAGGCTTTCTCTAGCCGAGGCGGGCGAGGGCTTCTCTCTAGTTGTGTTGTGCAGGCTTCTCACTGCAGTGGCTTTTCTTGTTGCAGAGCATGAGTCCAGGGTGCTTGAGCTTCAGGAGTTGCAGCTCTCTGACTCTAGAGCACAGGCTCAATAGTTGTGGCACAGGAGCTTAGCTACTCTGCAGCACGTGGGATCCTTGTTCCTGGACCAGGTATCGAACCTGTGTCCCCCACATTGGCAGGCCGACTCACAACCACTGGACCAGCAGGGAAATCCCACTTGAGATTTATGAAAGGGCAGTATCCATGCCTTATTCCACCAGTCACATATCCTTTGCTTAACACCATACCTGGTATAGGGTAAGCATTCCAGACTTACCAGGGTAAGCATCCCATAAATGTCTGTTAAGTGAAATAAACAAGGAGACAAGTGTATCTCTTGGCAAATGGCTGATCTGGGATGGTGCTCCAGGGCACTGCAGTTTGGGTCGATCAGAAATCACAAAACCAGGTTTCATCACATTCAAAGTCCTAGGGGATTGTCCTCCATCAGTCTGACTTGGTGAATAGGTTGTGTCACACGGTCCTTTATCCACAGGGGGATCAGGATTAGAAGACTCTTGGGTGCCAGAGCTCAGCACCTATGTCCCTTCCTATGTGGAAATAATGGACCATGCTGTAAGATTGTATATTCTCCACTCCCAGGGATTTTCCAGAAAATCCAAATAGCCACCTTTTAGAGATGCTATAGAGACATATACCAGATGACCTCAAAGTTTTGCTTTTTTCTAATCTTTAGATCCTAAGAGTCAACTTAGTGATGAAACTGCTTAGACAGGTGCAAAGTGGCAGAGTAATTTAAGAAATTATGATTATGCCCCTGCAAGGAATTGTGTCAAGTATGTATTTTTGTGATGCTATAAAATATTAGGCCAGATTCACCCTCTCCCTATCAACAGATTCACACGTCTACATTCCTTCTCACTTCCCTCACACCTCACCATCTGTCACCTGCCCAATCTCTAGCTCACCTCTTGCTGTGACTGTCAGCCTCACTCGATCTTGAAGTCTCTCTCTGCCTCTTTTCTAGTCTAACATCCATGATCTCTTCTACCTGAAAGAAAACTCTTCATTTGAACTTTTTGCCACCTCCAAATTTCATTTGTCTCCTCAACTACTAAAATAGTCATGTTCATCTTCTGTCTTAAATTTTTAACAATATTTATTAATTTGGCTGTGTTGGGCCTTAGTTGTGGCACACGGGGTCTTTGTTGGGTCTTGTGAGATCTTTCCTCACAGCACACGGGCTCTCTGGTTGCGGCATCTGGGCTGCAGAGTATGAGGGCTCAGTAGTTGTGGTGGGGTTAGTTGCCTCATGGCATGTAGGATCCTAGCTCCCCGACCAGGATGGAACCTGAGTATCCTGCATTGCAAGGTGGACTTCTAATCACTGGACCACCAGGAAAGTCCCTTCTGTCTTCATTTTTAAGCTTCTGATCTTATTCCTTCCTTGACTCTGCATTTTGGGGATCACTAATTATCTCACCATGCCCAAATTCAAATGCCTTTGCTCTAAAAAGTCAAATCCTTTTTTGAACTAACTGTTGAATGACATCATCAATAACTGCACCATTCCTTGTCCCACATCTCCAGTCCCTCACTGCTTAAATCCTTGTTCAATGCCTTAGCGATGCCTCGCTCCACAATCTACTTCCCTTTCTTTCTCTCTTTTTTGATGTGGACAATTTTTAAAGTCTTTATTGAATTTGTTACAATATTACTTCTGTTTTATGTTTTTGTTTTGGCTCCCATACATGTGGGATCTTAGGTCCCCTACCAGGGTTCAGACCTGCACGCCCTGATTTGGAAGCCAAAGTCTTAACCACGGGAACAGCAGGGAAGTCCCTCTATCACCTTTTCTAGCCATTCTTTGCCTCTTCCACTGGTTTCTCACCTCACTGGAAGTTCTGGTGCCACCATTTTAGACATCTACTTCAGAATCTTCATGTACTTCCATAGTTATAAACCCTTCTTGCCTTATGCAAAAGCTGTTTGAATTTGCATTTTTATTTTATTTTGCTTTTTGGCCACATAATGTGGCACGAGGGATCTTAGTTCCCCAACCTAGGATTGAACTTGCACCCCCTGCAGTGGAACTTGCCCCCCCAAGCATGGAAGCATGGCCACCAGGGAAGTCCTTGAATTTACATTTTTAGCTTCTCTCTCTTTTCTCTTTGCTTAATCTGTAAATCTCCCCTGGAGAGTTCGTTGGTGATTGAACCTTATTGGAGATGAAACTTACCATGGTGACCTCCTACTTCCTCAGCAGTCTGTTGGCATGAACAAAAACTCTTTTGAGAGGTTCCCAAAAGGGGAGTCATTTTTTTACATTGTCTCTTCATCATCAGTACCTAAGTCTTCACCAAATCCTTCTGTCTTCATAGCACCCCAGTATCACTGTTCTTTGAATGTTGGCAAGAACAATCCTCATTGACACCCTCATCAGATCAACACTTGGATCAGTGCATGCACCTTCAATCTTGGAGCCCACCAACCCTTACTTCTCAAACTTTTCATCATTCTGCCTGATGATTTAAAGCCTTGGGGAAATACTCATGTCTCAAAAATATACATTTCTCACTCTGCACTCTGCCAGTCTCCTTCCTGTCCCCTCCCATCAGAAGCCACTTCAATGGGACACCCAGCCAGCCTGCTCCCCATTCCACAATGACATTTGCCAAGTCGTATTGGTGCATGAGAACTGCTGCATCAATTTGCAAGGGCTGCCATAACAGAGTTCCACAGAAGTCCAAGATGAAGGTATAATACATTGGTTTCTCCTGGACCTCTCTCCTTGACATGTAGATGTCCATCTCCCTGTATCCTCACATCGTCTTCCCTCTGTACATGTCTGTGTGCAAATATTCTCTTTTTCTAGGGACCCAAGTTATATTGGATCAACATCGACCCTAATGACTTCATTTAACCTTAATTACCTCTTTAAAGACCCTATCTCCACATCTAGTCACATTCTGGGGTATTGGGGATTGGGACATAAGAATTTTGTTGCGGGTACAGAATTCAGCCTGTTATATCTTCTCTTCCCAATTTCCCATGGACTCTTTTTCTCATCTCCCCCTTTGTCTTTTCTCTCTGTTCCTCGCTGCCATCAAACCCCAGCAGTGCCCATCTCATTGCCTTCATGGGATGGTCTCCTTGGCATGGCCCCATTGGTTTGCACACACAGATGTGTTGCTACATGAATGTGCTTCTTCTTTGGGTCATTCTTGTGCTTCTCTGCCTCTGGTTTGACTGAGGGCAGGGACTGTGTTTTGTGTGTTCTGCCCACAGCTCTTGATTTGGGAGGTGCTTGAGAAATGCCATCACTAAGACACCATACATCCCTTCTCCAAGGCAGCCTGACACTCACCCCCTTCCTCTGACTTCTCAAGAGGCTTTTTGAAAGAAATGGGTTTTTCCCAAGTGGTAATAGGGAAGATAAATGGTGATTTTGTTGACAGCAAAGAGAAGGAGAGTTGAGACTCTACATAGATGATGTTCTGCTAGCTCATCTCCTTTCCAAATTGGAAAACACAGAAGGTACCTGGGAGAGAAACCCCTAAAAGCAGTGATGAGTTTATTGATTTTCTCTGCTGAAGACAAATATTTCTCAGAAGCTTTGGAGAAGGTGCCATTTCTTGACCTAAAGGGAGAAAAATTCTAGGATAAGATCTATTTCCTTTCAGAGCCTCAATGGACTGGAAGGCTCATCCAGTCAAAAGTAGAACTGTTGGAGGGAAACCAGCTAGATATTGCTGGCTTGCAAAGGAAGAAGCTGGATGCCGTGTCCTAGGAGTGGTGCGATGATGTGTCTGCCTAGCCATGGACCCCTGAGTGAGGGCAGTTGGGATGAGCTGATGCAGTTAGCCTTTCTCTCCGGTAACATGGGAGCAGTGTTTGGAAGCCATGGCCGAGAGAGTCACGCCATCCAGTTAAAGATACACCCACCTCCCTTCTCCTCCCTGCTTTCATCCCTTCATGCTTTCTTCCTGTACCTTCACCCCTTTCTTCTCTCTTCCCCCGCCCCCCTGTCTCCCCCATTCACTGTCAGGAAGGGCCATGCCAGAAGGGCCCGCCCAGCGTGTCATGGCAGCGGCAGAGGCTAGAAGCATCGACAGCTTCCACAGTGAGTCTGGATTTCATTTCTGGGGGCAGGGGGCTGGGCAGTCCACACACACACTGACAGCTTGCAGACTTTGGAGAGGAACTTCCATGGGCTATGGCTGCTCTCCACCTCTCTTCCCCTGCTTCCCATGACGGGGACACCATTGAACATTCATGGAAGTCTCCTGCCAAAGCCATGATGTGCTTCGGATGTCTCATGGGCAGAAAGCATGGAGGGGGGTGGGGGGGGCCATGATCTGCTAAAATGAGGTGCACATTTGGGAAAATCCCCAGAGATCGATTGGCTGCCAGGGGTTCTGTCCCAGCCTGCGCGTGTGGTAGAGGCTGGAGGCTCTGCATGGACAGTGGTTTGGCTGCTTTCTTGCATTTCAGGAGGTGTGACCTTGAGTTTTGAAAACACGTTGGGTGCCTATGTTCCATAAGAGACACACTTGAAGGAACTAAGACTACCACATAGGCTCAAGGGTCTGAAAAACTGGAGTTCTCCTGGTTGACTTAGGGCTTCCTTGGTGACTCAGATGGTAAAGAACTTGCCTGCAGTGTGGGAGACCCGGGTTTGATCCCTGGGTCAGGAAGATTCCCTGGAGAAAGGAATGGCTACTGACTTCAGTATTCTTGCCTGGAGAATTCCATGGACAGAGGAGCCTGGTGGGCTACAGTCCGTGGGATTGCAAAGAGTCGTTCATGACTGAGCAACTAACACTTTCACTTTCACTATCGCCATTGACTTCAGATGAAGCTTAGTCTAAGAAATGTGATGTTCAGGATAGTTATTACAGAGTTCCATGACAAGTCACATGCCTGAGTACTGGAAGGAAAGTCTTTCCCCATCCCTGTTTTCATTTCTACCATAGTTTCTGAAGTAGCGATGGACATATTGCAGCATTGGTCAAAGTTATATCTGTCTTGCCTGGATCATCAGACAGGAGTAGATGTCTTCCTTCCACTTTTTGCCCAGGGGCTATTTCCTTCTGTTTGGGGAATGGTCCACTTGTGAAAACAGACTGCAAAATTTACCCACCCAACCTTAAAAACATGAGTTTGAGCAAACTCCAGGAGGGAGTGAAGGACAGGAAAGCCTGGCATGTTGCAGTCCCTGTGGTCGCTAACTCAGACACAACTGACAGACTGAATAGCCTCCACTGGACCTTAAAAATCCCACCCAGATTGGGAAAAAACAAGTCCTTTTTGCCATCTCGAAATGCTGCTTCCAAGTACTGACTGGATGTGCTGCAGTTCAGTTTGAAGTGAACAGCCTCTGCTTTCTATTATACGACATTATTCTGATGTCAGTCTTATGGGCAGGCTCACAGAGATGCTTTTACAGTTCCATTCATTTCTCTCGTGATTTGGTTATGGAGGTAAATTAAGCATAGCCTCCCAGGTTCTCTCAGGATCTCGTTTTTATAGGTATTTTTTCTTGGCACTGTTACTAATAAAGGTATTAACTTTAAGAATAGCTGTGTAGGGCTTGAGTTTATCAGAACATGTTTGCCAGTCTTATTGGAATGTTGAAAGCAGGATAATTATAAGAGATTAATTACTTTTTTTCTCCTGCTTTTACAAAAAATCATATGCATTTCATTCACATAAGAGTAAAACTCTTGGTGTCAAGAGTTGATGGGTTTAATTAAAGTATCATACTGGTCAAATTTGTTAATTAAGTTCAACAAATATTTATTATTAATCAAACTATGTGTATTTGATGGTCTAAACGAGGACATGTCAGAGACTGAAAAGAGAAGCTACTAATAATAAAACAGATATCAGAGGCATAAATTGGGATCTTGCCTGAGAAATTGGGACACAGGGCAACTCTATTCATGTATTGTGAACTGTTCTGGGCGCTAGGGATACAACTGTGAATAAAACAGACAAAAATCTCTGACCTTAATAAGTGAGATAGGAAATTAAGATAAAGTAAAATATTAATATATTGAAGTTTGAGAATAATAGATCATTAAAAGAAAAATTAAATAGAGAAGAGAAAAATAAATGCATGGTGGTGAGGATGGTGTGTGTGTGTGTGTGTGTGCAATTTTAGATAGGGAGGTCAAAGCAATTGAGTTCCCTAAAGACCTTAATGGATTTTAGTTTATTTAGGTTATTTAATTTAGCCAAGGAGGGCTTTAATGGCTTGGCTAAAATTTTTCTGAAACAAGTGAGATCTGGATATTTTGAATCCACAGCAAGAAAATACTTCAGAATGAGCCATAAAAAATGAAGGAGGCAGAATCAGGGGTGGCTATGGCATTGGAAGCATATCTTGTCTGTTTGATAGGCTTCATTTTCAACTATCATCAGAAAGCAAATAAGGCTGTGGCTTTAAGCACCTGGGAAACATCTTTGTAGAAAGTCCTTCAATCTTTTACTTGTGTTGGCCATTTAGGATAGTTCAAGGCTTTTCTTCTTCCATCTGGTGGCCTTGGGGGCGGTACGGGATGGCAAATCAAGTTTACTGAGCACCTACACCTGCCAGGTATTTGACTAGAGGCTTTGAGTACATTTATATAATCTATGCTTTCCACGTGACTCAGTGGTAAAGAATCTGACTGCAGTGCAGGAGACACAAGTTCAATTCCTGGGTCGGGAACATCCCCTGGAGGAGGAAGTGGCAACCCACGCCAGTGTTCTTGCCTGGAAAATCTCATGGTCAGAGGAGCTGGGCAGTCCATGAGGTCACAAAGAGTCAGACATGACTTGGTGACTAAACATATAATCTATACTGTTCCCTTGAAGACGTTATTATAGTCTTACTTTAGGGATTAGAACACTGATATTTAAACACAGAAATAGAAAATAGTGCAGCAATGATTTAAACCCAGGTGAAAGTAAATCTGAAATCCTGCCTTTATCAGTTAGTCTCAGCATCCATCCATAGCCACCAGTTGGCAGGATGTGGTAGAAATAAAAAGAAATAGGACTCCCTGGGTGACAGCAAGTTCCTGTGAATGGGCTGATTTGCATGGCTGGATCAGGAGCAGATGTGTTGAGTGGCTGTCCTTGTCTTTGCTGACTGTGCATGAAGGTATAGCAAATTCTGATGCTTCTCCTTATGTTGTTGTCATTGGGAATGGGGGTGGGCATGAACCACTGGGGAGCATGAGAGCAAGTCTTCTTGTCTGGCATCCATCTGTGGCAGAGGTGGAACCTGACTTCAGCGTGTCCTGGATTCCTGGGTTTCGTGCATGTTGGAAGGAGGGTGGTACATGGGTCTCTGGATAGACAATAGGGATGGGGAGGCCATATGTAATAGGGGTGGAGAGGATGTGTGTAATAGGGATGGGGAGGACAGGTTAAATAGGGGTGGGGAGGATGTGTATCATAGGGGTGGTGAGGGTGCATATAATAGGAAGGGAGGGAATCTATATAATAGGATAGGGAGAATGCATGCAGATCTGAGATCAGACAAAGGTTTTTCAACAGGGGATTGAGTGAAGAGTTGAGTTTGGAGAGAATCCTAAATTTCCTGCCCGCCTTTGTGAATGGAACCCACAGACTGACTTCATCTAGTCTTGGGATTGCTATTAGCAAGAAGCATGAAATCTCTGGACCACATCTTATTGTGGTTATACTTAACATCTGTATCACTCTGTGATCTTGTGCTTACTTGTAATGTACATTTACATACTTCCCAGAAAAGAAAAATGAAGTAGAATCCTATTTTATGCGAAGGTTGGGCTCCTGGTAAAATGATGTGGCAAGCAAACTACCTTCTATGTGCGCCAGAGAGAGTTGTTATAGCAAAATGAAGAATTATTTTGGTATCTCCAATAATCCTTTCCCATTTTCCTTTGTGCTACCGGAGGATCTTCCCACCTGTGATGCAGTTATTTTATTGGACTTCTATAACATATTTACCCAGAGGTCTCAATCCATGTCAAGGCAACGTCTCTTTGAGTTTCACAATATGTGTCATATGGATAGAGAGAAGTTATTACTCTGTCATTTGCCAAGGATTTTCTTTACCGTCACAATGTCAGCATCACTTAAGAATATACTCCAGGCCCTTGAATGTCCCTCACTGTGGTCTTCCAGGTAGTGGATGATGATGGCTTCATCAAATCCTGGTTCTTTACTGTTTATGACCCGTTATCTAGTTTCCCTCCATCACTTTGAAACTCACAGGCTAAGGAGAAAAGCATCATTCATCTTCCTCCACAGGAGACGCTTCTCTGACTTATCTAAGAGTCCTCTCCCTAGTATAAAGAAGCAAGCATGCCAACTACTTTTTCTCCTAAAATATTAACCCATTTCAACGCCTGTGACTTCTGTATTCTGCAGCTGTGTGCTCTGTGGAGTACCAGTTTGGAATGGAGATAAATATTAGAAATATCTATTATTATCTTTTAAGTGGACCAAGATATTCCTTCTTTCACTGATTACATTAGCTCACCCTGCCACTCACACATAGAATAAGTCTTAATTCTGGAAAGGACTTAGCTGCAGCTTGAAGGTCAATGCCTAAGCCTTCAACCCATGTCTGTGAGGGCAGACAATCACAAGTGAGTCCCAGTTCAGGAGTGTGCTTAGAGACTCTAGGCACACTCTTTCCACCCGCATGCTGAGAGTTCGAGGGTGTGTTTCCTCACCCCAACGAACCCAGTTTCTCTCATTCACCTGCAAACACATCCCTGTCTCTTTGCATGTATAAGGCACACAAGGAGAACTCAGTGTGAGCTTTTCCACCCCCTCTCTGCATGTTAGGGCTTTTCAGCCATCATGAATGGAGGTTGTGGAGTAAATCAAGTTGCCATGAAGTTGCCTATGAGCTAGAGAGTATTCTAAAACACCCTCGGACTTTGACAGAGTAAAAAACCCACATAGTTGAACAGCCTTGAGACTGTGGGATATGATTTTCCTCCTTTTTGTTGCTATTCCAAGTCTCACAATTTAAGATGGTGAAGACTGGCCTTTGGGGAGGGAGTCACACACTCCTGTGGGAGATGCCTCTTAATCACAGGGCATCTCACGCCCTTAGGTTCGGCGACATTGGCTGTGTGCTCCCAGGGCCAGTTCCTTGGGTTCTCACACAGAGATTTCTTCAGAGATAGGAACTCTGCCCATTCAGTGCTGATTAATCTTTGAACTCCTAGGCCCCTTGGCATTTTGCTCTCTGATGATCTGAAAATAGATGCCTCAGATCAGAGCAAGCCCCCAGAACATCATGAAGAGTTGCCTGGAATGGGATGGTGCTCAGGTCGTCATGTAAAAGGGCTCTGGGGGATCCAGAGGGAAGATGGCAGAGGAAAGAAGGGAATTGTATGGCTGTGCCATCATGCTGCTCATTAGCAAGGGCACCCTAACCTTTGTAATGGGACTCTATCCTCCTTGTTCTGAATCTTATCTTCAAAGCTGGTCAATCCATTTGTTTCCACAATTCTTTGGGGACAGATGACTCATGAGAAAATCCATATGTCTGGGGGGATTGTGACAGCACCTCCTGTCTGGAGATGTTGGCGGATATAACATTAAGTTCTGCCATCTCTCTTGCCTGGGTCTGCCGGGCTGGGCCTATCTCTCTTGAGTATTAGCTAGTTCCTCTGATCTCTGCCATCTCCTCCCGTGCTGGCACCTGTGGATAACCCTAATGGAAACTAGATGTCTGATGTGACCTGCAGCCAAATGCACTGATGTAGGGTGGATGTGGTCATGCAAGGAAATCTTTCTGTTCAGGTGCTGGTTTCAGAGTTGTGCACGCATGCTGAGTTGCTTCAGTCGTGTCTGACACTTTAGGACCCCAATGGATTGTAGCCCGCCAGGCTCCTCTGTCCATAGGATTTCCCAGGCAAGAATACTGGAGTGGGTTGCCATGCCTTCCTCCAGGATATCTTCCCGACCCAGGAATCAAGCTTGCGTCTCTTACATCTCCTGCATCGACACCACCTGGGAGCCACATGTGTGTAAACTGTGTCTGTGATGCTTTGTGGCTGGTGAGACCCGGGCAGGTGGGTACCAGCAAGCAGAGCAGGAAAAGAGAAAAGGGCACGCTATGTGTGAAAGAAAGTCTATGACAGTTCCATCCTAGCTAGGCAAGTTCATTTCTATCTGGGCCACTGGGATCTCTCTGAGTCTTTCTTCTTAGGTTCATTCTGGAAATAGACATTTTATTCCTAGAAATGGGGATGAACTTAAGTGTCAAATTTTTGAGTGTTGGATCAAGATTCTTTCAGCTACAAGTGACAGAAAACTTAATCTATCTTAAGCAAAAAGGCAGTATGTTGTCTCAGTAGTCACAAAACCCCAGATTTAGGACTTATTTCTGGGGTGCCTTAATTCTAAGACCCCACTAGGCTTGCCATGTGTTGCTAGCTCTCTCCCTCCTTCCTTCTCAGCTCTACTCAACCCCCACCCCCCATCATCCCTCCATCTCTCTCTGCCTTCCTCTTTTTCTGCCCGAGATGATGATCTTAGAGAAATAGACATTAATGGGAAATAGACTTCCAAACAATCAAGGCTAATGAATTTTGAAAAGGATGATGATACATGCTGCAGCAGCTGGGCAGATTACCCAGGACCTAGTTGATCGCTAACAAAGACTTGTCTTCATCAGGGACGGGGGGGAGGCCCGGGGGGAGGCCAGCAGAAATAATCAGTGTCACTTCTAGAGGTGTCAGGCCAGACATCATGCAGGGCAAAGCTGCAAAGCAAAGACGGAGGAAGCAAAGCCTGTGTCCGACTGCTTTTGCCATTCTGTCTACGAGCAGGAACACATGATGTTTTCAGGTGTCATTTTTATGAACGTCCTCTGGGCTGATGTCGGCTCCTATCTTCCTTCACGGCGTCTGCAGATTTAGATATTTCTGAGTGAAAATCCTCTTTAGCTTTTATGGGTGTTTTCAGAGAAATCAAATTCTAGGATTTCTATCACATTTTCCCAAATCTGCTGCCTGCAGCCCATCAATGTAGAGGCCTGAAAGCATTTTTTAATTTTTTTGCTAGTGATTCTTCTTTCAACATGGAGATGCGTAAGAATGCCAACTTGCAAGGTGCAGAAGAACATTGGTTTTGAAGTCAGAACAACTTAGGTGTGAGACTTGGATCTTTCCGTCTTCAGCCTTTTGAACTCCCACGAGTTGCTTAATCTCTTCTTCACTCTCCTTTCCTTCCTTCTTTGGTGTGATGCTTTTGGTAGCAGTAAGGTCCAGAGCCAAGGCATCTTGGGAGCAGTGGATGAAGCTGTGCATTTTAACTCATTCATCATAGACCCTGGCTCCGTATAAACACTCAATAAGTTTTTGTTCTGTATCCCTGCTCACTGGGACAGAGCTTCCACCTCTGCCCCAGCCTTGAAACACTGGAAGAATCTCTTTCCGCCTCTTTTATAATGGAGACCAGAGGTTTAAATAACTTCAGATGAGGGCCTTATGCTTGTGGACTGGCCTACCCTAGACTTAGCCTGGTTCTACTTCCTGGGGACTCACGAAATGACCCTGAGTAAGAGATTTTTGTCCCAGTTTGATGAGAAACAAGAAGCCCACTTGCCCTGAGCCTCCTTTTCTTTTGCTTTTGGAAACATGAATGTGTACACCAGAGTAGGAATGCCTTTGAAAAAAACCATTCAACTGTGATTCCTGGCTCAGCATTTAAGACTTTCTCCTGGGTTCACCCTCAGAACAGTCTCCCCCCTCCTTTTGACCTTGAGGGAGAAGCCAAGAGGTGGGGCTTGTTTATAAGGGGAGGAGGAGCAGCCCACAGCTGCAGGCCTCGGATGATGGCCTGAGATGCCAGATGCTGTGCAGAGGGACATCTCCCCCAGTCCTTTCATCTGAGATTACCCTTGGCTCACACCCTTCACTGCAAAAAGGCACCCTGGGATCCAGTCGTAGAGGAGTGAGCTATGTGGAACTCATGGGTCTCAGAACTCTAACCTTCTCCCAGGGCTGGGAGGGGCATCCAGAGGTTATCCAGTCTTTGCTTCACCACATCACCAGTGTCTTGGAACTCGATGATACCGAAAAGTCAATGAGCCCAACTCTCTTCCCTCATCCTACCGTTTTATAAACGAGGACACAGGGGCCCAGGGATGAGCCAGGTGGTGTGATGTAAACCTAAGACAGGGCCCTGGAGTTCCCAAGTGCTGGCGCATTGCCTGCAACACACTCACAGACACACACACGTGCGTGTGTATACATGCACACACAACTGCAAAGTCAGGCTGCCAAGGCTGCCGATGTTGAGAAGGGCCTTGAATGAGAATTTTTTTTTTTTTAAACTCCAAAAGCATTTTGTTTTGGGGTGTAGCCAATTAGCAGTGTTGTAGTTTCAAGTGAACAACAAAGGGACTCAGCCACACATGTACATGTGTCCAACCTCCCTCAAGCTCCCCTCCCATCCAGGCTAGCACATAACATTGAGCAGAGTTCCATGGGCTATACAGTAGGTCTTTGTTGGTTATCCATTTTAAGTACAGCAGTGTGTACGTGACCTTCCCAAAGTCCCTACCTACCCCTTGGGAAGGGCCTTGAGATGAGCTTAGGTTCGGCCCTCTTGTGTACTGACTCATGCAGATGAGAACATTTTGCTTTGGAGGACCTCATATCATTTTCAGGAGGCGAAGAATCTTAGTCCGATGCTTATTGCAGATGTGAACATTGAGACTGGAAGGAAGCAGAAGGTGTCAAAGCCACACGGTGACTCCCTAGTAGAATTGGGGCAAGAACTCAGTTGATCTGAGTCTCAGTCCAGCGCTCCTCCCACTGGACTCCACGGCTGCCCTTAATGTCAGATCTTCCTTCTGACTGTTCTTCCTCCCAGGTCACTGTAAGGGTGGTGTGACTAGATTAACCTATACTCTTTGCTGGAATTTCATAGGGGACGGGCTAGCAAGGAACCTGTGATGCTTAAAAAGTAGCCATGGTATTAACTTCTGTTGATTGATCACTTTGCAGTTCACAGAGTGATTCAGCTGCTGTCACCCATTTGCAGGCTTCCCTGAGATTTTAACCCTGTTATTTTCTCTAAGTTGAATCCCCATCTTTAAATGAGGATGGAGGATGTTATCCGCTGGTTCACATTTGTGATCCTGCCAGAGAGTCAGTCAGTGATCTGTGAGTTCTCTGTTCTCAGGCATCAATTGTCCTGTTTTTAGAATCTAAGGGACATTTTACATGTCTATAAAACATGTAAACACAAAGATAATAAAAAAACACTGACTATTTGGTAAAACAGTAAGGGATGTAAACATGTAAAAAAAAACATTTTAGAATCTAAGGACATGTCCCTAAAACATGTAAGCACAAAGATTATCAGAGAACACTGACTATTTAGTAAAACAGTAAGGAATGTAAAAATTAAGAAGGAGGAAAAGAGTTTTCAAAAGGAAATCTTTGGAGATTAGTTTGCTGTAAATAGAATATACTAAACACTCTTGATACACATAAATACTAGTAACTAACAGGTACTTGGAAAACGGCATAGCTCTAAACAATGAATATTAAATACATTAAAGGTAATTTCAGACACAAAGGATAAAACAAAGCAGTAATTAAAGAATAAGACACCCTGTGCTCACTTTGGGGCAGCCCATATACTAAAATGAATGAGACATCCATCTCCACCAACATACAGACAGGATGAGCGAACAAAATCAGATACACTTCTCCCCAGTACTTTCATTAGAAATGTTTTAAATGAACAGAACAAATGTGCCTTTATAATTTTTTTTTCATTTAGATTTCAAGCAGTAAAAGCTTTGCCATTTTAATATACATCATTGACAATCTTGTAAACAGCCTGTTGCTCATTTGGAAAAATAAACCAGTGGAGAAAACCAAAAAAGAAATAAAAGAAAACAGAAAGAAAAATTGATAGGTCTTGTGTCATGACTCAAAGAAGAATCCTTCTTCCCACTGGGTGAAGAGGGGCATTCAATTCTGCAGGGAGCTTTGAGTGTGTGGAAAGTTGTGTATTCACTTTCTTGCCCTAGTTGGAGCGGCTCCAGCTGCTAGTTAACAGAGAAACTGGAAGTTTTGCCCCAGCTCAGGGAAGCCAGATAAGGCAGTCTCTAGTCTAAGGAGGAGCTGCGAATGTTTTCCGTCAGGTCCCCTGATGCTCTTCCAAATTCCCTTTGCCTGGGGACTTAGCCATTGACGGTAGGTTTCTGCTGTGGTATGTGTTGTTTACTCAAGTAATTAAAATATGCAAAGCATTCCCTGTCCCCCATTTTGTGCTTCTTCCCCTGCCACTTCTGGCATTTTTGGTTGTCAGTTAATAAAACAAAAGGCGAGCCCAAAGGCCCACGTCTCCCTCCGGCTAGAATGATTAATTTGGAGTGGTTTGGAAGCAGCAGATTTTACCTGTAGCTACAGCCGTGCTTTTCTAGCTGATGTGTTCAACCCGCACTAAACACTACAAGCAGGGCATGGCAAATGCTTCTTTATGGGCACAGGGCAAGTGGAGGGAGGCAGGAGAAAGGAGGCAAGGCTTTATTTACCTCTTATGGTGGCACAAACCCAAGACTTCTCCTTCCAGGAAGCCCTACATTGAAAGAGCCAAGAACTTCCCTGGTAATCCAGTGGCTAAGACGCCACACCCCTGGTGCAGGGGGCCTACGTTTGATCCCTGGTCAAGGAAGTAGATGCCTCAACTAAAAGTCTGCATGCCACAGTTAGAGATCCATGTACCACAAATTAAGACCTGGCCTAGCCAAATAAATGAATAAATAAATAATTTTTTTTTGAAAGAGAGAGAGCACCATACTCAAGGACACTTGGAATTTACTTCCTAATCTGCAACCCCATGGACTGCAGCACTCCGGCTTCCTTGTCTTTCACCATCTTCCAGAATTTGCTCAAACTCGTACCCATTGAGTTGGTGATACCATCCAACTGTCTCTATTCCAGTGATTATTAAAAAAGCTCATTCTCTCATGGAGCCATTGATGTACATCTACGGTCTGTTCCCTACTACACGCGGAGGAAAAGTCCGGCTTCATAAGATGATATCATAAAATGAGAATCAAGATTAAGGAATTCAGTGCTGTAGTCTTAAAGCTGGTGGAATATTCAATCGATAGGAAGTATTATTGGTGCTGTTATTAATCTCCCTGAGAAGATGGCTGGAGGACACAATTTATCATGTGGTTTGCTTTTGGAGGAAAGAGATCCCATCTGAGTCTTTGCTTTTTAAAATCCAAATTGTCTTGTTTTTTTCTTTTTTCTCTTGAGGCCTTTTTCATAGGCGCTGCAGCCACTGAGACCAGTTCATAGGGAAATGCCCTGTTCTAATTAGTTCAGACTTGGCTTCCCAAGATTCACGTTAACTGCACTTCCTGTGTCTAAATCTTACTTTGGTAAATAGCCAAATATTCCAATAGGACCCAGATTGGTGGCCATGATGCTCCTGGAAGCCCTTTTTAGCTGCTACCAGTGTTTGTATATCGAATTGTCTTGAACCCACAAAACCCCCAAAGAGAAGGATTTGGAGTGTGGCAGTGGATTAACTTTGAGCTTGGCCTCTATCCACACACTTGCTGACATTCCAATTTTGAGCCGATTTCCTTATCCAGGAATCAAAAATAGTGCCTCTTCGTTGTAAGGGCCTCTGAGGAAAATGTCCAAGTCCCTGGAAAAGTGAAGAAGTGCTGTTCATTCAGCAAACATAGAGTTTGAGAAGTCAGCACCTTCTAAGAAATATTTCGATCCAAAGTCTTAACGCATGTGTATGTGTTTTGAAAACCGGCCATGTCTGTTTCATTTACTATCACATTTAATGTCTATACATGTTCTGTGCACCTCATTATTATCCTCATTTTGCATCCTAGGAAGCCAGTTCTTCAGAAGTTAAATGTCTAGAGTTGCTATGGGGCTTCCCAGGTAGCACTAGTGTTGAAAAACCCACCTGCCAATTCAGGAGACTCGTGTGCTATCCCTGGGTTGGGAAGATCCCCTGGAGAAGGGCAGGGCAACCCACTCCATTATTCTTGCCTGGAGAATCCCATGGGCAGAGGAGCCTGGCGGGCTGTAGACCATAGGATCGCAAAGAGTCGGACACGACTGAAGCAACTTAGCACGCAGTGTTGCCTCCCTAAGTGACATTGGCCAAGTTATAAATCATTCCTTTTGCTCTTTTGGATCCTCTGTTTCCTCATCCTATACATACATTTTCAATGTCAGTTGTTATATTTTCCATATTTTGAAGTGCATCTAAATAATAGAAAAGCCATTCTTGCTTGAAAGGGATTATCTTATTTTTGCTAAATAAGTCTGAATCTAAACCAAAACCTATTGGTGCCTGAGCTGTACAGGGTAAATTAAAAATCTAGGTTGATCTCAAGGAGGCTTTATTCTCCTGCCTTCCTTTACCCATTAATGCTTAGCAAGTGTTTGGAGTCTGAATGGGTCGGTCTGGGTCCAGTGTGATCTATGGATCTGAGCTGAGCTGAGATCTCTGGCTCCGTTCAGTGAATTGGGCTCTTTTAACACCATCCCTAAAGTTTGTTTCCATGAGAAGATATGAGTACAGCCAGGAGGCTCCAAGTACGGGCATTTGGAAAAGAAAACAAAAGCCAAGTCATATTTCAGCCCACATCTTTGGACTTGCAATGTTGCCTCTATAAAAATATATATTGCTTGGGGCAGTAAAGGACAATGAGGTCTCAGAATGACTGCCAACATTTAGACAGAATTTAGAAAGAGGAAAACAAAAGGGGAAGTGATAAAAGGTGTGTGTTCCTGGGGCTTCTATCTGAGGGGTTGTTCCTGGCAGATGCAGCTCTAGGTGAAAGAGTTGAGCAGAATCACAATGGGCCTCTTTATCCTCCAGGCTCACACTGCTCAGCAGCTTAACTGTTACACTCCTTGTGTTTTTGAAAAACTCCAAGGGTTTTTCCTAATCCGAGGCTAGAGGCTCAGCCTGAAAGAGCCATTCCACGGAGGTTCTGCTAAGTGAAATGTCTTTTGCTTAAGCTGTCATAAAGCCTTGCTTTGAGGGAGCAGCGCTATAGTGGTGTCTTTGTGAATTTCCTCTGCACCTTGCCTCAAAAGAATTCCAAGAACACTGGGGCCATGATCTTCAGCTTATATCTATGAGAAGTTACATAATACTTTGGTCACTTGATCCCAAGAGCCAACTCGTTGGAAAAGACCCTGATACTGGGAAAGATTGAGGGCAGGAGGAGAAGGGGGCAACAGAGGATGAGATGGTTGAATAGCATCACCAACTCAATGGACATGAGTTTGAGCAAACTTCAGGAGATGGTGAAGGACAGGGAGGTCTGGAGTGTTGCAGTCCATGGGATCACAAAGAGTTGGACACAACTTAGCGACTGAATAATAACAACAATCCACTTGCATGTGGCTGGCACACACATATGTTTATCTAAACAATTTCCCTCCCAGGGTGTGGAAGTGGGTATCTGCACTGGGAGGTCACTAATACCGATGGGCAGCCCATGTGGGTGAAACCGCAGACCCTCATAAATCTGGCATAGTCCAAATAAGAGTGGCAGTGATTTTAAAGACTGTTCTTGGTGGCTGCTGGGGCTCCTGCCCGGGCTGCCAGCCTTGGCTGATGGACTGCTCAGACCTGCAGACCTAGGTTTAAGAGGCAAAGCTGCTGGGGCATTTGGGAAACCAGGAGACTTTCCACGGGACAAAGAAAGCATAGGTTAAACCGTTTATTTTTCCTTAACACATATGGAGATTCTCTTATGTCCTGAGACATGCAATCAAGAAAGATTAAAATTGAATAACTAAAAAATGACACTGTGCATGATAGTCTTAGCGATAATCTCCTGAATTAAGGTATTTTGCCATTAATGTACATTGCAATATTTCTATAACTCTTCAGAAAGCAGTTGCCACTCTCATCTACTTTGACAGATTCAACACGGCCCCCATGGATGAGCGATTTCAGAGGAATCTTGAATCCTTCCATGGGTATCAAAAATGCCCTGTGTTTGCTCACCTTTCCTGGGTCCTGGCTCCTTTATCTGGCGTATATGGGTCACTCTGTCTCCTTTATACCTTGTCAGATGTGTGTAAGGATAGACGTTTTGAACTTCTGGGAGAGAAGCGGGCTTGTATGTGTCCTGTGAAGAAATTGCCTCCTTTTCTGTCTAATGAGATGCAGAGAACTGAGAGTCTTCTTGAGGTCAGCAGAATTTCTCTTTAAAACACAGAGCTGGATTCCCTCTGACTGCAGGGAAGTTGGTATTATCCGACAGAAATGAGCAAGACAATTTCCTTGTGCAGGAAAGGGAGGATCCAAAGAGAAGGGATGGGATGATAGTGGACAGGAGTGGGAGGGTGGGAGGCTCACCTCCTGCCAGGAACACTTTGCCCCAGGGCATCCTGCCCCCAGCGGAACCCAAGCCTGGCAGCCCCTGCGTCTCTCTCTTTCCACCCTTCAGTCCTGCTTACTCCTGGCTCTCAGGGCGTAGCTGGGAGTGAGGGCTGAAGGCTTGAATGGAGGAAATGAGGTTGAAGGATTTCAGTCAGGCACCCCGGGAGGATGGAGGTGAGGCTGTAGTTCTTTTTTTTTTTTTTTTAGATTCTTCTTATATCTTTTCTTTTTAATTGTTTATTTTTAATTGAATGATAATTACAATACTGTGTTGGTTCCTGCCATACATCAACATGGGTCAGCCATAGGTATACCTTTGTCCCCTCCCTCTTAAACCTCCCTCCCATCTGCTGCCCCACCCCACTCCCTCGGGGTCACAGAGCCCCAGTTTGAGTTGCCCGAGTCATACAGAAAATTCCCATTGGCTATCTATTTCACACGTGTTAGTGTATATGCTCCCATGCTGCTCCCTCTGTTTCTCCCACCCTCTTCTTTTTACCACCCCCTGCCACCCCCCTCCCCCTGTCCGTACGTCTCTTCTCTATGTCTGCATCTCCATTGCTGCCCTGTGCTTCAGTTCATCAGTATTATCTTTCTAGATTCCATATATACAGGCTAATATATGATACTTGTTTTTCTCTGTCTGACTTACTTCACTCGGTATAGTAGACTCTGGATTCATCCATCTCATTAGAACTGACTCAAATGCATTCCTTTTTATGGCCAAGTAATATTCCATTACATTTAACCGTACCACACTTCTTTATCCATTCATCTATTTATAGACATCTGTGTTACTTCCACGCCCTAGCTCTTGTAAATAGTGCTGCAGTGAACACTGTGGTACATGTTTCGTTTTCAGCTATGGTTTTCTCTCACATCTTTCCCATGATACAGCTGTAGGCCTGAAGATGGGTGGGACACAACCGTGGAGAAAGATGGAATTTAGTCAGAAAGACTCTAAACTTTGCACCCTGGATGCTCAATCTTTAATGCCCCTGTGATCTTCAAACTTTAATGCCCCTAAACAAATGAAAAAAAAATGTACCTCCCTTTGCACGTTTTAATTTACCATCTAAAATCTTCCACATGTTTATAATAAGTATGCCACTTCCACACATTGTAAATATTGACATTAAAAACACATTACTCCTTTAATGCATCTAATGAACTTTAAATACCAGAGCAATTTGATCCATCATCTATTAAACACATGAACAAGTACTTAAACCCTCAGTTTTACATGGTTCCATTTTCTTCTTGAATTTATAGTTTCATTCCAGTTTCCCCACCAAATATCCTTATGAATTATTTTTTTAATGCATGAAAGCCTTTTATTGGCCATTTTGTCATAATTTAGATGACAAAAACACATCTGTGTGTGCATACTCAGTGGTGTCTGACTCTTTGTGACCCCATGGACTGTAGCCCACCAGGCTCCTCTGTCCATGGATTTTCCAGGCAAGAATACTAGATTGGGTTGCCATGTCCTCCTCTAGGGGATCTTTCCCACCCAGGGCTTGAACCTGTATCTGTCTCCTGCCTTGATGGGTGAATACTATACCACTGAGCCACCTGGGAAGGCCACAAAAATGTATATGAAGACTTTAATTTTTAATGACCAATGGCCTTAAGTTTCTAGACATTAAGAGATTTGGATTGAGTTGTCATCATAATTATTAGTAATATACAGAAATAGGCAATAAATCAAAATAATAATCAGATAACATATATAACAATTTTTGATGAATATGAAAGATAAGGCACATAATATTTTTGGAAACCCATCTCATATTTTTCAATTAGCTTGTATTCATTAATCAATATTATTTAGTGCTAAAATAAAGAATAAGGTTAAGGTTCAGAATCAGTTCTATTACTGCTTTTTTATTTTTATAAATCTAAGAAATGAGAAACACTATACACAATAAATCAATGGATGGGAAAGGAAAGCATTTTATTACTACAACTCATATCTCGTTATTTGCCTAAAATCACATTTGGTTTTTTATCACAATTTCTTTTTACTCTTCTCTCAGTTGATAATTTTTTCGGTTTGTCCCCCTTCAGTGGTTTGAAAAGAATTAGAAACCACCGGACTTGCAAAAGAATTTATTTCCAGCCACTAGAGACATTCATTTTCAACACCTATACTAATATTTCATAGAGTTTATTCATTTGTGGTCTGTAGGTTTTCTTTCCTGAGGTTTAGAATGAGTGAAACATTTGTCTTCCCCTTTGAGAGTGGCAGTGTGTGTGTGTGTGTGTGTGTGTGTGTGTGTGTGCGTGTATGCATGAACAGGTGGGCAGGGAAATTGCTGTACCACGGGGGGTTCTCCGTGTTAGAAAAAATCTGTGAGAGTTAAGGATCTGCATAAACCTTCAGAACTATCCTTGCTAGGTTCCAGGATTGCGTGTATTTCCAAAGTTATATGGACCTTAGGTAGAAATCATTTCAGTGGTCACTGAATTCTCTCTCTGCCTATTATATTGCGTGAGAATTCTAGGCTATTATCCTATGGGAATTCTAGGCTATTACCCTTTAGAAGGAGTGAGAAACGTCCTGAGCTATATGTAAAAAGTGCGTTTCTCTGTTGGCAATACTGAAAGAATGGCAGCAATGCCAGGCCTATAAAGAGTGGATTGATTAGGTACACTGTGGTGGAGGCATGCACGTGGAGGCCAGTCTAGCTAGAAAAGGAGTGAGAGAACCCTAATGGGGAAAAAGGAAAGCATATAACAGACACAGTATAGGACTTCCGTCTATGAAGTGAGGAAAATGAATACAATCCCTATTTGCTTATGTTAAAAGCAATTGAAGAATAAACTAAAAACAAGCAAGAAATGGTTGCCTTCAGGGGAGGAGAGCAGGATGGAGGGAGTGAGCAGAGAAGAAACTAGACTTAGGTTAATGTACCTTGATTTGGCTTTGACTTTAAAATCATGTAATGGCTTTTGCATTGTTACAAAATATTATGTTGAATGGGAAAGAAAAAGGAAAGCAATTCTTAAAAATCAAAAGCAAAAGGAAACAAATAAACCTGCACATGATGTTGGTGACTTGGCCACTCAGAGAGGAATTATTTCCTGTGACTTTGAAACACAACAGTGTCTTAGATATGTCCCTAGTATGTACATCCTAAAGATGAGAAGAACTGCAAAGCCAGCTTTCAGGAATCATGTTGTTGGTAATGATCTTGAGCTAAGTTTGAAATATATATATATATATACATATATATAAGGGAAAAGAAAATAAGTAATATTATTAATGTAAGAATCAAGATTTTCAGCAAAAAAAACCACCAAATATAAAACCAAAAAAATTAAGTAAAACTCTGTAATCCTAAATTTGAGTTGGAAAAATCAATATGAACTCATGATATATTTTCCTTTCAAAGGAAAGATTTTTCTAGTGTTTTCTACTATAAGGACCTAGAAATAAATACTGATCAACCCAACAGAGGTGAGCATTCCTGGCTTCCATCATGTGGTCCCTAAATTCCATTGCCCACTGAAAGGACCCAAGGCTCCTTGGAAAAAATAACTGAGTTAGGGCCAGGACAGCAAGTGGACTAAATGAGTCTAGGATTTTTTTTTTTCATGTCAGAAAGCAAGGATGCTATCTAAGACCTCTGGGGTTTGGTGAAACGTGCCAGCTTGAAGAGGCTGCTACTGGCTAAAGATTGAACAGTGAGCATCAAAAAGAGAAATTATAATTAACTGAAACACTGTGTAAACACACACACACATGCACAAATAATTAAGTATGCTTCTCAAAAACAAGCTAAAACAAAACAAGCCTCTCACTGGTCACCTTCAGAGGATGCTAGAGAAGGAACTCAGGCTTCCCTGGAGGCTCAGCCAGTAAAGAATCTACCTGTAATGTAGGAGATGCAGGTTTGATCCCTGGGTTGGGAAGATCCTCTGGAAAGAGAATGGCTACCCACTCCAGTATTCTTGCCTGGAGAACTACATGGACAGAGGAGCCTGGCGGGCTACAGTCCATGGGGTCACAAAGATTCAGACACAACTGAGTGACTAACACACACACACAGAGAAGGAACTCATTATTCTGAAAACTGGTAGATAAAAGGAGTTTCTATATAAACTGTCACCAGTGTAACCCATAGTTAACAAAGGAAAGTTCTTATTCATGGAAGATTTCCAGATGATGTATGCAGAGGGAATGCTAGAATTAGAATGTCACCCTTTTGCAGCCACTAATGAAATAATGGATCTTGACGATGATCATCAGTGGCCACTGACATCCTGAAGTGAAAGGGAAATTTGTGATGGAAGGTCAGGCTGACAAGCATCTTGAATCCACAACAATAGAAGTGGTGGAAGAGTTATCTAAGGTAGGATAATATAAAGATCTCCAAGGACTTATCTTTTTTCTTGACTCATTCCTTGGAATTTTTGCCTTATTCCTGTATATTTCCTGTTCAAAGGCTCAGCCTTCAGATTCTTAGTGTATCTCATTGACAGCTTGGATCATTAACTAGAATTTCTCAGGCAGTGCCTGGGCAAGTTACCTTATCTTCATCTGTGAATTGGGGATCATAGGGAATTCTACCACATAGTATGAGAGACAGGCTTAAATGCAGAGTGTGTGTAACATCCAGTGGTGTGTTACATCCAGTGTATCACATCCAGTGATATTCCGTGTGTATTAATTAGGATTATTCTTATTAACATTTTTATTTTATCCCATTGCTTGCCTGGCTAGGTTTCATCATGGGGATACTTGTCTATATACATATATAAATATACATATATATATATATATATATTTTTTTTTTTTTAACCTGGGAAGGATTTGACCAATAAGTTTCCCAGAGTGGATCTCTCTAATATGAGAGAAGGATATAGGAATGCAGGCAGCTCTGAAAGAAAATCAGTATAGTCTAGGCAGGCCTATGGGAAATAAGGACAATCTAGGAAATCAGGCTTGTACTGGTGCTCACCACACACAGACAGGGCACAGTTTCTGCATTTTATGTGTATACTCTTGTATTTCATGATGCTCAGTGGGTTTCTATGTATTGAATATATCATCTCACTTTAGACACAGCTGTTGCTTAACTCCTATGTTGAAGATGAGGAAATTGAAATTCAAAGAGGTTAAGAGTTTGTCAAAAGTCACATCAGAACCCAGGGTTTTTGACTTCCAATTTACTGCTTTTGTTGTTGTTGTTATATCACAGTCCACTTGAAATATTTTAGTCCATTTCTGGAGGAATGCTGTATACATTTCACCCACACTGGCAATGCCACCCAGTGAAAATCTTAATAAAATTCTTCTTAACAGTACCTCTGTGACTGATTAATACCTTTCTGATAATTTTCGGTTCAGAGACTTAAACTCCTCAAAATTTATGCCAACGCACTCAGATTTCTCTTTTTGTGCTTTTGGAAATTTCAGTTTGAAATGGCTCTTCTGGGTTATGCATAAAATCATCAAATAAGCCAAACAGCCCACTAAGACTCTGGTATTTACCATTTCTCATCAAGAGAAATGTTCCCATATTCCTAACTTCTTTTCCTTTTCACTCAAGAAACCAGGTACAATAAACCATTCCACTAACTTTCATCAGAAACCTAGTTTTTCTCAAAGAAAATTTTGATATATAACATAAATAAATTAGGTCCACTGGTTTTCCTTTAGTCATATGTTTAGTTTTTTCCTTTTATTGTTTTAAAATTTTCAAATGTGGTACATGCTCATGAAGAGACAGCATAGAAATACATAACATAGAAAAAATGGAGTTTTCTTTTTGGTCAGTTTTCTCACTTTTCCTTCCTGGAGGAAATCACTGGCTTAATGACTATCTTTCTGGACCTTTTTCTATGCATTTACAGACTTACACATTATTGCCTTTTAATATATTTGCTTATGCATACACATTTTACATAAATGAGAATGCTAATATATATCTAAAATGTTTTACATTTTCATTTAATATATCCTGGACGAATTTACATATCACTGTACATAACTCTACTACATTCCTTTTAAGTGCTGCATATACATTTAATGATGAACAAATTGCTGCCCTTAAAAACAATGAAATAAAATATCTTCAACAAAGTATTTTTGCTTACATAAGCAAGTATTTTTCTAATACTCCTAGAAGTGAAATTGCTGAATTAAAAGGCACTTAACATCTTTAGGGCAGACATATTCTGCCAGGCTGCCCTCAGAAAAGGCTGCCCAGTCTTAGCAATGAACAACTCTTCCCTCAGGCTTTTTATACACTGGATAGTACCAATCTCTTCATTTTTCCCACATGATAAAGAATGTGTCTATTGTTTTAACTCACATCTCTTCATGTGTTTGTGGCCGTTTGTAGCTCTTCTGTGAATCATCTGTTCTTCATTTCTCTGTTGGATTTCACGTTTTTAACTAATTTAAAGAAAACGCTTTATAATGTATGGATTTTAATTCCTTCTTACATATATGGCAAATATGCCATTTGTTTCTTAACGTGTTTATTTTGTATTTTGCCATGCAAAAATATTTAATTTTTACCAGGGGTATCTCTGAATTCTGTCCTTTATGGCTTCTTGAACATGTGTCTTATTTAGGAAGGCCTTTCTCTCCTGAGGTTATATAAATACTTTTCTAAGTTTTCTTCTAATATGATTATTGTTTTGTTTTTTATGTTTAGCTCTTTAATCCATCTGGAAATGATTTTTGTATATGGTGTGAGGTAGGTATCTAACTGTACTTTTTAAATGAATAGTTCATTGTCCCTACACTGATTACTAACCCATCATTTCATATATTAAATTCCAGTATTGATACATGAGTCTGTTTCTGGACTCCACTCTGTTCCATTGATCAAAGAAATTTGTCTATTCCTATGCCAATAACCCAGTGTGTTCATTCCTGTAGTTTGATATTGTTATTTGATATCCCTTGTTGTTCTACTTCAAGTATATCTTAGTTTTTTTTAATCAAATGCGCCTCTCGATGAATTTTGGTACTGTGTTGTCAGTTTCCATACATTATGCCATTGAGGGTTTTATTTAGATGGTGCTGAATTTTTAGATTAATTTTGGGATGAATGAGAAGTATATAACTGTCTTCTTATCCAAGGAAAAGACACATCTTTCCATGTCTTCAGATCTTCTTTTATGTTTTTTAATAGTTATATTTACATAGACCTTATAAATTTTCTGCTAAGATTTATACCAAGGAATTTTAAACATTTTTTTGGTTGTTGTTCTTGTTGCTATTGTACAAACAAGTTTAATTTTCATTGAATTTTGAAGTCATTGCTACTGGTGCGTGAGAGTAATTTGATTTGTGTATATTCATTTTATGTCTGGGTAGCTTACTAAATCATACATGGTTCTAATTGCTTTATAGCTAATTGTCTTGAACTGTCATATCATATGCAAACAATGGTAGTTTTGACTCTTCCTTTTCAGTATTTTTATCTTGTTTGTATTCTCACTTTATTGTATTGACTAGGATCACTTACAGAGTTTTGCATCAAATCTGTAATAGAAGATACCTTCTATGCCTTCAGTGTTTTATCAGTAAATATGATATTTAGTGTATTAAATAAAGGAAGTTTACCTTCTATTACTAATGAATTGGAACCATTAGTCAGGAAAGGGTGTTGGTAGTTTTTGGCATCTTTTGAAAGAATAGCTTTTCTTCTTTTATTTTTACTTTAGTTTACCTTGTTTTATCTCTTGGAATTTCTGACTTCTTTTTAGGGTAATATGAGATTGGTTTTTGTAAACACATTTTCTTTTCTTTTTTTATTTATTTATTTATTTATTTTTAATTTTTTTATTTTTCAGTGGGTTTTGTCATACATTGATATGAATCAGCCATAGAGTTACACGTATTTGTAAACACATTTTCGATAATTGGAAATAATATGCAACTTTTTAAGGAGGCAAAGGATACATACATGACCTGTATCTATTAATTAACACTCATTATTTGTATTTTTTGAATGTATATTTTTGTTATCTTCTTGATCTGTCATTTTGCAAAATAAGTGTTTTAATTTTCCTTTGTAATTGTAGCTTTGTCAGTTTTCTTTATAAACTATTTTACTTTTTTATACATTTTTATTGCTGTTAATTTGAGTAAAACTATTTGTGATTTTTAATAACAGCAAATTTTATCACCTTCAGATATAATATAGATCACTTTGTCTTCACTTAGTTCTTGACTTCCTGAAATATTTTTCATATGTATATTCAATTTTTGATATATTCTATATTGACTATATAGCATATATATAATATACTTTATACATGGATTATATTTTTATATGTATTACATATATTTAATATTATCTATTCAAGTTATATTATTTATTCAATTATATTTTGCCCTTTATTTTTATATATCAATGTATTAAATTTATGCACATCATATATTGAGTATTTTTTTTTTTTTGCTGTTTGTTGTGTTTTTAAATTCTTTCAAAACTTTCAATATTTTCTGTTATTTCCTTTTAAACATGTCTTTTCTAGATAACATGTATCTTGGGTTTTTTAACATAATTTTTTTCTTTATTTAAAAGATAGTATAGTCTATTAGTTCTCATTGTCTATAGTGATGTAATTTAAAGTTCTTTTTCATTTTGTGCTTGCTCTTCACCATTGTCCCTCCTTTTTGTGGTCTTTTTATGTTGGTTAGAGATTTTTGGTTCTATTTTCCTGAAACTGCTTTGGAAACCATATGTACTGTTTTTATTCTTTTAGTAGCTACATTAATATTTTAGCAAGCACACTTAAACTGTTACAACAATTGAAGACTATAAATTCCCTTGCAGAGTCTTTATTGGGCTTTTAATTATTTCCCTATCTACTCTTCTATGCACTTATTTTTAATATTATCTAAAAATTTCATTCCAGAATATTGTTAATAGTAACAATGATATTGCTATTAGCATTATTAGTGGTATTGTTTACTTTATATCTCTGTCCTACAGAAATCCTTTATTAGTAATTATATTACATTTAACTAACATCGTACTGACCATTATTTCGATTTAAATTGTGTTTCTGTGGCTTATTTGCTTTGCACTGTTTGTTATGTTCCAACTCATTGTATATTTTAGATTCTGTTTTCATTTTCCTGTAGTACATCCTCAATTAATTTTTCTGCTTTATTTTTCTGAAAGGCCATGAGTGGTAATCTCTCTGAGTCTTTACTTATTTGAAAGAAACATCTTCATTTGTCTTTACACTCAATGGAGAACTGTTTTGATTATAAAACCCCAGGTTGAAAACAACTTCTGCAAATCCATATTATTATTTACCTTCTAAAATACTTTGTGGATAATGCAAACATGATCTCTTTTTTTAGTAACAAGATTGCCCGTCTTCAGCAACTCATTCTTTCTTAAGTGTTTATGATTATAATTCCTCCAACTGGCCCATCATAGAAATGAGAGCTTCAATTCATCATTCATCATAATAGTTCATTTATAGAGAGCTCTTTTTCGATCAGTGGAAAACAGTTTTCTAACAAGTTTCATGTGTTAGCCAGAAGTTCCAATTTCTGCTGCTCTGCTTATGAATGATGCGGTTAGTTCGTGAGTTCTAAAACATGCTGTGAATTTTCTTCCACTTATGCTAATAATATCTCTAACCTGCTGGGCAGTGAGGATTTCCCTACTGTTTTTTCTCAGGGAAGTAAGGCCTGAATGTCAGTTGCTTCCTCATATCCTGGACTGTCAGATCAGTAGATCCACAGCTGGCGAATGCCCTTGTCATTGTTGTTGTTGTTGTTCGGTCACTAAGTCATGCCTGACTCTTGTGACCTCAGGGATTATAGCCCGCCAGACTCCTCTGACCATAGGATTTCCCAGGTGAGAATACTGGAGTACGTGGCCATTTCATTCTCCAGGGGCTCTTCCCAACCCACAGATCAAACCCATGTCTCCTGCATCGCAGGCAGATTCTTTACCTCTGAGCCACTGGGGAAGCCCAAAGTCTTCCTTGGGTTACTTTGAAAAACATTCTCCTTACTGGCTTTTGTGGTCTTGCTAAGAATGGTTGTGAATTCACTTGTGGTCCACCTGATTTCTTATTAGCATGTGATCTCTCATGCTTTTGAACTTCCCCATCCCCTTCTGTCCAAACCCTAAGTTGCAGTGAGAAATTCAAGATTGTCAGATAAACGCTAAAGCCGTAGTTCTACAGAGTAGGTGCACACCGATCACGTTGTGCTTTAACCTCCTTGACCAAAGAGTCTAACCTAATGTCTGCAAATCCTCTGAGACTTGTTAGCCTCGCTCAGTGATTCTGTGACTTCCCTCTGGACTCCTTCTCAAGGTTATACCTGACTGTAGTACCAGATTCTGAAACCCTCTCTCCCACTTCAAAGCATCTCGAAATCTTTCTTGACCTTCCATGCCAAGGAGCCTACCTTCCCTTAGGTGTGATCTCTAATTGCTACCGTAGCTGCCTCTAGCATCCTAGGGCTTGGAGGTCAGCATCTCTGCTGGCCCTTTGACACAAAAGTTGCATCCCATTTGGCTATCTTAGAATAAGATGCATCAAGAGGGCATCTGCATATGAAGAGTGCAGGCTGATGCAACTGATTCTGGTCATTGGGTCACTCTGTGTGTGCTTCTGTCTCGGCCCCTTTTAGGTGGGAGGACATACCATGCTCCCCATTCGCTGGATGCCCCCTGAAAGCATCATGTACCGGAAGTTCACTACGGAGAGTGACGTGTGGAGCTTTGGGGTGATTCTCTGGGAGATCTTCACCTACGGAAAGCAGCCATGGTTCCAGCTCTCAAACACAGAAGTACGGACGGGGGCAGATGCCTGGAGGAGTGATGGGGTGGGGGGAAGGGATAGTTAAGGAGTTTGGAATGGACATGTTCACACTGCTGTATTTTAGATGGATAACCAACAAGGACCTACCATACAGCACAGGGAATTCTGCTCAGTGTCATGGGGCAGCCTGGATGGGAGGGACGTTTGGGGGAGAGCAGATACATGTATATATATGACTGAGTTGCTTTTCTATTTACCTGAAACTGTCACAACATTGTTAATCGGCTACACCCCATTATAAAAGAAAAATTTTTAAAAAGGAAAGAAAGGGGCAGGTGGAAACCTTGACTTGCAGGAGGCTGATAAAAGATATCTGAAGCCAGCACCTAGACAAGAGTGTGCAAAACACTGGGTGGGGTTTGAAGCTAGCAGAGCAAATGTCGGCAGAAGCAGGAGGAGAGCGACCTTCTTGATGGGAAAAAAAAACAAAAACAAAAAGCATAGCTGTAGGAAATGTGCTGAGATTGTCAAGAGAGCATGAAATCAGAGGTCGAAATTGAGATGCAAGGCACAGTGCTGTTTGCTCTGCTACACTTAAAAATCACAAATGTTTCACTAAGACAGAAAGTGAAAACAAAAAACAACTGTGAGGTTTTTCAACTGTGCCGTCTTGTGGAAACACCTACTATTTAGTACACTAGATCATCTGTGTCCCTGGAGGCTTAGGCAGTCCAGGCCCAGAGATGTGCTGGAAGGTGAATGGGGAAGGCAAATTTCACGTACCTGACAGAGTTGTGTGTGGACTTCCAGGAGTAAGATGAATCATAATAGTAAGTGTAGTAATATACACATTATGCATTTTTATACTTTTGATGTACAGTATTAATAAAAAGTGCTAGCCATCAAATTGAATAACAGCTCACATTTAAAGCCAGGCATTTTCCGAAGCACATTAGCCTGTATTAACTCAGTATTTTTCACACAAACACTTGTTGAAATTCAAGACAAAGGAAGGGGGGCTGCTTGGGGTTCTGGAGTGGATTGGCCTGGTCTCAGAGGTGAAAGCTTCCGCCTGGAGAAGGCCTGGGCTGTGGTCCAGAGCAAGATGCTTCTCAGTGACTTGTGTCACCCCAGGGAACTCAGTCCAGTTTGTAAGCAGTAAAGGGCTGGGTCTCACAACCCAGCAGACCTATAAAAGATTGCAGTCTATGGTCTGTTTTCTCGGAAAACATGAACACAAGGACCTTTTAATATTAAAATCCTATCTGAATATTCTAGAAAGTGTCTTTCTTTTTGGAAGCTATGTTCATGTTGGCTTTCCTGTACCCTGACCATTTAATTAAGTAAATATCAAAGGCTGAAAAGAAGGCATTTTTTAAAATTTATAATATGTTATCATTTGGAAATGAAATGGCTCCTGATGACATTTCCCAAAGCAGGAAAATACATTTTAAGAGCCTTTTCTAAAAAAAGGAAAGTGTGTATATGTAAACTCATTTGTTATGGTGCTTCGTGGGCTCCCCTGGAGACTCAAACAGTAAAAAACCTGCCTGCACTTTAGGAGACCTGGGTTCAATCCCTGGGTCGGGAAAATTCCCTGGAAAAAGGCATGGCAACTCGCTCTAGTATTCTTGCCTGGAGAATTCCATGGACAGGGGAGCCTGGTGGGCTACAGTCTATGGGACTGCAAAGAGCTGGACATGGCTGAGGGGCTAACACATACACACACAAAACTATTGTTTTCCTGGGTAGGTGGTGGTAGTAAACAGACACGCGCACACTCACACGCATGGATGCATATACACATATCCATGTGTGCACACACTGGCACATTTGCATGCACTCAGGCACACAACGCATCCTGATCACAGCCCCTATATAATTTGGCGGCTCTGGTGGAGAGGGGACTCTGGGCTGAGGGCTCTATTGGTCTCAACAGACAATCTGTCCTGGATACCTAACCTGCCTCAGCATTGCAAACGAGGTCATTTCTGACCCTCCTTAGTTAGGCACTGGCTTTGGAGATGGGCTTCCTACCTCCCCCCACCCCCAGTTATCTTGTCCACTCCATCCACACCAGCAATCAAGTCCTAGAAGTCACCAATCACGAATTTCTCTATTAAATTGACAATCTGGAGAGCCCTACATTGTAGGAGACATCCCAGTGCTTTTAATATTAGCACTAGCAGCCACTCCTTCGGTTTCCACTAGACCTCTTTTCATGGAGGTGAAGGTAATGGAGGATGGAGACAAGGCTCAAATGAAAGCAGGGAACATGAGCTGCGGGAGACCTATCAGACTATCAGACCTATCAGGCTCGCCAAAGGCCTAGTGGGCCTTTGCAGACTGGGAGGACCAGGACCAGGAAAATGCCGACACAGGGATTGTTTGACAAGCTGCCCCAGAGTGACCTGAGGCCACACTGCAGGCGAGGTGCTATTGGGGGCAGCCTAGGGAGATAAAAGCTACACACGCAGGGACTTCCATGTTGGCCCAGTGGTTAAGAGTCCATCTACCAATGCAGGGGGCTTGGGTTCTATCCGTGGTCAGGGAACTAGGTCCCACATGCCATGTGGTGCAATCTAAAAGTAAAAATAAATAAATAAGTAAAAAGGACTCCAGGTAGACTGATGGGGACAAAAAGGGGAAATGTGAAGCTGGCCAAAAAGTTTATTCATATTTTTCCATTGCAACCGAAGGAAAAACCCAAACAAACTTTCTGGCCAACCCAATAATACTTCTCACATTCTCTACTAGAAATGCATGCATGCTGTCACTTCAGTCGTGTCCGACTCTTTGCAATGCCAAGCTCCTCTGTCCATGGGATTCTCCAGGAAAGAATACTGGAGTGGGTTGCCATGCCCTCCTCCAGGGGATCTTCCCAACCCAGGGATCAAACCCAAGTCTCTAGCATCTCCTGGATTGGCACACAGGTTCTTTACCACTGAACCACCAGGAAAGTACTTGCCTAGAGACAATTCTGTGTGTTTTTATCATCACAATTTTTCTTCAAATGAGGAAACTGTAGTTTGGAGTCAGTAAGCTGCCCAAGGTTACATAGTGAGAGTTAGGAAGAAGTTCAAATAACCTGAGAACTGGAAGATGGAACCTTGAAAATTCACAGTGGCAGCAAAGAAGTCACTCTGGGGAATTGGACTCCAACCGCAAATTACAGCCATGGTCCTGAGTTACCAGCAGGGGATGGTCCAGCTATACGTTATCTACTTTCTTCCTGCTCCTCCCTGTGGCCTCCCCTTTGGTACACTGAGTCAGACAATCCCTTTTCCTCCTCATTTGCTCTTTAAAGGAGTTGGTCAAGGGATGGTGCCTGTCTTACAGGTAAGGATGCTGAGGTCCTGTGAGGCCAGTTGGCTTTCTCTGGATGCCCAGCTCGGCAGTGGTGAGTCAGGCAGCTGGTCCCAGTGTTAAGGACTTTTAAAGAAACAGAGAAAGTAGAATCGACGTATATGTTGTCATATCATGTGTCAAATAGATAACTAGTGGGACATTGCTATATAACACAGGGAGCCCAGCCTGGTGCTCTGTGATGACCTAGAGGGGCAGGATGGAGGTGTTAGGACAGAGACTTAAGAGGGAGGGTGTATATATATATATATACACACACACACCCTGGGTTCAGTCCCTAAGTTGGGAAGATCCCCTGGAGAAGGGAATGTCAACCCACTCCAGTATTCTTGCCTGGCAAATTCCTTGGACAGGGGAACTTGGTGGGCTGCAGTCCTTGTGTGTGTGTGTGTGTGTGTGTGTGTGTGACTGATTCACATTGTTGTGTGGCATAAACAAACACAACATTGTACAGCAATTATCCTCCAATTTAAAAAAGCAGAGATGGAGTGCAGAGGGCAGCAGGGGCCTGGACCAGCCAGTGCTGGGTCCTAGCACTTGGAACTCATGCCTAGGACAGATGAGCAACTCTGATCTCCAGCCCAGGGTACACTGAAGGGCATCACTGAAGTCACAGCCTTCCGCTGAGCTTGAGCCGCTGGGCCACAGCTGAGAGTTGGCGATGACTTCTTTGTTCTCTCCTCTTTTCCAGGTCATCGAATGCATCACCCAAGGTCGTGTTTTGGAGAGGCCCCGAGTCTGCCCCAAAGAGGTGTATGATGTCATGCTGGGGTGCTGGCAGAGGGAACCGCAGCAGCGGCTGAACATCAAGGAGATCTACAAGATCCTCCATGCTTTGGGGAAAGCCACCCCCATCTACCTGGACATCCTCGGCTAGCAGTGGCCGGTGGTCACAAATCCATATTCTGTTGCCTCTTCTCTCCTGGCCTCACCCCATCCCTCTTTTCCACCTCACAGACTCTTTTCTTCCATCCCTGACTGAAGCAAACATCTTCATATAAACTCAAGTGCCTGCTACACATACAACACTGAAAAAGAAAGAGAAAAACCCTGTAAGGCAGTTTGGCATATATATATATATATATATATTTATATATCTAACTATCTATCTATCTATATCTACAGAGAGATACCCTCTTCTCTAATGCACAGAGAAGCTGCTGATACAGAAACCGCAAGACTGTAATGACAACTCAGAAAATCTTATATGTTATGAACGCAATTGGAAATTTGCGTAGGTGATGGGTGTGGCCTGTGTTTCTTCGGCTCCGTCTTTTGGGAGCAGAAGATCTTAAAGATGCAGAGAGACAATCTTTGTGTTGGGATGGGAGGAGCTGGGGAGGGTGCCAATCACTTCTGCATAGGTGTGATCACCTGCACAGGAGTGTTAGCCTCAAGCTCTGCACCAGCGCATGGGCAGACCGCGCCAACAGGGTCAGCAAGAAAACCAGACCAGGGGCCGCTGGGACACCTCACGCCTCCCCTGACCATCGTCTCCACCGCCTTCCTCCTCTCCGCCACTTCCAGATGATTTTCTAACTTGTCCTTTCTAGAAAGTACAGTCCTCATGCTTTGGGGGGTCAACAATGGCGCCTACAGGTGAACACTGAACAAACAACAGCAAAATACGAAACCATGGCGACCATGGACTACATCCATCTGGGTGTAAACCGCGCCTTCATTTCTAAATCTGAAAGAGATGTGTCATCTATCCTCTGAACTTCAAAAACTGGACTTTCTGGATTTAAAGAGCCACAGAATTAAAAGCCGAAATCTGAACCCTGTCATGGCACTGCCTTCTCTCTTTCCATCAGGCAAAGACTCCTTGGCCTCGCCTCCCACACTCAGGCTCCTGGGGAGATAAGAGGGGTTTTGGACATCCCCCGTGTTGTCTGTAAATGTGGATACAGCAGAGTTCCAACAGCCGGAGACTTCATGCCTTGCAGGTGTTTGAGGTGTGCCTCTCGCTCCTTTGTGTCTCCTCCTGTCTCCTCTAGATTCTAGCTCCCACTTCTCAGGAGCTCTGTTAAGCCCCGGGTAAACCCCGCTGCTGGGAAAGGCGGTCAGGTCCAGCCAGAGCCCCAGGCAGTGCTTGTTTCAGAGAGTCAGGCGACGGTGTGGGCAGGAGCCAGCAGGGGAGAATCTATTTGGCACCTGCACCTGGCCCCTTGGCATTCCCCTCACGTTTCCAGCCCCTGGAAGGACTGATGCATCTGCCTTTGAGCTACTGTGAAAATGCAGGGGCTGAGGAATCGCTTTTGTGGGCTGGGGGCGGGGGAGGAGCCGAGGCTGCTTTGGGAGGCATCCAATGCCTGGCCCCCGCCGCAGGCTGGGCATCTTAATGAGGACGGAGCCCCGACCAAGGAGAGAGAATGAAGAAGCATCTGGGCTGGGGCCAGCTGCCTCTGCCCCGGCACCAGGGAGATCACTGCCTTCTCAGTGGCCGCTGTCAAAGACCAAGATGGGATGGGTCTCCGGGCCCCCTGACCCAAGACCACAAGAGGCCCGTGGAATCTGACAGCCTGGCCCCAGGGAGCCCTCCCGGGGGGAAGAGAGGCTGTGCTTCTCCCAGTCCGTCCACGTCGCCCCAGGCACAGAGCTACCGAATGGACTGGCCTTTTGCCCAACTGGCGTCTCCGGGTCCCCTGACGTGTGCCCCTCTCTGCCAGCTTAAGGGACCATCGGCAGCCTGGATGTTCTGGTCAGCTGCTGGACAGTCATCCTGCGTGGGGCTCGGGAGACTGAATTCTGTGTTTGTGGCTTTGCTTCTTTTTTAAGACCCACAAATATTTTTATTCGGATAGAAAAGAGCAGTGTTCAGACAGTGGGGCTCGGGTGGGCTTTGGGGATGTGCAAGGCTGCTGAGTGGGCTGCGAGGGGTGGGGAGGGAGTCGGAGGTGGGCGTGGGCTTTCTCACTGTGCTGTGCTCCCCGCCCCAAGGACTTTTGAGAAGAGCTCTTGGGATGGACCACCTCAAAGGAATCCTGTGCTGTCCTCTGGCGGTGACCCCTCGGGCCACTCCGGGGCTACTGATGCTGGGTTGAACTCTGCAGTCTGGTTTGGTCCTAGCTAAATGAAAGACAGGCGTTCCAGGAGAGAATGATCGGGGGGTCCTGGGAGGAAGTTTCTCTTATCAAGAGATGAGTCCCCAGGGTTCCTGATGCTGCCTCATCCCCGACCCCCCAGCACATACACTGTGGCTTCCATCTTCCTGGCTGTGTGTTCCTAGAACCTAGGTTCCTAGAACCTCAGAGTCTCTGGTGGTCTCGAAGATGGGGAGGTGAGAAGGGATCAGTGGGCAACTGGGAATTCAGAATGCAGCAGGGTTTCAATACAGGGTGCTGAGTCCTCCTGGCCTGATGAAAGAAGGCAATTCCTCTGCCAACACGGAGGCTGGTGTTGTCAGATTTCCCTCGTCCTAGCCCTGCGGGCCTCTGTGTTGGCCTGGGGGTCATGCCCTGGTCACAGCCATTGTCGGCAGCTGCCTCCTGTGTGAGGCCGAGGTGAAGGATACAGAGGGGAGGGCTCGCTTCCTCGCCGCCCTTGCTGTGTGCTCTGTGTAGAGTCTGCACGCCGACTTATTAACCTTGGCGGGTAGCAAACATCAAGAGTTCCTTTGGAGAATGAAGGAGGCAGAGGACGGGGCTGCAGCAGTGGACAGGGTCGCTGGGGCTCTGGGGTGAGCCACGGAGGGGTCTCCTTCTACAGGAGCGCGGGACTGAGTGGGTGCCCCCAGTCTCCACATCTCCATCTGAGGTAGGCAGGATGTGCTTGCTCAACTCTGGCCCCTTCTTTGTTCTGAGATTCTTAGACTCAGCCCTGAATCTCTGTGTCCTTTTTCTCAGGGCCGCTCTGGAATGCTGGGGGTGCCCTCCGGAGGCCCTGAGTGGGTGGGGGCAGTTGCCTCCGGGGGCTCATCCTTCTGAACACGGTGGCTTCTGAGAAGATCTCCTCTCCTCCGTGGCAGTCACAGCGCTGCAGGGCTGAAGTGCTCGAGGTTACTTTAAGTCTCCTTCACCCGCCTAGCCTCCCTGCACACTCAAAAAGCCCTGGTGAGGATTATTTATTTGCTTATTTATTTTTAAAGAGCTGGAAGTGGCTAGATGGGTTCTGAAATGACACCTCATTAGCCAATATGGCCCCCTCCATCTAGTTCAATCTCATGGCCCGCTACCAAACTCCACAGTTTAGAATGCCGGAGTGACTGGGAAGGGGTGTAGCATCATGCAAGCTCCTTTGTAGCTGTGGTGGACGCGCGAGGTCCCCCAGGCTGGTCTCCCTGCCATGCCATCCTCACCTGGTCCCCCCCGACTGTGTGTGAGTGACTTGCTGTTAGATGCCCACTTGGGAATAAGTTGCCACGGCCAGGGTTCTTTCCAGTTCTTCTTGACTTTGGCGGTGAACCCAGTGCTGTCCTCTAGTTACATCCCTGACCTCTGCGTGGATCTTGAGGGTCACTAAGCCTTGTTTCGTTAAAAGACAAAAATCTTGATATTTCCTCCTCTCAGAAGATGGTGTGCAAATCATCCCTGGAATGAGACCTCCTATGGGAGGCAAAGGTTCCTTAGTCCTTCTGGGTTCAGGTTGACCATGTCTCTCTTTCTCCTCCGATGCTTACTTTGCGGACTACACTAGTGCAACTATTTTTGGTGCTAAAATACTACAGAAACCAACACCAATGGTAGAACAGCCAGCCAGCCCATTTCTAGAGCTGTATGAGACTCAACTCAGAAGCAAAAGCAGGGCACTCTTGCCTGGAGAGCAGAGAATACATGGGAAGTTAGATGGTGACCTGGAGTGGTGGAAAGACCTCTGAGATTCCCAGCTTTGCTCTAGTTTCTCAGGGGACATTGGCCAAGTCAACTAATCTTGCAGATTATCCCGTTTCTCATCTGAGACATTTAGAAAGTTGCAATGGTTATCCTTAAGGTCTCTTTCAGTTAAAAAATGTTGCGTTATGTTCACAATTTTTTTTAAGACTTGCTTGTTAGAAATAAGAGAGAAAATAAAAGATAGGTAAGGAGGAGAGGGAGGGAGCATTATCAGTGGTTAAGATATTGATTATAGAAGCCAAATTAGACAGACTCAGTGATGATTAGGTCTGGGGGTTGTTGGTGGAGGGAAGTCAGGCAGACAAGCCCAGGACCCAATTTTCATACTTTTAAGGAAGGCTGCCAACTGGCCCCTTGGTTTATCTCACCAACCTGTCCCCCTCAACTGGTCATGCTACTCCATTCAACACCAACATACCCACAGTTGGCAGAAACTGTTCCAAGACTTGGAGACCGTGTGCCTGCTTACTCCTCATACAGGTTGCTGGCAATATGAGTCAAAATTCAGGTGATCTTTACCTTCACCTGCTTTTGTGAGGATCTAGGGCATTGAAAAGACATCAGTGTTTTAAGTGGCAGACCATTCATCAAAGTTCTTCTCTATTCGGGTGTGAGGAGTGACTTTCTTGCCACACGTTTCCAAACCAAGCAGCAGCAGTATTGTTTTCTCTCAAGGTATGGTTATTACTATGGACAGCCTTGAGGTCTGGGGTCTTTCTTGTGCTTTGCTCAGCGTCTGGAGCAGAGAAACATCTATAGATGTTTGTCGCATGAGCCCATGTGCTGCCAGTCTAGAGCGCTGCCCTCAAATGCCCCTGGACTGTCTATTGTCAGCTTTTGTTGGGAGCCAGCTTGCTATCGAGCCCATAGCAGTTGCCTTAGAGCAAAAAAAATGATTCTGTAACCAGTAAGGTTTTGGTTCCTGGAGCACCAATATCTTCTTTGATACCAGTCTTTTTTTTTTTTTTTTTGCTACACTTAATAGGTTTCAAAGGAAGATTCCAAGTTTTTGCACCATCATTAAGATATCAGTATAGGCTTTAGAACATGTTTGGGGATTGCTTAACATCACTGGGAATCATCTTAAATCATCTTAAGGAGAGTGAGTGAGTGATAGTCTCTCAGTCTTGTCTGACTCTTTGGGACCCCCACGGACTGTATTCTGCCAGCTTCCTCTGTCCATGGAATTCTCCAGGCAAGAATACTGGAGTGGGTTGCCATTTCCTTTTCTACTTATGGAGAGAATAGGCCTATATACCTTATATGTTTATATCCACATATTTCACTGGAAAGACTTCAGTGAAGATCCCCTTGGAGTAAGGAAGTTGATTCCATCAAACTTCATCAATTTGAGCCTTACATGTCTCAGGGATGAGAAATCCAGAGATGGACTGGCCTAAGAGATGTTCAGAAAGGTCCTGATGGGAAATCTGTTCTCTTGTAAAGTTCGATCATTGGGGGATCCCTGAATTAAATTCAGCTGGTGATGACATCATGAGCATCTGAAAATCACTCTTCCTGGTTCACAGATCGTACTAGAACTCACTGTTTCTATGACATCCTGTCCTGTTTCCGGGCTGGTATTGAATTCACCAGCACTGCAGGTGAAACCAATCTGTGGGAAGGATGGGAAGGAGAGAATGTGAGATGTTGGTCATTGATTGCTCTTTCTGAAAGGCACTGCTGACTGTGGTGGATGTGGTGAATATCTGTGAATCTCTACATGGGGTATGAGGCCTTTTGCTGTGAGAATAATCAGTTTCACCCAAAGGATCTGGTTTCCTGGCTTCTGACAGAGTCTATGCCTCCCTGGTACATTCCTCCTAATCAGAGTTCCCTGGATTGTTTAAACAAATTCTTTGCAAACAAGAGATCCTCCCACCCAAATCTTGGTATGCCAACATAGACACTATTCTATTTCATAAGGAGATCTAAGGAAATTTGGGGCGCTCTCACAAAGTACTTGAAATTCTTGGTCCAAGTAAGAAAAATTCAGATTCCACTTCCTCTTTAAATTCCAAGCTTAAAAAAGACCTGATCTGGTATTTGCAGTAGAGGGCGGAATCTTAAGCCAGCGTGCCGGCTGTCTCCAATGCGACAGAGGCAGGACACTGAAGTCTATTCATTTTTCCCAGTCACCAAGGTAAATGATACTTTATGTGCAGTGCCATGGCCCAAGCTTGGAGCTTGCAAGCGATACTTATGCTCAACAAAGCTAGAAGTTTATAATAGAAGGTGTATCAACATAGTATAGGTGAAGAAAGCTTATTGGAGTCGCCTTCTGAGAAATGCCTGTCACTCAGATCTTGTTTTTCAGCTTTACATCTCATGAGAGAAGTTGGTTTCTTCTCAGTTCAGATATGACAAATATAGATTTCCTTCCTGAATGTCTGAAGGTAGATTGAGCACCTGGATATCCACAGTCTACCCTGACACTTTTCTGGATGCAGCATCTCTAAAGCTCATGAGAAATATGAGTAGCTAAGCTAAATCTGGCAGCTATTCCTTCATTTAAGAAGAGTTCATGGGCGTCATAAAAACAAATTTTGTAATATGTTAACAGGTAGCACATACTCAAGTGAATAGCTTCCTGACATCTTTTGTTTTCTCTTGGAGAAGTGTTTATGCTCCATCTTCATCCCACAGCTTCCTGACATTAGCTGATTCCTCTAAGCTCACCTCTGGAGTGAATAAATAAACCTGGTCCAAGTGATTTGATGCCTGCTTTCCACAGTAGAGAAGTAAATCTTAGTAAAGAAGAACGTCTTTCATTGTTGTCTTTTTTTTTTTTTTTTTTTTTACTTTTTCTTTTTTTCTTCTGGCTCTTATCCTCCTGCTTCCATAGGACTGACAATCCAGTTTCTCAAACTCCATGAAGGTCTTAATATAAGGTGAATCCCAGGACCACAAACAGTTTGGACTTCAAACAGTGAGAAAATTGGCGTTGAATGATTCGGCACACAAAGCAGAGAACTTTCATTTCCTGCAGGCAGGATGGAATTGACTGTTATATTAAGACTTCTGAAGGAGCCCTGCCCTGGAGTAATTTCAGCACTGTCAGACAATGTTGACATCTAGATTAACCTCTGTGCAGTGAAGTTTACTGCAGAGCTCATTGAGATGCATTTGGTGGATCTCTGCAAATCCCATCTAGAACCGTTGGTGGGCCACCCTCCACACCATGCCCTTCCACTCCCCACCCACTTTTCTCCTCGTCTGTGGGTTTTTTAACCTCCAGGAGCCATGGCCTGGGATCTGATCCCAGGAGATGGAATTTGGCCCCTCTCTCTCTCTCTCTCTCTCTCTCTCTCTCTCTCTCTCTCTCTCTCTTTCTCCTGTCCATGGTGCTGAACCAGGCTTTGTGCTCAGTTGAAGTGACAGTGGTTGTCATTGCATTGGTTTTCCCCTCAGAGGACTGCAAATCAAGGCGTGAAAGCCACTCTGCTGATGACAAACAGTTTTGTGGCATATCTTCATGCTGCATAAAGTGAAATGTTTATAAGGAATTAGTATGCCCCACATCGGTGAGACTGGCTCTGAGCTCTCCAGTTCTCTAGCATTTCCAGGTTCAGATGTAACAGGTACTGATTACAGCTTGGTGGTCAGGTGGGGGTGATGGGTTCTGATGGACAAAGGTATTGCCCTATGTCAGGGTAGGTGTTTCCTATGTTTCTAACAGAAGAGGTAGCATAGCTCCTTTTTCTCCTGGTTGGGACAAAGGATGCAGCTGTCCGCTAGGATCTAGTTTGCCCACTCTCTCCTGATGGGGTGGTGGGCTTCAGAGTGGCCCATACCCTTTCTAATTCACTGTGTGAAACTACACAGGGGTGTGGCAGTCAGAAGAAACCTCAAAGTGAAAATCACAACTTCTCTACAACCGGGGGCCTCTCATCACATCAAACATCTTGAGAAACGCCCTTTAGTATAGATTCATTGACCACAGATTTCCCTGGTGTCTTACTGATTTCTTTTTCTCCCTGAAATTGTTTTTCCCACTTTGCCTCAAATCGTTAATATGAGTAGCAGGAATCTTTTTGAATTCTCTTAGACATTTCTTTAGGAGAAATGAAAGTTGCTAGTCAAGGACATTGTGTTTATTGACTGGGAAAATAGATTTCTGGGCCAAATAATGTCACAGCCATAAAGAGGCAGACCTGATGACTTTATTTAAAAGAAATTATCAGTGTTTTATTTTGTTCTGGGTGCTCAAGGTCATATAGGGTAAACTACATTCATCTTTCTATTTTATTACTTAAACTTGTTCACATGCATACATGCACACACACACACAAATACCTTTATACTCTTATTGGTCTTAAAGGTCCAACAAGCAGTGTGCCCCATTTGTCTTTCTCCCACCAATCTCCTTGCACATATAGGTGCAAATAAGTGTGCACCAAGCCTAAAGTTTCTTAAACTTATTATATCTCATCTTTTATTTTATTATCAATACACAGTCTTCAGTTTTCTGACTTTTTGCACTATGGATCATCTATGAAATTAAGGCCTCTTCAAGGAAGACTATATCTTGAGTTTTCAGAACCTTCATATTTAAAGGTTGGATTCATTTTCTCAGAGAAACATAAAACCAAACTGAACCTTGATGCAGATTTTATTTAATTTTTGGGGGATGGAGGAGAAGCACTGAATTGGAGCCTGAATAGTACATGTTGTATTAAGTATAAGTATAAATGTAAATTAGTTCAAGCAGATTACTGAACCTATCTTGGGACTGAAATCATAAGATAGCAAACATTCAAATGGAATGGGAGCATGAAGGGGAAGTGTTAAACTTTCCTGGAAAATTTCTATGTTCCAGGGGATAAGGACAGAGTATTGGGCTGGAAGTCAGCTGGGTATAGTTTGGCTGGGTGACTGTTCCTAAGTTACTTCAATTCTCTGGGCTGATGTGTAAGTGTCCTTAATCTCAGTGGGAAGCTGGTAGACCTGGGCCTCTATTTAAATGGCAGTGATAATGTAAGTCAATCTCCAGCTCGTCTGTTGCTCAGATCAGTTTTGACTGAAGACTATCTTCTCTAGGTCTCCCCTAGAACAAGATTGCAGATGTCCCTGTCCTGAAGATTCAGCCTCACTTTAGTTTTGTATTCAGTTCATCCCTTGCAGCTCTTCTCTGCATGTTCTTGAAAGTCCACACTCTTACCACCTGCCACTACCCCCTATCTCATCCCTCTATCTCTGCAAAGTCAGGAAAAGCCCCACCAGTCCAACTCCCTCTTTCCTAGTTTGCGCATCTACCGCACTTGTGATTTAGCCAAGGTTTCTGGAGAAGAAACCAGTGTGGTCTCAGCCATCAACCTCTTTCCAGCTCATTTGACCAAATGATTAGCTCCTCATTATCACCTCATCAGTCCCTTTTGCACAAGAGATGTTGGGACAACAAACCTATGATAATGCCCTGTTCTATCTTTTTGAGGATTATTTGTTCCTTCTCTTGGTTTAAAAAGACTTGCCTTGCCACTAACAGCTTTTCCTTCTAATTTCTTTGGTCATTTTTCTGGCTGTTAAATAGACTGATAAATGGTAAACCATGGTTTCCTTCTTTTTTTTTTTTTTTTTTTCTGCTTAAGTTCCTGTCAGCATGGGTGTACTATATCCCTACAGAATAAGAGCGTCACATGTCAGCAAGATGTTTATTTATTTAGTGGAAAGGCTATAATATGGAAACACAGATTTGCAGCAGCATCCAAATCTTGAAGGGGATAAAAGAGTCTTTTTCAATCAAATGAGATCTTTACTGTAATAGCACCAGAAAGGCTTATACTTTAAGAACTGAATTGAACCTGATAACATGTTCTCTTTTTAGGGAACAATGAAGTGGAAGAAATTACCCCAGGACCTGGGAGACTAGATCCTCCACTCCACAAATCATGCTGTATCAGTAGATATTTCAACTCTATCTCTCAAATGGCTCTGAGAATCAACAGTGACCTAAGATCAACTATCCACGTTAACTATTAAAAGCAAATTCATCACATTTAAACACCTTCCTATTTGCTTAATATAGTTTTTCCCCTGGTACTTCTGGGGATAGTTTAATATTGTTTCTTTTCTTGATCCCTGTTAATATTTTCAGTAAGATTTCTAAGTTCTTTTATGTTCATTTCTTTAGGAAAAACATGGAGTCAATTTAAAATTCTGTGTATGATAAAATGACTAAGCAGACTGAAAGTAGTGTGGGGTAGGGAGGCAACCATAGGACTAGGGAGGAGGCAGAGGACGTCAAAGCTCCTATTTTTGCTGAGTGATCTTGGAAAAATCATTAGCCCTTCTGTGCCTCTGGTTCTTCATCTACAAAAGAAAGCTGCTAACAGCCCTCTGTCTGCACCAGATGAGGTCATAATTGTCCAAGCACCCTGTGGGCTTCACGGGACTTCTCAAGTAACAGCCCACTCTCTGGGCAGTGAGTTTTGCCAAGAGACTTCCTGGGTGTTGAGGCTGTGAGTTCCTTTGGAGATGTGCTGTGTTTGGAGGAGCATCATTCTTAAATCCCTTCTGTGACTTGGTTTCTAGAGTTTTGTCATAGGTATTTTCCTCTTGGAATCATCATCAAGCTTGGAAGGCTAGAGAATGCCTTTCCAAAAACACAAGCAGAAAAAGGATGCTTTACTCATTTGGCTTTGTCACTGAAAAAGTTTTGATGGTAGACCTTGTTTTCAGGTCTGGAGTCCTGAACGTTTTGTAGCAAAATGGCATCTCCTGCTGTGTTTAACTCTGTATTATCTGTTATTGCTTTTGTGAGGTTCTGTAGATTTCAGTGTAATTTTTTTTCTTAAGTAGGACTCTATTACATTTCCTTGATAAATTGGGTAGTGAAGCCACTCTTGAAGAATAGCACCCAAAGCGATAATGATCCTGAAACAGTATCATGTTCATTCTGGGGCCAGCATTTTGTGTATAGGGAAATAACCTTAAGATGGAAAAAAAATCGCTGGAGTGAAGATCAAATGCCAGACCACATTTCTAACAGCCTTGAGTACTCCCAAATAGGTGTGATTGGGATTCCCACTGAGAAACACATCTGATTGGAAATGAAACCCCTGACAATACATCCTGAAGCCAGATTACCAAGATTACAACAGTGATGTCATTTACAGTCCCTTAAGAAAAAGGTCCCAGGTATTTGTAACACCAACCACTGTTTGTAAGGGTGATTACTTGCTATGTTAAATCTTTCAAATGTAATTTCCTTTAGATCTCCAAGCTATGATCAGGTGCAATGCAACTGACTAAATGCTGTGCATACCTCTTCCTTTCTTTAAAGAATTTCTCACTCCAGAGAGAAATCACAATAACACTGAGGACCTGAAATCCTGAGAAATTCACGAATCTTTTGCTCAAGTTCAGACCATTTCAGCTTCCCACGTCTCTTCCTACCTGAGGGTCAATTTTTGCCTGTCTTAGGATAGCAGCACCTTTGTTCTGAACCTCTGTCCCTATGACTTTTTCCCTGCAGCTGTGCAGCAGATAGAAAGCATTTCAGCTTACTCTGAAATGAGAGTCCAAATTGGGCTATGACTAGGATTTTAAATTATGATGTGAAATTGGAGAAGGCAAGCTGATTCAGAGTGAGGTTCCATAATTCATTCTGTTAATCCCATGGAGTTGACCTTCTTCATAGCCTGCCTTGAACAAGCCGTTTCCCTGTGTAACTTCCTAGTGTTAAGGTTTGATTACTTAAGGATTTCAGAGCTATCATTTGAGAAATAACTCACTGGGTATGGAAAATTTGATTTAGTATGTTAACAGGAACAACAAGAACCTATTTTAATGTGTTTTTTTTCTTTCCTCTCTCTGAGAATTTAGTCTTTCTTGAGGCCATTGGGCTGTTTCCTTTACAAGGCTGGAAAAAGTTGATTATAATTCATGTCTACAGCAAAGGCTCCACCAAGCCCATTGCAGTTGGAGGCAACCACAAATAACCCATGCTAATCTTTTGCTACCCAACAGATTCAAGGACCCTTCTTGGTTATGTGTGTGGGCCATGTTGGGTGAGCTCAAGGGTATTGTCAAAAATAAAATGAAAAGAAGGCAAGTTGGGACAAGAAAATTCTCAGTTTGAATTTGAGAGAAAGCAGCAGTCTTGCTCTCTCTAGCAAAGATTTGTGTCCTGTGAAGGGAATAGTCATGTTCCTTCTCAACTAGGTTTTACTTTCTGAGTGTGTGTGTGTGTGTGTGTGTGTGTGTGTGTGTGTGTGTGTGTGTTGGGTGGCAGAGGAGCTGGGAACATTATGAAGTAGCTGTTTGCGAGTTTAGACTTCCTCTTGAGCATAGTAAAAGCTCTGCTCAGTTTCTCAGAATGTGACAATAATATTTGGGGTGGACAGGAATTCAGAGGCCTATGTTTCAGTGTTATGACATTTTTACCCAAATGCTTCTTATCTGGTCCTTCGCAAGTCATATATATCCTATGTCTAAAGGTATTAGGAAAAAGAATCCATCAGTAGACAGTTTCTGCAGACCCCAATACTTCATCCAATTGATAGGTTCCTTTTCTAAGAGTTAAGTATCTTTGACTCACCTGAGAACATATAGCAATAGGTCCGGAATGGGGAGTGGTTTGAACTGAGCTACATTAGGAGGTATTATGACAGTGTGTTAACTCTGTCCCACAGGAAAACTAGGGTTGTTTTCATTTGGAATGGCATAAGAAAAAAGGCTTTTAAAACACATTTTGAGGACTGTCACCCCAAATCAGCCTCTGTTGTGAGAGTTTTCAGTTGCTTAGGCAGAATTTCTCTCTTCTCCCATCTGTCAATAATTTGGGATTGTCTGTTTTCAGCACCAGGGACAGCAAAAACTTCCCTCAGTTGAACCAATGCCTGCTATTGTGATTTACCTGCCAGTCAAAGAAGGGTGGGATTTTTCTTTTAATTCCATCCTTTGGGACTTCAAACTGGAAGACTTTATTCTTAAGATCAGGTGCTCACATCTTTTATTTATTTCCAAGCCTTTTTCTGTCACATTCTCAGTGTGCCAACAAGTAATAGGTGTTGGACTAACATGCCCAAATCTCTTGGCTCAAAGGAGTAGAAAGAAAGACATCTAGGCATCAGTGGAGGACACATTTTGGCATGGTGACCCACTGCAAAAAATCTTCGCAAGGTGCCGATGACTTGTAAACTCCCAGATAGAGCGTTGCTCATTGGTAATCACTTAGACAAAAATTTCTGCCCATTTCTCCACAAAGTGCAAGTCTATGTTTTACTCCATGTGTACGTGGAGGCAATATGTCACAAGAGTTGAGCTTTGGAGACAGAAAAGGGCCCAGTGATGCTGTTGTCAAGCATTTTGAACATTCATTGTGGAGCATGGCTTTGAATGCCAGCAGCCACCTTTCAATCCTGAATGCTGTTCAACAGCTAACCTTGCCTTAAACAATCATAGTAAAAATGCAAATGGCTCCTTGAGCCTTCTGTCAGGTTAGACTGAAGGCTGGCCCTGCGAAGATGCATAGCAGAAGCAGATTTTGTCACCTTGCTTTGTGGTGGGACAGTTGTCATATAGCACAGTCATACATAGCTGCCATCTTAGAGGCAGCGTTGCATTCTCTTAACTGATTTTCAGCATTCTCCACACATGTTAGGATGGACACTCCACTGGGAAGACAAGAGAGTCACTGAGAATTTCACTTTAAATGCTGTCTTCTATTTCACAGACATTAGATATATTCCGCTTCAATTGCTTCTGAATCATCCCGTCCAAGTCTTTGAATACTTCATTATACCCTCTCCTTCACTTTCTTCTCCCCTCTTCAGTGTTGCTTAGCATAATCCATAATATTTATTGTTGCAAGACCGCAAGGGGTCCTTTTTAAGGATAAATGAGGTGGTGGAACTAGGCCAGAACCAGATCTCAAAGGAGCCAAGTCAATGGAGCTGATCTTGAACCTTTGAATGGGTCTGAGGAAAACCCATCCTTTCCCTACATTCTTTGTCTTCCTGAGAGCATCCTATTCCAGTGCTTGCCATGTAAAAAAGGTCATGGAAAGAGTTTCTCTAGATTATTTACGTGAGGAGGGTGAGAGAGCTGGGTCAAAAATCCTTTGTTGGAGTCCTTTAGAATAGAGGAGCTTTATTTTACAATTGAAATCAAGGAACAATCCTGTTTAGAAAGAATATGCACATGAATGACCAACAGCTACCACAGAGTGTAATAAGACCAATTCCTTTTTCTCAGAACAGGGAGGAAGGAGTTGTAGATTGACTGGTAGGAAACCAGTGATCCTTTGGTCAGTGGGGCATATGATCTGAGACAGAGACACAGAAGCAATGGAGATGATGCCCTGGAAGACTCAGGAGAGAATGGGCCAGAGAATACAATCTTACAGAGATTCTCATTACTTTTTCTGCAAAATTCCTAAAGTTTCCAAGGGCACATCTAGCCCTCTGCCTCCCTAGAGGCAAGCTCAGTGTTTCTACTGAGTTATTAAGGCATATGCTCACAAACACCAAAGTCTTGTATTTTCCACTCTCAGCAACACTGGCTGTCCAGAGTGGGATTTGTCCCCCTTCCCTATGTCAAAGGGACTTGTTTTCAGGAGAAGTGTCCTTTAAATATCCAGCGAAAACTGGAGGTAATTTTTTGCATGAATGGCTTTTTACAGCTAGGTCTAAAGCAGAACAAAACTTGTATTAAACTAAGTGCTACTTTACATATCTTATTTCAAGAGAAATGAAGGATTTATTGCTGTGTAAATGATGTACACTGATTTGTTTCCTAATGGACATTACATGTCCCTTTATCTTTAGGCTGATGTTGGGCAGCAAACTTTCAATATCTGGAAAATCAGCTGGTACCTACTTCAGTGCACTCATTGGAAATTACGTTCTCAGAGAGGAATTTTGCAAATGAAGTTTAGGTGCTCATGTAACTGATTTCCACCCCCTCCCTAAGCTTTCTGTACTAAATATATGTAAAGTGATTATATCTTGTCTTATCCCATATGTTTGTGTGTGTTTCCCAATGTTTGTGTAAATATATTAGCCATCTGAAGCGTTCCTTAGAACATGGCAACAGCTGAGCAATGATGTCTATGGCATGTGGATATATGATCCATGTACACACTTGCTCTGAGGCCAAGCTAATCTTACAGAGTATAGGAAAAGAAGCAGTGTGGTGTGGCTTGGGAAAAGTTTAGCAAGGGATACAGTATTGCCAAGCCACCACTCATTGGTGGAGACCTTGGCAACAGCCGAGTTGAGGTGTGCTCAACTGGATTTGACATCATTTATTTTAATCTCAATTGATTGTTCCTCAGGTCTGTTGTATAACTTAGAAATATTCCTCCATGATTCTTGTTTCTCTTTTTCTCCCCAGACCACTGGAAATTGCGTCATTTTTGCTTCCCATTATTCAGATACTGAAATTGTTGACTTAAAAATGGGTGCCTAAGGTTTTAGTAAAACTGGGTTTTCCTAATAAGTAGTGCCACTTCCTTGAGGTACTATTTCTCCCATTCTTTTCCTTTCTAACAAATACATCCCTTAGCTATGCTAAGTTTATTTGCATCCTGGCAAGTCTTAGAGAGTCAGTTTGGTTAAAGCAATGATTGTTATTTGTGTTTGGAGAAGAGGCTCATGATCTGAATAAAATTCTTATGTAAAGGTGTGTTTTATGTAAAAAAAAAAAAAAAAAAAACAAACAAAAAAAAATCCATTCTAATTTGGTAAGATGGCTCCAGGGTAAGGGAGATGTGTTCTCAGTTAATATTAAAAGATGCATTGAAAAGGCAAGTGCCCTCCATTTCTCTCTTCCCCAGCCCACCCTTCCTTCCTCCCCAACCTCAAAAGAAAACAGAAAATTATTTTTTTAAATTGTATTAATAATTTATGTTTAATACAAAAGGATGATTTAATGGTATCACCAAAGGTCATTTCTCCCATTGTGCATGTCCTTCACTCTCGGCCCCGAATCCATCACCCCATTCTTCACCCTCATGCTTCCATCCCAAGGCAAATGTGTCTTCGTTGGAATCTATCCGTGTTGGAGTTCAATGTGGGGGCAGAGATTTAACACCATGACGCTGATGAAACCAACCATTTTTCACCTTCAAATGGTTAATTACTACAAGAAGGCAAACTCTTTTCTTGGATTTTGCTTAAAAGCATTTTATACATATATATGTATATATGTGTGTGTATGTATGGACATATGTATGTATATGCACATGTACATGTATATATGTATATATCCATCTCCAGTATAAATATAACATATGTGAGAGTTGTAAATACTCCTTGGTCATACATCTGTCTTCCTCATGGTATCATATCTTCAGTGTTATGTTAACAATTCCATTTACTGATTGATGAAATCGTGTGTAGATCTGTATTCTCCTGACATAGTTTATGTAGGGTCTCTTCTCAAATAAAGTATAAAACATAATCAATGCCTTTGTTTTATTTGGATTTATTATGTAGTAGGGAAGTGTGCTGAATTTAAAGATAGATTGAAGTTTGGGAAAGTCCAACTGTGTGCAAAGATTGTGGGATTCAGGACCATCTTGAGAGCTGGGACCCTGATTTGCTGAAGGTGAGGTCACTTGCATAATGCTTCAGGTAATCCTTAAGCTGGATATTGGGTTGAGATGGATGTTTCAAGAAGAACATATACATATTTATAATTTGAGTCAGGGCCCAAGAAAAGGATTGACTATCTCCAGGTCTATGTCATGGTGTCCTGTCATTCCAGGGACATCAGCTTCCTAGTTACAATAATTTCAGTTTCTAACAGGAGAAAATATATTCCTTGGATTTTGTTTTCTACACCAAAGATTTCAGGATTCTTTGGCATAATTACAGTAAAACTCCTTCCTCCTATTTCTACGTTTCCCCCTCTCCCCCACCCCTCCATTTGCTTTTCAACTTCCCTTCCTTTCTCTACACTTTTCTTTACAGCATATATTATGTGTTTCCTTTAATGAGGAACACTTATTTCCACTTATTTATTTCAAAAGCATTGCTGGATTATGGGGGAGAGACAGGGAGGTGGTGATGTCATTCATGAGAGTTCACCAGAGGTGCAGAAGGCAGAATCCCCCCACTTCCATCACTACTGACATTTTGGACCAGAGATTTCTTGGTTGTGGGGGTTGTCATATGCATTGTCTGTTGTTTACCAGCACTTTCATTAGAGCAGTAGTTCTGCTGTCTGTCCCTCTCCGAGGTGTGTCCACCAGAAGTGTCCCCAAACATAGTCAAATATCCTGTGGGGAAGTAGGGGGAGCAAAATTGCCCTGGTTGAGAACCACTGGGATGAGGGTTTGGCTGTTACCCTGAAGTACCATACAGTATTAAAAGAGGAGTTTCATTCAGGAAAATCAAGAGTTCCAGGTCTTGCACTTACTAGACTGGTGTGTGCACGCATGCGTGCATATGTGCGTGTGTGTGTGTGTGTGTGTGCGTGCACGCTCAGTTGCTCAGTCACATCCAGGTCTTTGTGACCCCATGGACTGTAGCCTGCCGGGCTTCTCTGTCCATGGGATTCTTTAAGCAAGAATACTGAGGAGGGTTGCCATTTCCTACTCCAGGGGACTTTCCTGACCCAGGGATGGAACCAGTGTTTCCTGCATTGGCAGGTGAATTCTTTTCCTCTGAGTCACCAGGGAAACCCACTTGGTTAACTGCTCTCCTATCTCCAAGCCTGCTGCTTAGATCAAGTTACAACACTACCTTTGGGGCTCAGACAGCCACAAAAGTATCTTCCTCATCTCTGTGTATCAAACACATTGCTACCCCTAGAATATATATTCATACTACTTTTAAAAATGTATAAGTTGTATAGCTCTGAGTGGGAAGAAACCCAAATATTCTTTTTGAAAGTTTTATCCTGAAGAAGAAAGTTAGCATACCTAAAGGATGAAAGACTTTTCTTCTTCAATTGTCTCTTGCAGTAAATTATATTTTTTACCTGGCTCTTGCCACATGGTGACATAAAATTAAAAGTTCATGGAACTTTCCTAGTGGTCCAGTGGTTAAGACTCTGAGCTTGCACTGCAGAGGGCATGGGTTTGCTTCCTAGTTGGGGAACTAAGATCCTGTATGCCATGTGGTGTGACCAAAAGCTTAAAAAATAAAACAGAATACCATTATTAGAGTTGAAAAAATTGCAAGTTCATAATTAGGCCTTTTGTAGGCAAGGGACAAAGTCCCCAGTTCATCAACTCCTTTTGATGAGTAAGCAGAGCTCATACTAAGTCCTTATGGGCAAGGGCTATTGAACAGTGATGAGTATATAGTGGTAGGAGTGTTATATATATAACAGGAGTTATACATACATAGGAAAATGCAAATGAAAACTACAATGACGTCATAATGACCATCTTTCCTATATATATTTAGTAGTAAATTTCCTATATATATTGTAGTAGGAGGAGTAGTGAAGAAAGCTGAGCACTGAAAAATTGATGCTTTTGAACTGTGGTGTTGGAGAAGACTCTTGAGAGTCCCTTGGACTGCAAGATCCAACCAGTCCATCCTAAAGGAGATCAGTCCTGGGTGTTCATTGGAAGGACTGATGCTGAAGCTGAGACTCCAATACTTTGGCCACCTCATGCGAAGAGTTGACTCATTGGAAAAGACCCTGATGCTTGGAGGGATTGGGGGTAGGAGGAGAAGGGGACGACAGAGGATGAGATGGCTGGGTGGAATCACCGACTCGATGGCATGAGTTTGAGTAAACTCCGAGAGTTGGTGATAGACAGGGAGGCCTGGCATGCTGCGATTCATGGGGTCACAAAGAGTCGGACATGACTAAGTGACTAAACTGAACTGAACTGAGGAGGAGAGGTATATTCACTCAGTCATGCCTGACTCTTTGTGACCCCATGGACTAGAGCTTGCCAGCTTCCTCTGTCCATGGAATTCTCCAGGTAAGAATATTGGAGTGGGTAGCCATTCCCTTCTCCAGAGGATCTTCCTGACCCAGGGATTGAACCTGGGTCTCTTGCCTTGCAGGCAGATCCTTTACCATCTGAGCCACCAGGGAAGCCTGATACGTATTAGCATATACGTAATAGATGTTTGTTATGTTGAACTGGATTTCTCGTTCTCCAAGGCCCAGACCATTGGTGTTGAATTCAAAGAGCTACCACTGTGCCTCATGAACCTCACATGTGAAAATTCTCAGGATCCAGAATTTGGAACCACACAACAATATGGAAGCTATGAGTAAATCTCTCTCCTCCCCAGCATGTGGCTGGCTGCCTTTGTATCCGTGTCTCCCTGGGCTGCCTGAAGGCAAAAGTAATGCTTCTCAAAGCAGGAGTTTTAAATGCCCTCAGAAGCCCAGGCCTGGTGGCTTGGCCCCTTTTTTATCTAGCCTAGTGATAGCAAGTGGTGGAAGTGCAGTGAGAGAAGGCAGGTTCTATCCCGCATGCTTGAATCCAACATCATCCTTCTGCCAGGGACTCCTTCCTACTCCACAGGAAGACTGTGGAGGCCCTGGAATCTTGCACCTGCGCTTCAGAACATCCTCACATTCTCTTAACAAATTATTTTACTTTTATTTTGGAATTACAATTTAAGGGCTGAATAAGGTTACAGACTTCCAGGTCTGGAAGGTCCTTGATTAATAATCTCATTCACCTACTTGCCTGCAGCCAGGATTCTCAGGTAAGCAAAAACTGGGTCAATCTCCCTATTGATAGCATCTTCCAATGCCTGAGGGCATGGCTAATACTATTGTCTTATAAAGATAACATGCTTCTGAAAAAATCATTACCCCAGTGGGGCAAAGAAACAATTGTTTAACAGGGAAACTTCAGAAATAGCAGCTGGCCACCCTTGAAACTGAACCTGGAGGCTGCCTATCATCGCATTGATCGTAGACATGCCAGAAAGGTAGGCATTCGACACTAGGTAGAGATACAGATTTAATAGGCCTGATGTCCTAGGGGAGGTGATAATGTTTTGGCATGCATTGTGGACGTATATAGGAGGGAACTGTCTTCTATTTGAGCTTCTCAGAATCTAGACCTCTTTCAGGGCATTGAGAGGCACCTTGCCCTTTAGCCATGCCCCATTCCTTGATCCTGTTGGGATGCTCAAGGTTACTTAGCTATTAACTAGGGAAATGTTCTATTTTAGCCTCTCTTTTCCGCCCATTACCAAGGTTTGCAGTGTTCTCAATTATTCAAATCGCCAGTGTAGGGCTCAGCAGAGGGTCTAATTACTGCTCTGCTTGCCACTTGCTGATGAGCTGCAAAGACCAGGGAATGACTTTAAATCAGTTAAGTAGGGAAGGGAAGCTTCTGTGGAAGGTTCTCTGGCAGTCTGGGTTTTATTAGGGAAATCTGAATGGTACAGCATGGGAGAGTCCATGAATAAGGCCATCTCCTGACTACAGATCATGGGCAGGGACCCAGGTCTTAGAGGGAAGCACAGTACTTATAGGAAATCAGCCAGTCTCTATGAGTATCTTAGTTAGTCCTTTATCCTCAGACTTTTAAAATAATATTTATTTATGTATGCATTTATTTATTATTATTATTTTTGGCCATGCTGGGCCTTTGTTGCTGCACAAGGGCTTTCTCTAGTACAGGTGCTTGGGCTTCACATGGCAGTGGTTTCTTTTAATGCCAAGCATGGGGTCTAGAACACAGTATTAGTAGTTGTGGCATGGGCTTAGTCTCCCCACTGCTTCTAGGATCCCCCCAGACCAGGGATCAAACTCATGTCCCATGCATTTGCAGAAGGATTCTTAACCACTGCACCACCAAGGACACCCTATCCTCAGAGTTTTGAAGACATTCCCAAGTAGTAGTTCAAGTCACTTTAGCAGGCAAATTCTCAACTCTAAAGGAGAAAGGTCATGGAAGAGAGAAATTGTCAGACATGGTCTCGGGCATTCATATTTAAGCCCCAGGTCACTATTTGCCCAGAAAGCTGTTTGCAAACACTCTGAATGAGTTAATTCTTTCAATGGTGTCATATATTTATATTTTCATTAGAAAGACCCTGATGCTGGGAAAGATTGAAGGCAGGAGGAGAAGAGGAGGACAGAGGATGAGGTGGTTACTTGGCATCACTGACTCAATGGACATAAGTTTGAGCAAGCTCTGGGAGATAGTGAAGGACAGGGAAGCCTGGCATGCTGCAGAAGCCTGGCATGCTGCAGTCCATGGGGTCACAAAGAGCTGGACATGTCTGAGCGACTGAAAAACAACAAATATTCATATTTCCATTGTATAAATGTGCTAATCAAGCTTCAGAGGTTTAGGTAACTTTTCCAAGGCTGCTCAGTCACTTGAAGCAGAAGTAAGATTTGAAAGTTTGAAACTAGTAGTTGGGTTTCATATGCATGGTCTTAATCACCTTCCTGCCCTTTCCATCACAGGGATTGAAGCATCTGTCCAAGACTACAATGGAGGGTTGTAAGCCAAAAAGCAGACAAACAAACAGAAACAATGTGGAAAGAGAGAGGATATCTCTTTCAGGATGGTTTTTCATTCATTTATTGATGTAATAAATTTGAGAGCAATCTTAATATTGTTGTTTAGTCGCTAAGTCATGTCTGACTCGTTGCAACCCTGTGGACTGTAGTCCACCAGGCTCCTCTGTTCTTGGGATTTCTCAGGCAAGAATACTGGAGTGGGTTGCTATTCCCTTCTGCAAGTCTTATATATTGGGATTCCCTGGTGGCTCAGGTGGTAAAGTGTCTGCCTGCAACGCGGGAGGCCCGGGTTTGATCCCCAGGTTAGGAAGATTCCCTGGAGAAGGAAATGGCAACCCACTCCAGTATTCTTGCCTAGAAATTTCCATGGATAGAGGAGTCTAGTGCGCTACAGTCCATGGGGTCTCAAAGAGTCTTATATTAGAGGTACTATAATACACCAAAGCCTGAAGATGTGAAGTAAATTAAAATCCTCTCTCCCTAGACTATGCTCCTCTTTGCCCCACACTCTGGATCTCTCATTGAACAGAAGATCATCTGTGCTGCCAAACTCAAGGCTATAAGAGGTTCAGAGATAGTGCAACAGAGGACAGGATTTCAGTTATGACTTGGATGATGACTAAGAGAAAGGTTTTTGATAAAGAGACTCCTCCAGCTTCTCTTGAAAGAGAGCCAGCTTCTCACTCATTTTTGTCCTTGTGTTGTATATGGAAAGGTTAAGGGCTTTGAGATCTACCTAGCCAGAATTCTGTGAATGCCTTGACCTTCTCCTAGATATTACTCCAGGTGGGAAGCCAGAATTGTCTCCCAAACCCTTACACAGACATTGACTTAGAGAGAGTAGGGTGATGTTTCAATCATAGTCTGACACCCTTGGGTCACTGCTCCAGGGACGAACTGCCTCTGTTCATTTTTGTTTCCATGAGACACAACAAGCCACTGGCTTCTGCTACGTAATGGAAAGCCCCACCGGCAGAGTTATACACCATGAGGCTGATCATAAATATGATTTATGGAGTTAGTTCATTTACTGCCTCTGATGCCGGCCCCAGCTGCCAGGAGTTTGACTGACAATTTCTGTTTATTTATTTCTCAGTATATAATATCTGACTTCACATTATAAATTCTTCTGATTGGAATTTCATGGTATCTGCTCCGGTATTTATTGATGATACACTCATCAGGGACTCTGTCCTTTTAGGGGATGAGCTGTGCTCTGAGCCCTTGCTTCTGTCTGTCAGAGTGAGGCTAGGAGCCTGACACCCCAATGTGAGAGAAAGTTACTATTACCTCTTGTGCCTGGTGAGTGATACCTGTGTATATGTCAGAGATATGGTCATGACAGATGTCTACCACAGATATCTCTTGTGATTCAAAACCGGTGGAAATAAATGACAAAGAGCAACTCAGAGTCAAAGTGGTGTTTGACCACTTGAAAGAGATCTGATGGGGTAGGATAATACAGATCTTGCCTGGATTATGGCTAGTATGTCTTTTCCTTATCCCTCTTTTCTAGTTCACAAGTAGAACAAAATGACCACTAATCTCCAGCCTTTGGATGGGGCTTAAGTTCATGCAAAGAGAAGAGAGTTGTACTCACTCATTTTGAGTTGATGTTCTTCCCATGGTTAAGTTCCCATCATTCAAGTGTAATCAAGAGTAGGGCTGAGAAAGCATTCTGAGATATCCAAGAAGAGTCCCATACTAAATTAGAAAAGGTCAAATGTTGGCTGAAAGACCCACAGAGTTATGATAGCGCTTATTCTCCTTCTATAAATGTAGAATTTTCCATCCATAAAGAATGGACCAGCAAATTTCCTTGAGACCAATTATTTAAAAAAAAAAAAAAGATTATTTTCTTTCATAAGAACTTTATAGAATTTTTCCAGAGAAATGAGACCAGTTTCTATCATGTTTCTTGACAGTATGCTTTTAACATCTTGGCCCTATTTATTTATTTATTTTTTCTTTACTTTTGGGCTTCCCTAGCTGCTCAGATGGTAAAGAATCTGCCTGCCCTGCAGGAGATGCGTGTTCGATCCCTGGGTCAGGAAGATCCTGTTTAGAAGGGAATGGCTACCCACTCCAGTATTCTTGCCTGGAGAATGCCATGGACAGAGGAGCCTAGCGGGCTACAGTCCATGGGGTCTCACGGAGTTGGACACGAAGGACTGAGCAACTAACAGTTTCACTTTTTGACCTTGTGGCAGGTGAGATCTTAGTTCCCTGCCCAGGGATCACACGCATACCTTCTGCAGTGGAAGCACAGAGTCTTAACTACTGGACCTCCAGGGAGGTCCTTATCATCATATTTCCCTCCCTGTCTGCCCACCTCTCATCCCCCACCCCCGCCAGTGTTATGCTCACAGATGGAATTTCCCTCAATTTTAGTCTCAATCAGGCTGCCCAACTCCTATAGTTGAGCTGCAAAAGAGCTGATATGGGCTTCAACCCTGAGATCTCCAAGCTCTGGCCTCTTACCTTGCTCCCTAAGAAGGAAGTAACTTTCATTAATACGTACCACCAGATATGCATCTTGATAAAGCTTCACTGAGCCATCATAACTATCCCCTGTGTGTTATGCATTTTTATTTTCATATTTCTAGTTAAGGAAACTGAGGTTTGGAGAGGCTAAGTCTCAGAAAGATTAATTTCCTTGTCAAATGACATGATCCAATATTAAGCAAGGGCAAAATTCAAATGTCTATCCGACTAATTGCTCAGTAAATTTTGTTTCAGTTTGATACTACCTGTGAGGTTTGTTCCCCAAACAGTGAGGAAGGAAAAATATCTCTCATTATCCCAAAACCTTTTTCATCCATTAATCAACTGGGCACCTTGGTCAAGTCATTTAACATTTTTGGATCTTAGTTTTCTCATATCTAAAAGACTCACAGTCATACTAATCTCTATTCTTATAGTATGGAGTCATAGGACATGAATGAAGTGTTTGGTGCTTGGTCTTGCACTTAATAAGCCTTAAATAAATGGTAGAATCATTATCATAGTCATCATATCACCATTATCATCATTATTACCATTGTCATCACCACCATCACCATCATTGCCACCATCATCATCACTATAACTAATATCATGGTCTCACCACTATAACTGTCACCATCATCAACGTTGTTATCCGCACCATCACTATCGTCACCATCACCATCATTATCACTGTTATCATTGTCATCAGCACCATCACCATCATGGTCACCATCATCATCACTATCATTAATACCATTGTCTCACTACTGTAACTGTCATCATCATCATCATTATTATTCTTACCATTTTCATCCCCACCATTGCTATCATCACCATCAACATCACCGTCATCGTTATCATTATTACCCTTACCATCACCACCACCGCCATCATCACCACCATCATTTTTATTATCATTGCCATTCCCACCATCACTATCAAAACCATCACCATCATCACCATCAAGTTCCTCATCTTCTTGAGAGTGGTCTCCATCTCCCCCTCCTCTAAGAACTAAATGCCTTCCTGACCACTGTTAGATGCACTTTGGGAGGTTTTCTCTCTATTCTATTGAGGTGGACAGGAAAACCCCTGACAGTATTGAATTACATTATTGATTTGTGCCTCCCAAGGCCAAACCCTCTTGAGGTTTGTTAAATCAAAAAATAAAAGAAAATCCCAGGAGTTAAGACATTTTTCCAACCATTGCCCAAATTCAGTCCCTCTCTCCTCAGCTTCCCCAGCCTGGTCATGGCTATTTGTGTCTGACTGTCACACAACGAGAAGGTCACTAGGGTCAATAATGGATCCAGGAATCACAACGTCTCCCAGGGCTTAAAAACTAGAATATATTTTACAAAAGTAAAAACTGGTCTTACTGTCAAAAGCTGAGTGATAGAGAGGGACAAGGGAAAGGCAGAATCTATCATTTAAGGTTCATCTGTTGATTGCTTGGATGGACCTTATTATTCTCCCACTTTTCAAATGAGAAAACTGAATCTCAGAGAGGTTAATTGCCTTGTATAATGTCACCCATCTGGTAAATGACAGAGGAGAGTTTGAACATAGGTTTATCTGACTCTGAAGGTCATGCTAATTCTACAATGTTCTGCTACTTTTATACACTCACAAGGACTTGTAGACACACATACACCTGCACATGATTGAGTATACATTGCAGTTTTCTCCAAAAGCTCCTCTAGGCTGGCATTCTGAGCTGATTAGATGAATTGGCAGAACCAAGGAGTCCTAGGCCACAACCACCATTCCCATTCCATGTGTAATCTTTATGGGCTAGGAGTAGAAGATCTTTCTAAGCCCTGAGCCAAGGCTATATTGCTTCAAGACCTTGAGAAGAAGAAATAAAAATCTGGAAAATGTGACTGCCTCAGGGTAGATCATCTTATTCCTGGGCAGGTATCTTATACCATCTATTAATACTTTACTGGTCTTAGGAGCATGGCAAGATGGTATTCTGTATTATTAACCTAAATGTACAACAGAAAATGAAGATTGAGCATATACAAACCATGGCTACTTTCTACCAATATGTGTGCGTGCATGCTAAGTTGCTTCAGTCACGTCTGACTCTTTGTGACCCTACCAGGCTCCTCTGTCCATGGGATTCTTCAGGCAAGAATACTGGAGCGGGTTGCCATGCCCTCCTCCAGAGCATCTTCCCAACTCGATTCATGGGTTGAACCCATGTCTTTTAGGTCTACTTGCATTGACAGGTGAGTTCTTTACTACTGGCGCCACCAAAACATTCTGACTTTCATTTCACAGCATCAGAATTATTACTAGGGTTCCTCTTATGCAGTGCTTAAGTCAATTCCCTGGCCATGGAGTTAAAAGCTGTCCTTGTCTGACACTTTTAACCAGATCCTGGAGTCTCTGTGAGCTGAGATTCAGTTCTCCTATCTGAAAAAAACAAGAATTAGGTGATATCTAAAAATAACTTTATCTCTAACCTCCATTGGCCATCTACTGCTGTATCAGTTCATTTCAGTCACTCAGTCATGTCTGACTGTTTGTGACTGCATGGACTGTAGCATGCCAGGCTTCCCTGTCCATCACCAGCTCCCAGAGCTTGCTCAAACTCATGTCCATCAAGTTAGTGATACCATCTAACCATCTCATTCTCTGTCATCCCTTTCTCCTCCTGCCTTCAGTCTTTCCCAACATCAGTGTCTTTTCCAATGAATCAGCTTTTTGCATCAGGTGGCCAAAGTATTGGAGCTTCAGCTTCAGCATCAGTCCTTCTAATGAATATTCAGGACTGATTTCCATTAGGATTGACTGGTTTGATCTCCTTGTAGTCCAAGGGACTCTCAAGAGTCTTCCAACACCACAGTTCGAAAGGTTTGGTGCTCAACTTTCTTTATGGTCCAACTGTCACATCGGTACATGACTACTGGAAAAACCATACCTTTGACTATATGGACCTTTGTCAGTAATGTCTCTGCTTTTTAGTATGCTGTCTAGGTTGCTCTATAGATATAGCTAAGTGAATACGGAGGGAGTGTGTAATATGAGGGATTTATATAAAAAGAAGCAAGCAAAACAAAATACTTGCAAATTAAAAAAGAAAAAGCAAGAGGAAGCTGTTTTCCCATAAAGAACCGAGGAGTCTTTAAAAAGAAAAAAAAGATAAATAGTACAAGTTAAAACAACAACCAAACAAAAAAAAAGTTGAAATAGTAGGCATTAGTGGAAGACAATGCCACCCCCAAAGTGAATTCAGCTCTGTCTACAATAATTAAAGGTCAGAACAGGTGAAGCAATGGCTTGCATTTATACAGCTGTTCAAAAATGGCAATTTTACTACTACTAATAATGCTGATGATAATAATGAAAAGTACTATTGTATTATTATCATGATCATTAAAATATGCCACATGATGACAGTCTTGGACAGGTGTTATTATGTTCATTTTAAAAACAAGTTAATCAAGTTCAAGGAGGTTAAGAAAATTGTTCCAATGTACTCAGCTACTAAGGGTTTCTCAACCTCTGTGCTGTTGGCAGTTTGGGCCAGATAATTCTTTGTTGTGGGTGGCTTTCCCAGGAGTATGTGAGCTGGAGCCAGATTATGCCACTAAAGTTTGTTCAGTAGCATCTTTGACCTAGATAGAGGCCAGTAGAAACCCCCAGTCATGAGAATCAAAATTCACAGACATTGTCAAATGTCCCCCGTGGGGGCAAAATTGACTCTGGTTGAGAACTACTGTCTTAAAGCTGGAGCTGCACTTCATGCCAATGTCTGCTGACCTTCTAAACTCAGGGCGATCATGCTACTTAAAGGAGTCATAAACTAAGAGGAGAGACAATGTCAAGATGGTGGAGTTAAGCACAGAGACAGAACCTCTCCCTCCCAATCATTAAAAAGGATCAGAGAAAGAATCCGAAAACAATTTACTAGATAGGAAGCAAGTAGGGATTGGGGTATAACCTCATGCCATAAACTTCAAAGAGTGGTGGCTATAGCAATAAACACTCTGGTGGGCTTGGTGTGGTTCCCCTCCCTCCCTCAACCCCAGGAAGCGATGCTAGAGAAAGAATGTGAGTTGAAAAAAAAAAATGCTGATATTTATAGATAATATCAGCTGAGTGAGTATAGGGAAGTCAAGGGCAAACCCTTGGGTGTAGAAGCCCCGCTTGCTTGTAAACATTATCATCAGAGGCAGGAAAGTTGATCAGAGCTCCCCAAGGCTCAGCGCTCCACTCTGTCTGGGGAGAGATCCAACATCGCCAGGGTGTCCAGCCATGTCTGAGGTATCGGTCAGATATTCTGTCAAAGTACATTTGCACCCCACTGAGTCCTTCACAACCTCCGTTCCTGCTGGGCAGTCGTTCTTTCCTCCCTGATTTTCTCCAACTACAGAAAAACTGATGACACACGACTTTCAAACTCCTGATGGTGGATAAAAGTTTCAGATCAAGTGGGAGGAGTGTCAAAGAGAATTCACCCACTCTAGATCAGAATAAATAGAAGGTCTGAACATAGTAGCCCAGATTGAGAAAGACCTAGCAAAAATGCAATATATTTATATATTGCAAATATTGCAGTACATTGCAAATGTGTGTATATACATATATAATTATATAATATAATTAACAATATAAAACATAGTGTAACTAACATTATAAAGTATAATTTAAACTAACAAAACACAAGGTAGTATAAAACATAATATAAATTATAAAACATAATGTAAATTAACAAAAGCTGGTGGAAACCAATGTGAGTATTCTTCCATTTCTCCTAGTGAGGTATTAATCAATATGATAAAAAGTGAAACAAGTAATTTAAAAGTGACTCCACTATTTTAATGTTTTTTATGTCTGTATATCATCCATAGATTAAGTTTTAGTAATTACTGTTTCTTTGATGAGTAACCACTAATGAGGGAAGTTGATTACTCAGTTCTATAATTTTATCTAAGAGAGAAAGTATACTGGGTTTCCCGGGTAGCTCAGCTGGTAAACAATCTGCCTGCAATGCAGGAGACCCCAGCTCAATTCCTGGGTAGGGAAGTTCCCCTGGAGAAGGGATAGGCTACCCACTCCAGAATTTGCGGGCTTCCCTGGTGATTGAAACAGTAAAGAATTCACCTGCAATGCGGGAGACCTGGGTTCAGTCCCTGGGTGGGGAAGATCCCCTAGAGGAGGGCATGGCAACCCACTCCAATATTCTTGCCTGGAGAGTCCCCACCGACAGAGGAGCCTGGTGGGCCCCAGTCCATGGAGCCGCAAAGAGTCAGACACGACTGAGTGACTCAGCATAGCACAGTGCAGAAAGCATACTAGAGTACATCGAAAGTGTTATTTCCTTATTGAACATGTATAGGCAAAGGCTTGCAATAATGTTCATCTATTTGGAGTATTCTTTCTAGGTGGTGACATATTTGGTGAACTTTTTCATCCTTTAATCTTTTCTATATTGTTTAAAATTTTACACTTATATGTTATATTGACAAGAAAAAAGTTGTTCAAGAAAGTATAGAATCAAGGCAAAGAAAGATGGAGGGAAGAATGGAGGAAGAAAAGAAAAAGAAAGGAAGGAAGGGGAAAAAGTGAAAGAACGTGAGAGAAAGGGAGATAAAAGGAGAAGAAACAGTGGGGCTTCTTTTGAGGGGGAGAGGTAAGAAGGCTCTGACTCATTTTTTCCGACTGGGGAGCTAGTAGAATATACTTGAAAGTGTAAAATATGTAAGGACTTTGGAGTTTTAGAGATCTGGGTACATTTTGCATCTGTCACTTAATGAAAGGATCTCTAGACAAGTTTCTTAAACTTAAGTCTGAAGTTTCCTCATCTATAAAAGGAACACATCACACTTGCTTTTATAAAGGTTGTTTCAAGTTTGTAACAGATGTATGCCCACACAGTACATCTGTTACATCGCATGGGATGAAAGTGAAAGTGTTAGTCACTCAATCCTGTTTGACTCATTGCGACCCCATGGACTGTAGCCCTCCAGACTCCTCTGTCCATGGGATTCTCCAGGCAAGAATCCTGGAGTGGGTTGCTTCCTCACCGAGGAACTGAACCCGGGTCTCCAGCATTGCAGGCAGACACTTTACCAACTGAGCCCCCAGGGAAGACTTCATAGTGTTAGTCACTCATCTTGTTTGACTCTTTAAGATCCCATGGACTGTAGCCCACCGGGATCATCTGTCCATGGAATTTCCCAGGCAAGAATACTGGAGTGGGTTGCCATTTCCTCCTCCAAGGGATCTTCCCAATCCAGGATTTGAACCTGCATCTCCAGCATTTCAGGCAGATTCTTCACTGTCTGAGCTACCAGGGAAGTCCAGATCATCCCTTAAACAATGCCAGTTTCATTTCAAATTGCCTCTGGTAATTCTTTTCCAATCCATCCCTCTACCCATTCAACCATTTATCATCCATTCATCCATCCATCCATCCATCCATCCATCCATCCATCCATCCATCCATCCATCCACCCATCCATCCATCCATCCAATTATCTATCCAATTATCCATCCATCCATCCAGCTACCCTCTCACCCTCCCATCCACCCATCCATCGCCCATGCATCCATCCATCTATTCATCTATCCATCCAACCATCAATCAAGAAACTTCTATGGGAAAAGTGTTTACTAACTGCTAGTAGTATGAAAAGATTCAATCCTTGCCCTTGGCAGAGCCAGCAGGTCAGACAGGATGAAAAAAGGGAGACTTCAGATCTTCAGGGTCAGAAGATGCAGAGGCTTCTGCAGAGAAGCCCTGGCAACCATTCATTAACCATTCCCTTCAGAGGAGGTCTCCTGCGCCTTTGCTTGGCACATAAGAGCGGCATTGTTCTGGGACTCAGGAGACAGTTGGTGGCTGCGTCATTTTCATTTTGCTCCCACCACCTCTCTGCCTCTGTTCTGACTCCCACCAATGAGTGCTCTGGCTCTTTATCATGAGTATGAAATCGAGAAAGACACTTTGGAATTCAATTAGCCACCCTGTTGCCACAGCAACGAAAACATATAAGCTTAAATGATTTATACACACAGACAACACTTCAGAAAGGAATAAATTTAATCCCGCAGCTGGGAATGAAATGGATTGTACAATAAGAAAATTGTATTCCTCTCTCCCCCATGAGAGGCTTCCAGGTCTTAATGTGATCTCAGCGAGCACAGAGGCTGAGGGAAGGAGACAGCCCGTGAGCAGCTCACACCCATGGCCAAGATCAGAGTTCACATGGATCCTTGCTCTGCAACTGCTGGGGTGTCGTGGACCAGCAGAGCCAGGCATGAGTGTCCATAGGTCAGAAGCATGTCTCCTGTAAGTGAAACTGATTGGTGTCATTTCAAGGGGGCTCTGAAGAGCTCCCGTGACATAGTCCTTTATGTCTCATTGCAGAGAAGTCATCGAGAGCAAAGTGGCAGATAAGAAGTGATTTATTAGAATAGGAAGCTTGTGACAAGAAATGCCACACCTGGAGAACTTACTGGGCTACAGTTTTGTAATCAAAGGAAAAGTGGGGAGGGGGAGAAGACCTTCTTTGTCTTTCTTGTGTAGATGCCATGTTTACCTCATCAATTCCTCCCCCAGGTAGGTCAGGGAGGTTTATTTGTCCCTCCCTATTTGATCAGTCCAGGACCGTCATAGCACTTTGGAAAAAATATTTTCAGGTCTCAGTTCAATGAGGGTCTTTCATATGGAAGTTACTTTCCCATAATAATTTTTTGTGTGCACAGAGCCTGTTTTGAGGGTCATTAAGTGGTATCATTGGAGAAGGAAATGGCAATTCACTTCAGTACTATTGCCTGGAAAATCCCAAGGACAGGGGAGCCTGAAAGGCTACAGTCCATGGGGTTGCAAAGAGTCAGACACGACTGAGCGACTTCACTTCACTCAAGAGGTATCATCAAGTGCAGATGACACCATTGGGCAGGTGGTAGGCCTTATTTTCTACTATTGTTTTATTGTTTTGGGGACGTGGTGCAAAGAACACGTCTTCGGAGCCAAAGAACATGCTTTGGGGGTTCCTAACGGGGGTTACTAACTCACTGAGCTCATTGGGCAGGGTGTGGGTCTCATGCCACCATTGTTTTGTTGTTTGGGTCTTGTCTTGTGCTTCTGTTGCATGGTCTTGTTGCTATGCAAGTCTGCTTGATTTTGTGGTTAAGCAAACCTGCTTTCTTGAGTAATCATTAACTTACAGGGGTCTCCCATATTTCTCTACTTACAGTCCCCTAGTGGGATTAACAATTTAATCTTCCTCTCCTATGGATGCTGTACATAGGTTTGTACACACTTATAAATCCTGAGATTGGCTTCATGTTAAAGTGAGGTCCTTCACAGAGCTGCAGAATCTAAGACAATGGGGCTAGGAGAAAACAAAGAAAACCCTTGCCTATCAGGTATTTTGCAACAATTCCTGCTTTACTCCTGAACTGCTCTCTGCTTACAGGTTGCAGACTCATGGGTATTATTGGACAAAGTGCAATTTTTAAGGTAGATTAGAATCTACCCAGACTGTGTGAGGAGTTATATATTTTACCTCTGCTATAGGAGAATGTTTAGTCTTCATCAGTCATATGTGTGAAAACACACGAAAACAGACAGTATCTTGAAATATTTATCTTTTATTTTTCATTTCTTTTCCTCACTATATATATATATATATATATATTGACCCTTAGGAATCACCTAAAATAGTTTATGAATTTTCTTTTATTGCACACTCCTATTAGTTGAACAAATATTTATGTTTTTATTTATAAAATATGCACATGTAGTATGACTGATCCCATATACTTTCAGAGCTAATACAGTATATATTAAAATTTATTTTGAAACAATATATTGAAGTTTTAATATTTACTCTCACACCTAAATGAATCAACTTCACCTCACTTTACAAACCACTGAGCAACATTGCTTTAAGAATTAGGGTGCTTGAAATGGGAGTCACAGAGGAAAAAATAACTTCACTTAAACTTCTAGTGTAAGATCTTGAGAATCAAAATGGAAGATCACGAGGGGACGGGGCACCCTGTGCCTTGTGAGGAATAGAGACGGATGCAGGCAATACTAGCCTTGATGTTCTCTGCCCTCTCAGAGGACTGGAAGGGGAGGGGCGAGGAGCGTATGCAAAGGGACCTGAGGTGTTATACTTGGCATTAGGGAGCCACGTAGGCATGAAGCCAATCTCTCCTTCATTCCCCACCAACTGGACGGTCAACTTGGCGCCTCAGCTGAGGAACTGTCTTTCAAGTAGGTCCTCGTTCCTTGAGGGGTCTCCATCATCAGACTTCACAGGGTACCACTGAGTGGTCCAGCTGACAGAGACTGTTGTGGAATCCAGAATCGCAAAACACACCTCAGAGGATACCCCAAGACAGTGGAGTACAGTTTATTACGCCAGCGGGTCTAAGGGGAATCAGTTCCCAACACGGACTCTGGTGTTTCTGAGAGGCCCGGTTTTATACCCCCTGCTACGTGACATGATAGCAGGCTCTTTGTTGTATATGATTCAGTTTAACGACAAGTAGGTGCTAGGAGAACAAACAATTAAGGTTAAAGAGGGGAAACAGTGGTTATACATCAAGGGGGGATGTCTCCGTGGTTATCTAACAGGGGCAGCCTGACCTCAACTACTGTCTCCGTTCGCCATCTGTAGGGAGGGAAGTCTCCAGGAGACCTGGCTTTCACTAGCAACAGTTTCCTCACTCTTGGGCAGGGTTCAGGCCCAGTTCACATCCTATCTTTAAAATGGATGACAGTCTTCAAGATGGAGTCTCTTCTGCTTTTCTCATCCTGGCCCCAACAAGACCACTGCTGCTCCCAGGACTTTGCTGTTGCTATTGTTTAGTTGCTCAGTTGTGGCCGACTCTTTTGCAAGCCCATGGACAGTAATCCGCCAGACTCCTCTGTCCGTGGGCTTTTTCAAGCAAGAATACTGGAGTGAGTAGCCATTCCCTTCTCCAGGGGATCTTCCCAATCCAGGGATTAAACCCGGGTCTCCTGCACTATAGGCTTCCCCAGAGGCTCAGAGGTAAAGAATCCGCCTGCAATGCAGGAGCCACAGGAGACATGGGTTCCATCTCTGGGGCCCAAAGATCCCCTGGAGGAGGGTATGGAAAGCTACTCCAGTACTCTTGCCTGGAGAATCTCATAGGCAGAGGAGCCTGGCAGGCTACAGTCTGTAGGGTCACAAAGCGGTGGACATGACCAAAGCGACCTAGCACGTACCCACGCAGGCTCCTGCATCGCAGGCAGATTCTTTACCATTAAGCCACCAGGGAAGCCCTAGGCTTGGCTGAGTCCATCCAAATCGCACCATCTGAAAAGCTTCATCTTCAAATGCCCGCCATTAGTGCCCTATGGAAAATGGTACAGAGGGATCCCTGACACTCACAGGACGAGTGTCTGGTGCAGGGCTAAGCCAGGCCGAATGCACAGTGGTGGGACACAGGTGGTGCGGGGCAGATGGTCAGCCAGGGATGGTGAGCGGGTCCAGTGCAAAGTCCCTGGGCTCCAGCAGAAGGGCTGAGAGGGGTGTGAGGACTGAGAGTGAGAACAGATCACTAAGACCCGCCCTTCCGTGCTGGGCTAGAGTGAAGTGGGTTTTTCTTTGCACATATTTTCCTTTCTAGTAGTGTACATGTATGCCACAAATCAGTACTCAGAAGCTCAAATTCCAACCACAACCTTAGCATGCGATTTTCTGTATAATGCTTAACACCTAGGAAAATCAGGAAATATTCCATAAGCCAGTTTTCATCAATGTATTTAGGGGAAAAAAACCCACAGTAGTTTATTCAAATCATGTAATTCAGGATTTTCCCCATTTCAGACAGTTCTTCTCCTAAGTATGCAGAGACTTTGAGTAAAGGGTTTGAATTCTTGCTCTAACTACATAGCAACTATGTAGTCCCAGGCAAACCACTTAACCTCTGAGAAATCAGTTTCCCAGTCTGTAAAACGGGGATGGCAAAACCACCTTTGTAGAATTGTTATAGTACACAGAGGTCATTCAACATGTAGCTACTCCTAGCATGGTAATCAGCATAAATGATGGAGGTTTTCCTCTATACCCCCATTCATATGTATATGTTCCCATTCATTCATATGTATATATGGATCTCTTTCCTGTATTCACATGTATGTGTTTGCCTGTTTTCAAGTAGGTTAGGACTAACTCTGTGTGTGAATGGTGGTTAAGTTTTAAAGGGATAGACACCCTTTACCACTGCCCATTCATTGGGGTTGGGCCATTCTTCAGTAGAATTTTGAGCACCGCTAGCTTCCTAGTGGCTCAGACAGTAAAAAAAAAAAAAAAAAATCTGCCTGAAATGTGAGAGACCTGGGTTCCATCCCTGGGTCTGGAAGATCCCCTGCAGGAGAGCATGTCAACCACTCCAGTGTTCTCACTTGGGCAATCCCATGGACAAAGGAGCCTGGCAGACTACAGTGCATGGGGTCACACAGAGTCAGACACAACTGAAGCGACTTAGCATCAACATCATCATCAGTTGTATAGAGGGGCTTCCCTGGTGTCGCAGATGGTAAAGTATCTGCCTGTAATGCAGGAGACCCAGGTTCACTCCCTGGGTCAGGAAGATCCCCTGGAGAATGGAATGGCAACCCACTCCAGTATTCTTACCTGGAGAATCCCATGGACAGAGGAGTCTGGTGGGTTACAGTCTGTGTGGTCGGAAAGAGTGGGACATGACTGAGTGGCCAACACGTTCACTTTTCAGCCATAGAGGGCCAGAGTGCTGAGGAGCTTCTGTGAATGTCTGCAACTGCTTCTCTGCCTGTGAGTGGGACAAGACCCATTGCCAGGCCATCTTGGTAAAAGTGGATTACATTTTTTCATTTTTGTATGTTTTTTGGTTGTGGTAAAATAAATACGTATAACATTTGCTATTTAATCATTTTAAAGCGTGCAATGCCAGATATTAAGTACATTCACAATGTTATGTATACATCACTGCCTTTTAGTTCCATAACTTCTTCATCATCACCCCAAGCAGAAGCCCCATACACATTCAGCAGAAATTCTCTATTTCTTCACCCCACCGCCACCTCTTCCTGGTTATTATTAATCTTTCTGTCTCCATAGATTTGCCTATTTTCTTTTTATTTCATATAAATAAGATCATATGGTATGTGGCCCTTTATAACTAGCTTCATCCATTTAGTGTGACATTGTCAAGGTTCATCCATTTTGTAGCACGTGTCAGTACTTCATTCTTTTTTTATGGCTAAAGGTATCCTGTATGGTGAAGCCTATGGTCTTTCTAGTAGTCATGTATGGATGACTATGGTGAGAATTGGACCATAAAGAAGGGTGAGCACCAGAGAATCAATGTTTTCGAACTGTGGTGCTGGAGAAGACTCTTGAGAGTCCCTTGGACTGCAAGGAGATCAAACCAGTCAATCCTAAAGGAAATCAACCCTGAATACACATTGGAAGTACTGATGCTGAAACTGAAGCTCCAATACTTTGGCTACCTGATGCAAACAGCCAACTCATTAGAAAAGACCATGATGCTGGAAAGGTTGAAGGCAAAAGGAGAAGGGGTTAGCCGAGGATGAGGTGGCTGGATGGCATCGTTGATTCAATGAACATGAGTCTGAGCAAATTCTGGAAGATAGTGAAGGACAGGAAACCCTGGCGTCATTGGGGTCCTTGGGGTCACATAGATTCAGACAGGACTGATAGACTGAACAACAACAAATGATATCCCACTGTGTGGATGTACTGTCTTTTGTTTATCCTGTATCTGTTGTTTAATCCCATCAGCTCAGGCCACTTCCTGATGTGGTAAACTTGAGTCACGCAGACCTCGGTTCAATGACACTGTCTCATGCACTCGCCTGTTCTGAGTATGTTTTGGCAGGTGCCCCACCTGTGAAATTCAGGTAATGATGATCCTCAGGGTTACTGGGGCAATTGAATGAGATGAACATGTGAATATGAGCATATCTGGCAAATGGGAGATATCTTAATTTATTGTTGCTTTTCTCCAATTTCTTCAACTTTGTAAAATTAAACGTTCTTGATAAAACAAGCAACAGAAACCTAGGCTCCCAGTGATGTTTACAGCAGGCTCAGCCATGGCCCTGGACCTCACTCTGACCCGTGGGGCAGGGCTGGGTCCCCTACCAAGTCCCTGGACACTGCCCACTTCTCCATTGTCCAAGTCATTCTTGTTCTTCCTCTCTATCCTGCCTCTGGAAGCTTCCTGAATCTCCCATCAAACATCAAGTAGCAACACCTGTCAGCTGATATGGGGTGAGGCAAGCAGCCTCGGTCATGGGCCACCCCTGCTGCTCTGACACTCACCTCTCAGGACTAATCCCTGGAGGTATGCCTGGAGGCAGCTCCCCCATATGCATGATGATTCTGCACATAGGTGGCCTCCGTCACTTCCCTCCCCACAGTCATTAAAATTCTTCTCTGCCAGGGTCACGTTGGATATTTTGGGGGAAAGGATGTGTTCAGGGAAGAGCTGCACTGAAAGCCTTGGCTCAGGGTGGCCTGGCCCTGGCAGATGAAGGCATAGCAATCTCTTCCGCTCTGACTCTGTTTTATTTATTTTTTTTCTGACTCTGTTTTATTCTAGCTGCTTACTCTGATGCTGCTTCTTGGACTTCCCTTCTCTGGACTGTTGAACCATCTTTGGTCACCTGGGCTCTGAGCCACTCTGTAGGCTGCAGTCCTTTCTTGATGATGCTTTCCTCAAAGATGTCTCAATCACTAGTAACCCTTCAGATGGTGGGCATGGGCCAGTCTGGATGCTGTATCCAGTGATGGTACCTGACAAGACCAGATCCATACCCATGGGATATGCGTCTTGGGATGGAGTGAGGTCTGGAGCCAGGCTTAGCTACCCAGGGGGGCAGGTACAGCTGCAGGTATTGGAAGGAAGGTCAGTCCACCAGGCTGAATGCGCAGAGATGGGACACAGGGTGTCAAACGGCCAACCAGGAATGGATGAGCAGGTCTGATGCAAAGTCACTGGGGCCCCAGCAGAAGGGCTGAGAGTGATGTGGGGAAACCCACTCAACTGATCCAAAGCCATCCTGGAAGCCAGCACCTGGGACACACCAGAATCTAGCAGCCTGACTTCAGCCCCTAAAGCAGGTTGAGTGGAAAACACTGGTCCCAGTGGTCAACTGGTAAGAACAGGCTATGTCGTGGTCTGGAGGGTGTGTCTGCCAGACAGAAGTGAATCATCCATCCCTGGGCTCTAAGTGGGTAGGGACTTGTGTTTCAGGAAAGGTGATGCTCAGGTATTGGAATGAGCTGTCTTGGAGCTCTCAAAGCCCTTCCTGTCTGAGGTTAAGTTGGTACCAAGGCCAAGGCAGTGTTGAGTGTCACCCAATGGGGAGGACATGTGCTCAGCGCCTGGGCGTGGCCATGGTATAAGAGGGTCCACCCAAGACACTTTTTCTGTGTTATAGGTTCCCGCTAAGCTCTAGTGTAGATTAATATGGTCACAGGAACTTACAGGACATTGAGGTCACCCTCTTCTTTTTTTTTTTTTTCACCCTCTTCTGTAGAGGCGCAGGTACAAGCCTTCTCAGCTCCTCTGAATCAAGCTCCCTGAGGACACAGTCAGCATCTTAATAATAATCATGTTTCTAACAGCTGGGCCCCCAAGGACTCATTGTGTTTTAATCGTTTAGTCGTATCTGGCTCTTTGCGACCCCATGGACCATAGCCCCCCATACACCTCTGTTCATGGGACTTACCAGGCAAGAATGCTGGAGTGCGTTGCATGCTCTGCTCCAGGGGATCTTCTCCACTCTGGAACTGAACCCATGTCTCCTGCATTGCAGGCAGATTCTTTACCCACTGAGCCACCTGGGAAGCCAAATAAAGGGGTCAGTGATTGTTTATTGAAATAAAACAGCCTATTTGGTTCAAAGTCTTTATGCTCCCCTCCTGACCAACCTTAATCCAATTTCCAATCAAAGTTAATACATTCTCCCATCCTGTTCTTAGCCTCATTCAAGCTAGGCACACAATATACCACACACACACACACACACACACACACACACACACACACATACACACCCTGAAAACTAGGTCACTTGAATAATTCTGGTTCTGGGTCACATTCATCCAGACTGCTGAGCTTGTAAATGTCAGTGTGATCCTGCATAAGTATTTATCTACCTCTTGTTTCAATTTCATAATAGATACAATTACTTATATTTTACCATATACTGATATGTATATATTATTTATAATATCACATGTCAAATGATCATTACAGTCCTAACTACCTCATAAGCCTAGAAGGACATTTTATTTATTATTTTCAAAGATATTTTTTGAAGTGTAATTGATTTCAATGTTGTGTTATGTTAGTTTCAGGTATGCAGCAAAATGATTCAATTATAGATACATACATATGTATATATGGTCTTCCCAGGTGGTGTTAGTGGTAAAGTATCTGCCTGTCAATGCAGGAGATGCAAGAGATGCAGATTTGATCCCTATGTCAGGAAGATCCCCTGGAGAAGGAAATGGCAACTCATTCCAGTATTCTTGCCTGGAAAATCCCATGGACAGAGGAGCCTGGCTGGCTACAGTCCATGGGGTCACAAAGAGTCGGACAGGACTGAGCGTGCACACACACACACATACACACACACACACACACACACACACACATAAAGGTATAAACATTCTTTTTCAGATTCTCTTCTCCTATAGATTACTATAAAGTACTGAGTATAGTTCCCTGTGCTATACAGTAATGTATAGTAGACTGTATATGTTAATCCCAAACTCCTAATTTGTTCCTTCCTACCCTCCTTTCCCCTTTGGGAACTGTAAGGTTGTTTTCTATGTCTGTGAGTCTATTTCTGCTTTGTATATAATTTCATTTGGATCATTTTTAAGATCCGACATGTAGTGATCTCATATGATACTTGCCTTTGGCTTATTCCACTGATCATAATAACCTCTAGGTCTAGCCATGTGGTTGCAAATGATGTTATTTCATTTTTTAATGGCTGAGTAATATTCCATTGTTTATACACCATATCCTCTTTATCCATTTATCTGTCGATGGACACTTAGGTTGCTTCCATGTCTTAGCTATCATAACTAGTGTTACTATGAATATTGCAGTGTGCATATATCTTTTCAAATTATGGTTTTCTGTGGATATATGCCCATGAGTAGGGTTGCTGGATCATATGATAGTTCTATTTTTCATTTTTTAAAGAACCTCCATACTGTTCTCTAAAACTAGCTGGCTTTATCAATTTACATTTATACCAACTGTGTAAGGGGGTTCCCTTTTCTCCAAAGCCTCTCTAGCATTTATTATTTACAGACATTTTGATGACGGTTCTGACTAGTGTGAGGTGATACCTCATTGCAGTTTTCATTTGCATTTCTCTAATAATTAGCAATCCTCATCCCAATTCCCAAGAAGAATGTGCTAACCATCAGACAATTGCACTTATCTCCCATGCTAGTAAGGTCACGCTTAAAATCTTGCATGCTAGTCTTCAGCATTATGTGAACCAAGAACTTCTAGATGTCCAAGCTGGGTTTAGAAAAGGAAGAGGAATCAGAGATCAAATTGCCAACATTCACTGGATCACAGAGAAAGCTAGGGAATTCCAGAGAGACATCTACCTCTGATGCATCAACTAAACCAAAGCCTTTGACTGTGTGCATCATGACAAACTGTGGAAAGCTCTTGAAGTGATGGGAATACCAGATCATCTTACCTGTCTTCTGAGAAACTTGTGTGCAGGTCAAGAAGCAACAGTTAGAACCCTGTATGGAACAACTGATTGTCTCAAAATTGAGAAAGTACGACAGAGCTGTCTGCTGTCACCCTGCTTGTTTAATCTATACGCTGAGGACATCATGAGAAATGCTGGGCTGGATGAGTTACAAGCTGGAATCAGGATAGGCAGAGAAACATCAACAACCTCAAATATGGGGATGATACCACTCTAAAGCCAGAAAGCGAAGAGGAACTAGAAAGCTTCTTGATGAGGGTGAAGGAGGAGAGTGCAAGAGCCAGCTTAAAACTAAATATTAAAGAAAAACTAAAATTATGGCATCTGGTCCCATTACTTCGTGGAAAATAGGAGAGGAAAAAGTGGAAGTAGTGACAGATTTCAACTCTTTTTGGGCCCCAAAATCACTGCAGATGGTGACTGCAGCCATGAAATCAGAAGACATTTGCTTCTTGGCAGAAAAGCTATGGTAAATCTAGACAGTGTGTTAAAAAGCAGAGATATTACTCTGCTGACAAAAATCTTTATAGTCAAGGCTATGGTCTTCCCGTGGCCATGTACAGTTGTGATAGCTGGACCATAAAGAAGACAGAGCACCAAGAATTGATGCTTTTGAACTGTGGCGCTGGTGAAGACTCCTAAGAGTCCTTTGGACAGCAAGGAGATCAAACCAGTCAATCTTAAGGGAGATCAACCCTGAATACTCGTTGGAATGACTGATGCTGAAGCTGAAACTCCTGTACTCTGGTCATCTGATTCGAACAGCTGACTCACTGGAAAAGTCCCTGGTGCTGGGAAAGATTGAGGGCAGAAGGAGAAGAAGGCATCAGAGGATGAGATGGCTGGATGGCATCACCAATACAATGGATATGAATTTGGACAAACTTTGGGAATGGTGAGGGACAGAGGCCTGGCGTGCTGCCATCCCTGGGGTTGCAAAGAGCTGGGCAAGACTAGGTTACTGAACAACAACAACAACAGCAATTAGCAACATTAGGACTTTTTAAATGGGAGAAAATACCTAGAAAATCCTGCCCATCCACACAGGGTCACAATTTTGAGTTTGCTCTTCCAGCTCCACAGGTCCTGTCTCTGGGTAGGGAAGACCTCCCATTGTCCAAACCCCGACCTGGAATGTCAGATGAACCCAGGCACCTCCTGAGAGAGCCAGGAGTGTCAGTGTGCTGAAGTGGGTAAAGCACCTCACACTTAGAAAATCACCGGAAAACTTATTACTTCCCTCTTTCCCTGATGGTTCAGATGGTAAAGAATCTGCCTGCAATGAGGAAGACCCAGGTTCAATCCCTGGGTCAGGAAGATCCCCTGAGGAGGAAATGGCAACCCACTCCAGTATTCTTGCCTGCAGAATTCCATGGACAGAGGAGCCCGTTGGGCTACAGTCCATGTGGTCACAAAGAGTTGAGCGACTGACACATTCATGCTTCACTTTCCCCTTTCCCTGAAGACAGCATGTGTGCGGGCTCAGCCTCAGTCATGTCCGACTTTTTGCGACCCCACCAGACTCCTCCGTCTGTGGGATTTTCCAGGCAAGAGTCCTGGAGTGGGTTTCCATTTCCTCCTCCACTGAAGACAGCTACTGGTCTTATTCATCTGTGAGCTCCTCGAAGAGTCTAGACCAGGGCCTCACACAGAGAAGTGCTTATTTAAGGCTTGGGGAATTGAGGTGAATCTGCAGGTCCCACTGAATCAAGTACCAGTACCAGATGGATCTCAGTCTTCTTCTGAGATGTGGGCTACAGAGCCAGCCGGGGAAGAGCTCCATGCCCCATAAGGTCCTTCCCCTTTAGAAAATGCATGCATATGTGTGTTCTTAGTCACTCAGTTGTGTCCAACTCTTTGTGACCCCATGGACTGTAGCCCTCCAGGCTCCTCTGTTCATGGGATTCTCCAGGCAAGAATACTGGAGTGGGTTGCCATGCCCTGCTCCATTGCGACCCCAGGGATTGAACCTGGGTCTCCTGCATTACAGGTGGATTCTTTTCCATCTGAATCATCAGGGAAGCCCTAGAAAATACACGAAGGTGAGTAAACCTAATAAAACAATGGCTATGAGGAACAAGGGAGGGTGGAGAAGCTCCAGAAAGGCCCAGGTTCCCATGGCAGGCAGTGTTTAATGAGGTCTTTTGGCACAAGGCATGTAACTCTTGGCCAGTTCCCTGGGGGCTGGATTTGCTGAATCTTGTGAAAAAAGGCATCGCTCTGCAGGGAGGTCAAGGGCTGACGAGTACAATGGAGGGGCAGTGAGTCATCAGAGCCCTGGGCTCTCCAAGCCAGGCGGCTGCTGCCAGCCGGGGCGCTGGCCACGCTCCAAGGCCCTCCGGCTGCTTTCTGTGTGGCCATCACCTTGACGGCCCACACGGGCATCCTTGGGGCTTCCTTGTTTTTTGCTTACAGAGCCCCTGACAGTGAACTTGGTATTTCCCTGGCAAATACAGCAGGCTCACAATGCCTTATCTGCAATTCCGCAAGAGCTCAGAAAATGGAAACATGTTTCGTAACTTAATTAGCAGCAAAACCTGACCTGATCTGAACTCATCTGACTGCAAAAATATGACCTTATCTGACGAGAGGTTATCCGTGCAGTGTGAATATTCATATGTTGCTCTTCAGGGATATTTATGTGTTTGATTACAGGTGCGGCCTTGGGCCCTGCTGAGGCTGTGGGGGACCCATGGTATATGTGTGAATTCTTTTCCTCAAGTCGGGGAACTTCTGTATCCTGAAATGGAGGCGGCCCTGAGGATTCCAGGAGAGGCACTGTTGATACATTCCGCACTTTTCCATTTACAGTCCAACACTGGGGGAACAGCACAGTCATCTTTTAGAGTCTGCTTTGCATTTTTTTTTTTTAATTTTTTGGCTGCTCTGGGTCTTCATTGCTGAGCAGGCTTTTCTCTAGCTGTGGTGCACAGGCTTCTCGTTGCGGTGGCTTCCCCTCTTGCATCAGCACAGACTCGAGAGCGCACGGGCTTCAATAGTTGTGGTGTGAGGTCTCAGTACTTGCAGCTCCCAGGCTCTAGAGCACAAGCTCAGCAGTTGTGGTCCACCAGCCTTATTGCCCCTCGGCCTGTGGGATCTTCCCGGACCAGGTATTGAACCCATGTCTCCTGCATTGGCAGGTGGATCTCCCCCAGGTGGATTCTCTACCACTGAGCCACCAGGGGAAGCTCTAGAGTCTGTTTTAGTTGATGCCTTCTGGATGCAAGGACCAGAAACCTCAGAAAAGGGAGGTAGCACACCTATGTGTTTTACTCCATGGGAACTGGAGGAAGAAATGAAGGCTTATCATAGATGGAGATGACTTTAGGTCTCTCTTTCCCGCTTTCTTACTCACGGGGCAGCTGCAAAGTCCTTCTCTTCCTTCCTACCCCTCCCCTCCCCCAATCCTCTTCTTCTCTCTCCACCTCTCCCCCCCCCACCCTCCTCTTTTCTCCCCTGTCTTAGCTCAGATCTCGCCTCCTCACTGAGCATCTGTTCCTTTCTCTCTCCCTCACTTCCTCTGCTTCCTCGTTCTCAGATCCTCACGAGGCTTGCTTGCACAAAGCGCATCCATCATCCCTCTATGTTTCCACACCTAGTTCCATCCTGCTTTCTGCATCTTGGTGTGCTCCATCTTTCTGTGCATCCCGACTGGACAAAGAGAATTCTAACTGTCTCAGCTTATCTTTCCATTTGTGCTAGGCGTAAGGAAGGATCGCCCTTGTTAGGTGCTCGCCTGGAGCTGTGGGCTGTGTTAGGGGAAGGTATCATGGGATATGAAATATAGCTGCCTAATCTGACCCTTGAGTGGGCGTAGGAATTAATTGCACTTAGAAGGGATTATGGCTCGGCAGCTCCAAATTTCACTACTTAATCCAAACTCCAGCATTGCTGGTGGATGCCATATAGGACCAGAGACTAAACCTGTATTTTTAACAGTTTTTAGTACCTCCTTCTCTTTTAGTCATCCTCACCCTCACAGAAGCTCAAATAGCCTGTCAAGTTGCCCTAAGTTGACGGGTCTCCTCTTTTTCACTGCTGCAGGGTGGCATGCTGCCAAGACTTGCCACTGCAGACAGTCCCCATCTCTGGGTCGGTGCTTGTCAAGCCCAGCCAACCCTGATGTCCTGGTACTTCCCATGGTGAAAGACACTGAGAGCTGAGCAAACTCACTTAGGGTCGTCAATATGGTAAGTGTCTGATAACTGTTAGTTAAAGTCACTTGGGTGAAGACACCAAGGAGAGCAGAAGAGCCAATGAATAATGATGCCTCTGTGAGCACATCTATCGAGCTTTAGCACAGTAAAGTGCAGAGCATGAGTTTTGCTGATGGAGTGGACATCAGTGAAGTCTGTAATTGCACATCCAGCGTGCGCGCTAAGTGGCTTCCGTCGTGTCTGACTCTTGGCTATGCTATGGAGGAGGACATAGCAACCCTCTCCAGTATTCTCGCCTGAAGAATTCCATGGACAGAGCACATCCAGAGGTGGTTCTTTATTATTATTATTATTATTATTCGTTCTTTTGTTTTGGGGTCTTTCCTGGTGGCTTAAACGGAAAAGAATCTGTCTGCAATGCAGGATCCCAGGGTTCAGTCCCTGAGCTGAGACGGTTCCCTGGAGAAGGGAATGGCAACCCACTCCAGTATTCTTGCCTGGAGAAGTCCATGGACAGACGAGCCTGGCAGACTACAGTCCACAGGATTGCAAAGAGTCAGATGTGACTGAGCGACTAACACTTTCACTTTTCTTTTGTTTTATTTTTTGGATTCCACATGTAAGTGATAACATACAGTATTTACCTGTCTGACTTATTTCACTAAATATCATACCCTCCACATTCATTCATGTTGTTGCACTTTTCCTTCTTTCTAACGGCTCTGCAGTATTCCATTGTGTGTGTGTGTTGGGGGGGGGGGTTTGTATGTGTGTATCACATCTTCTTTATTCATTTGTCTGTTGATGGTCTCTTAGGTTGTTTCTGTATCTTGGCTATTGTAAATAAGGTGGCTCCTTTTGCCTTAAAGCCAAGGAGACTGGGATTGCTGGCAGCTGGAAGCTACTGGGAGTCCCAGGCAGCTTGGTTCTGGAGTCCCAGGCGGCCCCCATCGCCAGCCTCCCCCCGTACTGGCAGAAGGGGGAGACCGTGTGTCCGCAGGGCTTGGGAGCTGCTGAGGTCAGAGGCCAGGCATCTCGGGGGCCAGCTGGGCAGGGCTGCAAGCTCAGCTGTGCCATTGTCACAAAGGAGGGATCCTCAGTGCAGGGGAAGGCCCTGCTGTGTCAGCAAGAGCTGTTGAAATAGATTTTCTTGCTAGCAGGGTGCTAATGAGGTGCTAACAGGGTGGAGGGGAGGCAGCAGGGGCTCTCCGGGGGAAAGAGAAGATCGAGCTGCCTTCAAAGGAACCAAGTTAGGAGCCAGAGAAGGTGGCCCTGCCCACTTGCCCTAAGTCAGGGGAGGCCTTTCTTGGAGAGTTGAAGAGGACAGCTTGGGTGTTCGGAGCACAGATCCTCTTTGTCTCAGGACTTTCAAGTCCTCCTCCTCATTCTTTAGATGCCAAAGTGCTAACTATTGTGTTCTGGGCCAATTCCCATGTTAGACCGCCCACACCGGAGTTGGGGAGGGTCACCTCTCCCTCCTGGGTTTGTCTATCATCTTATGGGGAGGGGCACTGGGGCCTATTTCATCTCAGAGGGACTCCATTCCCAGGGGACGCCCCCCCCCCTCCTTGCCAGGGGAGGCTGCAAAGGGCATGTGCTTTTATCACTCCTTCAATTATTAAAAATTTTTTTAACTTACTGATTATTATTTATTTATTTGGCTGTGCCAGGTCTTAGCTGTGGCTTGCAGGATCTTTTAAAATTGAGACATATGGGATCTAGTTCCCTGACCAAGGATTGTGCTGGGGACCCCTGCATTAGGAGCCAAGAGTCTTACCCACCTGACCACCAGGGAAGTCCCAAAAAGATTTGAAAAATTATTTTAAAATTTCTCTCCTGGAAGGCTAACAAGGTACCTTTGTTTAAGTCTCTCTATTTTAAGGACAAAAAGAGTTGGCATCTGTGAGATCAAACTGTATGAAAGTCCTATTTTTTGTAGGTCAGGAATAATTTTATGTAGGTAACATCACATTATTCAAACTATTGCTTCTGCCTGGAGCTGGGATAAAATAAAGTGGAACTTAAACTGATGGATGCTCTCGGGATGGTTTATGTGTGCACTGGGATGCAGGTTGGGGTGGCCTGGACTTGGAAGTTGAGAAAAAGAATAATGATAATGATGCTCCAGAACTAATTTTTTATTTATTTATGTCAGTCAGTCAGCTGTGTCCCACTCTTTGTGACCCCATAAATGGTAGCCCACCAGACTCTTCTGTCTATGGAATTCTTTAGGCAAGAATACTGGAGTGGGTTGCCATTCCCTTCTCCGGGGATGTTCCCAACCCAGGGATCAAATCCAGTCTCTTGTACTGCAGGTGTATTCTTTACCGTCTGATAGTCACATTTATTGAGCCCTTATTACATGCCACAATAAGAGCTTTTCCTGTAAGAACTCACTTAACACAACATCCTCATGAGCTACTTATTGAGAAGGTGAAGAACCTAAATTCCAATGAAATTAAGTAATCTGTCCAAGTCTGCCCACCAGGATACCAGAATATGGCCAGGCAGAAGCACCCCAGAGGTTAAATTGTCTTCTCGGTTTTAAGGGCGACAGAGGAACTGCAAGTCTAAGAGGTATTCTGGAAGCCCCCCATCTTCTCCCTGGCTGTAGGAAGTCGAGGTCAGGTGTGCTGTGGAAAGAACAGCCCTTTAGATGTCAGAAAAACTTGGGTCTATTGGGTTTGAATATCAGCTCCACTTTTGAAAAACTTGGGTCTTTTGGGTTTGAATATCAGCTCCAATCAAAAGGCATTGGGTTTCTAGGACATGGAAGCAACTTAAATGTCCATCAACAGAGAAATTGATAAAGGTCTAGAAAGGTAAGTGGGGGGCAGTGGGAGGGAGGCTCAGGAGGAAAGAGATATGTGTATATGTATGGCTAACTCACTTTGTTGTATGTAAGAAGCTAACACAACATTGTAAAACAATTAAAATCCAATTAAAAATAAAGTTTAGAAAAGAACACATTGTACATAAATAAAATGGAATATTGTACATATATATAGTAGAATATTACTCAGTCATAAAAAAGCACAGAATTGTGCCACTTGCAGGGATGCGGATGGATCTAGAGACTGTCATACAGACTGAAGTAACTCAGAAAGAGAAAAGCAAATCTCATATATCAACGCATACATGTAGAATCTAGAAAAATGTTACTTTTTCTAGCATTTATTTTGCAAAAAAATGCTATCTGCAAAGCGGCAATAGAGACACAGTTGTACAGAATAAACTTGGTATGGACACCAAAAGGGGAAAGGGTGGGGTAGGATGAATTGGGAGATTGGGATTAACAGGTATATATATATACTACCACGTATAAAATAGGTAATTAATCAGAACCTATTAGGGAACTCTACTCCGTGATCTGCCATAACATAAATGGGAAGGAAATCCAAAAAGGAGGGGTTATGTGTATACATATGGCTGACTCACTTTGCTGTAGAACAGAAACTAACACAACATTGTAAAACAACTATATTCTAATAATTTATTTTTAAAATAGGTATTGGGTTGGAGAAACCCTTTTATCTGTTGCTTCAACAATCCAGAGACATACATTGACTCTGCACACTAGTTGCCAGGTCTGCTTTAACAATTTACCATGAACTGGGGCTTCCCAGGTGGTATAGTGGTGAAGAATCTCACCTGCCAATGCAAGAGATGCAGGAGATGAGGGGTTACATTCCTGGCTAGGGAAGATCTTCTGCAGGAGGAAATAGCAACCCATTTCACTATTCTTGCCTGGAAAATTCCATGGACAGAGGAGCCTGGCGGGCTACAGCCCATGGGGTCACAAAGAGTTGGATATGACTGAGCATGCACACACGGGGGCCTTAAGACAACAGAAATTTACTCCTTCACAGTTCTGGAGGCTGCAAGTCCAAAATCGGGCTGTCTGCAGGGCTGTGCTCACTCTGAAAGCTCTAGAAAAAGGTCCTCTCTTGCCTTTTCTTTGGCATTCCTTGGCTTGTGCCTGAGTCTTCTCATGGCCAACTTCCCTCTGTGTGTGTATTTGTTCAGATTTCCTTCTTCTTATAAGGACACTGGTCACTAGGTGATGTTCTATCCCAATCCATTGTGACCTGATTTTAACTTGATTCTATTTCCAAAGACCCTATTTCCAAATAAAGCCAGATTCTCAAGTTCTGGATGGATATGAATTTTGGGAGAACACTACTGAATCCAGCACACCCTGCCGGCCGTCAACGTCAGCTTAACACTGATTCATTAAGTCAGTCAGCAAATGTTTATTGAACACCTAGTATCAGATACAATATTAGATACTAGAGATACATGTTGAATAAGTCAAGGTCATCCTGCATAAGGACCTCACCAACTAGTTGAAGAGACAGATGTCAATAAGAAAGCTCAGTAGAGGAATTCCTCAGTGATCCAGCGGGTAAGAATCCACCTGCCAATGTGGGGGACATGGGTCTGATCCCTCGGCCAGGAAGATCCCACATGCCTCGGAGCAACTACACCCATGTGGCATGACTACTGAGCCTGCGCTCTGAGCCCTGGAGCCACAACTACTGAAGCCGGCCTGCGTGGAGCCTGTGGTCTGCAACAAGAGAAACCACCGCAAGGAGAAGCCCACAAATGCAACTAGAGAGTAGCCCGTGGACAGCAACGAAGACCCAGGGCAGCAATAAATAAATCAATCATACATACAAAAAAAAGACAGCTCAGTAGAGGTGTATAGAGTCCATGATTAGACCCCTGTTTATAAGGCTGAAGGAGTAAGTTCAAGTTGGCCGTGAAAGGCATTGGTCAGGAGAGGTTTTGTAAGTAGCGAGGTGGTGCTTGTGCTGAGTCTTTCCTAAAGTCAGTTTTTCCTAAAAGGGGTTATTGATTAGATGAAGTGGGAAGGTGCTCTGGGTGGTGGGTGTGATATGTGCAAAGGCTGGGGCACCTTGAAACTGCCGCTGTTGGTTTGAGGTTTTGCACACTTGGGCACTGATACCAGAGAAGGGGTGCAGAACCCACTGATGTGGAGAAAACGGGAGGCAGTGACTGACTCTGAAGGTCGGCAGTGGGTCATGTGCTGATGCCAGCAAGTCTCAGCTGGGGACAGGACAGCCAGTGGTCTAGGAGCATCTTGTCCCTAAACGATGCTGTTACTTTTAGTATCTCTCACATGGCTGGTTTGCCTTGAGAAATAAAAGACACAAGGGAAAGAAGTGGGCAGACTTTGTAGCCATTTGATCATCATAATAATCCCATTTTACAGGTGAGGACTTCAAGGCACAGAGCTGTTAAATGATTTACCCTAAATGACAAAGCAAATATACTGCAGAGTGTCAAACCTTGACTACCAGGATTTTGACTCACTGAATTGTTCTGTGTTCCTCGGCTGCCTCTCAAGGAAGGTACAAAAAAAAAAAAAAAAAAAAATCCACAGTTACCAACAGGCCAATTAAAAGGCAATTATTTTTATTACATAACAGGTCTTTGGCTTACCTAGGGATTTGCCACTGTCACAGAGTTATGTTTAAATAGCAACCAGTTAATAACAGCCTCCCCCAGCAGCTTCCGTCTCCGGGGTATTTAAATGTGCCCTGATAAGTCACAAACTGCTTATTTTAGGGAAAGAGAGGAGGAAACCAAAAAGCCAAAATGTTAAAAGCCACCACCAGTTAAAGATCAATCAGAAATGAAGAGGCATTCATTAACACTTCCTGGGAATTATAATGAAAGTCCATGAAAATGTGATTGGATTAACAAATCCTGTATGTGTTAACTACAGATGCCTCCTCCACCAAAATCTGCTGCCCTGGCTACCCCTAAGTGCGAATTTTTAAAAAGGAGATTTGGACCCAGAGCACTTATGAATCAAAGTTTTCACCATGTGTACAATTTTTTTTTCTTCAGAAGCACATTTCTTAATGTTAAATGAGATGGACTGTCCCAGCTACTGAAACAATAAACTCTCTGTAAGAATCTGGCAGCTGAAGACACATGGTCGTGATGGCAGAAGGAGCTTTGGCTGGGATTACTGACATATTGGGGTTACCCCCACCCTCAGCGTGGTTGGGGCCTGAAAGACCCCAAATATCACATGAGTCTCTTGGAATACCCAACCAAACTGAGAGGGCTGTGTATACCATGCATGTCAGTCACTCAGTCGTGTCAGACTCTTTGCAACCCCATGGACTGTATGTAGTCAGCCAGGCTCCTCTGTCCATGGGATTCTCCAGGTAAGAACACTGGAGTGAGTTGCCACTTCCTCCTCTAGGGGGTCTTCCTGACCAGAGGTTGAACCCTGGTCTCCTGAATTGCAGGCAGATTCTTTACCATCTGAGCATGGCAGCCCCCAATTGGCTTATTCTAGAATAAGGAGAAATCAGATTATTCCAAAGTAAGGAGGAATCTTTGCTTCCAAAATGGAATAAAGACTAGAGGAAATTGTTCTAATGGGAATCAGGCATAAAAAGTCATAAGTTCCAATGCTCTGTGGAGACCTAAATGGGAAGGAAATACAGAACAGAGGAGCTATATGTATACAGAGAGCTGATTCACTCTGCTCTACAGTAGAAGTGAATTGTAAAGCACATGTACGCCAATAAGAATTTAGAAACAAACTCATGAGCGCAAGTCCTAGCTCTGTACTATATGAGTGGCCCGGGGCAAGTTCTTGGGTCTCTCTTGATCTTTATTTCCTTACCTATTACTTCAGCAGGGAGAAGTAGAGTCCTCGGTTATGCCCTCCTGGCTCTGACATTTTAGGATCTCTGACTAGGCAGGTGCAAAGTCAGACGCCTCCACGTGGGGAACTGTACCCAGGGCTGAAGGCTGAGCCATCCAGGGAGAGCTGCTACGAGGTCGTGGGCCAGGCTGGGGACACGGGCTGCGGCAGCTTTTACAGCTTCAGGCCTGGGAGGAATCGATCACTACGAGTCAGATGGAAAGGACATAAGCAGCAGGGGAAATGTTATTGGCAAAGGGAGACACTTAAACCTGTGGAAATGGAAATGATAAGGCAAGGACGGGGAGGCCTTGAGGCAAGGCCGTGGCAGCTGCAATGTGCCCTTGAGTTTAGCTTCAACAGCAGAGGGAAATGAACTTTGGAAGTGTGATGGGTATCAAACCCCTTCTTTGTTCAATTGCCAGAGCAAGCTCCCTATAAAGCCTGCCTACCCTCCCGTCCAGGGCTTTCCAGGTGGCGCTAGTGGTAAAGAATCTGCCTGCCAATGCAGGAGACACGGATCTGATCCCTGGGTCTGGAAGATCCCCTGGAGAAGGGCATGGCAACCCACTCCGATATTCACGCCTGGAGAATCCCATGGGCAGAGAAGCCTGGTGGGTTACAGTCCAATTGATTGCAAAGAGTTGGACACGACTGAAGTGACTTAAGAATGCACACACACCCTCCCACCCATGGCTCCCTGCCTCCCTCATAGTGTCACACAAATACACAACCACACCCAGATCCTCAATAGGAATATTACGGAATAAGTGACTCTTTGGCTTAAATAGAAGATACAGTCTTTATAGGAAACTCTGCTTCCCTGGGATTCTCAGTGATACAGGGATGATGAGAGAAAGTCTGCTTTTAAAGAGGTCACCACAGGCCAATTCCAGACTCAAATAGAGCTGACTCAGACCGTCTTTGAAGGGCACTCCCATAGGATAAACGAAAAGGCTGAAGCACACGCGTGACTGCTGTTGGGTCCAAGGCCAGCAGTCAAGACGCTAGCTGCTGTCACCTACAGAGGGCTGCTCTGTGCCACGCGCTGTGCCGAGCTGTCTCCGTTGGCAGAAGGGAGTGCGGGTGCTATGTTAGCAGCCTGGGTCTGCTCTTCACGACTGTGAAAGAATTCTGTTGAAGAGAAGAGCCTCCTTTTTCTTAGGACAACATTTTGATGGGATTACTGATCGTGGTATATGGGCTTGTCTGGGTAAGAGTGGGCAGAGAGTAAGAAAGAGTGAAATTACTCTACTGAAGAAAGCAACAGGCCAGAAAGGAGAGAAATGTTGGATGTGGTCTGCAAAGGAGGAGGACGGAGAAAAGGTCAGAAGAAGCATCCAGGATCTCAAAGGGAAGAGCCCCACTACTTAATAGTAGAGGATGTTACTGAGTACAGTTAGTCCCCAGTATATGGACCTCCAAGTTGCGACCTTTCAAAGATACGAACGTGTGTTGGCATGTCCAATCCCTGAAGTCAGTTCACATGTGGTGTACATGGTCACGTGGGTGCATCTTCTACAGGTGGTTGCTCCTGTGTGTACTTTGCAGTCCTGTATAGAGCACAGTAGTACAGTATCTTTATTTCAAGTCCAGGATGTCCAGAAGCAAAGCATAAAAGCTGTGGTGAGGTTGCTGCTACTGCTAAGAAGCTCCAAGCAATAATGACTCTGTTAGTTGGGTTTATGTAGGCTAACTTTTTGGACTTAGGAACAAATTGGACTTATGAACGCACTCTCGGAATGAAACTCAATTGCATGTAGGAGACTTATGGTATCAACCTGCCTTTGTTTTTCTTTCTGCGGCAGTCTGACTCCTCCACTGTTGCCTCGAAAGAAACAGTTTTCGAGAGGAGGCGACCTTGTCCTCCACGTACTTGGCAGCATCATCAGGAGACATTCGGGGTTGCTGTGCTTAGATTGGCGGGGTCACTACTGGCATCTAGTGAGTCATGCCCCAAAGATGCAGCTAAGCCTCCTCCATGGCATGAGTTAGCCTCATAACAAAGAGCCATTCAGTCCCAAATGTCACTAGTGCCCAGCTCTGCTCCAAGCTCTTGGTTGACTCTGCTGCACACCCAGCCTTGGGTCAGCTGAACTGTGGGGATGATAGGAAAGGGGGGCTGATTCAGGCTGAGGCAGAGCTGGGAGGTGACAGGACAGCCGTCACAGGTGAGAGCTGGCTAGGCAGGAGAACTGGGAATTCACCCTGAGGGAGGACCAAGAAGGAGCAGAAATAAGCCTATGGTGCAGGCATGAGCTATATAACATTTTTTTGTTCAGCTTTGGTGTTTCTAGTCTTTAGGAATGAAGGCTAGTCAGGATCAGTAAGCCAGAGGTATAATACTTACTATTCATTTTCATGTAGCCAAGGCCTATAAACTTCAAGCATGAAATTTTGAAGGAAGGAAATGAGCAATTAAAGCATTTCATTTTTTATTGAACTATAATTGATTTACAGTGTTAATTTCTGCTGTAGAGCAAAGTGACTCAGATATACATATACATATATTTTTTACAATTGTTTCCATTAAAGTTTATCTCAGGATATTGAATATATTATAGTTCCCTGTGCTACACTGTAAGACCTTGTTGGTTATCCATTCTATATGTAATAGTTTGCATTAAAACATTCCATTTTTAAAAACAAAAACAAGCAAACAAAAAATAATATGGTACAAGAAGTGACAGTAAAATCTAAGTGTCCCCACTCCTAGCTCCTGGGATTCTCAGTATTCTAGAAGTAGCCCCAACTTCCCTCTTACTGTGGGGTGAGTGAGATTTGACATTACTTTTTGGTATGGATGGGAAGGGCAACTCCTGCCTGTTTAAGACTTGAGGACTCTGGTTTAAACAAGTACATATGGTCTCCCTATCTTCTTAAAAACTCTGGAGAGGGTGTGGAGAAAAGGGAACCCTCTTACACTATTGGTGGGAATGCAAACTAGTACAGTCACTATGGAGAACAGTGTGGAGATTCCTTTAAAAACTGGAAATAGAACTGCCATATGACCCAGCAATCCCACTCCTGGGCATACACACTGAGGAAACCAGATCTGAAAGAGACACGTGCACCCCAATGTTCATCGCAGCACTGTTTATAATAGCCAGGACATGGAAGCAACCTAGATGCCCATCAGCAGACGAATGGATAAGAAAGCTGTGGTACATATACACCATGGAATATTACTCAGCCATTAAAAAGAATACATTTGAATCAGTTTTAATGAGATGGATGAAACTGGAGCCCATTATACAGAGTGAATAAGCCAGAAAGATAAACACCAATACAGTATACTAACACATATATATGGAATTTTAAAAGATGGTAGCGATAACCCTATATGCAAGACAGAAAAAGAGACACAGATCTATAGAACAGACTTTTGGACTCTATGGGAGAAGGCGAGGGTGGGATGACCTGAGAGAACAGCATAGAAGCATGTATATTATCAGGTGTGAAACAGATCACCAGTCCAGGTTGGATGCATGAGATAAGTGCTCAGGGCTGGTGCACTGGGAAGACACAGAGGGATGGGATGGGGAGGGAGTTGGGATGGGGAGGGGAGGGGAGGATGGGGAACACATGTAAATCCATGGCTGATTCATGTCAATGTATGGCAAAACCCACTACAATACTGTAAAGTAATTAGCCTCCAACTAATAAAAATAAAGGAAAACAAACAAACAAACCCTGTGTATAGATCTGTCGGCCACATTTTATACTGGAGAAAAACGGAGACTTAGGGCTTCCCTAAAGACTCAGATGGTAAAGAATCTGCCTGCAGGGTGGGTAGACCCAGGTTCAGTCCCTGGGTTGGAAAGATCCAATGGAGAAGGGAATGGCAACCCACTCCAGTATTCTTGCCTGGAGAATCCCGTGAACAGAGGAGCCTGGCGGGCTACAGTCCATGGGGTCACAAAGAGTCAGACATGACTGAGTGACTAACACAACAACAACAAAGTGTGGTTAAGTCGGTTTGTGATCACTTGAGTCGTCTGAGTCAGCTGGGATTTGACCCAGGTCTAGCTGACTGTGGACCCGAGCTGCCCCCAAAGCACAGGAGTGGGAGAGGGAGGAGAGGTGTACCTGGGCCGCACACGTGTTCCGGAAGGCAGAGCACACCCGTTGGCTGTGAATTTTCAAACCACTCTCATGCAGGGTGGATGATTTGTCAAGAGTTTTTAAAGAAATATTTCCTAAGTGGGATTATTTAAGTTTCAGGCGTTATGAAACCACCTGATTGATGTTACTCTGATATTTAGGTGAGGCTATTATTTTCAAATCTAGTTCCTTTCTTCCCTTCTGTCTCTGAATTACATCCTCACCTTCCTGTAGTTGGAGGGGCAGGACATTTATTCCCAGGAAATGAAGGCTCCTGCCAGGGAATGACTAGGAAGGCCATTTCTCAGTGGGGGATGATGCCATATATGCTGACTGGGGTCAGGGCTGAGGCCATCAGCCAAGCCGGGGTACAGCCTTGCTCTCTACCCTGCAGATCAGACTCCGAGTCCTCATGAGAATCTGGAAAGCCAATTGTTTAGAATTCTCAGACTTGGTTATCATCCCAGAGTCTAATTTGGTATCACAGTTCATCAGAAGAAAATGAAGTCAGCGGTGCACTTTCTCCCCCAGGACTGATAGAGCTGTCAAGCTCTCTAGCACTGGTGATGGTTTCCATTGTGGGTTCAGGAAAATCTGAGGTGCTACTCTGTTTGTATACATCTACAGAATGCTTGTGGGTAAATAGCGATTACCCCTGAGCTGCTATCATAATAATTTAATTCTTTAATTCACTGATTAAAAGGATGAACAGTGCCAGTGTTCTCAGTAGTGTTTTTAAATGAACTTGTGTTTTACTGATCACAGCATCAACTCCAACCGTTTGGAAAACAATAGCATATGCATACATGCATTTGAGTTTTCAGATCTCTGGCAATAAGCCTCTGCCACGGCCTTCTCCCCTCACTGTTGATCCTCAGCCTTCACAGCTTGCAGACTGGGAAGATCACATGAGTTTTCAGCTTGGAAGTCGGCATCTCTGCCCTTTGCCTGGCAGAACCTGGGTTGTAGGAACTAAAATACAAAAAGCTGTTTGTGTTGTTTATGCTTTGTTGCTGTTGTTTAATTGCACAGTCGTGCGTGGCTTTGCAACCCGGTGGACTGTAACCCACCAGGATCCTCTGTCCCTGGGATTTCCCAGACAAGAATACTGGACTGGGTTGCCATTTCCTTCTTCAGGGAATTTTCTCAATCCGGGGATCAAACCTGGGTCTCCTGTATTGGCAGACGGTTTTTTATTTTTTTACTGCTGCGCCACCAGGGAAACCCCTTTGTAACATCAGTGATATATGATTGTTTTCAAACTTTGACTCTTCTTACTTCTTCTGGGTCTGGCTTAGAAAAATTGCATTGAAAGGATAGAGTATTTTTCATCATGGTATAGTTACTGTTGGTAAATATTAATTCAGATGGATTCCTCCCCAGCCCTTCCCTTCTTCATTTCTCAGTTCTCTTAGCCACAGAGCAGGGTTTCTCAGGCCAGGCACTCTTGTCATTTTGGGTCATGTGCTTCTTTATTGTTGAGGGTGGGGGGCGCTATCCTGTGTGGTGTAGGATGTTTAGCAACATCCCTTACTTTTCCTGCTAGATGCCAGCAGCTCTTTCTCAGTAGTGATAACCCAAAATGTTTCTACACATTGGAAACTGTCCCTTGGGAAGCAGAATCTCCCCACAGTTAAGAACCACTACTACAGTGGTTCAGCCTTCTGTAACCATTTGCCCCATATATAAGTCATGAAAACCAAGTCCTTTAATTAAGAGTTTGAAATTCCAGGGCTTTCAGATCTAAAGGCAAAGATTTATGGTATGCTAGAGTGTTGAAGTTGGAATAAAACCTGGTCTTGAATCTGGATTCTGCTACATATCAGTAAAATAAATTAAATTCTCTAAGTTTTAATTACCTTATAATAAGATGCAGATAATATTCTGTCTTGCAAAGCTGAATGGAGAACTGAATTCCTCCCACTGGATATGGTGCTTGCCACCATCTTTGTCTCCAATACTGTGCTAGATGAAACTTGTTTAATTAGTGTGTGTGTTTAGTCACTCAGTTGTATCTGACTCTTCACGACCCCATAGACTGTAGCCCACAAGGCACTTCTGTCCATGGGGATTCTACAGGCAAAAATACTGGAATGGGTTGCCATGCCCTCCTGCAGGGGATCTTCTCAATCCAGGGATCAAACACAGGTCTCCTGCATTTCAGGAGGATTCTTAACCATCTGAGCTAGTAGGGAAGCAGCAAACTGCTAGAAACCTACATTAATAGGTGGCTGCTCAGATGGTAAAGAATCCACCTGCAATGTGGGAGACCTGGGTTAAATCCCTGGGTCAGGAAGGTAGCCTGGAGAAGGGATAGGCTACCCATTCCAGTATTCTTGCCTGGAGAATCCCCATGGACAGAGGAGCCTGGAGGGCTTACAGTCCATGGTGTCACAAAGAGTCAGACACAACTGAATCACTACACTTTCACTTTCACTTTTCTAGCAATTTGCTAGCACAATTGAGAGGATTTGATTTCCAAAGACTGTTATTTCCAAGTGAGTCTGAAATCTCCTAATCTGATAGAATGTTAATGATGGGAGGACACTCAGAAAAAATTTAGTTGGTTAAATCGGGTTAAGTTAGATTATGTGCCTTGGGAAATTCTTTGAATTAATGAATGACCTACTTGGGGATAATATCCACCACTGCAGATGACTATGACCCTGACCTGCATCTCACTATATATTCACACCATGGAACTGTGAGCAGTATGAGAGGGGAATGTTTTGTGGAATGATTCAGTTTATTGGTAGAGCCTCCTGGAATATGCCCATTACACCCAGATAAATCCTATTCCAGCTCTTTCCCCAGGCCTTCAGTGTACAAAACGCATCTTGTGTTTTCTGGTGTTTGGAGGCCTCAGTTCTGCCCTGTAACCAGAGGAAACCGTGTCTCTTGGGTTGGTTTCCTGGACTCAAGGCTGGTCTATTTGGAGCCTAAAGCGGCCCTCAATACTACAACTGTGAATTACATGGTGTGTCTTCCAGCACTGGAGACAGCCTGAGTCTCCAGTCTGCCGCTGATGGACAGAGACATGGTGTGGATGTAAATAGTCACAGAATACACAAGGAGGATGAAATGGAAGGCACATGAATTTTGGACACTGGCAGAAATAACTGATATTGACCCCAACTGCTTGTCAGCTGGGGACCCTGGGGCACTAACACATTGTGAGATTTGGTTTCTTTGTGCGTGAAGCTGACATTTGACTTTGGAAATCACCATAGGCATAGCACATGACCCAGCATGTGCCTACAGACAGTAGGCACTCAAAAAGTAGAATTTCCTGATACTGCTATTGCATATCCAATGATTGTGTTTGAACCAAGAAAATGGCAGGAAGCCTGCTCAAGAACTCTTTTCATGATGTGTTCATGTCTTAATATGAAAGAGTTTTTGCAGACACATCTAGAGGAATGTGTAGGTGTACGCTGAGTGGGTTGCCTTTAACCAGATGAGCAAATTACACCACATGGAGCTGAACAGGAAAACCTGGGACATGGTGGACTCCAAAGCCATCCCAAAGCAAACTTGAGTGAAAGAGCCTTTGAAGGCAGTGTTGTAGCGACCTAAATCATGTTTGCTCTCAACGCCTGTCTCCGTGCTGCGTTTCCCTTCTTCTTAGATTTCTTCCTGCAGCCCTCGTGTCAGCATCTTCAGATCTCCTACTGCAGAGAATCCTTTTTCGAAGACTTTTATCTCCCCGAAGTGGACTGTTCAGTCTGGGAGCATTAATACAGGGATTGCAGCAAACTCTGGCTTTCCATGTAGGTCTGATTTTTTTTTTTTTTTAACAACTGTGAGTTATTCCTTCTGAAAGTTCTAATTGTCTGGTTCTGTCAAAGCACACAATATCTCAGGCTCTAACTTCTCCTTTATGGTGACAGAAAGGCATTTGTCAAATTCTGTATAGGTTTGTTTCTCAGCTTTTTGCTATAATCCCTCTTATGAATTTGAAGGAATAAATGAATGCTTAAACATTTGAGGAAACCATTGTATTCCAACTCATTTTTTTTTCTCCCAAAGGAAAAGGGCCCTGTAAAGAAGGGACCCTTTTGTCTGACTTTGCAGCAACTTTGGAAGATGACTGAGTCCTACTCCTTTGGTGGGGAGAGCCTTGGGGAGCTGGTGCAGCCAGGACTTCTACAGGGTTCAAACTTAAAAAGTTTGCAGAGTTGGTAGCCTTCTTCTTCTTCCTTCTTCTTCTCCTGCTTTTTATTTTCCTCTTCTTCTGTCCCTCCTTTGCCTCTCCTTCACTTCCTCTCCTTCTCCTCCTTTTCATCAATCTCCTCCTTCTTCTTTTAGCATTTTATAATGAACATTTTCCAACCTACTGCAAACCTTAATTTTGTACTCAATACTTATATACCTACCATCCAGCCTCTACTGTTAACATTTTTGCCACATTTGCTCTTTCAGATAGCTCTCAACTTACCTGTATCATTTCTATCTACTCATCCACCCTTCAACTCATCCATTAATTTCTCTAATTTTTAAAGATTTCAGGTTAAATTTGCAGTACACGCCCCTAGACGTTTCAGTGTTCATGTCATCACCAGTAGTTCAGTATTTGTTTATAGGATTTTTTTCTTTGAAATAAAACTAATACACAATGAAGTGTACAATTCTTAAGTGTACGTGAGTTTTGGCAAATGATTACTTTGTGTAGCCCAGATTCCTATAAAGATTCTGAACATACACATCACCTCAGAAAGTTCTCTTGTCAAATCAGTCTTTGCTCTTCTCAAGGGAACTGCTCTTTTAGTTATTATCTACTACGAGTTGATTTTGTCTCTTCTTAGACTTCATATACTTGGAATCTCACAATATGTACTCCTTTGTGTAAGACTTCTATCATTCAGAATAAGATCTTTGAGATTCGCCCATGATGCTGTGGGTGTACATTATCCACTTCTTGTCTTGCCGAGTATGACTCTATTGTGTGAACATATCCTGCATATTATTCATTCTCTTATTGATGGACACTTGGATGGCCTCCAATTTAGAATTATTATGAATAAAACTGCTCTGAATGTTATTGTACAAGTCCTTTTGTGTACAATATTTCCATATCTTTTGTGTAAATACCTAGCAATGGAATTACTGGGTTGTAGAGTACATATACGTTTATAGGAAGCTGATAGACCTTTTCCTAAAGTAATTGTACCATTTTATAGTCTTACTAACATTGTATGAGAATTCTAGTTGTTCCACAATCTTGCCAAAATATGGTGCTACAAGTCATTTTAATTGTAACTGTTTGGGTAAGTATGTAGAAGGATCTAATCATGGTTTTAATTTGTATTTTTCTGATACCAGTGATGCTAAATGACTTCTCATCTGCTTTTTGGTCAAACAGAGGTCTTATTTTTTAAAGTAACTGTTCACATCTTTTGTCAATTTTTAAATGAGTTGCTTGCCTTTTTATTATTGGTTGTAGTGTTTCTTTATATTCAGGTTACCAGGAGTCCTTTGTCAGATATATGTTTTAAAAATATTTCCTTTCAATCTGTAGCTTGCTGAAGAATTTCCTTGGTGATACCTTATGATAAGCAGCTTTTAGTTTTGATGAAATATAATTTATTATCTTTTCTTTTGTGCCGTTTTCTATAAAGTAACAAATTTCTGCTTATTTTGTAATCTTTTCTCCTTTGTCTTCCTCTGAAAGCTTCACTGTTTCATTTTTCAAAATTGTGTATGTTATCAATTTTGAAATGGTTCTTATGTTTGGTGTGAGACAGTGGTTGAAGTCCATTTTTTTTCCAGGTAGATATCTAGTTAGCCTGGAATCATTTGTTAAAAGATCTATATATCTCTATTGAACTGCTTTGTCACCTTTGATAAAAACTAAATACTTGTAAAATGTAAGTCTAATTCTGGACTTCCTATTCTGGGCTCTTCACTGGTGAAGATGAGTTGAGATTATTATTGTTATTTATTTCCTTATTTATTTTTGCATATATACAAATTCAAATGTTTCAGTTCCATTTGTTGAAAAGGCTATCCATTTTCCATTGAATTGCTTTTGTATATTTGTTTAAAGTCAATTGACCATATATGTATGGGTCTATTTCTTGATGTTCTTTCCTTATCTTTGATGAAAATGTACACCCTTTTGCCAGTACCACATTCTATTACTGAAGCTTTGTAGTAAGTCTTGATATCAGGTAGTAGGCATATTTTTTTTCCAAAATTGCTTTGGATAGTCCAGGTCTTTTTCAATTCTATTTAAAGTGGAGTCAGCATGTCAGTTTCTGAGAAAAAAGAAAGCCTGTTGAAATTTTGACTGGGAATCATATTTATAGATCAATTTAGGGGTAGCTGAACATGATAGACCTCCATTTGTCTTCTTTTCCTTAGAGTTTTCTCTAGCTTTTAATGTACAGAACTTGCACGTCTTTTGAAAACTTACTGCTGAGTATTTTGCATGTTTTAATTCACTTGGAATTTTGACATTTTTATGTCCGCAACTAGAATATAAAAAAACGGACTTTGCATATTACCTTTTATTTTGTGATCTGTGTAAATTCATTTAGTAGTTTTACTCATCAGTTTTATATATAAAGAATTCAGTATATCACCTTGAGATTTTGAATGTAACTAGTAATGTCATCTGCAGTAGCAGTACTTTTACTGATTACCTTTTATTGTTTGTTTTTATGCTTTTTATTTATTTTTCCAGCTTTAGTACAAAGGGAAAGACATCGCGTTGAATAAAGATAGCGCGAATGGTCCCCTTTTCCTTGTTTCTGATTTTACAGTTAAAGAATTCATTATTTCATCATTAAATATGATGTCAGCTTTGATTGTTTCGTAGATGCCCTTTATCACACTGGAGAAATTCACTTCATGTCCTTGATTGCTGAGAGTTTTTACTGTGAATGCCTGTTGATTTTCTTTATACACTTACTTTGAGGTTGTGCCTCTCTCACACTTTCTTTTCTGGGGCTCCCTTCTTGCCTATCTATTAGATGAGAAAGGGTTTCATACCATTGTTTTTTTTTTTTTTTTCATTTAGCTGATTATTGGGACGTTCAACATCATTCTCTTATATTTACTAGCCACTTATTTTATTTCCTCTTCTATGAAATCCTGTTAACATCCTATGTCCAGTATTATATTGAGTTATTTTTTATTGATTTGTAGAAAGCAATACTATATCATGGATATAACATTATTCTTCCATGAAAAACAGTCTTCAAATCTTTTTTTGTCTTTTAACTTTAAAGTTGAGACTGTTTTGACACGGATGTAGTCAACTTTACTGACCTTTTCTTTTATGGCTTGCCCAATTTGTATCTTGTTCAAAAAGAGCTTTTACTTTGCCAAGCCTAGAAATGAACCATAGCAAGAGTATTCTGTAGAAAACCTGTGAGATGCAGGTAAGTAAAAGCCAGAGGAGAATCTGTAGTTTTATGTGCATTTGTCAGTGAGAAAGATTAAATGTTAATAAACAAATTTTCTCACTGAAGAAGCGAGGAAAAGAACTTCGGAGTACCAAGGAATCCTCCTTCCTCATGGAGTAAAAACTTAATTGGAAAGGCAAGCCATAGAAAAAGAAAATGTGGTCAATAAAACCAAAAGTTCTTATTTAAAAAGACAAATAAAAGAGAAAATCTTGAGCACATTTACTTAATGAAAGATGGGATAAGGCATAAATAAATAATTCAATCTAAAAAGGGACAAAGCTACTGATGGATCAAAAATTGTGATGAAATAAATGGAAATATAAAAATATTAGAAAAATACTCAAATAAATGACCACACTAATAGACAAATGAAAATTTCTTTGTTCATCTATCCCAATTCATTAAAAAAAGTACTTCTTATAATTTAACATTCATACAAAACAAACAAAGAACACAATAATCTAAAGAACCATCTTCGACAATGAGGAATCAAGAACAACTCCCTTTCTGGGATAAAGGTGTCAGCTGGAAACATCAGCATTGTATTTGGAGCCCTATTCAATAAAGGAAGACAAGAAAAAGCTTAAAAGTTATAAATATCAGAAAAGCAGAGACAAAAATCTCCTTTTTACCACAGACAATATAATCTTCTACCTAGACTACTGACAAATATTAGAATGAATATGAGCATTTAGTAACATGAGTCAAGCCCAACAATCAAAAATCATTTCAAAAACAAGTAAGTACCAAACATATATTATGAGATATGCAAAATTTTATTAAAGGACATAAAACAGGTTCAGGGAATGGATAGATATAATTCATTCTGGATGGAAATATTTAGTATGGGAAGGATGAGAACAATATCCAAATTTACCTGTAATTTCAATGCAATCCCAATAAAAATCTAATAGCATTTTTCATGGAACTTGGTAAGTTGACTCTCAAATTCATAGAAAAGGAAAAAAACAAAAAGTAGAGCCAAAGTAGCTTTAAAAATGGACAATGAGGGAAAACTACCAGCAGAAGTGGACTTACCTTGAAGAGAATGAAGCTTCAAACACAGGACCCTTCTCCTGGGATGAACCCAGCTGCATACTAACACAGTCATATGCTGTCGTGAAAACTGCCAAATTAAAATTTCCTAACTACATAACTCTCTCTATTCTACCTGCCCCTTTGTCATATTCCAACTTGCGTCCGGAGGTATTGGAGCAGCAACAGGACAGCTTCAAGGTGGGGTCATGGGGAACTGTGGCCACTGCTGAAGGCTTTTGCTCTAATGGAATGGCTTTGCAGAAGCTAGACTGTACACAAAAGTGATTGTGAACCCCATATGTTTACCCCAAACTCAATTTACCTTCAGCCAGAACCACAAATCACACTACTAACTTCTTGCAATGTGCTTTCCATGATATTTTCAGGACTCCAAAATTCATTTTGAAGAGAGAGAGTAGAAAGCAGATGAGACAAAAAATTAATTCACAAAGTGAATACCCTCTTTTAACTGCAATTTGGAAAGAAGTTTTGGAACATTTCAATAAAATAGAAATTATAGACTTCTGATTTGGATGGATATAAAAGGGAACTTCTTTGTCATCTTTAAATTTATTTATTAAAGAATAGATAAAGGAGCCAGAGAAAAAAACTGAAGCAGGAAACTCAAGCAATAAAAATGAGTTATAAAATTAACAGAAATTGTGCCGATACTGAGGAGAAAAATATAAAAAATTGCCAAATTATATCAAAAGGCATAATTATCATGAGAAAGAGATATGTTTTAAATAGAAGTCATGAATAAGCTCATAGATTGTTTGATAATCTAAGTCACAATGACAATGAAGCGTAGAAACACACTGAAAAAATATTTTCATTTATTGCTGGTTTGATAAATATGCTGATATCAACAAAAATAAAATTATAATTTGCGACTACAACGAGTACATTGACATGGAACTGGCTAATGAGTGTTGTCAATTCAAAGAGTCCTTCAGATTAATCACATCATAGAAAACTTGCAAAGCCCTGAAACTTTACAGCTCAGGTAGAAAAGAAATTAGCTAGAGAATTTTCCAAATTTAACAAAAATCTTAAAGCTGTCATTACAAATAACTGTGTTATACTGAAATATTTTTTAAAGTTATTGAGAATGGAAAACTAAACTTTAACTCAGAGGAAAGCTTGACTAAGTTTCTTATTCTCCCTGTAGAAAATATTACCAAATTATTGTCATCTTAGGTGGGCAATAAAGAGTATACAGGCCTGGGACTTCCCTGGTGGTTAGGAGTCCCAGGTTAAGAGTCCACCTGCCAATGGAGGAGACACAGGTTTGATCCCCAGTCCAGGAAGATTTCACATGCCGTTGGGCAACTAAGCCTGTGCAACATGACTGAGCCGGCGCTCTATAGCCAGAGAGCCACAACTACAGAAACCCAAGAGCCTCAGAGCCCGCGCTCTGCAACAAGAGAAGCCACCACAATGAGAAGCCCATGCACTGAAACTAGAGAGTAGCCCCCATCCCCCACCCCAGCCGCAACTAGAGAAAGTCCGTGTGCAGCAACAGAGACCTAGCCCTGCCAAAAAAGAGTACATAGCCCAAAAACTGGAGGGAAAAAACTATCAGATGTGTCAGTTCATTAATACATATAGTATATTATACAGAGAGTGTATTATTTTTCTGGATTTCTTGATGTTTGTAGTATTGATGTTTTCTTGATGTTTGCAGCATTTCAAAACTTTTTAAAATGTGTAATTTGTTGTGAACTTTTTTTCACTCAGTAAATATTTACTGTTACACCTAATTATCTAACTGTAAATTGGTATCCTTTCATCTTCCCTGCAGCTCAAATGGTAAAGAATCTGCCTGCGAGGCAGGAGACCAGGGTTCAATCCCTAGGTTGGGAAGTTTCCCTGGAGAAGGGAATGGCAATCCACTCCAGTATTCTTGCCTGGAGAATTCCATGAACAGAGGAGCCTGGCAGGCTATGGTCTGTAGGATCGCAAAGAGTCAGACACAACTGAAATGACTAACACAACACAGTCATCTTAAAGAGGATCTTCCAAATTGTGCAAGTGTTAGGCCCTACAAAAATTGAATTCTTTCTAGCCTGGTAGGTATCAAAACACATAAAACTAGAGTAATTTAAACAATGCTATGTTGGTTTGGGACTAGATCCGGGTAAGTAAATATTTTCTGTACATACAGTAAGTGTTTTTAGCGTTGTGGGTCATAGTTTCTGTTGCAACTGCTCAGTCCTGCTGTGTGAAAGATGTCACACAAAACATAACAAATGGAGGTGGCTGTGCTCCAGTAAAGCTTAATTTATGGAGACTAAAATTTTAATTTCATATATTTTTCATGTGGCAAGGCATAGTTTTCTTTTGATTATGTTTTTAAGCAATTAAAAAAATGTAAAACCTTTCTTAGCTCATAGGCTGTATAAAATCAGGCTGTGGGCCAGATTTGACCCATGGGCTGTAATTTACCAACCAGTAGAATAGATAAATATTTTAGCAGCATTAAAGAGTACATTCTCTAAAAGACTATATGTGTATTTTTTGTGTGATAGATTCAGAGATCTTAAATCAGAGGGAGAAGGACTCAGACAGTTGGTATCCATTCTGAAGCAACAATCCACATGGGGATACATTTCAGATCAGTTAAAAATTTAACCACAAGCACAATTTTTAAAGTATCAGAAGGAAATGTAGGTGGACAAGTTCATCTTTCCACAATGTAGTTTTCTCCTTTGTCTTCCCTTAGCCAATCTGCAGCAATCCTAGGCAGAAACTTACTTGGCTGGAGCCGAAAGAGATTTTGTAAATGCAGTTTATAGCAACCACGATGGAATATCGAAGTGTAAAAACCAGATCAAGAGTTGAAATATCAGGTAAAAGATTTTAGAGTTTCCCCTGCAGACAAAAGATTTTGAGCTGGAGAGTAACAAGATCAGATCTGGGCTTCTGAAATGGCACTTGTCTGGCGGTGTGGAGGAAGGATTAGAGGAAGTGGTGTGAGGAAGCAGGCAGTCCATGAGAGTCTGCTGTGTGGCTCAGAAGGGCAGGCTGGAGTCAAGGAGGAGAACTGCTTGGGGCACCCAGGTCTCTTGGGAGGTGAGTCTGGTCTCTTCAGTACCCTCAACCCTCTCATACTGGCTGGTTCTGGACATTCTGGTTTCAGCTCAGGCATTCTGGGGTCTATTTAGCGGAAATGTCAACAGCAAAACAAGTCCCCTAGATACTGTGGGATGGGTATAACAGGGGCAAAATAAAACAAACAACAAAAGAGCCACACCTTCCAGGGCTGAGAATGGGAGCTCTGCCATGGACCTACAGCTGTTGGGATAAGGACCTCCTAGGTGAAATAAAGTCTTCTGAAATTTGGGTCAGACAGATAGAAAAGGCAAATGGGCAATCCAGACTGTCCACAATAGAAAAGACAAAGGTGATTTTTTAAAGAAAGATTTTTTTGGGGGGGAACCACTGGGCACATAGAATCTTAGTTCCCCGACCAGGAATTGAACCTGTGTCCCCTGCATTGGAAGCCCAGGGTATTAACCACTGGATTTAGGTGAATTAGACTTCCATCATAAAGGAGAGGTCATAGTGTTTCTGCACTTCACCCTGAAATACACTCAAAGAGCCAAAGGTTCTCAAGAATCCAGCCAACTGGGCTCTTGTAAAATCCCAGGGGACTAGTCAGAATCTTCCCTCTGTATTATTAGGGACTATTAAGCTAGAGGGGCCTCTCTTGACTGTGTTTCATCCTCATCCCCAAAGAAAGAGTTCCCCAGGCTCCCCGTGTGTCTGTTCACCGTAGTTTCAGGCAGACCTCGTGCCTGCCCTTCATCAATCCCAAGTACCCTTGCTCCCTCATCCAGGGTTGTGGAGCTGGCGACAGAATAGCCTACATCTGCAGCTGGGCCGGGAAGGTGCGATCGGCATCCCCTGCCAGATTGGGTCACACCAGGCTCTTTATTACAGGCTGTTTTGTTTCAGGTGAACTTGATTTAACCCTCCGTTTATTTAGAATCTATGAAATCGTAAACTCTGTCTATTGTATTTGCACTCAGCAGATGCCTGAGAGAGAGTTTCTCTCCAATGTTTATGCCAGGAGGCTCCAGGGCTCCACTTCACTTCCTGCACATCTGCACACAAGTCTGAACATGCACACATTCCCTCCTGCCCGGGGGCTTCTCTGATGGCTCAGCGCGTTAAAGAATCCACCTGCAATGCAAGAGACGCTGGAGACGCGAGTTTGATTCCTGGGTCGGGAAGATCCTCTGAAGGAGGAAATGGAAATCCACTTCAATGGTCTTGCCTGGAGAATCCCATGGACAGAGGAGACTGGCGTACTACAGTCCAAAGGGTCACAAAGAGTTAGACATGACTTACCACACACACACGCGCACACACACACACACACACACACACACACTCACATATACCCAGAAACACATATACCAGCCCTGGCAATTAGCAAACTCCAGGACCCACCACTTCTTCCTGCTGGAACTCTGGCTTCTATAAGCTTCGTTAGAGCCCTTTGGGGCTTCCTTGGTGGCTCAGCTGGTAAAGAATCTGCCTGCAATACAGGAGACCCAGGCTCGATCCCTGGGTTGGGAAGATCCCCTGGAGAAGGAAATGGCAACCCACTCCAGTATTCTTGCCTGGGAAATCCCATGGACAGAGGAGCTTGGAGGGCTACAGTCCAGGGGTCACAAAGAGTCAGACAGGACTGAGCGACTTCACTTTCACTTTTTCACTTTTAGAATTCCCTAATTCGGAAACTATTTACTACTTACCTGGATGAATGCCTGACTTTCTTTCATAGCAGATCCATATATACCAAGGCAAAGGGATCATAGTTGTTGACAACTTCATTGAGGTATCTCCATAAGCAAGAGTGAAGTTGTAATGTGAGGGTAATTTGTGGATTAAGTGCATGTGCAGCTAGGTCTGGGATTTCAATTTCTTTACCATCAAGGACACTTTTTTTTTTTTGCCCACGTAGACCCCATGCCTTAAAATAGTTTGTCTAATGAGAAACCTGCAAGTATCATTAATAGCCTCTGTTTTCTTATTTAACAAAGACACCCAGGCCTTCCAATTCCAATTCCAGATCAATCCCTGATAGCTACGGCTACACATTGAACTGATAGGATCCGGGCAAAAAGCTGAGCAACTTGACATTTGAGTTAGCCTATGCAGCCTTATCTCAGATAATACACCATTTCTGTCAGGCTTTTGGAAATATTGAAAATAGCTCAAAGACCTTCACTATTCCCTTCATGGATCCCTACAGGTCTAGAGACCCCAGATTGGGAACTGCTTGAATGAAACCTTTGACCATTTTGCCAGGGCAAGTAACAGTGTAAAATAGGAATGGGGAAAAAATAAAAAGATCTGTTTAATTTTAGAACCTAGGTGGCTTTGGGGAGGTAGTTAGGCTGGCTGAAATATCTGTACTGGATTTTGCTTATAAAGTTGAAAGCCTCACAGTGTGAATGGACATGTATTAACCAGGCTCTATGATGATGAAAATTTAATGAATCATGACCATTCTAATTAGAATGTGGCCCGAGACACACAGCTAAGAATCATGTCAGAGACTGCTAGGACCCAAATCTGGGTTCCTGGATTCTGGAGAAATTCCCACTGTGGAGAGATGGGGAGAGGTACAGTAAGTCCCCTACATGGAAACCTTCAAGCTGCAAACTTTCAAAGATGCGAACGTGGAGGTTACTAATGAAGACCTGATGGATTTGGAGGCCCAGAGAAAGGACAAAGAGAGACAAGAGAAAAAAGAAGTAATGGAGGCAACTGAAGAGAGCCATGACGCAGGAAACGGAATGGAGTTTTCTTTATCTGAGGAGCATTGTTAGTTTTTGAGGCACCAGACCTGAATGTAGAACAGAACATGAAGGTTTCGGCAGAATGCAATCCAGTGCTATCGTGTCTTCTATGACAAGGTTAAAAGAGTTACTATCCAGACATCACCGGGTCACTTTTTCAAGACGGTAGATAGAATTGAATCCATGAAAGAACCAGGATCCAGGCCATCAGTGTCAGGTGTGAGTGAAGGGGCAGCCTGCCCTCCGTCTCCTATTGTTGATGATCCTTCAGCTCTACCAGCTTGCGTCTCCTCTCCTCCTCCAGTCAGTAACGCTTCTTGTCTGTTCACTCGATGCCAGCACCTGGATACCAGCTGTTGTACTGACTACTGAACTTTTCAGGGTACTGTAAGATTCAGTTCAGTTCAGTCACTCAGTCATGTCCAACTCTTTATGACTTCATAGACTGTAGTACACCAGGCTTCCCTGTCCATCACCAACTCCTGGAGTTTTCAGATTGTTTTATTTTTGTTTTTTAATGTTATCATTTGTTTGAAAAGTATTACAAAACTATTATAGTGCAGTACTATATAGCCCATTGTGTTAGCTGGGTACCTAGGCTGATTTTGTTGGACTTTTTTAGGAACATGCTCTTGGAATGGGACTCTTTCATATGTAGGGGACTATTACCTCATATTTGGTGTCTACTACTAACTTTGTACGGATTATTGAAGAAAGATTCCCTCCGGTAGTTCCTCTTCCTCTTATCTGAATTACAGATGTCACAGGCACTGCAGATAGGGTGCTTGATTCATGCTTCTTTCAAATGCAGAAAGCTGCAGGTGAAACATGCTTATAGAGCTTCAACCTTTCCTGGAGACAGAACCCTCCATTCTGGCCACTCACTGGAGTTACTCTGGTCCAAAACTGGATGTCACCGGCAGTTCGGGAAGATCCTGGCTGTGAAAACAGGCACCCAACAGAAAACAAAACAGGAAAGGATGGCTAGTTAAGAATCCAGGTGCTATTACCTGTGCCCTCCAGTCCTCCAAATGAAGTGAGTGCTCCCCAAGAGAATGAGGAAGACTTTTGCATCCTCTTGAACACTCTGTGTCACTCGTGGGCTCTCAGCATGGGGTAGATTGAAAATGCAAAGCTTCCTTCTTGTCTTAAGAAGAGAAAATAGCATGGGTTTATCCAGCTAAACTTCAGGGTGTAATTGGCTATGATCTCCATTTTATGGGGTAGGAAAAATGAGACTCAGAAGTAAGTGCAAGGGTATTTGTATGCTCCTGACATCATGGGGGCTCCTGGTGGTAGAACCTCCTCTCTCTCTGCAACAATCAGAATTTGGAAGTCCATCACTATCATCTGGGAGATAGCCAGTATGTAAGTGTTAGAGTGACTTCATGAATGAGTCTTTTGCGTCTGTTCCCTTATCTCATGTGGATCAGATGTCTTTTACTCTCAGAATCCTGTCATTCATGAAGGTCTCAAGACTCCATGCTTTTATGAAAGACAAAAGTGTGGACAGATACACATGATGTGGTTATCATTGGTGGCATGTGGACAAGGAAAGGAAAGATTACTAACATTTATCCTTTAATTTCTTAATGATTTGGTAACAATAAGCATGTGCCTTCGGAAGAGCAATTTTTAATTTTTTTCCCTCTACATGAGATTCTCTTCTATTCCAGACCATTTCCCTGCAGAAGGAAATGGCAACTCATTCCAGTATTCTTGCCTGGAAAATCCTATGGACTGAGGAGCCTGGTGGGCTACAGTCCATGGGGTTGCAGGAGCCAGACACAACTTAGCGACTAAACCACCACCACCACCAGACCATTTTTCAAGCAGGGTGTTTGGGCCAATTATTTAATCATATGAACCTCAATTTTAATAATAATGGATACCATAACACACATATCTCTATGCTTAACAGATGTTATGCAGATCAAAGAGGAACTCTAGACTTACACTTGCTGTTTAGTCATTAAGTCATATCCAATTCATTATGACCCCATGGACTTAGCCTGCCAGGCTCCTCTGACCATAGGATTTTCCAGCAAGACTACTGGAGGGGCTGCCACTTTCTTCTCCAGGGAATTTTCTCTAGCCAGGGATCAAACCCATGTCTCCTGTTTGACAGGCAGGTTCTTTACCACTGAGCCACCTGGGAAGCCCTGACATAATAGGCAATAAGTCAAATATTACTATTATTGGGAAGAACCAAAAATGCTAGAATTGTAAGGGACATGATTGTTTGCCTTCAGCTTTTTTCTCATCTCTTTAATCATCCTTCTCATTTTTTTTCCCAGCCAGAGGGCTGATTTCATTGATTCCACAAAGATTTATATGTTTTATCTGGAAGGCTCTATGGAAGATTAGAACGGTGAGAGGTCACTCTGGTGCCCTTTCATGACATTCATTCTGATTGGAGACACCCAGAGAAAAGAAAACAATTTAAAATAAAAGAGAAATTGCTATAAAGGAGCCATCAAACAGACTGACTCCCCTAATAGGAAGGGTTTCCAGTTGATTTGTAGTTTTTGATAAAATTTGCTTGATAAAGTGGTCATTCTTGTTGGGGGAAATAAACAAAGAAGGCATAGCTACACTGAACACAGACAGGGAGAATTAACTGGAGTCACGTTTGAATAGCATATTTTGACTCTATACTGCTGCTGCTTAGTCGCTCAGTCACGTCTGACTCTCTGCTACCTCATGAGTCCGTGTTAATTATAGCCCGCCAGGCTCCTCTGTCTATGGGATTCTCCAGGCAAGAATACTGGAGTGGGTTGTATGCTCTCCTCCAGGGGATTTCTGGACCAAGGGATCAAACCTGCATCTCTTATGTCTCCTGCATTGCCAGGCAGGTTCTTTACTGCTAGTGCCACCTGGGAAGCCTGAGCAATTTTTAAATATCATATTCTGACTCTGCTCTCAGACTAAAGACAGAAAGAGCTACAAATAACTACTATATTGTAGTTAGTAGGTCTGTTTACACAGGGGTTAGCAAATACAAAAACTAGTTCTTAGTTGAGGAAATATACAAAATATATTGTAGAGAAAGAGTGAGAATTCTCAAAGTCAGAGAAGGAAATTGCAAATATGAAAAGGAAAAGCTAAAATGGACTATGTGATGCTGACTTGGAATGGAGGTGGCAGCATAAACTGGTTTTTAATATATATAGTGTTGACTTAAAAATGCACAACATGAGAGTTGTAGTAAAGTTTTATTTGGGGCAAAATGAGGACTATAGACTGGGGAACAGCATTTCAGATAGCTCTGAGGAACTGCTCCAAAGAGACAGGATGGATGGCTAGTGATTTGTGATTTTGGTGAAGAAGGAATACATGCAATCAGGCACATATTTTTTTTTTTTTTGCAGAACGTTTCTGCTAGTCACAAGGAGAAGTTATCACCACAGATTTTAGCACTTTTATAGACATGAGGAGACATACAAACTAGGTTTATGAAATTGGCTCCTGAAAATATTGAAGTATTTGAAGACCTGTCCTTCTAGTATTTCCCAGAGCACAGAGTGACTCTTTCCTGGTCTCTTCCCTTAATTATTTTCAGGGGTGTTGAAATTCAGCAGCTGCTATGGCACATGATTTAATCCTTGAAGAGTAGATGGCAAGTACCAATTTGATACAAGGAAAAGATTGGAAGGACCCTGGAAAAGTGTCTTTGGGAAAGACCCTGATGCTGGGAAAGATTGAGGGCAGGAGGAGAATCGGGTGACAGAGGATGAAATGGTTGGATGGCATCACTGACGCAATGGACATGAGTTTGAGCAAACTCCGGGAGTTGGTGAAGGACAGGGAAGCCTGGCATGCTGCAGTCCATGGGGTCGCAAAGAGTCAGACATGACAGAGCGAGTGAACAACAAAAATATATGCATACACACATACACACATATATATACACATAAATGATGGAGGAGAGAAAGCTCTTTTGAGTAGAATTCCAATTAATAAATGAAGAGAGAATCATGAAATTTAGAATGACCATTTGGCAGCCACTACAGTAATAATTTTTTCAGGCAAGTGTTATCAATGAATGCTTGATTCAGTGAGTGAAATTTTTATGGGAGACAGGATACCTTCATAGTCTCTGAGCACCTCTCCACAAGGTACTGATACTCCACCTTATAGTGGAGAAACCTGATGAACGCCACCCTAACTAAGAGATTGACTTTAATATCACCAATCCTGGGACAGCTAGATGTCACGTGCCCCTGTGATGTACTGAGAGCCCAGTGTCACTTATGTGTTATTCGATCAACGATGCACAACCTGGGGCGCCCCTGGTGGCTCAGTGGTAAAGAATCCATCTGCCAGTGCAGGAGCCATGAGTTCAATCCCTGGTCTGGGAAGATCCCACACATTGCAGAACAACTAAGCTCGAGCACCGCAGCTATTGAGGCTGTGCTCTAAGCCCAGGAGTCACAGCTACGGAAGCCCACATGCTCCATGCCTGTGATCTGTAACAAGAGAAACCACCACAATGAGAAGCCCTTGCATCAAAACGAAGAGGGGCCCCTGCTCTCCACAACTAGGGGAAGGCCAAGCACAGCAATGAAGACACGGCACTGCTAAAAATAAATAAATAAATAAGCCTACATATTAAAAAAAAGCAAACTGTTTAAAAAGTCACAACTCTAACTAAGTCATAAATACTATTCGAACCTAAAGGGATGGGCTATCAGGAGGAACACTCCAGTACTCTTCCAAAATATTAAGGTCATGAAAAACAAAGAATGATGGAGGAACTGTTTCAGATGAAAGGAGATAAAGACATGATGACTAAGTGTGATACAGGATCCTAAAGACAGACGTTGGGCCAGAAAATTATTTTGCTTTTGCTACAAAGGATGCTAGTGGAACAATTGGCAAAATTTGAAGGCTCTCTGTTAATTATGACTCTTTGCAATCCCATGGACTGTAGCCCACCAGGCTCCTCTGCCCTTAGAATTTGCCAGGCAAGAATACTGGAGTGGGTTGCCATTCCCTTCTCCAGGGGATCTTACCGACTCAGGGATTGAACCTGGGTCTCCTGCATTGCAGGCAGATTATTTACCATCTGAGCCACCAGGGAAGCCCAAATAAGATAATAATTCTCCATTAATGTTAATCTGCTGTCTTGGGGAAGTATACTATGGTTATGTGAAAGAAGGTCTTACTTTCATGAAATATGTGCTGAAACAAAAAGGGGCCACATGTCTGCAAATTACTCTGAAGTACTTCAGATTATGTACGCACAGATCAATGTAGAGAGGAGGCTAAAAACACTGAGGCAAACATTTAAAATTTGAGGAGTCCAATCAAAGACATTATGTCAACTGTTTTTACTCCTTTCCTACCTCTTCTGTACATCTGAAATTATTTCCAAATAAAAAGATTTTTTTAAAGGCACAGAGATGAGCTGAGTAGCATCTGTTCAGAGCCAGAGACAGTACAGATAACTTTGGCTTAGTGATGTAGGGAGCAGCTAAAACACAGATCATCATGAGAACGGGGGGTCCACACTTGTCACTTGCACCCTGGTGCCAAGTACAGGGCAAGACCCTATGGCTACAGTCCACAGGGTCGCAAAGAGATGGACACAGCTGAAGCGACTTAGCATGCACATGCACGAATCCACTGAATACAGGGAAGATGGAAGGAGGAGGGAAGAAAGGGGGCCTTTCCTTCTAGGCTGATTAAGGGCAGAAAGTGGCCAGTTCCAGCTTCAGGTTTATTTCTTGAGCATCACTCTAGCAGGCTACAATCAGATTTTTTTCATATTCAAGTGGGCTCACTCGGAACTCGGTGAGTCCATGACTCCTTTCCTTAGTACTTGTTCCCACTGTATACCTGTGATGCTGGAGGGAGAAGTAGTCCTCCTGAAACTGGGGTGGGGCTGATACTCTCTGTCAGAGAAAATTTTCATCACCTGGCAATGACAGGTATCAGCACTGCTTACTGAATTTATAACCCAACATGTCAAAAGGAAAAATAAAGCTCTCAGAGAGTTTTGATGAGAAAACACTGAGAAAAGAATTGGAAGTCTCACTTATTAAGGTCAAAATGTCACTGAAGTATTAAAGGAGAGAATAGAAAAAAAAAATCTGAAACAGAGCTGCTTAATTCCAAGTCAAATATGCATCAGTTCAGTTACTGAGTGACTGAGGGATGACGATTCAGCAATTCGAGACGACTTCGCTGAGTGCCCACAGTGGGTGGAAAGTTCATTTAAGGATGACCTGCTATGAGCCAGAGCGTGGGCAGGGTGTATGCGCATGCTCCGTGGTGTCTGACGCTTTGTGACCCTTTGGACTATCATGTGCCAGGTTCCTCTGCCCATGGAATTTTCCAGGCAAGAATAGTGAAGTGGGTTGTCATTTCCTACTCCAAGGGATCTTCCTGACCCAGGGATCTAACCCGAGTCTCCTGCATCTCCTGCGCTGCAGGCGGATTCTTTACCACTGTGTCACCTGAGAAGCATGGGCAGGGTATAGTATATATATATATTATAATATAAAAATATTATATATATATATAAAATACACCTGTGAGCCTCCAAGCCATCACTTCCTCTCCCTCCCCTTTCCTCTAGCCTTCTTCTTCTTCAATTTATTGAATACTTACTTTGGGCCCTGCTCTTTGCTAAAACCTTCACATTCTTTATATTGCTTAATTCTTACCACTGCTCCATGAGTAGCTATGAGTGTAACTTCCTTTTGGCAGAAACATTAAATAACTCGCCTAGGGTTGCAAAAGTTGTAAGAGGCAATTTTCTGGGATCCACAAGAATTTCAGTTCTGTGACTTAAAATAACAGATGGAGGTACAGTATCCAGGACATTAACCCACAGGCAGGCTAGAAGCTAGAAACTTACAGCCACTAAAGTCGCATGTGTATTTTTTTTTTTTTCCACCCTGAGCCTGTAGGCTTGCAGAGCACCTGAATCACACAGTTAGGACCGCACAGAGGACTTACATCACTGGTGAATTTTGCTTATCTCTCTTTGGTCTTTTTATGGCATTTTCTGAAAGGGGCGACTGTTCTGATACTCAACTGCAAATGATCATTCCCTTGTCTGTCCACTCTTTTTACCTGAAGAGTATCTGTGATGTTCAGACGTCTTTTTTAACTCAAGTAAATCTAACACAACAGCAATGGCAAATACCTACTAAAGTCTGTGCTGGCTTCTGGGCCTCTCAATTTCCCTGCGTTGAACCGAGGAACTACATCTATACATAAATAACAGGGTGAGAAGAACTATAATAGAGGCATGCATAGCAAGTCATTATTTTAACTTAAAAGATTAATTGAGAAAAAATGTTTATGCTAGAGGGCTTCTTAGGTGACACAGAGGTAAAGAATCCACCTGCCAATGCAGGAGACATAAGAGATATAATTTGGTTCAGAAAGGTCCCCTGGAGGAGGGCATGGCAACCCACTCCAGTATTCTTGCCTGGAGAATCCCATGAACAGAGGAGCATGGCAGGTTACAGTCCATGCAATCGCAGAGAGTCAGACATGACCATGCTAGAAAATGACATAGGAAAAGAGATTAAGTTAATTAATGTAAGCAAAAATATATACAGCAAACAATGTGTAGAGCACACATATGCTTAAAATGTCACTCTTGTGTTAATTACAGATTAATTACAGCTTTCTTGCTGTAGGGCTTCCCTTGTGGCTCAGCTGGTGAAAAATCTGCCTGCAATGCGGGAGACCTGGGTTCAATCCCAGGGTTGGGAAGTTCCCCTGGAGAAGAGAAAAGCTACCCATTTCAGTATTCTGGCCTGGAGAATTCCATGGACCGCATAGTCCATGGGGTCGCAAAGAGGTGGACACAACTGAGCGACTTTGCTTTTTCACTTTTCTTGCCATATCAAAGGTCAGTTTTCATTCCAATCCCTAAGAAAGGCAATCCCAAAGAATGCTCAAATTACCACACAATTGCACACATCTCACACTCTAGTAAAGTAATGCTCAAAATTCTCCAAGCCAGGCTTCAATAGTACGTGAACCGTGAACTGCCAGATGTTCAAGTTGGATTTAAAAAAGGTAGAGGAACCAGAGATCAAATTGCCAACATCTGTTGGATCACTGAAAAAGCAAGAAAGTTCCAGAAAAGCATCTATTTCTGCTTTATTGACTATGCCAGGCCTTTGACTGTGTGGATCACAATAAACTGTGGAAAATTCTTCAAGAGATGGGAATACCAGACCACCTGACCTGCCTCTTGAGAAATCTGTATGCAGGTCAAGAAGCAACAGTTAGAACTGGTCATGGAACAACAGACTGGTTCCAAATGGGAAAAGGAGTACATCAAGGCTGTATATTGTCACCCTGCTTATTTAACTTATATGCAGAGTACATCATAAGAAACACTGGGCTGGATGAAGCACAAGTTGGAATCAAGATTGCTGGGAGAAATATCAGTAACCTCAGATATGCAGATAACACCACCCCTATGGCAGAAAGTGAAGAAGAACTAAAGAGTCTCTTGATGAAAGTGAAAGAAGAGAGTGAAAAAGTTGGCTTAAAACTCAACATTCAGAAAAAAAAGGTCATGGCATCTGGTTCCATCACTTCATGCAAATAGATGGGGAAACAATGGGAACAGTGAGAGACTTTATTTTCTTGGTCTCTCAAATCACTGCAGATGGTGACTGCAGCCATGAAATTAAAAGACACTTACTCCTTGGAAGGAAAGTTATGACCAACCTAGACAGCATATTAAAAAGCAGAGACATTACTTTGCCAACAAAGGACCATCTAAACAAAGCTATGGTTTTTCCAGTAGTCACGTATGGATGTGAGAGTTGGACTATAAAGAAAGCTAAGTGCTGAAGAATTGATGCTTTTGAACTATGGTGTTGGAGAAGACTCTTGAGAGTCCCTTGGAAAGCAAGGAGATCCAACCAGTCCATCCTAAAGGAAATCAGTCCTGCATATTCATTGGAAGAACTGATGCTGAAGCTGAAAGTCCAGTACTTTGACCACCTGATGCAAAGAGATGACTCATTTGAAAAGACCTTGATTCTGGTAAAGATTGAGGGCAGGAGGAGAGGGAGACGACAGAGGATGAGATGGTTGGATGGCATCACCAACTCAATGGAGATGAGTTTGGGTAAACTGATGAAGTTGGTGATGGACAGGGAGGCCAGGCGTGCTGTCGTCCACGGGGTCTCAAAGAGGCAAACACGACTGAGTGACTGCACTGAACTGAACTGCCATATCAATGGGGAATGCTCATCCAGGATAATGTTTTCTGATTCTCATGGAAATCATCCTCTTTTCTTCCTCCTCTTCTCTCTTTATTCCTTTATTTGTCTTTCACTGATTGATCTCTGAGGCTATTCTGGATAAGATTTGTTCTTTTTCATTTTTATTTTTTACAGAACTGACATATTAATAGCTATGTTGTCTCATTCTCTATGTCTGAAATTCTACAGTGTTTGAAACACAGATTTTTTTTCTCTTTGAAGATTCCTGATGGCCAGGAAATTTGACTCTTCTTTTTTTTTTCTCTTTAAAGAGTCCATAGTCCCATAGAGCAGGTGCTGAAAAAGGTCACCAAAAAAGCATATATCTTGCTATTCTTATATCTTTCTCTTTGGTGAGGTGTTTCAGTAAGATATTTAGAGCCCACATGGGCCTTGGTGAATCCACGAAGGGAGAATTTAAATCTCACTTAGCATTAATATGTGCTTCCCTGGTATCTCATAGAGTAAAGAATCTGCCTGCAATATGGGAGACCTGGGTTCTATCCCTGAGTGGGAAAGATCCCCTGGAGAAGGAAATGGCTACCCACTCTAGTATTCTTGCCTGGGAAATCCCATGGACAGAGGAGCCTGGTGGGCTACAGTCCATGGGGTTGCAAAGGGTCAGACATGACTGAGTGATTAACCCTCTCACTTTACATGTTGGATTGAAACCCCTTGGGGTTTCCACCACAATAGCAGACTTTAAATTTAAGAGGTCTGAGATAGGGGTTCAAATATGCATTTTCAATAAGTACACCAGAGAATTTCACAATTAAGCACCAACCTTCTTAGACTTGTTCCTTACAGAGATTCATAGACAAACATATAATGACTCAGCAATTACTATATATAAGTCTCTATGTGGCATGGAGATGGATACAAATGTGTCAATTTCTTCCCATTCCATTAAGGAAATTTTTTTTTGCCAGGATAAGATGTGAACAGGGTAAGCCTTAAACAACTAAAACAGATATAAATGTTAACTTTCTTAGTAGAAGTGATGTCACAAGGCCATACGTGATCCAATGGCAAATAAAATACAAAGATATACTTTCCAGAAGACTTCAGAGATGAAACAATTTCTTCAGACTGAAGTGTTCAGGGAAGGATCCAAATATGACGTGGGAGATGAAGTGGATTTTGGAGAATGATGGGAAAAAATTGAAGAAGGGGAACATTTGATAGAGAGTGATGGTAATCCACTAATAAGAGGTATTATTGGTGGAGGTAAGAGGGAAAGAAGTAATCCAAATAAACCTCTTCTCCACCCGGTGCTCTTTGCCTTATGTGACATTCAAAGAAGCATACTCTAACAATCAAAAAGTAATTACGTGAAAGTGTTAGTCACTCAGTCATGTCCTACTCTTTGCGACCCCATGGACTGTAGCCAGTCAAACTTCTCTGTCCATAGGGATTCTCCAGGCAAGAGTATTGGAGTGGGTAACCATTTCCTTCTTAAGGGAATCATCCCTGACCTAGGGATCGGACTCTGGGCAGATTCTTTACCATCTGAGCCACTAAAGCAGCCTGAGAATAATTATATTGATATGTAATTCCAATCTTTACTTGCATCTCTCAAAGAATATTAAAGGAGAACCAATTCCCATATCTACTCTTGGGAATTAACTGGATGGTTTCCTCGGAATCAAGGGTTTCCTGGGTAAACTGGGACAAACTGGCCACTCTGCATGGGAGACTTGAATTCTTTGTGATTGAAGGGTCAGAGGAATAGAAGATTCTGTGAGTACCAGTGGCCTGATCCCAGCTTATACACAGTACAAGAGATGGGTATTACTGTGAGTTGCCTGTGTAGACTCTATGCCAAATATTATAGTCATAAAGCCTGGAGATGGCTTCTTTGGTGTCAGTAGAGAAGAGAGTTCGGGGGGGGTACCTTTGGAGTGGTCTCAAAAATGGGTGTGCCTCATATCCTGACACAAAGGAAGGAGTGGTGTTAACCATGGCATTGTGTAGCAGAGGGACAAAACAGTGACCCTCATAGACCAAGAATCAGATGTTTTTCTCATCTCTTAGAGGCACTTAAGCTCAGGAATTCTTTTGTGATCCAACGGAGAGAGCAAAGGAACCCAATGATTTTATAGTCTGCTAATATTCACAGCCTTATCAAGTGGGGTTTCAGAGTTGGCTTCGCTCTTACAGGCATTAGAACATCGTTAGCATCCAGGATTGAGGGCTTCCCTGGTGGTCTAGTGGCAAAGACTTTCTGCTCCCAACGCAAGAGGCCCAGGTTTGATCCCTGGTCAGGTAACTAGATCCCACACGCCGCAACTGGAAAAAAAAATAAGATCCCACATGCCGCAAGTAATACCTGGTGCAGCTAAATAAGTGGATATTTTTAAAACATTCAGGGTTGAATTCGAACTTTGTGTCTTTACTAGCTATGTAACATTTGGCAAATTACATAATCTTTACTTACTCTCTCTGAACCTAGGTGTCCTCTTAAAGTGAGACTACCTCATGGGTCTGTGATGTGGACTAAATAAATTAATACTTGGAAAGCACTCAGAACATTACCCGATGCAGTGTAAGGTCTCTGTAGATGCTTGTTAAATTAATTTAGAAAAACAAAGTTGCCTTTCTTCTAAGGACTAGGAGACAAATTTATGTCTATGAAATCATGTAAAGCCATTGAATTTGTGATCGGAAGGACATCATTGACCCAATGCATGCAGGGGGATATTTGCAATGAATTAAGAGGAACTGAATTGTCAGCAGTAGAAGCCCCTTTTATATATTATCCACTGAACGGTTGGAAGGGAAAGGAGAGAGTGAGCAGTGTGTGTAAGATGCCAAGCGGGCTCGGATTCGTCTGTAGTTGTTCCCTTGTGGGGACCGACGTTTCCTCTTCCCTTCCCTGTTAGCTCCCTTTTGTGTTTGCCTGACTCTCCAAATGGGCAAAAACCCCAGCAGGGCTCCCCTTGGCCTGGGGCCAAGCCAAGGTGGCCTCCAGCCACGATCTCCAGCTCCTGTGTGTACACAGTAGCTGAAGTGCTTTCAGAACGGAACAGGAAATTGTATGCATATCACAGGCCAGGCACAAAGATTCTGCTTTCAAGGTCAAAAGCTCCATTTCCCTTTAATTTGTGATTTCACTGACAGCAGGAGCAGTTGGGGAGCTAGCCTCGATTGTTTCTTTAGAGCGCTCACAAAGAGGATCATCGGGACCGGGGCTCTGATCATGAAGGAGGAGACTGGGGAACTGGAAGCAGGGGAATCATAGGGTGCCAACCTGAAGACTAGAGTACCCCAGGGGCCAGCAGTTGCCATTTGTTGAGCAGGTAGCATAAGTAAGTATTATACAGAGATGTACATTGTATTTATGTTATGTATATATAATCATGCATTGTTGCTGTCGAGCCACTCAGTCCTGTCTGACTCTTTTGTGGTCCCATGGACTGTAGCCCACCAGACTCTGTCCATGAGATTTCCCTGACAAGAACACTGGAGTGGGTTGCCATTTCCTTCTCTAGGGGATGTTCCCGACCCAGGGATCAAACCCGGGTCTCCTGCATTGCAGGAAGATTCTTTACCATCTGAGCTAACAAGTACCCTTCCAAAACATACACAACTACTCATTAAATCCATGATCTCTATCACTATGAAAGTGTTATTTCCAAAGCTTACTTAAACTTTACTTGTAAACTAGCATTGCCATAATTATGTATACACATTATATTTTGTATTTACCCAAAAGTTTATTTTTCATATGGCATAACTGAGGCTCAGGGAAGTTAAATAACTTGTCCAAGGTCACAATGAGAGACATGAGTTAGAGCTGGGATTTTTCTTTTTTTTTTGAAAATTTTTGTGCTGTCTATCCTAAACTTCATGGTTTCCAAACTGTGGTTTCTTCATTAGTTCTGAGATAAGCACAGTAAAGGTGCATAGGAAACATGAAATGTATAAACTCACCTCCAGGGAGTCTGTCTTATTGGTAGCCCAGGAGGGATCCAAGAATCTGTGCTTTTCAAAGCTTGTCATATAATAGTATGGCATATTACTCAGCCATTAAAAAGAACAAAATAATGCCATTTGTAGCAACATGGATGGACCTCGAGAGTGTCACACTGAGAGCAGTAAGCAGACAGAAGGAAAAATAACATGTGACATCCCTCATATCTAAAAAGAAATGATACAAGTGAACTTACTACAAATCAGAAACAGATTCACAGATTTAGAGGATGAACTTACGGTTGGTGATGGGGAAGGCTGCGTGCATGTTCAGTTGCTCAGTCATATACAACTCTACGTGATCCCATGGACCGTAGCCCACCAGGCTCTTCTCTCCATGGGCATTTTTCAGGCAAGAATACTGGAGTGGGTTGACATTTCCTTCCCCAGGGGATCTTTCCAACCCAAGGATCGAATCCCCGTCTTCTGTGTCTCCTGTATTGACAAGAGAATTCTTTACCACTAGCACCACCTGGGAAGCCCAGGAGTAAGGATGGGGGGGAGCGGGGAGGAATAAGAAGTATAGAATTCACAGGTACACACTGCTATATTTAACATGGATAATCACCAAGGACCTACTGTACAGCACATGGAAATCTGCTCAGTGTCGTGTGGCAGCCCGGATGGGAGGGGAGTTTGGGGGAGATGGTTACATGTGTATGTCTGGCTGCTCTGCTCTGCTCTGCACCTGAAACTACCGCAGCACTGCTGATCAGCCATGCTCCAGTGCAAAGTCAGAAGCTAAAAATCAATTCATCAGGCCATTCAGTTGGTCAGTTACGAAACCACATTGGAAAAACCCTGCCCTGGGCCACCTGGATATTCCCAAATTCTTGTGGTGTCTCCAATTTCATAAGGACCATGGACGTAGGAAGAAGCCACAGCAGGCTGAATTTATCACCCTCCCCTTCTCTACCTCAAAGAAAGGAAGAAGAGGAACAGAAACTGATGGTATAAGCTGCATACATCCCTATGCCTTTGTTTTCAGCTTTGAAAGGCAGGCACATTCTGGGGCAGGGATGGCTGGACTCACGCCAGCATGGGCCAGGGAAGGCAGAGGTCTGGTGTGAGAAGCCGGCGTGAACTTATCATCTCCCAGGAGGCTGCACACACAGGCTGGGGCTGCAGTGTCTGCCGTGTGCCCTTGCACAATCTTGATACTTGGAGGCCTTAGTTGCCACCACCTAGAGCCAAGGGACCAGATTGGACAACCCCATTGGGTCCTCCCGCCACCAACATTCTAAGATCCATCATGTTTTGATCCTGAGATTCTCAGTCAGCAAGAAGGGTTGTGACTCTCCTGCTCAGACTCCAGGGAGATAGAAAAAGAGAAGAAGGCTGAGGAGAGGGAAACTGACAGCCTCTGTCACCCAGAGCAAGACCCGGCTTTGTCTGGGCAGATCAGCGGCAGGGGAGAGTGTGGGTGTGGGGCCCGGGTGAGGAGGGATCAACCAGATGCTATTTCTCTGGCGACAGAACTCTTCAGGGCTAAAGAAAAGTAATTGAACTTAATGTCCAAACACAAAATCAGTCCATAAATCCAGGTGCTGTCTATTGGAAATTTCAGAAGGGCTCTGCTTCCCTTAATCTTATCTCTGCCAGACAGTTACTGTGTTCTTGATGTAATTAGAGTGATAAAACAATGTGGCACAACTGCTGGTTTCTATCATGGCATTGCTGCTGTTGACTTAAATGACAAGGTAATAATTTTATAAGAGGCCCTTTATTTTTATTTCCCTCTCCATCGCGGAGGGGCGTTTTCCAAATGGGGGACATATCTCTCTAGATAAGTTCACCAGACACCCTATGCAAAGGCTGCTTCGTTCATTACTATTTAGTCAAGTACCTACATCTCCCAAGGGAACTTTGAGAGTGTTTTTGTAGTTAAAATCACAGGGCCAGCTAGGCAGTATCAGAACTATAGCACATTTCTGGCAGAGCAGAGTGATTTATTCATCCCTCAAAATTAACCCTGGAAGGAATAAGGCTGCCTTATCCAACTGATACCCATCTGTTTCATTAAAAAAAAAAAAAAAATGCTAGACTTGCCTAGACCCTATGCCCCCGAGAAGGAGCTGTCCAAGTGGATGTGACCAAAGGCAGACATTCCTGACCTTGTGGAGTCAGACTCAGAGAGTTCAGAAAGCAGTGTTCTCAGACAGTAAGGAATGGAGACTGATAAACAAACCAAGTTTTGTGTGAAACCAAGAAGCCATTCTGAACCCAAGGGAAAATTCAAACCATCTTTGGAGATACAAAGATCCCAAGGCCGTAACTGGGTCCAGTTTGCATTTCTCTGGGAAGATATTTTGGGGGAAACCCACATTCTAACCAGAATAGTCGTGGACTGATGGTCACAAGAGCCTCAGAGCTAAATCATCAGCATCAGAGGCCCAATGCTTTCCTGTCAAGAATAGAATTTGGGGCTTCCCCCATGGTCCAGTGGTTGAGAATCCACCTGCCAGTGCCGGAGACACTGGTTCGATCCCTGATCCGGGAAGATCCCACATGTTGCGTGACAACTAAGCCCGCGTGCCTCAGCTCTCGAAGCCCGTGCTCCCAGAGCCTGAGATCTGCACCGAGAAAAGCCTCTGCAGTGAGAAGCCCACACACTGCAACCGGAGAGTAGCCCTTGCTCTTCCCAATTAGAGAAAGCCTGCCCAGAGCAATGAAGCCCCAGCATAGCCATAAATTAATTAATTAATTAATGGGTTTTTTTGGAAAAAAAAAAGAACAAAATTGAATTATTTGCATACACTGCTGTGCATGATTTCTACTGGGTGGCTGTGATGTATTTTCCGTGGTGCCTTTCTCCAGCCTCTGCACGCCCCAATGGCCAGAGCGCTACAGGAGAAGTCACCTGGCTTAGGGACAAGAGCAGTCAGCCGTCTCCTTTTATTCAACTTCCTTTTGTTTCAGTCCTGGACAATTTTCCCATCTCACTCCATATGGAGGGCTGTTGCTCCTCCATTTCTCAAGAGAACTGGCAAGGAGGATGTTTTTACACGCCAGAAATAGATGCCAAAAATGCACAAGAAGTGCAGAGGCCCAGAGACAAGTGGTCATCCAGCTTGAAGGGCTCAAAAAGGCAAATGACCCACTTAAACACCAGCAGACATCTGTTGCTCTGTCCTGATGGCCTTTTTTTGTATTTTGTAAACTAGGAAGATAGTTTTTCATGGAAGAAGGAGGGGTAAGCCCTCATGAAACCCATTCTGAGGAATAAAAGTGGTGATCAGGCATCCAACAAGGCCATTAAGTTACTATCTTTCATAACAAAGTCAGGACTTAGAGACAAAGGGCCCAGTCTGCAACAGCTTCATAAGATTCTGGGAACCTGGATCTTTCCTCTGTCAATTTCCTAAAGCGAGTTATCCAGAAAACCTTTTATACTGAAAGGATACATGGCCATGTCTTTAAATGCTGGCAAGAAGTATGACAAACCTAGAGAGCATATTAAAAAGCAGAGATATCACTTTGCTGACAAAGGTCCATAGAGTCAAAGTTATGGTTTTTCCAGGGGTCATGTGAAGATGTGAGATTTGAACTCTAAAGAAGGCTGAGCACTGAAGATTTGATGCTTTTGAATTGTGGTGCTGGAGAAGACTCTTGAGAGTCCCTTGGACTGCAAGGAGATCAAACTATTCAGTCCTCAAGGATATCAACCCTGAATATTCATTGGAAAGACTGATGCGGAAGCTAAAGCTGCTATACTTTGGCCACCTGATGAGAAGAGCTGACTCATTGGAAAAGACCCTGAAGCTGGGAAAAATTGAGGGCAGAAGGAGAATGAGGTGACAGAGGATGAGAAGGTTAGATAGCATCACTGACTTTATGGACATGAGTTTGTGCAAACTCTGGGAGATAGTGGAGAACAGAGGAACCTGGCATGCTATAGGTTATGGAGTCACGAAGACTCAGATATAACTTAGTGACTGAAAATCAACAACAGAAAAGTAGAGAGCTAAGAATACTACGCCTCACCCTGTGGGTAGCACCAGGATTGAGCTGAAGACTCCCTATAGAGATTGCCTTGTGATCCTGGAAGAGAAAGAAAATTGAAAACTGCAGTGGACCACAGAAGAGGAAGGAAAGGGAGACCAGAGAACTGGCCAGCATCTCAGAAGGAGATATGAAGCTAAATCTACTTCCCTGAAACCTCTCCTCATTAATTCCAACCACTGAGAGTCATTGCTTTCAACCCTTTGAAGAAATTGAACAGTTTCCCATGAGTCTTCTTGAAGATAATATAACTTCCTATATTTTACTCAAAAGGAAAAACCACACAAAATCACTCTTTCTTCTTCCATTTAGAATGTACACCAGTTGCATGCGTGCTGGTGTACGCACCAGTATATGCATGGTCAGTTGTGTCCAACTCTTTGCAACCCCATGGACTGTGGCCCACCAGGCTCCTCTGTCCATGGAACTGTCCAGGCAAGAATACTGGAGCGGGTTGCCATTTCCTCCTCCAGGTGATCTTCCCGACCCAGGGATCGGACCCACAGCTCCTGCCTCCTGAGGACACATTTTTCACCTATAAAACAGGGCTCCGTGAACATAGTAGGGTTACTTAAGTAAGCAAGCGTTAGTCGCTCAGTCATGTAGGACTCTTTGCAACCTCATGGACTGTAGCCGACCAGGCTCCTGTGTCCATGGAATTCTCTAGTCAGAAATACTGGAGTGGGTAGCCATTCCCTTCTCCAGGGGATCTTCCCAACCCAGGGATCAAACACTAGTTTCCTGCATTGGCAGACATATTCTTTACCATCTGAGTCACCAGGGAAGCCCAGGTTTCTTAAGCCCTGACTTATAATAATAATTATTTTCATTTAATCAGCGTTTACCTTGAGCTGGACCTCAGCTAAGCCTTTGCATATGTTAGCTTCTGTAGTTTTCCCAGTAGCTAGAAGAGGGAGTTACTATTAAAATGATCCCCCTTGCATATATAAAGAAAGTAAGGGTCAAAGAGTAACTAGCCCAACATCTCCCAGCTATAACTGTCAAAGTTAGGACTTGAACCCATTTCTGTCTCACTCCAAAGTCCATACATACTGTTTGGCACTGTATCAAACTGACAAATCTATGAGGTATCCACCTTTTACCCATAAGACTACTGGAATTAGGAAATTTCCAAATTTTACCCTTTAAAATAATTTTCTAAAGCCTCTAACATTTGGTTCTGAAAAGAATAGAACCACCACCATATCCAGACAAGAGAAATTTGGAACTTAAAAAAAAAAAATCCATGAGATATCTAAATTTAATTAGAGAACAAAGAAAAATCTGAACTGAAGAGTTAAAGGTTATCAATGCAGAGATCGTCTTTATCTTATGCAAATTTGTCCTGGAATGGGAGGGGGAGGAAGGAAAGTTGCCAAAATAATTTTGTAGGGGATAAAAGTCAGACAGGGTTTGTAAAAGAAAATTATTGCCCAATCATATCCATAGACATAGATGCAAAAAGTTCTAAAGACAGTCACAAATAAATTTGAAAATGTGATGTGAAAGACAAAATAAAACAAAATCAATATGGGATATATCCCAAGAGTCCAAAGTTGGCTATTGATCTAATTTGCCATATTATTGGACTTCCCAGGTGGTGCAGTGGTAAAGAACCCATCTGCCAATGCAAGAGACTAGGGTTCAATCCCTGGGTCAGGGAAGATATCCTGGAGAAGGAAATGGCAGTCCACTCCAGGATTCTTGCTGGGAAATCCTATGGACAGAGGAGCCTGGCAGGCTACAGTCCATGGGGTTGCAAGAGAGTTGGACACGACTGGGCAACTAAATAACACCACCACCACCATATTATCATATTAAATATTAACTATCATATGATCATCTCAAGATATGCTGTAACAAAAACCTTTTGATAAATTTGAAGATATACTGATGACTAGAAACATCATATAAAACTAAAAAGGAAGTAATCTTTAACACAACTGTGTCTACCAAAAATATATTTGCTAGTTAATACTTAGATGTGAGCCCATTACTATCAGAGACAATTCCATAATGTTTTTTCCTCATTATTACTATTCAATATGTACTCAAGGGCTTAATCAATGCTCAAAGACAAAATAAAGAAATGGGATATATGGTTTCTAAAGAAGGAACATTTTTATTATTTGCAGATGCATTTATGATCATATACATAAAAATATAAGAGAATGTACAGAAAATTATAATAGGTGTAAAAATGATGGATATAAATGGATAAAAATGATGGATCAACAGACAATAGTTAATAAATTTTATATTCTACCAATTAGAGAACTTTATAAAAAATTCATTCACAATAGCCACACTTCTATAAAGTAGCAAAGAATAAATATCAAAGAATAAATATAATAAAAGACATGCAGAGAAAAATATGGAGAAAATTATAAAACTTTATTAAAGTTTATAAAAACCTGGGTAAACCTGGAAATAAATCACAATCATGAGTGGGAAGACACAATATTATAAAGATATGAATTCTTCAGATAATAACCTATGAATTCAAGAAAATTCTAAGTAAAATCTACATAAGACCTTTCAAAGAACTGCATAAATTGATTTTAAAACTTGTTTTAAAGTATATATGTCTAGGGACTTCCCTGTTGGTCCAGTAGCTAAGACTCCAAGCTCAGAATGCAGGTGGTCAAGGTTCCATCCCTGATCAGGGAACTAGATTCCACAGGAAGCAACTAAAGATACTGCGTTCCGCAGCTAATACCCTGTGCAGCCTATAAGTAAACAATTTTTTAAGAAAGTATCTAAGAATAGCTAAGTCAATTTTGAAGTATAATAAGGAGGGAGGATTTATACAAGAATTTGTCCTATCTAGTTTCAATAATTATAAAGCCACAGTAATTATTTAAGTGTATCATAGGATGAAAGTTGAACAAAATGACCAAAAGTATAGGGAAATCCAATAAAATTTTCCATGACGATAGAAATATTCAAACTCTAAGCTGTTTAGTGTGGTAGCCGGTAGCCACATGTGGTTTGTCAGACTAAGAAATAAAATTTTTAATATCATGTAATCTTAATCAATTTAAATTTATGTAATCATGTGAGTGTGCTTGGCAGTGCAGCTCTATAATAAAGCTCCTATAAGCTGACAAAAACAAAAACGGTAGTGCAGTTTCAGACTGAAGTGCCATTAAAAATCAGTGGGAAAAAAGAAATTGGCTAGTTAACAGGGAAAAAATTATGTATACAAATTTAATCCTCACTTCACCCTATCTGCATAAATAAATTCCAGATGAATTAAAAATCTAAATATAAAAATAAAATCTTTAATAAAACTTTTAGAGATAATACAGTAGAGTATCTTCTAGAACTTATGATAACATTTCTTAAGCAGGAACAAAAAGCACAACTCTTAAAGTAATTTATCCATATGTTTAAAAATATTAAAATTAAAAGCTTCTGCACAACCAAAGATGTCATAAAGTATAGTGAAAATACAAGAAACAGAAGAATATATTTGCCACATGTAGCCGAAAAAGATAATTATCCAGAATATACAAGTGACTACATATCAATATGAAATAGCAAGCAACTCAGTGAAAAAGATAAAGAAAATATATGAAGAATATTTTCCAGAAGAGAAAACTCAAATGGCTAATAAAAATGAAAAAGATATTCAAAATCCATAGTAATAAGGAAATGCAAATGAAACCAACAACTGCCTAATTTTCATATTCATTAGAGTACCAATGCCATGGATATTTGTCAATCTGTTCATCTAGCATCGAAGTCCCCCTTAATATGTTTGGGAATCTTGCCCACATTTAAAGAAAATTTATTGAAATACAGTTGCTTTACAATGTTGTGTTAATTTCCCCTGTGCAGCAAAGTGAATCAACTATATGTATACATATATCTCCTCTTTTTTGGATTTTCCTTCCCATTTATGTCATCACAGAGTTTTGAGTAGAGTTCCCTGTTGTATACAATAGGTTCTCATTAGTTATCCATTTTATACATAGTAGTGTATATATGTCAATCCCAGTTTCCCAATTCAGACCATCCCTCCACAACCCTCTTTGGGGTCCATACATTTATTCTGTGGCTGGGTATCTATTTCTGCTTTGCAAATAGACTCATCTCTTTATGATAAAACCAGCTGTCCTCTAGGAACCTGAAAATCCTAGATGCTAGTGGAGCCAGAGCTTAGAGCATATGGCATGGACTTCACCAATAAGATGCTGCTGACTGTGAAGAATTCTTCCAAGGGGTGGTCATACTAGTAGGGCAATAGACTGCTATGCCCATTTATAGCAGGTGTTGGGGGTGATGACCCAGGCCTCTAACAGGCAGTGTTAGGAATCTAAATGATGTAGGTACAATGTACAGTGACTGGGGTTGATGGTAGCCTGATAAAGCACCCTCATTGGACTGGATTGTGAATTTATGCTGAGCTGTGAATCTGGTTCCCAGCCTTCATTGTGGTGGTTCTGTCAACCACTCAAAGTCTTTTACATAATGTTCTTTTTTTTTTCTACTTTAATCAACCAGAGTTTGTTTCTATTTAGTATATTAGTAATACCAAGGGCATCCCTGATAGCTCAGGCTAAAGAATCCACCTGCCAATGTAGGAGACCCAAGTTCAATCTCCGGGACAATCTCTTGGAGAAGGAAATGGCAACCAATTCCAATATGCTTGCCTGGGAAATCCCATGGACAGAGGAGCTTGGTGGGCTACAGTCCATGGAGTCACAAAAGAGTCAGACAAGAACAAGTAACAAAAACAAGTAATACCAAATGCTGGTGAAGATAAGGGGAAATAGTTCAGTTCAGTTGCTCAGTTGTGTCCGACTCTTTGCAACCCCATGGACTGCAGCATGCCAGGCTCCCTGGCCATCACCAACTCCCAGAGTTTACTCAAACTCAAGTCCATTGAGTCGGTGCTGCCATCCAACCATCTCATCCTCTGTCGTCCCCTTCTCCTCCCACCTTCAATCTTTCCCAGCATCAGTGTCTTTTCCAATGAGTCAGCTCTTCACATCAGGTGGCCAAAGTATTGGAGTTTCAGCTTCAGCATCATTCATTATTCTAATGGATATTCAGGACTGATTTCCTTTAGGATGGACTGGTTGGATCTCCTTGTAGTCGAAGGGACTCTCAAGAGTCTTCTCCAACACCACAGTTCAAAAGCATCAATTCTTTGGTGCTCAGATTTCTTTATAGTCCAACTCTCACATCCATAAATCACTACTGGAAAAACCACAGCTTTGACTAGATAGAACTTTGTTGGCAAAATAATGTCTCTGCTTTTTAATATGCTGTCTAGGTTGGTCATAACTTTTCTTTCAAGGAGCAAGTATCTTTTAATTTCATGGCTGCAGCCACCATCTGCAATGATTTTGGAGCCTAAAAAAATAAAGTCTGCCACTGTTTCCCCTGTTTTCCTATCTATTTGCCGTGAAGTGATGGGACAAGATGCCATGATCTTAGTTTTTTGAATGTTGAGTTTCAAGCCAACTTTTTCATTCTCCTCTTTCAGTTTCATCACGAGGCTCTTTAGTTCTTCACTTTCTACCATAAGGGTGGTGTCACCTGCATATCTGAGGTTATTAATATTTCTCCCAGCAATCTTGATTCCAGCTTGTGCTTCATCCAGCCCAGCGTTTCTCATGATGTACTCTGCATAGAAGTTAAATAAGCAGGGTGACAATATACAGCCTTGATGTACTCCTTTTCCAATTTGGAACCAGTCTGTTGTTCCATGTCCAGTTCTAACTGTTGCTTTCTGACCTGCATACAAATTTCTCAAGAGGCAGGTCAGATGCTGGGACACAGACATTTGTTTTAGCCACTTTTGAAGGCAAGTGTAAACATATGGTGAAGGTTAAGATGCATGGATACTATGAGCCTAACTTTACACTTTTAGGAACATGCCAGATAGAAATATTTCCTCTTAAAAAAAAATAAAGTTTTTATTTAATGTTGGAGTATAGCCAATTAGCAATGTTGTGATAGTTTCATGTGGACAGCAGAAGGGCTCAGCCATCCATATACATGTATCCATCCTCCTCCAAACCTTCCTCCCATCCAGACCACCATATAACATCAGCAGAGTTCCCTGGCTATACAGTAGGTCCTTGTTGGTTATTCACTTTAAATATCGTGGTGTGTACATGTCCATCCCAAACTCCCTAACTATCCCTTCCCCCATCCTTCCCCTGTAGCAACCATAAACTGGTTCTCTAAGTCTGTGAGTCTGTTTCTATTTTGTAAATAAGTTCAATTGTATCATTTCTTTTTAGCTTCCACAGATAAAGGATATCATATGAATATTCCTCTTTATCTGACTTACTTCACTCAGTATGATAGCTGTAGGCCCATCTATATTGCTGCAAATGGCATTAAGAATATTTTCTCTTATTCAAGGAGAATGTGTATAAGGATCTCCATTGCAGCAATATTTTCAGTGGTCTACATTAGGAAACAATTTCCGTCAGTGGGGAAATGGATACATAAAGTGTGGTTTATTCGTATGATAGCTTTAACAGTGATTGTAATACATGAAATTTATCTTCTATACTTGAATATGGATGTACTTCACCCAAATGTTGACTCAAAAGAAGGTGTCAGTATGATACCTAGAATATACTATCATTTATGTACATTTATAACACATATAAAGCTATGTTCTATGTGGTTTATGAGTAAGTACATGTGTATAAGGCTTCCCAGGTGACTCAGTAGTAAAGAATTCACCTGCAACGCAGGAGTCGTGGGTTCGATCTCTGGGTTGGGAAAATACCCTGGAGGTGGAAATGGCAACCCACTCCGCTATTCTTGCCTGGAGAACTTCATGGGCAGAGGAGCCTGGTGGGCTACAGACTGGAATCACAAAAAGAGTCCGATTGGATCTAGTGACTAAAAAACAACATGTGTATAAAGGTATTTGTGGAAAGAGCCAAAAGAAAGGGAATAATTGTCAGTAGAGTAATCTCTGGGAAGGGAAGTGTAAAAAAAATCTGAATTGTATTGATCATGCCTGTTTTTTTTTTTTAAAAATAAGTAGTATCTGGACCAAATATGCCAAAATTTTGATATTTAAAAACTCTGGGTAGTGAGTATATGAATGCCTGTTATACTTCTCTCTCTACTGTATATTTGAATTATTAAAGAAACCCTAAAGCTTTTGAGTTAAAAAATTTAAGACTATTTTATTGCATTTTCACACTGTTCAGATTCCTCTAATTAATGATCATATTTTTGTTGAGTGTTCAGTATTTTTCAGGCACTGCACTAATTGTTGTAACTATATGATCTCATTGAGGCCTTTCCTTAAGCTTTTGAGGTTAACCAGAAGATCATTTGACCCTCATGGGGAACTTAAAAACAAAACAAAACAAAAAAACTGATGCCTGGACCCTATTCATGGAGAATATTGTGGTCTGACCTGGAAATTGAGTATGTTTAAAACTCCCCCTGTGATTCTAATATGCAGCCAGGGTTAACAATTCTTGAAATAATTTATAGATTTGGTTCCCAGACTCTGCCTGGTTGTAAGAATCACCAGGGGCTAATTAAGGATTCTCAGGTTCCACGGAATCACATTCTCTAGGGGAGATGCCAGTGTTTCGATCAAGAGCTTCGATGATCCCTCTGATCTGGCGAGCTTGATAAACCTGGGATTAGTACTTTCCAAGCTGGAAGGCCTTGGTCATCATATGCCCATCCCCCTCTCACCTGCATCTCTTTCCTGGAGATTCTGATGTAGGAGGTCTCAAGGGAGACTGCAAACACTATTTTCTTTAAAAAACCAAATGATGATCAGTCAGATTAAGGACTCAATAAAGTACATATTATTATTATTATCATTATTATTATTGGGCTTCACTGGTGGCTCAGAGGGTAAAGAATCTTCCTGCAATACAGGAGACCCGGGTTTGATCCCTGGGTCAGGAGGATACCCTGGAGGAGGAAATGACAACCCACTCCAGTATTCTTGCCTGGAAAATCCCATGAACAGAGGAGAATGACAGGCTACCATCCATGGGGTTGCAAAGAGTCAGACATGACTTAGCAACTAAGCATGCACGCACGCATACATTATCATCACAGAGGAGTAAACAGACTCACAAATGAGAAACACCAGCTTGGCTGGCTCCAAAGCTCCTGCTATTTCCCCCACTTACTGTTCTGATATTTGGAGTCATTTTCCCCAGACTCTGTCTCTGTTCTCACATTTTCCCTTCTGCCAGGACCCTCTAGGATTACAAACAAATGTGGACCTTCCTAGTCAACAGATGGAAATGTAAGTAGCAGAAGCCAGTTCTTTGCAGTAGGGCTGGTGGTATCTCCACTCTGAAGCAGCGATGCAGCTAAACAGGCTGGGTACCAGGACACAGATGCTAGGAGGGATGCAGAAGTGGTACCACGAGTGTGATGTTGGACCAGCCTTTGGTACGTGGACATGTGACTCACTGAGATTCTGTGCGTGTGAACTCTGCCATGGCCCCTTCAGGTTCAAGATTTGTGTGTGTATGCTGGGAAGAGTGGAACGGGCAGGCGGAATCTGCAGAGAAGTTGGGAGGAGCTGAAGAAAACCAGGTCTCAGAGTCCTCTCTTTTCCAATTCTTCTTTCCAATCTAAGCCCCCACATTCCTCAACCTGCCCATCACCAGATGAATCATTCTAAAGGTACATTTTCAAAGTGTGTTCTGCTGAACATGAGTCCCAAGAGTGATTTCTTGGGAAAAAGAAAAAAAAGGTGGGAGGGTTTCTATTGGGAACTTCTGCTCATCATATGCCCCTCTTGAAGGTTTGCTGTGCTCATTAACATTTAAAAATCCCTGAGAAGTCCTTCAGTAAAGGATTGAAGTACGAGAGCGGTTAACAAGTAAAGTGTGTAGTGCCTGTGTTCTCAGGAATTATTTTGAATAATAGTATCACAAATAACAGGCTTCCCAGGTGACTCAGTGGTAAAAAGAATCTGCCTGCCAAGCGGGAGACCTGGGTGTAATCTCTGGGTCTGGAAGATCTCCTGGAGAAGAAAATGGTAACCCACTTCAGTATTCTTGTCTGGGAAATCCCATGGACAGAGGAGCCTGGCAGACTAGAGTCCATGGGGTCGCAAAGAGTCAGACATGACTCTTTGCAACTGAACAGCAGCAGCAGCACCACAAAGGAGTATCTTGTATGTCTGTATCATCAGGTCATTGAGGAATACCGCCCACAAGGCAGGATTCAAAAAGGCAAACAACAGCAAAAACCTTTGTCATCGTGTTAGTAATACTTAAATTCTTTCGCGTTGCCCCATTTCTATTTTTATTTGGTTTTGACTTTTTATTGTATTGTGGAGTATAGCTAATTAACAGTCTTGTGACAGCTTTAGATGCACAGCAAAGGGTCTCAGCCATCCATATACATGTACCCATTCTTTCCCAAACTCCCCTTTCATGCAGGCTGTTGGCACTGTTTTTTTTTGACCAGGTAGCTATCCACCTGTAAAACCTCAGTTGTATTTGTGTGCCACAAATTCATTCTGATTTTTTTTGTCTGTTTTAACAGCACTTTATTTTCTTGTGGAAAGGAAGGGGCTCATTCATGGCCTAGTTTTAGTCCAAGAGTCCAGAGGTGGTAGGTACATGATCTATACCCAGCCAATCAGAATATTTCATCTTCTCAGCTGGGCAAGCTATGGGCATTTGACCTATGCCAAATCATCAGAAGGTCAGTTCTATAACCTCCTCAACTCTTGAGATAGTAGATTTCCTTTTTTACCCTAGGGTTTCTGGTTATAATAAAATTATAAGTTTGAAATATCAGAGGTACTATGCACAGTGAGTTTTCCTTGAGGGTGAAACCAACAGAGGAGAGAATGGAACTTGGAAAAGGAGAAAGACAGTGGCTATAGGTTGATGACATTGTTTAAGCCCCTAGATTCAACTGTGCCTGAAGCCTACCCTTTGTATGAAACTTTCTGTTGCAGTGAGCTAATAACTTGCTCTCAATTTTCTTTGCTAAAGCAAGCTGGTGGTGAGTTCTTCTCTCTTGCAGCCAGAGTAGTTTCTAACATGGTGGGTCTCAAAGTGTGGTCCTCAGAGCAGCAACATTAATTCCCCTGGGAACTCGCTTTCACCATACACATTCCTCTTTTACCTTCCACCTTTACTTTCTTGAAACCATCCTAAACACATGACCACAGTCATCTGTTTTTGACCTTAATAGTACCCATCGCACTCTACTTATTACTTGCCTTCTGTATTCTTTTGTCCATGAGAGTATGACCTCCAGAGCAACAGATACTTTCTGATTTTTCACTGATCTTCCCACTGAACTGAGAACAGAACCTGGAAAATGACTGAGAGTTGCTTAAGGCTCCTGAATGGTGTTTTCAGAGAGCCTCCCCTCCCAGGCTCCATTTGAGAAGGCAGACCTTCTTAATGAGAACTGTTAGCACCCATCAGTGTGTTTGGAGAGCCTGTCTCCCTGGGGTAATTTAAGGTTATGAAGTGCAGGCCCTTGTTAACAGCTCTTGTGAAGTAGTTGTCCTAACTTCAAACATGGGTCACTGTAACAAATGGTGCAGGAGAAACACAATTCAGGACCTTGCTAACTGTTCTCGCCTCACTGAGTTAAACATTACGTCTGCATATGACCAAAGGTCGATGGAATGAAACAGTCCCTCAAGGAAGCTAATAGAAAGTCAATTACTTTGGCCCTGTAAATTGCTTTTGGAACAGACCCATTCTAGGTCTTGTGGGACGCTTTCTTCACTCAGCTCTGATGGGTGGCTGGAAGGCCCTAAGATCACTTTGGGGCCAGCCTCCTTCTACACCAGGAAGCTCCTCTCTATCTAGTGCCATAAACAGCCGCATCATCACCCCTGGCTGGGCTGCCCAGGTCAACCCCTTGCTTTGAATCAAAATCAACAGATGACTAGTGTGTTTTGTAGGCAGGCTTCTGCTTGGCCAAAGTGGACAAGAGAACTCTCCAGAGTCTACTAGAAGTGAGCAGGGCTCATCCACGCCTGAACAGGCTTCTCTGTCAAGCCCCCTGGCCAAAGGGATTGTCCATGTCGGGGGTAGTCATTAGCAGGTGTCTCAGCATTCCCTTCCTTCTTGGGGGAACCATCTTCCTGTCTCCGGTTCAATGAGAGAATGCGCGGCTCGGCAGTCAGGGCTGGTCCTGGCTGCTGGAAGGGTGTGGCCCCCTGCTGTCCTCACCCAGCCTATTTTTGAGCTAAGTCTGAATAGCTTCTTGTTTCCCTGAGAGCTCCAGACGCTCATCTTTTGTATTTGGGCAAAATGCAGCAAAGCAATTTGCAGATACAATTTCAACCTCCGGCAGAGAAGCTCTCATTACCCCATCAGAGAAGAAAAAGGGGGGGCATCCAGAGGTCAAAGAGCAGTGTACTGCGCATCCACTCCAGGCAACACCCAAACAGTTGTAGCATTTAATTAAGGACCTTGCACTCTTAGTGGGGGGACCAGGAAATTCGCTTTTATTTCAGTCTGACTGCAAACAGTGTCTCTGTCTCTCTTCTCAGCCACTGAGTTTCACTTACTTTGAGCCAATTAAAGTATGTCCTTTTTCCTTTTTCAGTTAGGTATTGGGAAAAAATAACTGTGAGGACTATTCAGAAGCTCAGAAATAAGGAGCCAGGCAGGGAAACGGGAGTAACAAAGAGATGGCTGAAACTGGTTTGAGAGGTGTGACAGGTCTCAGAGAGTTTTGGCTGGATTTGTGTTTAGGGATTGTGTGGCATGGCTCACTTCAGGTGCCTTGCAGAGACCTTGTGTGTGCTGCATGCTAAGTCGCTTCAGTCATGTCCAACTCTGTGTGACCCTGCGGACTGCATCCCACCAGGCTCCTCTGTCCATGGGATTCTCCAGGCAAGAATACTAGAGTGGGTTGGTTTACCCACCTCCGGGGGATCTTCCTGACCCAGAGATCAAACCTGAGTCTCTCATGTCTCCTGCATTGGCAGGTGGGGTCTTTACCACTATTGCCACCTGGAAAGCCCAGCGGAGACCTGGGAGCAGCTTCTTTACCACCTGCAGAGAAGGGTAAGCTCCTGAGACGTTGAAGGTCAGGACTAGATGAGACTCTTATTCTCTCGGTTTCCTTCCCAAGAACACTGGCATCAAGAGAAAGATCTGGAGCCCCTCATGTAATGCATCCTCTCCTCTGGGTCTTTCGGGTCACGGTGGGGTTCCCTTTGCTGATGCCTTGAAAGAGAGGGTGGTCTGCCCTGAGAAAGAGAGGTTTTTGTTGCCTCTTTGTAACTTTATTTTTCTATCAGTCTGTCAGGATTGGTTCAGATCCTGATGTTAAAGGCTGTAAGTCAAAAGTTTTGATCGGGAGAGTCAATCTGAGCTTCCCTGGTGACTCAGACAGTAAAGCATCTGCCAGCAATGCGGGAAACCTGGGTTCAATCCCTGGGCTGGGAAGAGTCCCTGGAGAAGGAAATCGCAACCCACTCCAGTACTCTTGCCTGGAAAATCCCATGGATGGAAGAGCCTTGTAGGCTACAGTCCATGGGGTCGCAAACAGTTTGACACGACTGAGCGACTTCATTTGTAACTTTATTATTTTTTATTTTTTGACTGCACCAGGATGGGGGATCTTAGTTCCCCAACCAGGGATCAAACCCACGCCCCCTGACATGAAGGGGAAGCAAGGAGCCTAAACCACTGAACCACTGGTGAAGTTCCTGCCTCTTCGTGATTTTAGAGATAATTAAACTTCTCTTCGATGGCGTTCTGTGCAGCCTTGTCTCTGAGTGCTGAATTTTGTCTTGAAATTCCTCAGGATCTTGATGCCACACGGGGTTCTTAATCCCTGGACCACAAGGGAAGTCCCCACCTGCTTATAGATGGACTAGGAGGCAACCCCGGATTGAGGATGGGACAAGGCATTCTGATTGAGGGTTAAGGGGTAAGAAGATGGACAAGAGAGATGGGTGGTGGGAGTCTTTTCCATCAGTCTGTCAGGCTTGGTTCAGATCTTGATGTTAAAGGTTGTAAGTCAGAAGTTTTAACAGAACTGGTCTGGAGAGTCCATTTGAGTCTCAGGATCCCAGGGGGCTGCATTAGAGCTGAGGGGTCCCAGAACAGCCAGGTTGAGGAGGAAGCGGTGAATGTCTTTGCAGGCATGTGGAAACCAGGGCAACCCCTGTCCTGAGGATTGTAAGTTTCAAGAGCAGAGGGACAGAGGGCTCCCCTCTGCAGAGCGGACCCCTCGGGTGTTTCTCAGCAGCAGAAACTGACAAACGGCAGATGGAAGAGATGGGCAGGAGGGACAGTCTGTGGCAAAGACATCTGAGGATTCCTTTGTGGGCACATGTAAAGATTTGCGGGAGGCGGGTAGTAAGCACTGTGGTTGGAATAAGCTCCTGTTTGGTTAGGGGTGTGGGGACTTGGAACCACTGCTGTCTGAGCACAGATGCTATTGTGAAATGACGAGCTGGTAAGAGACCACACATCCAGGCTACATATAGTGACCCAAACCAGGAAAAAGCAGGGCCTCAAAGATGCCAAGCAGAGTGGGAAACAATGAAGATTTCCTGTGAATGACTTTGCTCTCAGGAGTGCCTGGGGCTACTGGGTGGCTGACTGTTTATCCTGGTGTGGGCAGGATTCAAAAGTGCCCAGGATGGGATTGGACTGAGGAGCTGGGCCTCTGCTTGGTTCTTTCTGAAGGAGATCGTTACACTGTGTATATGTGTCCTTGCCTATGGGCTTCCCAGGTAGCTCAATGGTAAAGAATCAACCTGCCAATGCAGGAGACACAGGTTCGATCCCTGGGTTGGGAAGATCTCCTGGAGGAGGAAATGGCTACCCATTCCAGTACTGTTGTCTGCAGAATCCCAATGGACAGAGGAACCTGGACACAACTGAGCACCTGAGTCTATGTTTATACATATATAACCCAGCATTACTTTTTTAAACTGTTGTGACAGGTGATCAAAACCATTTCTTTAGAAATTCACCCCTTCTTCAGTGATGCTCTGGTTGAAATGCTTCCTCTGGACTCTGAAGTGGCTTCTCTTCCACCGCCATCCATCACTCCTCCCTTTCTGGTCTCAACTCATTTCTCTAGAATCTCAATTTCGTCCCTCATATCTCTTCTTTGCTCACCCTTCAGCCTATCAACGCTATTTTTTTTTTTTTTTTAAATTTTAGTCCTGATTGACTTTCAGGATGTGTTGGGAAAGCTGTGTGTACAGGCTTGCCATCAACAGTGATTGGGGTTGCTGCCCATCTCACGGTCACGGTCATTTGCTCTCCTCTTAGTGAGACCCCATACCTAGGAACGGGCCCTTCAAGGTCATGTCCATGCTCCACGGCCCTGCTCTATGGCGTGACTGATGACTCTGAGGGGGCTGGCCAGCTTATCTTCACCTCGAGACCATGAAACCTGGAGCAGAGTGTCAGACAGTGGGGCTGAGCCACTTTTTGATGACAGCAGTGGACAGAGAACGTTCATGATAAACTCCTGCCACTGTTGTGGCTGCTGCAGCTACGGGCTCACATGTGTGCCAGGCCAGGCTGGCGTAGAGAGGAACACTCCTGTGATACCACAGGGAATGGCGCTGATATTGTGTTAGAATGGACTGTGCAGAAGTCACAAGCAGACTGAGCCATCAGAGGCCTGCCCAGTGCAACTTTATCTCTCACTTACCTGGTGCCCGATGGCTGGGCGACCCTCGGTCACACCTTCCTCCAAGAAGTGTCAGAGATCCTGGCGGCTTCCATTGGGTGGACATGCCATCTGGAATATGGAGCCACCAGAGCTGCTTCTGCAGGGGAGAGGGAGGAAGTGTCAGCCGTTCTCACTGTGGATCACCCAAAAGAATCACACACAAGGGTCACCATCACTTTAGTTCCCATCTCATTTGCCGCACTGGCCATGAGGCCTCCTGAGAACCGTACAGAAATGGTGAACACTACCTCCCTCTGCCACCGATTTTCTTCTTCTTCTTTTTAAAATATTTATTTGTTCGCCTGCAGCAGGTCTTGGTTGTGGTATGCAGGATCTTAGATCTTGGTTGCAGCATGTGGGATCTCGTTCCGTGACCGAGGATCAAACCCAGGTCCCCTGCACTGGAAGCATGGAGCGTTAGCCACTGACCATCAGGGAAGTCCCTGCCACATATTTTTCAATAGATGAAGAAAAAGAAAAAAAGAAAACTCCTCTAGGATGCCAGCATTTTCATGTGATGATGAGAGTGGTTCTTGAAATAAAGAGTTTAAAGCCAACAGAATCTTTAGGGTGAAGCAAGATGTAAGATGAAAGATATTACTTTGTTTAAGTTCAATTGTGCCAGAGTAAAGGCAGCCACCGGTACCCTTTGCTTCATCCTTCTGGTTGTTCAAAAGACAGTTACGTACAAGCCCTCACAGTCTCTAATCCTATAGACCTGAGATTAAGGATAAAGGATGAAGTTGGTGGGGGGCTGTTTTTCTAAGTGAAGTATCCTGTTTTTCTGCTTCTATAGACCCAGAAGAAGATGTCTTGATCATTAGATAGCTGTCAACACCCCAAGTGAGAGAGGAGGCAAGAACCACAAGACAGAAGGGTGAGGTGGGCAGAGGAGCATTGTAGGAGACGGCTTGGGTTGGGGAGCTTGGATGTTTGGGGAGACTTCTTGCATGGGCTCGCTGAGGCCCAGGATTCAGTGGAAACCCTGAGGGAGGCTTTCTTGCCTGCTGACTTAGAAAGGGAAGAAGCTGATAGAAGTCTGGTATAGCCACCCCATTTCCTGCCAGCTCCTTGCATATGGTTTATAGGTACAGACACCCCAGAGACCAGAGAGTCACCTCTTTGATCCCCACTTGGCTCATCTGCCCCGTGCCCTAGGAATTCAACCTGACACTGTGGTCCTTCCAGCAGAAAATGCTAAAGCAGAAAAATAACACAGAACATTTCCTTTAATTCCAATTTAACTAATAGAGGAAAGAAATTAGCCCAGCAGCTAATTTTGTGGCTGCAAATTTCAAAGGATACTTTTTAAAATTCAAAAGGAGACTCTCATTTTCTTATCTAGGTTACTTATTTATTTATATTCCTCTTAAAGGGAAATTGCCTTCCATTGCTCCCTGGTTGTTATCACTGGCAGGAGAAGCATGGTTCCATGAAGGTATTAGTCCTCTTTCTTCTCTCCTTCTCACTCCATGCTGTCTGGACAGGCCTGCTCTCTTTCAAGAAACCACACCATCTAGAACAGACACTGGGGTTCAGCCCTCATTGGGTAGGGGGCTTAATGGCCAGCATGGCATAAACGCAGATTGCGACTTGAACCCAGTCTTTTAACCTGGTCTCAGGACTTAATGGAGCTGCTTCTCCATTCTTCTCTTTCTGTTCTTGATGTTTCAACAGAGAAAGAAATCAGTGAGAGACAAAATGATGGGTTTGATTTATTTATAGAGAAACAGACAAAAGCCAGAATGTAGGCCATATCAGAAGGTGAGAAAAGAAAGATCTCCAAATATGGCGTGGTTTGTTTTGATAGGCTGGATAATTTCACGGGCTAATTAGTGGGAGGAGTATAACAGCTATTTTGGCGAAGGGGTGGGAATTTCTAGGAGCTGGGCCACTGACCACTTTTTGAATTTTATGGTTGGTCTTGGAATTGCCAGGACGCCTGTGGATATTTCACTTAGCTTGGTGATGTGTTACAATGAGTCTATACTGAGGCTCAAGGTCTAGTGGAAGTTGACTTGTCCACCATCGTGGACCTATTTGGTTCTAATCAGTTTATGTTGTGTCCTTGGGCTATGTCACTCTTGTAAAGTTTGTGCCCTGCCCCCTTCCCTCCAGTTTCAGTATCAGTTGTAGGCATTTGACTTTGAACCCTGGCTCTGCCCGTACTACATTTAGGATAAGTGTCTTGCTTTCTTTGTGTCTTTAATTTTCTCATTTTGTCTCTTTTAGGGACGTTGATGGCTGTGCAAAGCACTTAGCACAATCTCCACTGCATAGTAGGGATAAAACAAGTAAAAGCTAATGTGACCATGATTTGGGGGTAGGCGGGGAATGGGGCTTAACAAGGTTTCTGGAAATCATTCACGCTTCTTGTTTTTCCAGAACATTTATCTTGGATCTTATCTTGGTCATAGACTCATTCAAAAAGTTGATGAAATGTCCTCAGAACAAGGAAATATGAAGATGACACAAAATTTTGCATGCTTTTATTGATTGCTTCCTATAGTGCAGTGGTTCTCAACAACCTGTTTGACTATGAATGTCCTTTTTTAAATTTTGCCTTTTATGCCCCTCCCCCCACTTGATCTTAATGGCGCTTCTCATCTTGTTGATCGAGAAAATACCTAATGACACATAGTGACTCTGAATTCTGTAATGCTTTTAAGAGATTTTGCATTCTTTAATCACAACAGCATCTATCTGGATTTGAAAGGAAAAGTTATAAATATATCTATGGGCCACATGATTGATTCCATCTGTATTCAATGCTTGGTACCCCTGTGGATTTCTCCATTGTTAGAAACCTCTCCAGTAGAAAGGTTTGTGGAACCCAAGACTGGAAGGAAATCAAAGGGCCATTCAATCCAACTCTCTTAATTTGCATAACACAGAAGTCAAAGGAGGAAAATCAACTTTTTAAAAATCACACAGCCAGGTGATATCAGAGAGGATATAGGAATCCAGGATCCCCAACAGCCTAACAGTTACCTGAAGCTGACTTTCTCTGGCAGTTCTGGGTTGGTGGAAAGTCTTGCTCTTCCACCAGTCAGTGGTCAGTAGTCTATAACGAGAGTGAATTGGGAAATGAAGCTTGGCAAGTAACTGCAGTCTCAAAGCTAGAGTGACGGTATAATTTATCTTCCAAACTGGGACACGTTTGAGAGTGAAAGGGAGTGCTATTAATAATTATGCCAGAGAAATAGGTATAAAACAGGACTGTTCTGGGCAAGCCGGGGCAGACGGTCACCCTGCTGAAAGCTGACCAACGCCTAATTCAGAGCACTTTAAAAGCCAGTCAGCAATAAGGATGACTTGCTCGAAGGAATTTGGGCTAAGTGAAAAACATTTATTGATTATGCCAAAGTCTTTGACTGTGTGGATCACAACAAACTGGAAAATTCTTCAAGAGATGGGAATAGCAGACCACCTGACCTGCCTCCTAAGAAATCTCTATGCAGACCAAGAAGCAACAGTCAGAACCAGATATGAAATAACAGACTGGTTCCAAACTGGGAAAAGAGTACGGCAAGGCTGTATATTGTTACCCTGCTTATTTAACTTATATGCAGAGTACATCATGCAAAACACTGGGCTGGATGAAGCACAAGCTGGAATCAAGATTGCCAGGGGAAGTATCAATAACCCCAGATATGCAGATGACACCACATTAATGGCAGAAAACGAAGAGGAACTGAGGAGCCTCTTGATGAAAGTGAAAGAGAAGAGTGAAAAAGCAGGTTTAAAACTCAACATTCAGAAATGAAGATCATGACATCCGGTCCCATCACTTCATAGCAAACAGATGGGGAAACAATGGAAACAGAGAGACTTTATTTTGGGGGGCTCCAAAATCACTGCAGATGGTGACTGCAGCCATGAAATTAAAAGATGCTTGCTCCTTGGAAAAAAAGCTATGACCAAGCTAGACAGCATATTAGAAAGCAGAGACACTACTCTGCCAACAAAGGTCCGTCTAGTCAAAGCTAGTAGTCATGTATGGATGTGAGAGTTGGACTATAAAGAAACCTGAGTTCCGAAGAATTGATGCTTTTGAACTGCGGTGTCAGAGAAGACTCTTGAGACTCCCTTGGATTGCAAGGAGATCAAACCAGTCAATTCTAAAGGAAATCAGTTCTGAATATTCATTGGAAGGACTGATGCTGAAGATGAAATTCCAATACTTTGGCCACCTGATGCGAATAAGTGACTCATTTGAAAAGACCTTGATGCTGAGAAAGACTGAAGGCAGGAAGAGAAGGGGACAACAGATGATGAGATGATAGGATGGCATCACTGACTCGATGGACATGAGTTTGAGCAAGCTCTGGAAGTTAGTGATGGACAGGGAAGCCTGGTGTGCTACAGCCCATGGGGTCACAAACAGTTGGACATGACTGAGTGACTGAACTGAACTGTCGCCCTTCTCTCTGGCCAATTTCACATCTTGAAAGCACAGCACAGCACACACACACACACACACACACACACACACACACACACACACAAACACACAAACTTGAAAATCTGAAAGCTCACTAGGAATTACTAGTCTCTCACTGGCCTACCCTCCAGGTAGCAGCACAGGCGCCCCTTCTCTGCTTCTTTCCCACCGTGAGTATTAGTTCCTCCCTAGTCTCTCTGCTGGGATCTGTAGACATCTTCATGATGACTTGGGCGATCATGTCATCAATCCTTATAGACATAATAGGGGGACTAGTGTCCTGGAGAGTGCTTGGGATGAAACCTCTACTGGAAAACATCAAGCAATCACGTCTTCTCTCCTTAGTTTCCTAATCTGTGAAATTATCGGGTGGCGCTAGTGGTAAAGAACCCACCCGACAGTGCAGGAGATATAAGAGACACGGGTTTGATCCCTGGGTCAGGGAGATCACCAGGAGGAGGGCATGGCAACCCACTCCAGTATTCTTGCCTGGAGGATCCCACGGACAGAGGAGCCTGGTGGGCTACAGTCCATGGGGTCACAAAAGGTTCAGAGGAGCCTAGTCAGCTACAGTCCCTGGGGTTGCAGAGAATCAAACCCTGACTGAGCGATAGCACAGATGCATACAGAGATGGGACTGATGCACTCCTGTTCTCTGTTAGCCAGGGAAGGATGGGCTGTGCTAACAAACAGCCACCAATTCTAAGTGACTTAACACAGCAGAAATTTATTTCATACTCAGGCTTTAATATGAGTAGGTAGGAGGGCTCTTCTCTTTATAGCCTCTTAGGGTCCCCAGGCTCCACAGAATGGAACAGGAAATTGGAATTCAAGCAAGTGCCACTAAATATGTTCACCTAAAAGTGACATGTACATTCACATCTCATCAGCATCCACCAGTCACAGGGCCACACCTCAACTCATGGAGGCAGAGAAGAGCAGTCCTACCATGTGTCCAAGAATTGGGGGATCAGAGTATTTATAAATGCTCCCATGGCTATTCACTCCACCCTCAAATTATTTCTGATTTAAAATTTTACAATGAAAGTGCCATTTTCTTCTTCCCCATCCCCATCTTCAAATGAATTCTAATGGACAATATGACATAAAGTGGGTAGAACTGAAGCTGATCTGGTTGAAATGGAAGTTGATGATTTAGACCTTCATACTTTGGTAGCAATGTGATTTGTTTTAGGAAGATCATTTGATAGCTTTGTAGATGACAGATTGAGTTTGGAGATACAGGGAAGACCAGTTAAGTGGCTGTTTAGAATTTTCTAGGCAGGGGAACATGAAAGCTGTACAGAGGATAGAACGGGAGGGGTTGTATTTGTTATATATGTGGCATAAAGATTACCCTAAAATGAGTGGCTCGGAACAATACATGTATAAATAGCATCTCACAGTTTTTAGGGGTCAGGATGTGGTTGAACTGGGTCTTTTACATCAGAGCCTCTCACAGGCTGTAGTTTAGGTGTCGGCTAGGCTACTGTCACCTTGAAGTTTAGCTGGGGTGAGATCCCCTTTCAAGGTCTCTTTGTGGTTGTTGGCAAGATTCAATTCCTCCTGAGCTATTGGAATGGGGAACCACCGTTCTTTGCTGGCTGTTGTCTGGAGATCACCCTCATTTCCTTGCCCCTACTTCTCTCCAACAGAAGAACCAGGGAGAGAGGATGTGTGAGTAAGATGGAAGTCATAGTCTTTCAAAAGCTAATGACAGAAGTACATTGTATCACCTTTGGCATATTCTACTGGTTAGAAATCTCGAGGTTCAGTTCACACTCAAGGGGTGTGGATTACAAAAGGATGTTGAACACAGGAGGTGGGGAATCATGGAATCCAGGTTACAAGATGCCTGTTACAGGAGGTTTGGGGAGAAGCTGAGAAACCTGAACCTCCCTGAAGGAGAGTAATGAGGTGTGGGTTACAGAGATGAGGAAGGAGCAAGTGATGCCTTCAGAACTTTGGTTTGGATAAGAATGATGTCATTATTTGAAATGGGCAAAGCAGAATCATGCTTGGGGCATTAAAATGCCAACCTGGGCAGAGGTCAGGCTGGGTCCCTAGATGCTCAGAAATCCAGTAAAAAGGGTTTCTTAACTCCCAACTGGGCACCCACATCCATCCTGTTCTGTTCTGTTACTCCTAGCTCTCCCTTCAAACTTGAGCAGACTAAAGGAATTCAGGGTGAAATTTAGAGCAAGTAGAGGTGATTGAAGTGGATTTAACATTCCAGTCTTTTCAATGTAAATTACCAGGCTCTGACTCTTGCTTGGGCACCCGCTCCCCATTTTCAGTTAGAACTGAGCAATGAAAGGGCCCACAGAATGAGATTTGCATGAGGTTTTAAGAGAAAATGAGAGGACACAAGGGTTATACTGTCAAGCCTGCCAGGCTTGGCTCTCTTCGGGACATAGGCAAGTGGCTTATTTAACTTTTTTTCTTGTGTGTGTAAATTTCCTAAAAGGTTGACCTAAATGAGTTCTTACCAAGATCTGATAGCCCAGGACAATGGAATAATCCTTTTTAATAGGATTACAGGCTATGCTAAAAGAGGCTGGCAGCTTTTAGACTCTGCATTGTAATATGTGCTCAAAGAAAGCAGAGGAACACTAAGACAGAAACCAGGCTTCCTGTGTTGATTCACACTCTCTAAACTATTCCTATCTCCAGCTCACTGTATCCTTGGCTACCCAAAAAGAGCACATCCGGGATCCTCTTCTGGAATTGTCTCTAGTCCTGGGTCCTTAGGTTTCTCTGGGCCATTGTGAAAGGTGACATTGGACTAATGGATCCCTCAAGGTCAATCGTGCGCTAGTGGGAAAGAATCTGCCTGCAATGCACGGGACGCAAGAGACTCGGTTTCCGTCATTGGGTTGGGAAGATCCCCTGGAGGAGGAAATGGCAACCTACTCCAGTACTCTTGTCTGGAGAATCCCATGGACAGAGGAGCATGGTGGTCTACAGTCCATGGGGTCACAAATGTCATGATTGAGCAACTGAAGGTCAATTGCAGTAACATGAACCTGATTTCTTCAGTCTATCTTTATTCAAATTCTCTTCCAGTCTATCATTTCAGGTTCTTTATTCTGTGCGATATCAGGAACAGACTGTAGATCCAATCAAGAAGTCTCAAGATGAGGCATTGTGTTTTGGACAAGGCCTTCACATGGGACTGATGACCCCAGGCTTGGGTGTTTAATGATGAGAATTCTCTGGAGCCTTCGGAGAAGGGATGTGTAAAGGGTTCCCCTAGCTCAAAACACCCGTGTGAATGCTTCTCTTAGGTTTGGCGAGAGAGAAGCAGGAGAACCTGATGGGAATACTAAAGCCACTTCCTTCTAGAATAGTGTGTTCTGCAAATGGCAAGGCTGATCAAGAAGGAAAAAAAATTAAATTCCACCCTCACAAAGGCAGGTGACACACTTGTCAGATCAGTAGCAAACATTAATTAAGAAAATATTCTGCAAAAGGGACCATAGTCATAATGAGTGAATTAAAAAATATTAGTCAAAATTTCATCCGATCATGGAAACACACAGAGGCTATTTTATTAATCACCAGTCTGAATGCTTTGTAACTGTTTTTAATACATTTTTAAAATTCTCAGTCAAGCACTTCATGTATCTATCCAGTCCATTAGGATGTAATCCACTTGTTCAAAAGGTTTTTGTTGTTTTGTTTTGTACATTGTTGTCCAGTCGCTTAGTGGTGTCTGACGTTTTGTGACCATAGGAACAGCAGCATGCCAGGCTTTTCTGTCCTTCACTATCTCCTGAAGCTTGTTCAGACTGAAGTCCACTGAGATGATGATGTCATCCAACTATCTCATCCTCAGCTGCCCCCTTCTCCTCTGCCCTCAACCTTTCCCAGCATCAGGGTCTTTTCCAATGAGTTGGCTCTTCATATCAGGTGGTCAAAGTACTGGAGCTTCAGCTTCAGCATCAGTCCTTCCAGTGAATATTCAGGGTTGATATTTTGTACATGGACCTCACTTATATTGAAGATTGTTCTCACTCGCTATTGTCTGACTTACAGGCTAGGTTTTCTGGCCTTGTCCTGAGTGTGGAACTCAGACTGCTTTGTCCACCATGACTCAAGATCAAAGATGGGTATTTGGAAGGAGAAATGGCACCCCACCCCCAGTACTCTTGCCTGGAAAATCCCATGGACGGAGGAGCCTGGTAGGCTGCAGTCCATGGAGTCGCGAAGAGTCAGACACGACTGAGTGACTTCACTTTCACTTTTCACTGTCATGCATTGGGGAAGGAAATGGCAGCCCACTCCAGTGTTCTTGCCTGGAGAATCCCAGGCCCGGTGAAGCCTGGTGGGCTGCCGTCTATGGGGTCGCACAGAGTCGGACACGACTGAAGCGACTTAGCAGCAGCAGCAGCAGTGAGGTTATAAGTGGAATCCGAGGCTGGGGGCAGGCATGGTTTGGGGAGCACAATCAATTAACCAACGAGCTTTTATGATTAAGTACTTGCTGTGTGCACAGGGATACAGAAGAAGCCAGAACCAGTATACCTGAGCCTCAACTGACTTTCAGAGAAAGCAGTATTGGTGATCAACCCCCAGAGAGCAGAAATTTTGCCTGTGTTGTTTGTAGCTACAGATCCAGTGCCTTGAATGATACATGGATTTAAAAAAAGTTATTCAAATGATGAAATGCAAAATGATAAGAATGTAAAAAGTGCTCAGAAAAAGGAGACATCGGTTTAGGTTCAGTAGATAGAGTATGCCCAGCACACCCATCCCTGTTTCTGGAGTTGTCTTGATTCCTGCTCACCATGGACGTGTCCTCCCTGCTTTTGTTTATCTACCAAATTCATCCAGCACTTCAAACAACACCCTTTGGTGCTTTATCCAAGTTATTTTCTTTGATCCTGAAGCCCAAAGAGATCACCCACTCCTTCAAACTCTCATAAAGCATTTATGAGGACTTTGTTGTACACTTCAGTGGGGGAAGGTGGGAAAAAATGAGCCAAGGTCTTTTTGAAAGCACCTCATTAAATCTCTAAAATAAACCCAGGAACAAATTATATTATTTTCTCTTTTTTTTTTTTCTCAACAGTGGTGACTACCAGCACAAGGCTAAAAAATTTATTGAAGAGCCCAGGGCTGTTTAGACATGGATCGGGAATGATACTCATGTCTTCCGGTCTTCAAATCCCATCTCACTTGCAGCAGGTCATGCTGCTCTCTCCCTTTTTCTCATTTATCCCTACAGTGCTTCCCCTGGTGTACGCTTGGTTGACTCACATCTTGCCTTGTAAGTAGATTTCAAACTTGAGGAGGACAGTGAGCTTTGTATGACCCATTCTGGATGTTGCTTACTTTTCACAAGACAGTTACTTAAACTTGTCTGCTAAATCAATAGTGAATGACAGGAATTCCCTGATGGTCCATTGGCTAAGAATCCACACTCCCAATGCAAGGGACCTGGGTTCAATCCCTGGTCAGGGAGCTAGATGCCACATGCCTCAACTAAGAACCAGCACAATATAAGTAAGTAAGTAAATGTGTATTTTAAAGAACAATGAATGAGGTCAATCACATGTTCACAAAGTCTGTGCATGAGTTCTGATTGGATGACTTTTCTGCTTCCATTTTCCAAATGAGATCCCCTACTTCCTCCCCTTCTTGCCAATCACACCAGTCTGAGCTGGAAAGGCATGGGAGAGCGTGGACTTCATAAAGCTAGGGCTTCGAATATGATAGATTCACTCTGTTTAATAAGCCCACTGTTATATATATTTTAGAATTTCAAATTTAAATCCAACAAATATTTGCTGAGCACTGTCGGCAGAGATATGAATAGATTAAAGGAGAGGGTGAGAGGAAATGGAAAAGAAGATTCTGTGACTTCCTGGAGGATGAGAAGGTGGTAAATGTGACTCAGACATAAGGCTGGGTTAGAAGGTTCCTGAAGACCAATTTAACACTGGGGCCCATGTTTCCTGAGCTCCAGACCATGCTACATGGGAAGCTGTCGGTGCAGAAGCTGGTATAGGCTTGATGGGGTTCCCAGCCAGTGGCCTGAACTTCCTCTTGCCCAGGAGGTGCATTTAGGCACGTTTGAGAGGCAGCCTCTCAGTGGCCACAGGGCAGATGACATCACCTGGCACTGGTGAGGTCGAACTGCAAGTCTTAGCCTGCTTGGGGCTGTGCCCGGACCATGAGGCTCTAGCTATAGAATGTGACTCTGGCCCTTTAAGAGCCCAAAAGATTGATTTAGATGAACATCAGATTCATTTTCCCAGGTGGCACAGTGGTAAAGAATCCTCCTGTCAATGCAGGAGATGCAAGAAATGTGAGTTTGATCCCTGGGTCAGGAAGATACCCTGCAGGAGGACATGGCAATCCACTCCAGTATTCTTGCCTGGAAAATCCCATGGACAGAGGAGCCAGATGCGCTACAGTCCACACAGTCCAAAGAGTCGGACACGACTAAACACACACACATATTCATTGATGCTGTCCTTGTACAGACTCAGTGGGTCTCCAGGTGGACAGTGGGTCAGATCTCCAAAACATCCTTTCTTGGTTGTTTTGGCTTTTGCTTCAAATTTCAGTGTTGTCACTTTGGTTTCTGTGTGATTTCTAATCCACTCTGTCCTTCCCCCATGGTTGACTTGGTCTCCTGGTTGGAAGAGTCCCTCTTTGACCTTCTAGCCATGTTTTCTTGTCATGTTTCAGCTCTGGACTCCAAACCATGGCCTCAGCCTAAGCCTTTGTGTTTTGGGAAGGAAGGCTCTTTATGAAAGCCAGCAGGGGACTTCCCTGGTGGTCCAGTGGCTAAGACTCTTTGCTCCCAAGGCAGGGACCATGGGTTCAATTCCTAGTCAAGAACTAGATCCCACATGCCACAACTAAGATGCAACACAGCCAAATAATAAATAAAAATAAATAAATATTAAAACAAATAAATAAAGCCTAGTGGTCCTGTCCCGGATCAGTTGCAGCTTCTGTAATTACAGCCTCTTTCTAAATTTCCCTTCCTGGGTGCCCACAAACCTTTGTAAGCCAGGCCAACCTTCCCTCCAGCCCTGCTTGCTGCCAAGCCCACTCTGCCCTTGAACTGTTTTGCTTGGGTCATCAAGAAAGAAACCTTCGGTGCATTTCAATTCCCTAAGTCAAGTTTGCCGAGATGCTGCTGGGCTCCTTCTCGGTGATGATTTATGCATGGCAAGTGGAAAAGCATGCTGTTTTCATTCCTTTTAAAACCAAGTAATGACCTGGGGGGAGAACATTATATCTGTATCTGTGTCACTTCCTTCCCCTGTATGTGTGTCTTTTTCTCGATCTAAATCTGTGTAGCTACATCTATATTTGTATGGGTAGGGATCCGGTGGTGTGAATTTAGGAGTCCAGCAGAGCCTTGCCACAGCATTGTCTATAATTTATATTTGACCTAGTAGAAGTTGACACTTATTTGCAATGCAAAGATGCAGAGTTGCATCATGCCCTTCAAGAAAGATTTGTGTAAATACAGGCCAACCCCTTCAAGTGAAATAAAAATAAAGGATGTTTGTCTTTGTGCTACAGAGATGAAGATATTCAAATCGCCTTGGGGTAATACTCACTGGGTAAATGAGAAGAGTCACTAACGGAATGACCTTGGGCATGTCCTTCAAACACTCAGGACCTCCTCAGATTCCTCAACAGGGAAAAAACAAAAAGATTTAGACCAGATGACCTCTAAGGGAAATCTATGACAAAGAAACTTTTGATTTTTGGCGGGCATTATTTTAAAAAAATTATTTATTTTTATTTGAAGGATAATTGCTTTACAATATGCTGTTGGTTTCAGCCACACATCAACATGAATCCGCCGTAAGTATTCATATGTCCCCTCCCTCTTTATCCTCCCTCCCACCGCCTATCCCTTGACTGGCATTTTTTGATAAGTCATTTTTTGTCCAAATCGAGTCTTACAGATTCTGCTTAGGAAGGTACAACTGCAGGTTGAAGAACGGGGCCTTCCAGTTCTGGGTTGTGTGTTAGTCAAGGTCTAGTCAGGAAACCCATGCCAGGTGGTTTAACAAAGGGGGTTTGATACAAGGAACCAGTGTGTTGGAAGCACTGCAGAGTCAAATGGGGTGGTGAGAAAACCCCCAAACTGACAATAGCAGGGATTCACCACCATCTTTGGGCTGCAAACACCAAACGTGGTGGGGGTTTTGCCTGAACACAAGAGCCAGGGCTTCCAGGGGGAGAGGGGACCACAGAGTGAGTGACACGCTGGCAAGAGCTGAGGCCCCTCCAGGGCAGAGTTACTGCCACCAGCGCCACTCAAAGCCAAGGAGAGAGAAGTAGGAAGGGTCTGGCTGTTTTTTGCCTCTCAGACACTCATAGAAGCCAGACCTTGAGGGAGTCTGGGATGTCTTGTTTGCAGGCTCCCTGGGGCTTCCCAGATGGAACCATGGTAAAACAATCTGCCCGCCACTGCAGGAGATGCGAGAGTTGTGAGTTCGATCCCTGGGTCAGGGAGATCTCCTCGTGTAGGAAATGGCAATTCACTCTGGTATTTTTGCCTGGGAAATCCCATGGACATAGGAGCCTGGTAGGTTACAGTCTGTGGGGGTGGCAAAGAGTCAGACACACCTAAGCGACTGAGCATGCACAAGCAAAGGTGGGAGGTGGGGCCTAGGGCAGGCAAGCAGTTGACTGATGCAGGCAAGAAGGGATGCACACAAACATACAGCCACGTATTCCACAGATATATGTGTGTATATATATATAGCTGTGCCAGGTTTTAGTTGCAGCTTGCTGCATCTTTAGTTTTGGCAGGCAAACTCTTAGCTGCAGCATATGGGGTCAGGTTTCCCTACCAGGGATCAAATCTGCGCTCTCCACAATGGAAGCGTGAGGTCTTAGTCACTGGACCACCAAGGAAGTCCCAGAAGCTTCTTTCAAAGCATTTAAGAGTGCCATCCTAGCCTGGCTTTACGGTGACCTGGCCACCTGAGATGAGGCTCAGAGATGGAGAGATGTTTCAAAGGCCTTTCCAACCCCTATCACTCACATTCAGATTGCTCTAAGAAACAACTTCTAGATTCTCAAACAGTTTTGTGATATTTTCGATCAGTAGTTACAAGTTCTGACTACTTGCCCTGTGCTGAGGAGTCTATAGGTATCTCTTTCTGTCCTTTGACTAGTCTGCCTGAAAGCTATAAACACCCTTGTTTTAGAGGTGAAGAAGAAAGGTCGGCGAGGAGGAGTCAGGTGCCCAAGGGCTCCGGCTGGCTGTGTAGGAGGCAGGATTGAACCCAGGGCATTGTGTGTCTAAAGGTCCCTGTCAAACAGTAGCAAGGTCAAGTCTAGTGGAACTCACTGTTTTATAGGGACTGTCAGTTTGATTTCTGGAAAGGAAAGCTTTAAAATGCCAGGAAGCTGGGGCAACAGCAAATACTCAGGCCGGGAACAGCCACAGGGCTCCTCACCTTCTCAGAAGCGTCGAATAGGAGGGCAGGCCCCCTCCCTGCCAGCCTCTCCCATCCTGGGGTCTCCAAGGCTTCTTTTATCCACCCCCCATTAAAATGTTTTTTAAACTTTTTATTTTATATTGGAGTATAGCTGATTAGCAGTGCTGTGACTGTTAGTTTCAGGTGGACAACAGAACGACTCAGTCATGCATATACATGTATCCATTCGCCCCTAAATTCCCCTCCTGTTCAGGTGGCCACATCACATCGAGCAGAATTCCCTGCGTTAGACAGTAGGTCCTTGTCGGTTATCCATTTAAAATACAGCAGTGTGTACATGTCCATCTCAAATTCCCTGTCTCCTGGGGACTTCAAGGCTTCTAATTCTTCCTGGCAGCTTTGTCGGACTCATGCACCTCTTGGTCCCTATAACCAGATTTTTTTTTAATTACAGAATCACACTCAGCTTGTGAATGTGGCTGTGAAAAGTAGGATATTACAGGTGCTATTTGAAAGGAGTTGCTGAGTAAGGCCATTACAGCCCAGAGTAAAAATGAGGTGGGGGAGATAAGTGGATTGTTTTTCTCCTTCTGAAGAGACAGAAGGCTGGTGGCAACGACAGGAAAGAAGAGCAGTTTCAAGCCATCAGGGTAAGGCAGGGTCCAGATGGAAGAGGAGTATTACTGAGTGGGAGGCACACAGCAGACAGATGATTCCTAGCAGCTGGTGGTCCAAGAGATGAAGACAAGAGGGAAGCAGACAGCTGCCTGGAGTTAGAAAAACCCAGGCTCCATGGGCTCATGCTCCCTTCACACCATAATATAAACTTGTTGGGATGAAGATGATGGCAATACAGATTAGGGCTGCTGGGCTTGGAGGAAGCATCCACGCATAATTGGGAAGACTTAGGAACCATTCAGGAATTTGATCAGGGTTCAAAGCTTATGCATGGGCTTCCCCCAGTAGCTCAGAGGTAAAGAATGCAGGAGCCACAGGAGTCATGGGTTCGATCCTTGGGTTGGGAAGATCCCCTGGAGGAGAGCATGGCAATCCACTGCAGTATTCTTGCTTGGAGAATGCCATGGACAGAGGAGCCTGGCTGGCTACAGTCCATAGGGTCGCAAAGAGTCGGACACAACTGAAGTGACTGAGCATGTACACGTGCAATGCTTATGCGTAGGGTCCCGATAAAGAGGATGCTTTACCTCCGTCATTCTTTTTAAAATTGATTAATGATGTTAATAACACTTATCTAATAGGGCAGAGGTGAGGATTAAGTGAGGTAACTGACAGAAAATTGCTATATTAATTGATCAGAAACTTTGAACGGTTATTGCTGAATGTGTCTCCTCTGTGTGCTCAGCTGCTAAGTCACATCCGACTCTATGGGATTCTATGGACTGCCCATGGGATTTCCCAGGCAAGAATACTGGAGTGGGTTTCCATTTTCTCCTCCAGGGGATCTTCCCGATCCAGGAATTGAAGCTGAGTCTCCTGTGTCTCCTGCATTGGCAGGTAGATTCTTTACTACTGAGTCATGTGGGAAGCCTCATGTCTCCTCTGTACGGGCCCTAAAATCACATCTCTTAAAGGCGTTTAGAATATGAGGGATGACATATTGTCCCCTGCCAGTGAGACCCAAACCAGCCCTCGATTCAATTTTATAGGAAATGTAGCCAAGCAAGAGGATGACCCCGGATGCATTGGTGAGCCCAATAGTAGCTGGGGACAAGAAGACCCGGGGCACGAAAGACCATATGTAGGACATCATGTAGGACCATAAGTAGGACGTCAGAGTAGAGAGCTTGGTGGGATTAAAATGTCTATGCAGCCACAAAGGGCACAGTTATCACCAATTCTTAGGTATTTAAGAAAGGTAGACTTCAGTGCAATCAAAGGGAGACTTACTAATAATTTGAGTTATCCAATGGTTGGACAGACTGCCTTGTGAAGTAGTGAGTTCCCCATCACTGGAGGTATGCAAACTGAGGCTGAACATTATGGAGCAGAGACTAAGCACTAAGTTCTGAATGGTGCTGGGGACCCCTCAACAGTATCTGACTGTGATGCTTGGGGGACTCTGCCTCAGCATGACTTGCTTCTCAGTAAAGATTCAATTTGATGGTAGGAAGTGACCCAGATAAAGAGGGACCCCAAAGAGGGTCTGATTCCCTGGTGGCTCAGTGGTAAAGAATCCGCCTGCCAGTGCAGGAGACACGGGTTTGATCCCTGGTATGGGAAGATCCCACATGCCTCGGAGCAGCCAAGCCTATGTGCCGCTACTATGAACCTGTGCTCTAGAACCTGGAGCTGCAACTATTGAGCCCGCACGTGGCAGCTACTGAAGCCCATGCGCCTAGAGCCCATGCTCAGCAACAAGAGAAGCCTGTGAACCTTGCAGGGTTCCCATACACAGGGTGCGGGTTCCAACCCCGGTGGGAGAGCTGAGATCCCACATGCCTCGTGGCCAAAAAACGAAACATAAAACAGAAGTTTTGTCTAGATCCACAACTAGACAGCAGCTTCTGCTTCAACTAGAGAAAAGCCTGTGCAGCAATCAAGACCCAGCACAGCCAAATAAAAAACCAAAAAAAAAAAAAAAAGCCACCTAGAGCTCTTGACTTTGAGGGAAGGCTAGTGACGGGGGCATCCTTGGCTTCTGGGACTAGTGAGAGCTTTCCTAGCTTTTTGATGCAACACACCTACCCCCCCCCCCCCCAATGATTTTGATGTCTTTCATAGCTTATCCTTACAAACATCCTACGGAATAAAGTAGGCAGATAGTCATATTCCCATCTAGCAAGTGGTCAGTCAAGGAAGAAAAAACAAACTGTATGACTTCACAAACCGCAGGATGGGACTGCATGGGATCTGAGGAGATCAGCTGTGCCAAACCTCTCATCCTACAGATGGGAAAACTGAGGCCCTGAGACGCAGCCCCTTGCCCAGATTCACATTGGGCCAAATCACTCTTTGCATAATATCCCACAGTTATCACTGTAGACTTGTGGGAAGGATCTGATACGGCTCTCACGGACAGAGAAGAGATTGTGGATCCAGAAGAGATTATGGGGGACTTCCCTGGTGGTCCACTGGTTAGGACTGGGCCTAGGGTGTGGTCCAAACCCTGGTGGGAGAGCTAAGATCCCACATGACTCCAGGCCAAAAAACTAAGCATAAAACAGAAGCAATATTGTAACAAATTCAAAAACGTCTTTAAACATGGTCCACATGAAAAAAAAAAGATGGTGGACCCTCTTTCTCTGACTGATGGGAAAGTGTTTTGAGCCTTTGTGGGAAAAGGTTCCAGATAAATGGAGAATGTCTAGAATCCAGCAGAATTAGAGGTCTGATGGAGAAGCAACCACAGAGGACTAGGGTGATCACCCGCCAGGTCAAAGATGCTCTCCTGTGCTCTGGGAGGGGTTAGGAAGCTTCGGGGAAGCCAGGAGCAGCAGAAGGGATCATGCAAGCAGCGGCGAAGCGTCTGCCACCCGACACAGCGTTATCGATGTGATTACACAAAGGACAAATTTTCTATTTGAAAAAAGAGCCAGAGTACAAGAGGCATCTCCCGCCAAAACAACAGCCATGCTGGCAGCACCGGGCACTCCTGCTGCTGTTGGTGCCCAGGCATGCTGGCACGAGCTGGCTTTATGGATCCCAGCTGGGCAGAAGGAACAAGAATCCTGCCCCTCTACTGACCCCAGGGCAGCACACAAGAGGCAGGTTTTCTTTAATCACTTTCCAGCCTGATCAGAAAGCGAGACAGAAACAGCTCAGAGGTTTAGAGGACCTGGCAAGAAGGTAAAGTGAGCAAGGCAGAATTTTTATCCTGAAACTGTGATATGAAGGAGACAAAAAGATGTGTTATATATACATATATTTTTGGTCGTGCCGAGTGGCACACGTGCGTGCTAAGTTACTTCAACTGTGTCCAACTCTTTGTGACCCTGTGGACTTCAGCCTATCAGGCTCCTCTGTCCATGGGATTCTCCAAAGCAAGAATGTGGAGTAGGCTGCCATTCCCTTCTCCAGGGGATCTTTCCAACTCAGAGATCGAACCCGGGTCTCCTGCACTGCAGGCAGATTCTTTACCATCTGAGCCATCAAGGAAGCCCAATTAATATATGACACGCAAAATATTTTCCAGAGTGTGTACACAGCGTGTCAGCATAATAAAAGATGTAAAACTATGTTATCTAATTTCCTTCTATCAACTGAATGTAATTCAGTTCACAGAATTTCAGCATGTATTAAGCACCCAAAGTGTGCACATCATCTTGCTTTGTCCTGTAAAACAGTCCAGGTGGAAAACACACACACACAGACACACACACACACACACACACACACAAAACTTGAAGGGCTTGGTCCTTCTCTTAAGAGGCTTACCACTCCGTGGAGGATGTGAGGGGGATGTGTAGACAATTCATAGATGACCATCACAGGAGGCAGAAGGGAGATTTAGGCATAATAGCCGTATACACAAAAAAGTATGGGAGAGGCGAGGAAGATCTGAATCCGAAATGGTGGGATGAGGAAGACTGGATGGGCGGGGAGTTACCTGAACCGGCTTTGCAGGCTGAGTATAAAGTGCAGGCTCGCAGCTGGAAAGATTACCTGGGCAACGAGAAGGGGCGGGGCCAGAGCCCTAGGTGTGGGGGCTTCTGGGGGGCGGGGTGGGGAGGACGGGAGGGCTCGGGAAGGGAGGAGGAGCCTTTTCCTGCATCTCCAGCCTCTCCCTCAACGCAGTGGCGGCTTCTCTCCCACTCTCCTGGCCAGATTGAGTGGTGAGGGCTCCCTGCTGCCCTGAGGCACCGCCATGACGTTTGAGACCTAAGCAGGGTAAGTGAGATTCTGGCTGAGGCCCTGCAGTTCAGCTTTTGTACCCTGTCTCTTTCTACCCTTTGATCCGGGACTCAGTTTCCCCTCCTGTCACCCGTACCTCGTAACGCTTGTTGCAGTCATTACATACATCAAACACAACCACACGCGTAAAAAAGAAAAAAAAGTGAGGCATAAATATTACTTCTCTTTGAGAAGACCAAACATGTGCGGGTGAGAAATTGTGTCCCAAAGAACCATCCTTCCCTTAGAATTCAGGCTTCTTTTGTACTAAAAGGGGAGACAATGTGTTTGGTGGTTGGAAACTTCTTGGTTCCTGAAATCACTTGTTCTCCATGTAAATCTAGTTGCAATGTTCCTATCAACTTCTGGCAAGACAAATGGTGTTCTCTGTTTTGCAACTTTGTATGTCTGTAGGAATGGAGAAGTCTTATACCCTCAAAGGTCAGAGCCTTGGGAATGGGCTCTTGTGTATTTCAGGGTACAGGCAACATTCTTAACTTGCAGTGAAAGCAATAGAGAAGAAGGTTAAAGAAAAAGAAACATTCAGTATGGAGTCAGGTTTGTTCTTCTCTATTACAAAACTCTCACAGAGTACACTGAACCAGCAGCAGAGCTGGGCCAGGTTATCATCAGGAAGGTACCTATAGGCTGTCTTTATTGCTCACCTAGGAATTTTCTTTGCTGTATGTTGGAGGATCTCCCTCTCAGTTTACAGAGAAGCCATTTAGGAGGTGCAGTTATTTGAAAAATTAATTTTGAGCACTTGAACTTTTTGCCAAGGACGATATAAACGGGGAGGTTATTTTTTTCCTCTTGTGATGTTTTGGGGGCAATTTGTAATGGATGAGCATTTTATTAAAAAGGGAGCAGTTACTTTTCTCTCAACCACAAACTCTGCATAGGTAGCAAAATGTAACTCCAGTCTGATATGCAAACACGGCTGATATCTTGCTCTAGAATTCCATACACGTCAAGCTCATCTCATGAATTGTCCTTACTAACTCTGAAACAGGGAATAAAGAGGATCTCAAACTGCCTCCTGGATCCTGTCCAAGATATTTCAAATATTTGATATGACATAATACAAATGGGGTGTTTTATTCCCCCAGAGGTCAGAGTAGAGAAGTTCCTGACCATATAATTATATTCTGACCTCCTGAAATTTACCCTGCTGAAATTTACCCTCTTGAAATTTTCTTGTACTTTGCATGGGTAATGCCCCGCTTTCCCTACTGAGTGGGAGCCTTGTGCTGGATGGAAGAGAAAAGGAGATTTCTCATTTTATCCACACACCACTGGCCAAGGTAGATAGTTTCTACTCTAACAATGGTGGTCCTCTGTGTCTTTTGAGGATTTAGGGCAGCTTCTGTATTTGCTGTTAAATGAATGTAACCAATGGTAAAGGAGCAAACAATAACACCCCAGTGATATAAGAGCAGTCTTGCATGCCTGAAACACAGGCTGTGAATCAGGACCCCAATGTACCTGTCGACGGCCCAAACTTGTTCAGATGTAACCGTTGCAATTTCTAGAGTCAAATACCAACTGGGCTGGAAAAAAAACGAGAGAGGTGGAATTCAGTTAAGTAAAGGGTTAGCTGCTCTTGCATTTGCCTGAATGCATCTTGTTCTTAAAATAACTGCACAGTTGAGTCTGAATTGTTTTCTTGTGTGTGTTTGGTTTTGTTTACATTTGTGGATTTTTTTTTCAAGTAGGGCTTTCAAAGGGTAATTTATGTCTGTAATTGCATCCTTAACAAAACTGCCTAATCACCAATTAAAACAAACATTTCAAAAATAGGTAAAGTGAAAAATAGGTTGTTTTCATTACCATCTCAGATCATTTCAGTGAATAACACCTATGGCCTCCTTCAGACAGACTTACTGTTCCCGGTGGATGAAGAGGCCCCAGAAACAGGAAGCACAGACACGACTCCATATAGCCATGGTTTTGCAGTCTGCAAATTCTTCAGTATTGGAGGGCTTAGTTTTTAGGAGACTATTTCTCTGATGTTTTTAAGTTTGTAGTATGCTCTTATATATAAGTATATATAAGACATTTTAAGAATAAAGTTGCCTTCCCTTAACTTCTCTAATCAGATACCCCTTCATAGAGGAACCTACTGTGGTCAATTTAAAGACTATCCTTCCAAACTTTAACAGATATATAAATATGAAATCTGTTGAACTGTACCTATTGCACAACTTGCTTTTTTTAATTTAATGATATAGATAGGAGCTCTTCCCATGACAAAACAGGTAAGGCTTACCTCCTTAAAAAAAAAAAAGTACATTGAGTTCCATGATATAAATAGACCCTAGCCTATCATGTCATTTTCTTATTGATGACACAGATCATCTTTTAAACTTTTTCCTACTATAATTATGCCGTACAAATCCTTGTCTCTGCCATTTTGCATTGATGACAAGCATTTTTCTATGGTAGGTACCTAGAAGTGAAATTTCTGGGTTGAAGGATATGCATATTTTAAATTTTAATAGAAGCTGCCAAACTCATCTCTAAAAATGTTGTACCAATTTATACTTCCATCAACAGTGTTTGAGGACCTGTTTCTGTACACCTGAGCCAATACTTGCTATCATTCCTATTTTAATATTTTATAAACTGATGAGTGAAAGTGATATTTCATTGTTCTGTTAACTTGCTTTTCAATTTGGTTACTGATGAGAGTGAGCAGCTTTGCATTTGCCACAATCTTTTTGAAGCTGAATTTTAAAATTATATTTTATTTTAATAAATGAGTGCAAGTCCATAGTATAAAAAGGCAAATAATGCTAAAAGAGTTATAACAAAAAGAAAATATCAGCCCTCTGGTTCCCTTTTCCTCTTGTTCCTCCCTGCAAAGACAATACCTTTCAAATTTTATGATTACTTCTGCTGCTTTTTGCTTCCATATTTCTAACTAATGTGCATGTATTGCTGTCTTTTGATTCTTCATTTTTACCCATTATTCAATTTTACTTCTGAGGCGAGTTTTCTAGCCTAAATTTATTCTCCTTTTCTTGCTTTGCAGTAGGCACTATATAATAGGGGCTGGTGTTTCCAGGTAAAGAACCAGCCTTTCCTGCTTCCCTTATAGGGTAGTTGATGATTTGCATGTGGCAATCATTTAAGGGGAAGTAAATAAGTAAGTAAGTAAGTGTTAGTCGCTCAGTCATGTCCAACTCTTTGCGACCCCATGGACTGCAGCCCACCAGGGTCCTCTGTCCATGACATTTTCCAGGCAAGGATACTGGAGTGGATTGCCATTTTCTTCTCCAGGGGATCTTCCCAATCCAGGGATCAAACCTGGGTCTCCTGCACTGCAGGCAGATTCTTTACAGACTGAACTACAAGGGAAGCCCCATTTAAGAGGAAAAGCTCTTTAAAGGGAGAGAACATGTAAGTGAATTTTGACTTTCTCCCTTTCCTTCTCCTTCTTGCTTGGAACACAGATGTAATGGCTGGTGCTTGAGCAATTATCTTGTGACCATAATAATCACACAAAAAATAATAGAACAGAGAAGTGCAAGAAATCTAAGCAAACTTTCCATAGAAATTCTCCATCTACTTAATTTTGGCTTCGTTAAATTTTGCTAATCACTTATTATTTTTCCATCTGCATTTTGATTTTGTGTATTATGCTGACATTTAAAGATATTCCCCAGTTTCATGGAAAATGGAGGTTTTGTTCCTGTTGCATTTTCTTCATGTAGTTTTATGGTTATTTTTAGAGGCTAAAAAACAAAATGCCTTTTCTGTGTTACTGTAAAGCTAGAATTCTGGTATATTTTTAATGTCCTTATGTGTACTGTAATTTGATTTCTACAAAGATTATACCCTTTCACATTACAGCAGATTTGCATTAACATATCTACCTTAACTAATGCCATCAACATTAAGTAGCATATTATAAAATATTTGCCATTTTCATAAGCTAAAATGGCATCTTTAAAAATTTTTTATTTTATTAGTGAAATTTAAGCTTTTTAAGGGCTTCCCTCATAGCTCACTTGGTAAAGAAACCGCCTGCCATGCAGGAGACCCGGTTCAATTCCTGGGTCAGGAAGATCCACTGGAGAAGGGATAGACTACCCACTCCAATATTCTTGGGCTTCTCTTGTGGCTCAGCTGGTAAAGAATCTGCCTGCAATGTGGGAGACCTGGGTTTGATCCATAGGTTGGGAAGATCTCCTGGAGAAGGGAAAGGCTACCCACTCCATTCTGGCCTGGAGAATTCCATGGACTGTATAGTCTATGGGGTTGCAAAGAATTGGATATGACCGAGCAACTTTGACTTTCAAGCTTTTTTAAAAATCTCATTATTAATTTTATATTTCTTCTTTTGTGAATTTTATTTTTATCTCATTTGTCTCCTTTTACTGTCCATTTTATCTTTAATAATTTTCTCATTGTTTTTTAAGAACTTTTAATATATTTTTCATTAGCCTTTGTATTATTCAATGTTTATAAATATTTCTCTTCAATATTTCTTCATTTTTTTTCATTATGTCTTATTATTTTTGGTATGTGCAAGCTTACAGTTTTATATGGTGTTTAGTATATTGTCTGTTTTTTCTTCTATTGCTTTTTTGTTTAGAAGGTATTTTTATCATTTAGAGAGCTAGATATTTATCTGTTTTCTTCTAAAAGTTTTTATATTTAGCTCTTTAATATACGTAGAATACATTTTAATGTGCATACTAAGATTTTGTTTTTTAAATAGTTTACTATTTTTGTTACATCTTCTATTGACTTTTGAGACACTTTTGCATTGCCTTATTGTATCCCCTTTTATAATTAGTAACTTTTCACTTATTGAGGGGCTATCAATTTAGTTTCACTGTACTGTTTCTTGGTTGTTTGACCCGTGTCATGGTTATTAAATGACCATAGCTTTATAAGATATTTGTGAGGGCAAGTGAATACTTCATTTTCCCCCAAATATAGCTATTGCTTTTCTGTTTGTTTCTAGAACATCTTAAAATAACTTTGGTAAATATTCAAAATATCTGCATGAAATTTTGATTTAGATGATTAATCTTCTTCTTTATGTTTATGAAATGTTAACATATTGGAAAAATTATGTCTTCCCATCCAGACACATTATTACTCAAATCTCTTTTCTGTTTCCAATTTTACTATTTCCTATATAGAGAGTTCTCACATAACTTTTTAGGTCTTTTTTGTAGGTAGTTGGTATTTTTTGCTTACTATCATAAATATAACCTTATCTTTAAAATTATTATTGTTGGCATATGGAAATATGATTTTTTTTGCATTTTTACATTTTTTATTACCACTTACCAAAATTTAATAAATTCTGAGATCTTTTAGGTTGATTCTCTAGTGTATACTGGAATAAAGTTAAATTTTAAATCTGGCTATCTTTTAGCTTGTAATAATTTTATTAATTGCTCCTGAACTGTGTATCTTAATCTCTTTTATACTATCATACCATTATGGAGGGTGGGGGCTATAGGGCAGTCTTCAGTGAACCCTTCACAGGAGGAGAGGCTAGGATTAAGTCTTTGAAGAAGATTAAAATGCTGTCACGATGAATAAATAGAAAGCATCAGTTGCTCAGTCATGCCCGACCCTTTGCAACCCCTTGGCCTATAGCCCCCCAGGCTCTTCTGTCCATGGGATTCTCCAGGCAGGAATATTGGAGTGGGTTGCCATTCCCTTCTCCAGGGGATCTTCCCAACCCAGGGATTTAACTCCTGTCTCCTGCATTGCAGACAGATTCTTTACCAGATATGTTAAGGAGATGGTCAATAGTTTGGTATGACTGGATATAGGGATTATGAATCAGATTCACATTCCTAGTGTGATCTGTTGTTCCTGACCTCGCTTGCCCTTTTCACTCTGATCCCATCTCCCCCCAGTTCTCAGTATATAATCCAGGAACTGGCCGTGGTATGCTTCCCTCTATGCGGATTGCCTTTCCTGATCACGTTCCTGTTGCAAAGTCTTACTCTGCCTTGAATGCTCTACTCAGAAGTTTTCCAGGTCCCTGGGATGAATAAAGCAATGATTAACCCGATGGTAACATGCTTTTTATACAGTTAAAACATCTATTTATTGGGGGTGCAGTTGCTTTATGATGTTGTGTTAGTCTGTTGTGTAAGGAAGTGAATCAGCCATATGTATACACATATCCTCTCCCCCTTGAACTCCGCTTCTCCCTCCCGTCCCACCCCTCTAGGTCATCACAGAGCACTGAGCTGAGCTCCCTGCGCCACGTACAGCTTCTCACCAGCTAATTTACATGGAAGTGTATACATGTGAATCCTCATCTCCCAATTCATCCCACCACCCTTCCCCTGCCTTGTCCAAATGTCTGTTCTTTGTGTGTGCATCTCTATTCCTGACCTGCAAATACGTTCATCTGTACCATTTTTCTAGATTCTATATATATGCATTAATACACGATATTTGTTTTTATCTTTCTGATTTACTACACTCTGTATAACAACTCCAGCTCTATCGACGTCTCTACAAATGACCCACCTTCCTTCCTTTTAATAGCTGAGTAATATTCTGTTGTATACATGTACTCCATCTTTATCCATTCACATTTCTCTCTCTTGTCCTGACCTGTGTGCAAAAACTGTCTTACTTATCTTCTTCTAGTATCTAGCAAAGGTTTAAACACAGGGAAAGCAGATGAATTTAGGATTATTATAATTAGATATCCCAATTGCTTGTTTTATGCTCATGGTATTTCTTTTCTTGATTTAGTTATTCTGATGGACACCCAACATTTTATGCTACTTTTTGTTACTCTTCTCTAGTTTTATCCTCAGAATCATGTTGTTTATTTGTTGTTGTTATTCAGTTGCTCAGTTGTGTCCAGCTCTTTTCAACCCCATGGCCTGTAGCATGCCAGGCTTCCCTGTCCTTCACTATCTCCCAGAGCTTGCTCAGAACTCATGTCCATTGAGTCAGTGATGCCATCCAATCATCTCATTCTCTGGCATCCCTTTATGTTGTTTATAGCATTCCTCGTTGCTTATCAGGCACAACTTCTGAAATATTGTTTCTAGCCTGTAAGGTAGAAGGAACCAGGAAAAGTTCTTATTATTTTTCTAAATATGAGAGACACAGACTCGTGTATTAGGAGAGCCAGAGAGGAACAGTTAATCAAGTGTCTGTACCCAGCATCTAGGACAGTGCATTAAAGAGCGCTAGTAAAGCTAAAGGGCTTGGACTTATGATTTTTTTTTTTTTAATTTTTGCTTTTAGAAAGGAGTTCAGCTTTGTCTAAGTTACCAGAGGGATGGTTGTATGTGAAATAAAGAGTGGATGTTATTTTACTGAGGGTTTCTTTAAGGAGAGTTATTTCTAATGAGCTACTAATGACATGTACTCTTGAAATCCTACAATGGCATATCTACAGATTTATGGGAGGGAATGAATCTGAAAGGTCTAGCTAAATCAAGGGCATACCTATATCTATACCATCTTTTTAAAGACAATACTGGCATTATGTGTGCATGTGTGCTGAGTCACTTCAGTTGTGTTCAACTTTTTGCGATTCCATGGACTGCGGCCCATCAGGCTCCTCTATCCTTGGGTTTCCCAGGCAAGAATACTGGAGTGGGTTGCCATTTCCTTCTTCAGGGCATCTTCCCCATCTAGGGATTGAACCCATGTCTCCTGTATCTCCTGCCCTGCAAGCGGATTCTTTATCACTGAGCCAATGGGGAAGCCCATTGGCATTATAGATGTCTTTAAATAAAATAATATAGATCGAGTCAAAATAGATAAATTAAATCAAATGATTAGCTCCATCCAGTGCTAGTGAACAATTGGGTTGGATATTGGATTGAATCTGACATCTGGTTTGGAGTTCATCCAGAGAGATCTGGTTTGATTCTAATGTTGGTTAATTTTTCCTCCTGAGAGGCAAGGCAGGACCAAGAGGTCGCTGGCTCCATGGACCGCTGTGGGAGACGGAGGAGTGAGGTGGTACCTGGGGTGACCGGATGCAGGTGGAGCTGGAGCCTCAGGGCAGAATCACATCCATGAAGGAATGCAATCAGACCCAAGGTGCAGTCAGACAGTGATGGGGGAGGAGTATGTTGTGGGAAGAAACAGGGACCAGGGCTTCTCCTGGGGCCCCCAACACCATCATGATTATCTCAGGCTCTGAGTGGGGGAGGCAGTCAGGGAAGACTTTGAACAAGTGAATGCTGCTTGATCCCTGGCCAGACTGATGGGCATGATCTTAATTCTTCAACCAGACCCTTGATGAAGATATTAAATTTCACCAGCATTGCAAGCCCACTATGAGGGGCATGATGCTATTTAAACCAGATGATAGGTACTTCGGTTGATTGTACTTTGGGTGAATGTTTACCCAGCTGCTTAATATTAATAAAGTGAAATAAATAAAAGGAGGCAAGAAGGGACTAATGTGGATTCAATTCCTTACCTGCATATACTTGGGCATGTGTGCTCAGTTGTGTCCAACTTTGTGACCCCATGGACTGTGGCCTGCCAGGCTCCTCTGTCCATGGGAGCAAGAATTCTGGAGTGATCTTCCTGGGGGTCTTCCCAATCCAAGGATCAAACCTACTTTTCCTGCATCTCCTGCATTTACCACTGAGCCACCGGGAAAGCCCTATTGATACTCAGTGTTATCAAGAACAGTCATCTGGATTCCACTACTGAAAGGTGGACTGGCTATTAGTTATGAGTTTGAAGAGTGAGGATGGACTGTGTTATGATCAGAGCATAAGAGTTAACTTCACAGAGAAGAAAGGCCAGAGCTACTATGAAAGGAAGACACATGTTCCTACGAGAGTGTCCTAGGATGTGGAGAAGAAACAAGCAGCTTTAGACTTCAAAGACTGTCATGATATCATTCTGTGACCTCACCTGTCATTTATGAATAACAACGAGAATTGAAAACACTTTTTGGATGCTTATATTTTGCATGTGTAAACTGTTAGTCTTAACAACATCCCTCTGAGTTAGTGACTGTAATTTCATGCTACAGGGAGGGAGGTGCAGGGAGGCTAAGCAGCATGTCCAAGGTCACACAGCTGGTAAAAGACTGAACTAGAATCAGACTCTGTGCTGAAAGCTTTTATTTGCTAAGTCGCTTCAGTCCTGTCTCGCTCTTTGCTACCCTATGGACTGTAGCCTGCTGGGCTCCTCTGTCCTTGTGATTCTCCAGGCAAGAACTCTAGAGTGGGTTACTATGTCCTCCTCCAGGGGATCTTCCAAATCAGGGATAGAACCCATGTCTCCTGCATTGGCAGGCATGCTCTTTACCACTAGCATCACCTGGGAAGCCCAAAGGCTTTTGCACATTCTCTTATTTAAACATCTCCTAAGAGACAGAGTAGTGATACCCTCCATTTGTAAATTTGGAAATCAAGGTTTGGAGAAGCAAAGGAAGCTGCCAGAACTCACATGGTAAATGATAGATGGTGAATTTAGGTGAAAGGCATTTGAGTGTTCATTGTACTACTCTTCCAGGTTTCCTGTAGGTTGGGATTTTTCAGAGTATAAAAGTTGGCGGAAATATTTATGTCTGATTCCCTGACTCCACTGCTTGACCTCTGCTCTCTGCAAAAGTCCGTGCTGATCATCTGAGCCCCCGTAGAAAGATGGATCATTATCACCTCTGATGATCATGGGCATCAATTCACATTTACTGTGTATTCAATCAGCAAATGTCTTCTTGATCATGTACTATCTATTAAGCATCTCTCTAGGGCCTGAAGATAAAATAATGATCAAACAAAGTCCCTGACTTTGTGGAACTGGGGAAACCAGCCAAGCAGACAGAAAAATAAATATTTCAGTGAATAAATGTTTCATATTATTTCAGCTGGAGATAAAGCAGAATGGGCCTCAGAAAAGTGATGGAAAAAGATGTAGGCTGTTTAGATAAGTGTGATCAAGGAAGGCCTCTCTGAAGAGGTGGTTTGGGGGCTGAAACTTGAATGAGATGAAGGAGTGAGTCTGGGGCAGGCGTGGAAGACAAGTGTATTGCACGCAGGAGGGAAGCAAGCACAAGGAGCCGACAGACAATGTCCCAGGTACTTCACATCTCATTTAAACTCGCTATCATCTTTCTGTGTTTTTGCTCCATTTTGTTTATTTTTCAAAATGTGTAATCTGCTTTAGCAGCATTCTCTTAGAGAATATAATGACACTTTTTCTTTAAAGTGCAATCTTTTGTTTTTCAGAAAATGTAGGCAAAGAAAAAGATGTACTGTTGAAAGACTTTCAGGGGCAAGGAAATGTCACATTTCTTTCCCATTTAACTAAAGCTAATAGATTTTTCTGCTCAGAAGAGAAATAGTTTCTATCCCCTTTACTGGAGTTGCTCTAGTTGACTGGATCCTATAAACGTCTGGAGATTCGCATGCTGTGGGCCGCTTGGGGAGGTGGCTCTGAATTTGTGCCACCTCCCATCTGCTGAAGGGCTTCCCTGGGGACTCAGATGGTAAAGAAACCATCTGCAATGCAGGAGACCAGGGTTCGATCCTGGAGAAGATCCCCTGGACAAGGGAATGGCTACCCACTCCAGTACTCTGGCCTGGAGAATTCCATGCACAGAAGACCCTGGTGGGCTGCAGTCCATGGGGTCTCAAAGAGTTGGACATGATTGAGTAACCAACACTATTAACAGTTAACCCATCTGCTGAAATGTCCTTTCTTTAGGTCCTTCCCTTCCAAGTTTTTTTGCACCGTCCACTGAGAAAAATGCCCAACCTAAAAGGTGACGATTATATTCTTTTCGGCAGACAAAACGGACAGCTTAAGCCCAGGACACAGCCTCTCAGGTACCTCTGAGGGACAGCTACAAAGCAGCAAGAGGGGAACCAGGATACACAGGGGTTTTGCAATAAAGACCATGTAGCCGAAACATGAAATGGCTACTGTTTAAGGAAGACCAGACATCTCAAGTTAATGAAATTAGTGGTTTTCTATGTATGGGAAGATGCCGGAGTCTGGACTCACTGGAATCATTCCTTTGATATGCGTCTCAGCTCTCCAAGGCCATTATCCTGTGTTTTCACAACCTGAGTCTCCTCAGGGTGCACAGTCAGCGCTGTAATGTGGTAGTGTGATAGCTGCTCTATCCTTTCTTTACTGGTGTGGCAGGCAATATTTTTCATTCACATTACTAGTTTGGAAGAGTACTCTATACACTACGTTGGTCAGTCTTAGCTGATGTTGAGTTGGCCAAACAGTTCATTTGTGTATTTTCATCTGCTTTTACAGAATGAGCTTTCTGGCCAACCCAGTGCAAACAAATATTCTCCCTAATCCATCCCCAGTCATTCAACTTGGTCTCTTGTGACAATTTCTACATACACTGTTTTGATTTTTATGCCCTCAAGTCTACCACCCTTTTGTTTTTTGACTATAGCATTTGACAACCTGCCTTTAAGATCACAGAAGTAATTACTTCTGCTTTTTAAAAAGTAATCTTTATAGTTTATTACAGTTAAATCTTAAATTTTGTTTATAATTCGTGTTGATACATGGTAAGAGGCAGGGATCTAATTTTATTTCACTTCCAAAACCCGCACAAAGTTTGTTGAGGATCAAGCAAGAGAAGTACAAAGAGATAGAATTTTTATAGTTTAGGCTTCTTGGTCATAAATGCCATATTCTCAACAAAATCTTGTATAAGGAGAATTTGTGGTAGTGTAATTCATGTTTAAAGACATAAGGCCTTTTCAAGGAAATAATGCTTGAGGCATGTAGTCGTGAGTGAACTACTAACAAGACACAAATAATTTTCTTTTCTTGAAAACAAAGCAGTAAAATCAAGAGTACTAAGTAAGACAATCAGTGACAGTTTACCTTATTAACAAGTAATAGAAGACCATCAATTTTCCTTTGCTCACCTTTGTTGCCTAGAAACTTTTCAAGACTCCATTCTTTGCAAATTTAATAAGGTGCTTATAATTTTCTAAAACCATTTAAAGATGTTATGCAAGGTATGAGACATTATTTTATGAGATTGGTCCTACACTGAAAATTTCAAAATATTTTCTAATTTATTTAAAAAATGTTTTACTTTTTCTCATAGATGGTGCAATACACATTCTATGGAAATCAATATAGACTACAAATGCTGGAGATAAAAATGGCTTAGTATTACCACCATTCAGGGACACTTAATGGTATTTATTTGGTTTATGCACTTCTAATCCTTTTTCCACGTACATTCAGTTTTACAGAAACTTTATTATTATTATTATTTTAAACCAAATGTGTGAGTTTGAGCCAGTACTGTGGAAGAGAAGGACAGATTACTTTATATCCTGTGATTAATGAGAATGTGTGGCCCACGTGAATAGAATGGAAAAGAAAAGAAGCTTAGAACTTCCACCTAAGACTCTTTATAGGCAATGGCTTGGCATGACATGATGGAAAATAACTATGATGTTTTGTAGTCTGAATTCTTGTAGAATGTGTGCTTTTTAATACCCTGATAGTCGTTTATTGTGTGTCTATCATTTCTTGTTGTTTGGTAACTAAGCTGTATCGTACTCTTTGCAACCCCATGGACTGCAGCACACCAGGCTTCCCTGTCCTTCACTATCTCCTGGAATTTGTTAAACTCATGTCCATCGAGTTGAGGATGTCCTCCAACCATCTCATTCTCTGTTGCCCCCTTCTCCTCCTGCCCTCAATCTTTCCCAGCATCAGGATCTTTTCCAGTGAGTCAGCTCTTCACATCAGACCAAAGTATTAGAGCTTCAGCTTCATTATCAGTCCTTCCAGTGAACATTCAGGACTGATTTCCTTTAGGATTGACTGGTTTGATCTTGCAGTCCAAGGGACTCTCAAGAGTCTTCTCCAGCACCACAGTTTGAAAGCATCAGTTTTTCAGCATAAAGGTGCTCAAACTTCTTATGGTCAACTCTCACATCCATATATGACTACCACATGCAGGTCATTTTACACACATTAGTTCTAAGCCGCGTAACAGTTTCCGGAGTAGGAAAAGTAATAACCCTCACCCTGCTACTTTACATGTAAGAAAAAGGAGATTTAGAGGGGTTAGTAATCATCTATTTTGCTACTCTTAGAGATGATGTTAAAAATATTGAACAACTTGGCCTTCAATCAAAACCAGTACCCAACCGACCAAGCTTATGATATTCTGTCCTCTGAACATGGTACATGTCTACTACCAGTCCCCATGGGTAATAATTTTCTTGATTATGTTTTATATACTGTTTGGTAATCTTTTATTTACCCAACTCAATAATATATTGTGACATCTTTGCAAGTTATTAGCTGTCATTTTACTATATATATTTTAGTGCAGTTTTATTTAATAACCCAGAAAGGCTTGTGACTTTTATATGCTCAAACTGAAATTCTCTCTAATGGGTAAAAAGTACACAGAATTAAAATCACATATAGTTGGATTTTACATAATGAGAATTCACAGTAGGAGGGGAGTATTGTAATGAAAATTAGTAGACACTAAATAGACTAAGAAGCATCCCAAAGGCTGAGCACTTCCTGGTGAAAACATTTTCCAGTGGTTTTTATTTGCATAGATAGAAAGTGTGTGGCTGTGTGCAGGTGTGCATGTTCCTGTGTTTGTAAACAAATTACCTCTTAAAAACTCCCTCCCTTTCTGGCCTCAATCCTCTCTCTATAAAAGAGCAGGAAAACAAATAGCAAATTAAGGCAATTTAGGAGGAAAAATTGAAATGATTTGATTTTGAAAAATAGGGTCCTTTCGGAAAAGAAAACAAGAAGTTCCACAGTTTAATGACAAAAGACTGAGAGGAATTTAGAAGTTACTAAAAGTCTTATATCTCTCCTAATTATAAGCTAAAGTAAAGCATGACTTAAGTTGTAGGAAGAGAGAGTTCAATTAGGCATAAGAATGAACCTTTGACTCATTAAATTCAATGCTAGAATGTAGTGCCTAGAATCTTTAACTGGAAAATTTCAAAATTAGAATCTACAATTGGGAATCTTTACATTTTAAGTTGCTAATTGTGTGAGTCATGAACCAGACAGCAACCTGTGGAAATAGGTACGATTTACACAGTTACTCAGAAACTAGAGAAATTTTGAGCATAAAGAACTAAAGTGACCCATCGTATAGACTTGTCTCAGCCAGCACCCAGACACTTCTACATGGGATTCTTAGCATGTAGGTTTGCCTACACCATTATTATCATTATTTATTAATTTTGCAGTATGTCATGGGGATTTCCTCTATTTTTAAAGGACCAGTTTTGTAAAAAAATATTTATTTTCTTGCTTATTTATTCACTTATCTGGCTGCCCTGGGTCTTAGTTGTGGCGCACAGGATCTTTAGTTGCAGCAAGTGGGATCTAGTTACCTAACCAGGGGTCGAACCCTGGCCCCCTGCCCAGGGACCGTGGAGTCTTAGCTGCTTGACCACCACGAAGTCACTGAGGATCCGTTTTGAACAGCTGGTGTAGTGTTCCACAGTGGACTGCGCCTAGCTTTACCCAGCCTTTTGATTTCCCGATTAAGTGTCAGTCTTGGGGTTGGGAGGGGTTTGAGAGTTTGAGGAAGTTCTGGTGTTGATGTTTGGGAAGACCATCTGCCTTTAGTTGTGGTCCTGCCTCTTTGACACACTCCACAGGCAATTCCCAGAGTGAGTGCTCTTTGCAAGGCTCTTTGGCTACATTCACAAGCATGCATTTCACATTCCCTTGGGAAAACTATTAAAGATTAAAAAAAAAAAAAGATCCTGTCTTCAGTGTGGTCTCAAGGCTTCTGAGAACCCGAAGGAGCCTCAAGATTTAAGATGGGTTTCCCTCTGAACCACGTTCACTCCACACAGACATTCTGTATTTTCTCAGACTGGGCTCCAAACTCACCTATTTGCCTCTGCTGTCAACAAACTTAATACAAATTCATTTTTACTAAGGAGCTACATGTTCAGGCTTGTCAATAATCAACCACTTTCTGAATAAGAAATGGCATTCCCAGGGTAACTAAGGAATGGAAAAAATGTGGTCAGCTGAGAAACCAGTGGCTAAGCCTCCATGGGTCCTGCCCTGGGATTTGATGATGTCATTTTTAGAATACTGTGGCAGAGATTTTTTTGGCCTTAAACACACCCTGCCTTTTCTGGGGTTAGACGAAGAATGCAAGTATCTTCCGCTTTATTGAGATCCAGACATCTCTCTATAAGACAAGAAAATGTACCACTTATCCAGCTTAATGGTGACCTTGTGTATTTAATTCACTTTGTCAGTGAGAATTTCATGTGACTTTTCTGGGGTGGATATAGTGCATACACTATGGTGAACTTGGGATCCAATAAAAGGAATTACACCCAAATCTTAAGGAAGCAATGTGATCTGACAAGATTCCTGAAAGAGATGACACATATGGGCAAAGCAGCAGAATTTATTTTGAACATTACAGGCACTTCTTATGTGCAGTCGTGTCTGACTCCTTGCGACCCCATGGACTGTAGCCTGCCATGCTCCTCTGTCCATGGGGTTTCCCAGGCAAGAATATTGGAGTGGGCTGCCATTTTCTTCTCCAGGGGATCTTCCCAAACCAGGGATCAAACCTGTGTCTTCTGCATTGGCAGCCATATTCTTTATTGCTGGGCCAGGGAAACCATATGCACTTATAGTTGCCCAGATTTAAAATTATGATCAGACATGAAAACATAGTTGAAGAACTCCTTCTAGCCACAAATAATGATGAACTAAGGGCATAGGTGATTTAATATGAGGGGTTTGTGTATGCCTAGAGTCAGCATTTTGCAGGATACGTAGTAACACAATGGCATACTGACTTGAATCGAATTCTGATGTATAAATCAAATTGGTGTCAAAAAGTCAAAGTTGCTGCCCTGTCTCTAAATTGGCTGATCTCTTTGTGGAGCTCAACCTACCTTTTATTCCACAAGGGGTTGGGAGTGGATTGGGGTTCACCTGAATAGAAGTGATAAGTCACTGCTCACTTTTCTGCTTTAGAATTTTTCTAGCCTAGAACTCTAGGAAGTTCCTACCAATCAATAGAGTTGGCTTATGTTGAAGTCAGTTTCCCAACTCTAGATGGAGTCAACTCAATGCCCCCTTCCATCATTTTCTATCTGTGATCTATTGTTTGGAGTTGTAAGTCCCCATTTCTTGTATCAATATTTTGTTTATTTGTCAGTTTTTTTTTTTTTTTTTTTTTTTTTTAACTTTCAGAGGGAAGGAGGACTCCTTCAGGGTCTCAAAATGGCTTCTGAGTTCTGGAGCCAGTCTTCTTGGAATGACCAGAAGTTTCTTTGCTTTCTTGCTTTCCACTTGACAACGATCTACTTCCTGACATTTAGGTATGTTACCTTAGGATTGGTTGTTGTTGTTTAGTCACTAAGTCATGTCCTATTCTTTGCAACCCCATGGACTGCAACACACCAGCTTCTTCTGTCCTATACTATCTCCTGGAGTTTCCTCAGATTCATGTCCATTAAGTCTGTGATGTTATCTGACTATCTCATCTTCTGTTGCCCCCTCTTCCTTCTGCCTTCAATCTTTCCCAGCATCAAGGTCTTCTCCAATGAGTTGGTTCTTAGAATCAGGTGGCCAAAGTACTGGAGCTTCAGTTTCAGCATCAGTCCTTCCAATGAATACTCAGGGTTTGCTTCCTTTAGAATTGACCGATTTGATCTCCTTGCTATCCAATGGACTCTCACGAGCCTTCTCCAGCACCATAATTCAAAAGCATCAACTCTTTGGCACTCAGCTTTCTTTATGGTCCAACTCTCACATCCATATGTGACTACTGGAAAAAACATAGCTTTGCCTACATAGACCTTTGTCAGCAAAGTGATGTCTCTGTTTTTAAATATGCTGTCTAGGTTTGTCACAGTTTTCCTTCTAAAGAGCAAGTGTTTTTTATTTTCAAGGCTGCAGTCACCATCCACAGTGATTTTGGAGCCCAAGAAAAGAAAATCTGTCACTGCTTCCACTTGCTCCCCTTCTATGTGCCATGAAGTGATGGGACCAGATGTCATGGTCTTAGTTTTTTGAATGCTGAGTTTCATACCAGTTTAGTGAGTCTCAAACCCCTGCAAGTGTTGGGATGCCAGGAACCAGGCTGGGGAGCTCTCTAGGAAAAATGAAATAATCCCATGTGCTTTCTAAGTAGAAGATAAGAAAAGGAATTGACTGGACAGAATGCTTTTAATTTTTTTAAGTACCCACATTTTGTCTTACAACTGTGACTCTTACTGTTTGTTTAAGCCAATATCTAATATGAGGAGGTTATAATTTAATTTACCACAAATATATCTCTTTGGTTATTACAAGTTTAATATATTAATGTCTAAAAATGTTCCCCAAAGCACATTGCAGGTGCTTCGCAGTTGAATATGCTTGAGAATCATTTCCCTGGATTGTTTGCATTTGGAAAGTAGTGGCCATGGTTGGGCAAGCCTTAAACCAAAGTGAACATTATAATTCTTCCAGTTGCTCTCTGCTGGAGAGTGTGTTGGCCGCCAATGGAGATGTTTTAGATTGGAGCTAGAATGTGAATATCAGAAACTAGAATGTTTCTGACGCACTAGAATGTGTCTCAGAAGCTAGAGTGACTTATCCAACTCAGTAACTATGACTTTCCTTGTTACAGATGTTATAATAAATCCCAAGTGAAGATTATTGGTAATCCTAGTCAGGTCAGATGTACCTATAGAAGGAACCTCCAGGCTCAACTCTGCCCAAATGCTGAGACACTGGGGGTGATGTCTTCCACATCCTATCGCCATAGTGATATGACCGACAACCTCTGATGTTGATAATCATGGTCTAGAAGTTTAGATTTTTCAATTCAAGAGAACTCTCTAACTTCTGTCACTCGTGGTCCCTTACTCAAAATATTCATGATGGGTTCTTTTCCAAGCTCTGGATGTCAACTAGGAAAACCTGAAACAGAACTAAAGAACAAGGCTTTATCTTCTGATTGTTCAAACATTTTCTTTGCTCATTTTGAAAACTATTCATTCCTTGAAATACAGATTCTTTTCCTTCCTTATATGACAGAAATATAGATCTTGGCTGGTCCTCTGGTTACCATGACTAGTTTGGATGGCTCTAGCCTCCAGGGAGGAAAGAATGTTCCTGTCCTCCAGCTTTTTTTCTCCAGCACCTATCTGGCACCAAATATTTTCATGCCTTCTCCAGGTTAGCATTATGAACAGGTAATACATGGTCAACATAGTCCTGGGAAGACAAAGATTTTGTGCATTGGAAAAGGGAAATCAATTCAAGAAGACAGCTGAAGAGCGCCTGTTAAGTGAGCTAATTGGACAGGTGCAGATGTCCTCTCCTCCTCAATTGGTGCCCTGTAACACATTTTGATTGGCTGGTGAGTCCCTGCCAATACTTAGCTACTCAGCTGGTAGTACCACCCTTAAACTCAGGCTTCCATCTCTCCAATTGTAGTCTTCCAATTCTCAAATGGCCAAGGACTCCCTTTCAGCTGTCCAACTTGCAACTCAAGGAGAGATCATTTTGAAAGCGGATCTTTGAACTCTGAAGATCAGTGTTCACCTGCTTTTTCTCTCCTGATGACCTTCTTCAAGCTTCCTCATAGAAGATGCTGGCTCATGGATCCTGAGAGTGGGAGGGGCTCTCTCCAGCTGAAAGAGCACAGGGAAAATCTAGAACACATTGTCCAGTTATGGCCATGTGCATTTTCCTTTGTTAGAAGTATGGAGCAAGGTAGACTTTTTCTCCACAAAGAAGGATGCTCTAATTCTGCTTGTTACACAGGTCATAGACTTTCTGCAGGAAAACACATCCCCACCTGCCCTTGTTTTACTCACTTAAGTGTTCAAGGGAAATTTTGATCATTCCTTCCCAGAGATAGAGATAGTCACAACAGTGAAAGTGACAGTGTTAGTTGCTGAGCTGTGTCCGACTCTCTGTGACCCCATGGACTGTAGCTCACCAGGCTCCTCTGTCCGTGGGATTCTCCAGGCAAGAACACTGGAGTCTTGAGGATGGAGTAGCCATTCCCTTCTCCAGAGGATCTTCCCGACCTAGGCATTGAACCCACATCTCCTGCACTGCACATGGATTCTTTACCATCTGAGCCACCTGGGAAGTCACAACAATAGTGTTTATTAAGAATTTCCTATGTGCCACGCACTGTTCACAACTGTTAAGATGCATTATTCGATGTACTCCTCACAGCAGCCCTGTGAGGAATTCCCATCTGATGAATGAGCGGACTGAGCCACAGAGCAGTGAAGCCATTCTCTCGAGGTCACATGGCTTGGCCATGGCAGAGACAAGAGTTGAATCCTGGACCCATTTTTGAAACCACCACCCAAACCATGTCATCAGACGTTGTTCTTCATTGGTTCTCCATGGATGGGGCACAGAGGGAAACCTATAGTAATTGAATCTTGCTTTGTTTCTTTAAAAAAACATGTCATTGCATTCTCTCTCATATTTGAGAGAATGCAATGTTCTCTCTGTGTGTCTTTGTCGCCATTTCACAGTTGGACAGTCTCACAGGAGATTGGCTAGGTGGGCATGTGCAAAGTCACAGACCTGCAGAGTGACAGAGGTGGATTTTGACTACGAATCTGTGTTTAAAAAAAAAAAACAACAACAACCCTAAGCTGCTTTCCTGGGGAGAAAGAGAGAGAAGAAAAGACAAGATATGCTTGTTAGTCTTTTCATTCAAATTCTTCATCCTGTCATTCAACAAATATTTATTGCTGCTACAAAGTGCTGGCACTCTCTAGGTAGGTAGGAGGCACTGTCAACGTCAGAGCCTCTGTAGCTCAGACACTTTCCTTTCACAGTGGGGTCGCAAAGAGTCAGACACGACTGAGCGGCTGAGTGAATAGGCACAGCAACACAACAATGTTGTGGCCGTTTCTGATGTGTATCACAGTGATTCAGTTCTACGTAGGTGAAAAAATAATGATTCCTGGGATAGGCAGACTTGATCCTGTTTATGGGGAGAACTCTGTTCTCTAGGATTGAGAAACCATGTCTCTATTGAAAGAACCTTGGAACTTCTGGTTTCCCTGGTGTTTTCCCAGTCCTCTTGTTGTCAGAATCATGCTCATTTCACTGGCATTCCTTGGATCTGATTCCCCTTTCTCCTCTTGCATAGTTCTCCGGCTATGCAGGGCTCCTGATGGGTTCTGCTACAGAACATTTCAGGCTGTGTTTTTGTCCAAGTGGGAGGGAGCGTGGGGATAGAAAAACAGGATAAGGAGGGTATCAACTATTTTCCACACCTGATGGACTCAAGGTTCATGGACACCAGCATCCAGATGTGTTTATTCATGTGTCAGGGGACCTGCGTGGATGCAGGCACTAGCTAAACACACATAGAGATCAAGAAATAAACGCTCTGATTGCTAGGGTGACACACACAGACACACACTTGCGCTGCAGACAGTTCTGCAACATCGTTCAATGCACACAGTTCCTCTTGGTACTCATCTCTTCCAGACTTCCTGAACTTGTAAGATGCAGTAAGTTCTGAGCAGTGGTTGAAAGAAATCCCTCAAGTGTATCATGTCTTCCACTCACCCACCAACACAGTGGCTGCTTATTATTTGGTGGTTATTGTTCTTGGTTTCGAGGAAGAGGCTGTCTCATTCAGGCATCAGGGGAAAGTAGGTGTGGTTCCTCAGTCACACCTGCCCCCGATCCAGGGGACAAACAGACACCTGGGACCTAGTCTCCCTTCCCCTTTCCATCACCAAGCGCACGGAGGAGCCTCTTTCACAGCAGATGGAGATTCACCCCATCCCCTTGCTCTCATCCTCCTGAAATGAACAAATGAACCAATTGGGAGCTGGCTTCAGAATCTTCTTTCCTCCAGGTGTCAGGAGGTTACCAAATCTCAAAGACCTGCCCCCAGTCATTTCACATGGACCAGACTCCCTATGAGTAGGATGCTCACGCCCCAGGGTGAGGAGGGAACCAATGCCCTGAGACTCGCCATCTACAGGGGAGTGGGGGAGGGGCCGACCTGGGGGTCCGCCCCCCCCACCTTGGGACAGACCCGCCTGGAGGCTCCGCCAATGTTTTCACAGCTGTGGCTGGGAGGCTGCTCCCCAGGCTCCTTGCACACAGTTGGCCTGCGCCCCAGCAGCTGTGCACACCCCGGCATGACCTCGGTCCCCGCAGGGATGGGGGGGCCCTGGCCGGTGCAGCGGGATCTGGGGAGCAGAACTGACTCACCTCGCCAGGCTGGCTGCATCTCGTTTTCCTGACCCGCTTTGTTAACACGGCTATTAAGAAGTTCTCACATGGCTTCCCCAGGCTTCTCTTAACTTCCCCGGGCAGCAGTGACAGCCTTATTAACAGCAAATGGCTTCTCGTGGCAGTGTTCCATTTCTAATATTAATAATCAGCATTTAATAAAAACAAAGCAGGCAAGATACAGGCAGAAAGAACAGACTGCTTTGCCCTTCACATTTATCACCCTGGCGGGAGTTACCAGCAGTGCTACCTGAGTGGTTAATCCCACATCAAAGACATGCCAGCGTATGCACACATGTACATACACATGTGAACACACGTGTGTACACACCTGTTCTGGGAACTGCACTTCATCCCTCACTTGGCCAAAGTCAGGCTTAGACCCTCTTCCCTCCTTCCCTCCATCCCCACCCTCCGGCTCCCCCATCTGAGCATCTAGAGCGACTTTGACATTTCAGAATCATGTCATGAACTGATGTCTTTCAAGGAAGGGAGGTAAGGGAGGGGGGGCGGGTTGGCAGGAGCTGCTGGCTCTTGCATTGTTACCTTTCTCCATTTCCTTCTCTCTCCATCAGTCCAGCCATCTGTAAGACAAATGGCTCCATCCTGCCAAGGCTGAGGAGAGTGGAGGTAAAGATGTAGTTAATTACATGTACTCAAAAAGATCAACTGTCAAGATTAGAAGCTGCGTTTATCGCCACTAAAAATAACCAGGGCTGGGGAGGACAGGATGGACGAAATGGGAGTGGAAAGGTGGATGGGGGTGAAGAGGGACTTGGGGCTTTGGATCCTAGGATGCTGGACTGATACTTAAAGACCTTTGACTTTGTGGACGATCTCAGCAAGCAGCTGACATCTCCTGGGGGCCTGGGGAGATTTCCACGGTAACAAACAATCCCACTTGGAGGCTGAGAGGACTGATCCCCTCTCTGCATGTGCGGAGGCTGTAAGAAAAGGAGCTCTTTGTTTGTGGTGAGAAGCGCCGTTCTTTTATTCCCTCCTTCGTACCCCAGCTAGTGGTCCTCATCCCATTCTCTTCTTCTGCCTCTGAGCTGTGTGGACTGTGGACTGGAAGCTTTATGGAGAGGGTGCACAGGCAAGGCAACTATCCCAGAAGGAGAGCACTTCCAGGGCTTGCCTTTCCAAGCACAGTAAGTTCCCTACCTACAAATGAGTTCCATTCTGAAAGTGCATTTATAAGTCCAGTTTGTGCATAAGTCCAACACATTTAGCCTAGACACACATTCTAATGCAATTAGTTATATAGTTCTGAACTGTAATAGGTTTATGATACTTTTCGTGCAAATAATACACCACAGAAAATAAAGCAAACATTTTTAATCTTGTAGTACAACAAGAATCCCTTAGAAGAAATGGAGTAGCTCTCATAGGTCTGAAATGCAGTACTTGGGTGCAACATCAAAAACAGCAGAATGAACTGGGTTCGTTTTCAAGGCAAACCATTCACCACTACAGTAATCCAAGTCTACGCCCCAACCACTAATGCTGAACAAGGTGAAGTTGACCACTTCTATGAAGACCTACAGGACCTTCTAATGTGCCTAGTCACTCAGTCCTGTCCAACTCTTTGTGACCCCATGGACCGTAGTCCACCAGGCTTCCTCTGTCCATGGGATTGTCCAGGCAAGAATACTAGAATTGGTTACCATGCCCTCCTCCAGGGGATCTTCCCAACCTGGAAATCAAACCCAGGTCTCCTGCATTGCAGGTGGATTCTTTAACATCTGAGCCACCAGGGAAGCCCAAGACCTTCAGAACTAGCACCAGAAAAGATGTCCTTTTCATCATAGGGGACTGGGAGGCAAAAGTAGGAAGTCAAGAGATACCTGGAGTAACAGACAAGTTTGGGCTTGGAGTACAAAATGCAGCAGGGCAAAGGCTAATAGAGTTTTGTCAAGAGAACACACTGGTCATGGCAAACACCCTTTTCCAAAAACCCGAGAAGACTCTACACATGGACATCATCAGATGGTCAATGTTGAAATCAGATTGATTATGTTCTTCACAGCTGAAGATGGAGAAACTCTATGCAGTCAGAAAAAATAAGACCTGGAGCTGACTGTGGCTCACGCAGATTATGAGCTTCTTATTGCAAAATTCAGGCTTAAATTGCAGAAAGTAGGGAAAACCACTAGGCCATTCACATGCAACCTAAATCAAACCCCTTATGATTATACAGTGGTGGTGACAAATAGATTCAAAGGACTATATCTGGTACACACAGTGCCTGAGGAACTGAAGACAGAAGTTTGTAACATTGTACGGGAGATGGTGATCAAAACCATCCCAAAGAAAAAGAAATGCAAGAAGGCAAAGTAGTTGTCTGAGGAGGCTTTACAAATAACTGAGGAAAGAAGAAAAGCAAAAGGCAAAGGGGAAAGGGAAAGATATACCCAACTGAAAGCAGAGTTCCAGAGAATTATCAAGGAAAGATAAGAAGGCTTTCTTAAATGAGCACTGCAAGGAAATAGAGAAAAACAACAGAATGGGCAGGACTAGAAATCTCTTCAAGAATACTGGACATATCAAGGGCACATTTCATGCCAGGAATGAAACAATAAAGGACAGAAATGGTAAGGGCATAACAGAAGCAGAAGAGATTAAGAAGAGGTGGCAAAAATACACAGAAGAGCCATACAAAAATGGTCTTAATCACCCAGATGACCATTAATGACCCAGATAATCACAGTAGTGTGATCACTCACCCAGAGCTAAACATCCTGGAGTGTGAGGTCAAGTGGGCCTATAGGAAGCATTACTGTGAGCAAAGCTAGTGGAGGTGACAGAATTCCAACTGAAATATTTAAAATCCTGAAAGATGATGCTATTAAAGTGATGCACTCAATATGTCAGCAAATTTGGAAAACTCAGCAGTGGCCATAGAATTGAAAAAGTTCAAATTTCATTCCAATCCCAAAGAAGGAAAATGCCAAAAAATGTTCAAACTACCATACGATTGTGCTCATTTCACATGCTAGCAAGGTTATGCTCAAAATCCTTCAAGCTAGACTTCAGCAGTATGTGAACCGTGAACTTCCAGATGTACAAGCTGGGTTTCCAAGAGGCAGAAGAACAGAGATCAAATTGCCAACATTTGCTGGATCATGGAGAAAGTAAGAGAGTTCCGAAAAAGCATCTACTTATGCTTCATTGACTACACTAAAGCCTTGGACTCTGTGGATCACAACAAACTGTGGAGCATTCTGAAAGAGATGGGAGTAACAGAACAACTTACCTGTCTCCTGCGAAATCTGTATGTGGGTCAAGAAGCAACACTTAGAACCAAACTTAGAAAAACGGACTGGTTCAAAATTGGGAAAGGAGTATTTCAAAGCTACATATTGTCACCCTGCTTGTTTAACTTCTATGTAGAGTACATCAGGTGAAATGCCAGGCTAGGTGAATCACAAGCTGGAATCAACATTGCAGGGAGAAATATCAACAACCTCACATATGTAAATGATACCTGTTGGATGGCAAAAATTGAAGAGGAAATAAAGAGCCTCTTGATGAGGGAGAAAGAGGAGAGTGAGAAAGCTGGCTTGAAAATCGACATTCAAAAACTAAGATCATGCCATCCAGTCCTATCACTTCATGGAAAATAGAAGGGGAACAAGTGGAAGCAGTGACATATTTTATTTTATTGGGATCTAGAGTCACTGTGGCTGGTGACTGCAGCCATGAAATTAGAAGATGCTTGCTTCTTGGAAGAAAAGCTGTGACAAAACTAGACAGCATACTAAAAAGCAGAGACATCAGTTTGCTGACAAAGGTTCATATAGTCAAAGTTATGGTTTTTCTAACAGTCATTTAAGGATGTTAGAGTTGGACCATAAAGAAGGCTGATCACCAAAGAATTGATGCTTTTGGACTGTGGTGTTGAAGAAGACTCTTGAGAGTCCCTTGGACTGCAAGATTAAACCTGTCAATCCTGAAGGAAATCAACCCTGAATATTCATTGGAAGGACTGATGCTGAAGCTGAATTCCAATACTTTGGTCACCTGATGTGAGGAACTGACTCATTGGAAAAGACCCTGATGCTGGGACAGATTGAGGGCAGGAGGAGAAGGGGGTGACAGAGGATGAGATGGTTAGATAATATCATTGACTCAATGGATATGAGTCTGAGCAAACTCTGAGAGATAGTAGATGACAGAGGAGCTTGGCATGCTATAGTCCATGGAATTGCAAAGAGTTAGGCAAGACTTAGTGGCTGAACAACAACAACATAATACTTGAAAAGTACAGTGGTACCAGCTGCATCATTTTATGCTTGTTTCTGGACATCCTGGATTTGAAGTAGAAATACTGAGATACTCTACTCTGTACAGTACAATGCAGTAACGTGCACAAAAGCACAACAGCTTGTAGAGAATGCACACACGCCACAATGTACGCCAGACACGTGAACTAACTTATGTGATCTGACATGTGAATGCAGGTTCACATCTTTGAAACTTCCCAACTAGAAGGTTTGGATGCAGGGGACTTACGGTATATTCCAGACCCTGCCTGGCCAGGGCATCTGCTTTCCTTTCTTGGAGGCTGATAAGGTTCCTGATGGGTCCATGACCAAAGGTTACATGGCTGCCCTTAGAGATGAACTCAACCAGGCTCACTGTGTTGACCTCTGTAGCCTGAGGGAGGGATACAGAGGCACCAACTTACCCAGGAGTCACTCCCTGGACGGTACCAGCTCTTTCACCTTCCATGACCTGGCATCGACTGCTCTATTATTGCAAGCTTCTAGTCCTTCCTCAAAATCCTTCGCAGGTGTCATATCCTCTAATCCTTCAAAACCAGTTGCCAAGTCAAAGCTGATCTTTCTGTCCTTTGGTAGTTCAACACTAACTCTTACTGTTGCAGCTTTGCCTTCTTACCTCTGTGTGTGTGTGTGTGTGTGTGTGTGTGTGTGTGTGTGTGTGTGTGTGTGTGTTAGTTGCTCAGTCATGTCTGACTCTTTGCAACCCCATGAGCTCAAGCCCGCCAGGCTCCTCTGTCCATGGAATTCTTCGGGCAAGAATACTGGCTGCTGCTGCTAAGTCGCTTCAGTCGTGTCCAACTCTGTGCGACCCCATAGACGGCAGCCCGCCAGGCTCCCCCGTCCCTGGGATTCTCCAGGCAAGAACACTGGAGTGGGTTGCCATTTCCTTCTCCAGGGGATCTTTCTGACACAGGGATCAATCCCAGGTTTCCTGCGTTGCAGGCTGATTCTTTAATGTCTGACCACCAGGGAAGCTGCCTTCTTGCCTCCTCCCTCCTAAATCATGAGCATCCTAGAGGACGTGGACTTCATGCCTTTTCATCTTGCTCTTCCCCAGCCCCTCATGTAGTGCTCCTAGAGGAAGCTCAAGGGAGTTGAGGCCCCAAAGGGGCAGCAAAGGTGGGCAGCATCTCTAGCACAATGGGTTTACATTCTGAGTTAACCCCAGATGGGCCTGGCATCAAGAGCCCCGAGAGTACATCCACGTGTCAGTGACTATTGTCTTGACTTGAAAGGTGGCTGTCACTCTCCTATTCTGAGCTTTACCTTGGAAACATGCAGAGAATAGAGTCAGCACCTTTCAGATTAATTTACTTACCAAAGTGTCATTCTGCAAAAGCCGTTTGTTAGCTGTGAGTCTCTCTAAGTTTCCTTTCTTTGAGCAGGCAGCCTTCCTCTGTTAAATGTAAACACATAGGGATGCTAGGAGTTGGGGCTTGGGTTGGGAACTCAGAATCCCGGAGGCAGAGGTGGTTTGCTTGGACTGAAGCTCAGGCTCAGGCATTCATTTTTCATACATATTCCCCTCACTGGCCCGCAGGGCTAGAATAGAAAGCAGAAAAATAAAGTTTGGCGGGAAGAGGGAAGAAAAAAAAGAATCATTTTTAATGGAGACGATTACAGAGCACATCAAAGTTTTTTTTTTTTTTTTAATGTTTTCCAGGAGATAGATATAAGCTCAAAAACTGTCGTCTACCAGGATATTAATGTCCTTACTTTTTAGTTTCATATATTTAACATTCAGGGAAACCCAGCTGTGTAATAAGGATGCACTATGGAAACACCAGTGTGAGGTGAAGACAGGATCAACAGGGCTTCTTAATCTCACAGCTCGCTGCGCTCTGTCTGTCTCCCAGTCGCAGACCCAGACACAAGGGCGAGGTTTCTTAGTGCCTGCTGGCTGTTCTGCAGAAATTAAAAGCAAAACAAAACAACAGAAAACAAGAACCAGCCTCACCTGCTGCCCCAAATCTGGGCTAGTTTCTTCAGCTTCCCTGGGGGAACAGCAGGCAATCAGAACATACTGGAACACAGCTTTCTGAGAACGTTGCCCTGCTCTCTGGAGCTGGAGAACATGCAAGGTGGCTGCCAGACATTCCCTCATCTGGAGAATTCTCAGTTTCTGGTCTGGAATCTGGAGCTGATCCTCACACTGAAATGAAGGACTTGCCACATGCTTTTTTGATGCTAGACGCACCTCTGTAGGGGACATGCTTTCTGCAGGTTCACCTTTGTCCTGAGTGAGTGAGAGCAGTGCAGGAGGCCTAGGTTCCATCCCTGGGTTGGGAAGATCCTTGGAGGAGGGCATGGCACCCCACCCCAGTATTCTTGCCTGGAGAATTGGCAGGCTACAGTCCATGGGGTCGCAAAGAGTCGGACACAACTAAGTGATTAACACTCACTCACTCATGCCTACCTGGGTATGTGTATCGAGCTTACAAAGGGCGTGATGTGCTTTAGAGAACCCTGGAAGAGGAAGCAGCAATCGATATGCCTGTCCAAACAATTAGAAAGAGATGTTTCTGTGAGTCTCCTAAATCTCTCTGGCATGTGTTAGACGCATGCTGTCAGTTCAGCTGCCATTAAGCAGCTTCTAAATAATGCAAAGACAATCAGATGTACAAATAAGCAGTTCAATCTGGGTGATTGATTATTGGGATAATGCTCATGCACCCAAGGTGTGACATTTCCAATCACATCTCCATTTCATTTCTCAGGCAGTAATGATCTTTCTACCTCCAGTGATCTCATGGCTGGATGATCTGGGCATGGGCTAGTATTCTTGGGTTCTGTGATTAGCTGGTCATCTTGAATGTCGGTTGAATGGTTCTTGGACACTTGAAACAGAAGTGTCTCCTTTGAATCCTTTCCATAATATGGGAATGCCAACAGCAATGGGCTGTAGTTTTCCACATGTAAAAAACATGTTTAGGAATCTTTCAAGGTTGAGGTCTTGCAGATGACCTTAATATGGCTTAGTTTTTTCACTCTGTCCTTCCAAATTCTTAAATCTTTACAACACCTGGAGAAAGCACACTGTATCCTGCAGTCCCTACTATTGATCATGTTTTTGTCTTTCTAAAAATTTTTACTGAAGTATAGTTGACTTACAATGTGTTAATTTCTGCTGTAGAGCAGAGGGACTCAGTTCTACATACATGCATACATACATGCATGCGTGCATACATATACATATGCATACATATAAACATATACATATGTATGTACATATACATACATATACATGCATACATATACATATACAAAAGGAATATACATATATTCCTTTTCAGTTTGATTTATCACAGGATATTGAATATATTTCCCTGTGCCATATCGTAGGAGCCTTGTTGTTTATCCATCTTATATATAATATATTTGCAAATCATTTTATTTCAAAAGGATGCTAATATAGTAAGAGGGTCACCATAGAATTCAAAACTCAGCTCAGACACCACTAAGTCATGTCTGACTCTTTGTGACCCCATGGACTGTAGCCCACCAGGCTCCTCTGTCCATGGGGTTCCCCAGGCAAGAAAACTGGAGTATATTTCCATTTCATTCTCCAGGGGATCTTCCTGACCCAGGGAGCGAACGTGTATCTGCCTGCACTGCAGGAGGATTCTTGACCCCTGAGCCTCCAGGGAAGCCCTTTAGAGCTCATACCTTTAATCGTTTCACCACAGTGAAATGAGGAAGTTCGTTTAAGTAGAGAAATTTTAGAAGAAGAAATAAGGAGTCTGGCAGAAACAGGTCCCTCTGGTAGCAGAATTGAAAAGTGAGGGATAAACTAGGGAGAAATACTAGATTTCCAGTATATGGCCTTTAGTAACTCTTGACTGTGGATCTCACGCATTTCAAGACAGCTAATGCGGACCTGCCCTATAGCACAGGAAGCTCAGCTTAGTGCTCTGTGATGGCCTAGAGGGGTGGGATGGGGTCGGGGGAGGCTCAGGAGGGAGTAGATATGTGTACACATGTAGCTGATTCACTTCCTTGTACAGCAGAAGCCGACACAGCCCGGTAAAGCAATTATGCTCCAAATAAGTTCAAGTGAAATCTCATTAAAGCAAAAACTCACATTAAAAAAAGTCATAAATATATAGCTTTAAAGGAAATCTCATGAACAGAGGAGTCTAACGGGCTGTAGTCCATGGTGGCACAAAAAGTCAGACACAATTTAGTGACTAAACAACAGCAACAACAAAGGAAGAAGTAGAAGATCATCCTAATTTTAACATTGCATCTCCTCTCTTCAGGACCTGTTGGCTCCAGATCGAAAGGAAAAATTTAAATGATTTCTAGGATAGTGAAAGAGCCCTGCAGACTCTCAGCAAATACCCTTGTCTTTCGGGCAGTGATTTCTCCGCTCCTCCCCGCCTCCAGGTCCCCAGACCCAGGAGACAGAGAGAACACTGCACCACTGTCTGAGAATTCATTCCTTGTTCAAAGAGAAGTTTGCGCTCGAATAGATTTTTGCATTTTGCAATTATGTCATTAAAAGCGTTCTGAACTTCAGACTTGAAATGAACTCCAGAAAGGGTCTGCCCTTTTAGCTTTCTGGCTTTACATAATTTATGGTTTTGAATCTTATTGAAAAATGCAAAAGGGATTCAGCAAAGGTTCCAAGCAGACACCCACAGAGGCACATCCCTGTGTCTCTCCTGGGATAGTCTTTATAAAATTTCTGCCCCCAAGGGGAGGGGCACTGCCTTCGGGATTAGAGGGTCTTCAGCATGGCGTGAAAAGAACATACGCAAGTGGAAATTGTAAGGAAATTCCCCTTGTTCATACCTTTGGTTTATTTGTTAGCAGCTGTAATATTCCTCTCCTGCATTCCTTTCTCTAGCATCCTCCCGTTAGTCCCCTTCCTCCCTTCCAGCCCCCTACGCCCCTGGCACACCTGGCCCTGGAGTATCATTTAGCATTTAGGGGAGTAGATGGTGTTACTGACCAGGGTTCTTAACCTTCCTCAATCAATAGGAATTGACTAGAGGCCAGACCAGAAATACAGGCAAGGCTTTATTGGAACCCCTGCTGCAGTGGGGTGCATTGAAAGCAAACAACAGGTTCCCTTGCTTGCTCCCTGAGGGAGGTGAGCATGTCCCTTATATAGGGTGAGGGTAGGGCTGTGTCCAGGGGTTGGGCCAGCAGGGTGGCTTAGGTGTTTGGCCCACGCCTCAGGTGGTGGTGTGTGCAGGGGACATGCGCAGTACCCTGCTTTTGCTCCAGGCTCTTCAAAAGTGGCAGTTGGGTTCTTTGGTCTCTTTGTGTCTTTTGGGTCCAGAATTTTCCCCAACTGCACACACACACTGTTATTTTCAGTCCAGTACAGATTCTATGTATTTTGTTGTTCCAGGAGAGGTGTGTCTGCTGCTGCTGCTGCTAAGTTTTGCTTCAGTCGTGTCCAACTCTGTGCGACCCCATAGAACGCCGTCCCTGGGATTCTCCAGGCAAGAGTATCAGAGTGGGGTGCCATTGCCTTCTCCGAGGTGTGTCTAGGTGCAAGCTTTGCAGCAATGGTCCCAGCCCATTTCAATAGCACCGGAGGAGAGCGAAGCCACAAGTCATGTTGTCTGCATTCTACTTCTTGCTCTCCTACCTTCCAAACCTGGGTCTCTGGACAAGTCACTTTAACACTTTGCCGCTCTGGTTTGCACCCCTATGAATGAAGGCTGGTAGTTACATCTATCTTTCAGGTTGTAGCTTGGATTAAAGCTCAAACTGAAAGTAGAAAACTTAGCACTGTATTTAGTTCAGTTCAGTTCAGTCGCTCAGTCTAGTAAGTACTTTAACAAATATTTGCTTTATTATTTTGGGAGGCAGGGCAGGATGGTGTTGTGGGTAGGATCTTATTTTCTGGCAGCTGACTGTTTGAGTTTGAATCCCTAGTCTGCCACTTAATCATTGGGTCATTTTCAAAGTCATTTCTGCTCTCTGAGGTCAGTCGTCTCATCAGCATGATGCGGACAGAGATGCCATTTATCTGTAGGATCACTGCGGGGAGAGAATGAGATGCACAGGGACTGGTCCATTGCAGAACTTCCATAAATTCAGACTCTTAATGTGGGGAAGTGTGCCAAGCAGTGAGAGACACACAAACAGTAAATACGTTTCTCGAATCCCCTGAAAATTATTGCATCTAATTGGGTAAAAGGGTGACCTCACCCTCAGCCAGATTCCTGGCTGCAGATTCAACCCTGGGCTGAATTCATGGTCTTTGGCTGTGCTGCCTGCCAGACAAGGCTGCCCACCCCAGACCTGTGACAGCTTCAGGGTGAGAAAGATGTTCACATTTTTACCTGGCAACCCCCATCTCTCTCTCCATTTTAGTTGGCCTTACTCCTCTAAATATCTTTTCCTTGATGGCTAGACATCCCAGATCCCCTGCTCCAGTTCCAAATAAGGAGTGCAGTGACTGTGTGTGTGTGTGTGTGTGTGTGTGTGTGTGTGTGTGTGTGTGGCGTTGGAACAGGGTAAGCTTATGGGAAAGACCCCAGTCTCTGGCTGTCTCTCAGCCTGGGACAAGCTCAGTGATGACTGTGGCTTCCCATCCAGACCCAGGACCTGGTTCTACCTCTTCTGGCTGTGGACTCAGGCTGAGTTCCTTAGTGTCTCTCTACCAGCCTCAGTTTTCTCAGCTGTGAGACTGGAAAAACAATAGTTGCTGTTGAAAAATATTGCCTGCAGAATAACTGGCTCAGCAAATGATGGAAGGGTTATAATGGGTGTAACCTTGAATAGTGGGTCCTCAAAACAGCCAACAGAGGGTCCAGATGGATGGAGACCTGGGGAAAGAGGGCTCATCATTTTCTTTCTTTTTCTTTCTTTTCTTTTTATTTTTTGAAGTATAAGAGACTTACAATGTTATGTTAATTTCAAGTGTACAGTAGAGTGATTCCATTACATACATATATGTATATATTTATACACACATATACATATGTATCTCCTGGAGGAGGGCATAGCAACCCGATCGAGAGTTTCTGCCCAGAGAATCCCATGGACAGAGGAGCCTCATGGGCTATAGTCCATGGGGTCACAAAGAGTCGGATGAGGCTGAGAGACTAAACACATGCATGCGTATATTCTTTTTCAGACTCTTTTCCATTTTATTACAATATACTTCCCATTCTATCCATTAGGTTCTCACTGTTTATCCATTTTATATGTAGTAATTTGTGTCTGTTAATCCCAAACTCCTGATTAATCCCTCCCCCACCTTCTCCTTTGGTAACTATCCGTTTCTTTTCTGTACGTGAGTCTGTTTCTGATTTGTAAGTAAATTCATTGGTGCCATGTTTTAGATTCCACATAGAAGTGATATCATGTGGTATTTGTCTTTCTCTGTCTGACTTACTCCCCTTAGTCTGGTCATCTCTAGGCCCATCCAGAGTTCTATCATTTTAAGATCTGAGGTTCGCGTTGCTGTTTCTCCGTTTTGAACTCACTTCCTAGGTGTCATCCTTTTAGGTGCAGTGTAAATAGCCCAGAGCAGGCTCCCGGCAGGAGACCCAGGACTGGGGGAGAGAGATGGGGTTGGACTAAGCTGTCTGTGGCTCAGCAACCCGGCTCTCTGCAGAGCCTCTTCTGAATGCACCAACAGACCTTCTTTCCGAGGGTGCTGCTTAAGCTGGGAGCCTCAAGTCATCGTCCTGTCTCCTGCACTTGTTCCCTGCTTACCGAATGCCTTCTCCATACAGTGAGTATGACTTGGCCTCTCATTTTTTAAAATAATTTAAACCGAGGAGGTGTCGTGTCTCCATGGCAGGGACAGACTCAGGGGCTCTGTCTGGCACAGGCTTGCAGCCTCTCTTCTCCAGGCATGATCAAAGCTCCCTAAACTTGCACACCCTCAGATCCAGTCCCTACTTTTATTTCAGCGGCCTTTAAAATTCTTTCATTTTCTAGTAGTGCCTTGGAGCAGAATACAAAATCACAAACTGCCAGAGCAAAAAGGAACCTCAGTTGATCATCTCTGGAGATGACCAACTTCCAGTCCATGGCAAATCTGATTCACAGCAACATTTCATTTGGTCCAACACAGATTTTTTTTTTTAAATGAATGATGTGTCAACATTTAAAGCTGGGGAGTTTACCCTGGATGTCCAGCTTCTCTTATAAAGTCATAAATTTCCGTGCTGGCTTGAGTTTCAACCTGGCAGCATTTGGATGAATAGGGTCATGGCTGATCCCCACCTCCTTTTTTTTTTGACTCTTCTTTTTTAATTTTTAAACTTATTGGTTATTTTAAATGCGATTTTATTTTAGTATATATTTTTTAAGGCCATGCAGTGTAACATGTGGGGATCTTAGTTCTTGGCCAGAGATCGAACCTATGCCCCTTGCATTGGGAGCGAGGTCTTAACTACTGGACTGTCAGGGAAGTCCAGGTGGCTGCCGCCTTTGCCTTGTGCCTAAACTTTTGTACGCCCCAGCCCCTTCCACTCCCCATCACATCATGCTTGTCCCTTTGGTTCACTTTCTTATCTGTGTGACCCCAATTGGCATTTGAGTTTGCAAATTCTAATCTAGTTGCACTCATGATACAGATGGGAAATCTGAGGCCTGGTGATAGGAAGTGACTCTGCCAAGACCACCAAAAAGTAAATGCTGAGGATGGGATTTGAGTCCAGCTTTTTCCTTCTTTTAAAAATTGAAGTATAGCTGATCTACAGTGTGTGTTAATTTCTGCCATAAAGCAAAGTAATTCAGTTATATATATACATACATTATTTTAAAATAATTCTTTTCCATTATAGTTTTTCAACCCCTTTCTCCATAGAAGCCCACCTACTGAGGATGGACCAGCCCATGAATATGGCATCTTGGCCCTGATATTCTCTGAAGGACCTCAGAGTCCTGCCTCTCTGGCCTTTGTCTATCACTGAGTCACAGACTTAGGCTGGGGTGGTTTTGGCCTGAGGGCAGGACTCCTGAGTGTCTTCTGATGGTCAAAATCAGTGAAACAAGCCTGGAGACAGTGTCTGGCTTGCCGATGCCTGCTTCATTTTCCTTGCTTTGTCATCACTCATCCTTTTCCATCATCCCTGTTAGAGAAGGCTGGCTTGATGTTCTCAGGGTTTCACAGAAACTGTGGTCAAAAGGGGTAAATTACTGTGATACAGGGGGCCCTGCAGCTCCAGAACTGTCTCCTTGCCTCTTACCCCTCTTTACAGATGAGGTCATCAGGCCCCCAAAGGGTGACATGATATTGGCCCTGCAGAGCCAAGATTACAGCTCAACCCTGTCGCTCTCCCAGTGCTCAGCCCTCAGGGATACAGCTAGCGATGACATGAATGGCCAGAACCGACTCCAAACAGGCAGAGAGGAGGCTGGCAGATAGCAGCCACAGTGACCTCTGCCTCCTCCTGCCTCCCTGGGGGCTGCAGAGCCCTGCAGAGCCTGTGACAATGGGTGAGGGCTTGGTGGGGGAGGGAAATGACATCTCAGTGTCTGGCTGGTCCTGTGCATTGATGTAGGTGCCTAGAGGCCCTGTGGGGGCTGGCCGGGGCTGGCCCTACATTTCCATCCTCTTCAGTCCGCTGTAAATCCCTGTCTCTGAAAATGAAATTAATAGGCACAGCTAGGAGATAATACAGACAGTAGATCCACACATAAAATGCCTCCCCGTCCCTCTGATAAGGCTGCCCCTAGGACAAGCAACAGGATTACACAGTAATCTTATTATACAGGGTCTGCCAAGGGCAAAGAAAGGGTCATTCTTCTGTGCATGGTGACCCCACCCCCCACTTTCCTTCTCTAAGCCGCCGTCCCCATCCACTGCAGAGCTGTCCATCCTCGGGGAGCAAGGCATGATCAAGCAAGTGTCCTGGGCTTCTTTCAGGCCAAGGTGTTTTTGGTTTCCTCCCTGTTTCAATATGGTTCACAGGCTGTACCCAGCCTCAGAGACTTTCCCACAGCAGAACCTGCTGCTGGAGTTCTGATTCCATCATCTGTTAAAAGAGAAAGCTGGATAAGAGGGGTTAAAGGCATCTAGACCAAACATTCCAGTGTCTGGTCCATCCAGGTGTTCTAGTAGCACAGGGCTTATTTCTCCCTTCTAACTACCTGACCAAGCAAAAGTTCCTTCTGAGCTTCTGGCCCAAGACATGGCATTAAGAGGACTGAAAGTGAGAGATGAAGTCTTGCTACTAACATTTTTTTTAATTGGAGGATAATTACTTTACAATGTTGTGTTGGTTTTTGCCATACAATAGCATGAATCAGTCATAATTATATATCCCTTCCCTCTTGTGCCTACTTCCCATTCTACCACTCTAGGTTCCTTGCCACTAACTCCTAACTTCGTTGCCTGCTTTCTGAGTAACGAAATATTAGGAAACCATGCTTGGCCCCTACCCAGCTCCCTCCTTTTTTTGCTGTCAGTAAAATTGAACCCCATCTGCTTTCCTGATGGATCAGACCTCTGGAGGAGAGTTTGTGTGGTGCCAAGAGATGGATGGACTTGGCCGCTGGCATTGAAAGTTACCCCAGGATGGGAAAATGCACACATTTTAGCTAGTGAAAAGTAACAAGATCCAGTATTTACAGAGATTTTTACATGAAAACCCGAGGCAGTTTATATTATTGTACTCAGTTCTGTTCTCTGTGCCAGTGGATGGGGAAAAAATAGATCATGTAAGAGAATGGTAAAACCATTGTTTTGACTTTTGCAGATATTTCATTTCTTTGTAATACCAGAACAGCAGTGTGTATATACATCTCATGGAGTCATTGCTTTTGTCTTGAGCAATTGGAGGGACTTCCCTGGTGGTCCACTGGTTAGAGATCCACCTTGCAATGCAGGGGACGTGAGTTCAATCCCTGATCAGGGAACTAAGATCCCACATGCGGCAGGGCAGTGTAGCCCATGCACTGCAACTGCTGAACCTCTGTCACAGCTAGAGAGTCTGTGCCCCAGGGAAGTATCCGAACGATGCAGTGAGGATCCCATGTGCCACAATGAAGAGCTGACATGGTCAAATAAATAATCATGGGGGGAAAAAAGAGCAATCAGAAACCATCAAGGGATTTTACTTGGGTGAGTGAACGGTTTGGATTTCCATTTTCCAAGAATCTCTCTGATTGCTTTGTAAAGAGTGAATCAGAGGGTCTAAGGACAGTTGGCAGTGCTTTCAAGCAGCGTGGTGATGGTGAAGATGGCGAGAAGAGAAATAATTTAAGGAAAGTGTGAGAGGTGAAATGGAGAATTCCATGAGTTGTTGGTGGAGAGTTTCCTTTATGAGTGCAGGGTGGATGGGGTGATAGTTACTGAAATGGGCGGTTTTGCAGGAAGAAAGTTGGGGTTAGGTGGGAGGGGTTTTTTGTCAGTCATACTGAGTTTTGTTACTACTTATTGGACCCATGGACCCCAGATCTTTCAGCTCGGCTGAACCAGTTAAGACAGTTCTCACAGTGTGGGTTATTGCTGTCCCTGTTGGTACTCTCTTGGGAACATAGTTTGGATCTCAAGCAAGGGTATTGGGAACCTTGGTCTCCTACACAATTAGTTCCTCCACGTCTGAATTTCTTGGTGTGAAACTATTGTTATTTACCCTTTTGGGAAACTTAGGGCATTAGCGCTTGCTTTCTCCTCCCTTGTTCTTCCTTCTGCACCACCCTGCTGAATGTCAACAACTTCTGATGAGCAAGCCAGCTGTCGTTGTTCTCCAGACTCCTTTTCCCCTTTGATCTAGGAGTACAGTTAGTTCTGTCCTTCCAGAATCCCCTAAGTGGGCCATTTCTCCTGGGCCTGTTGTAAACTTGTCCTTGTTGATTAGGCAGGGATGGACCCCAAGGCATGATCAATGTCCAAGTAAAATTTTTCAAAAATTCTAGGATATTATCTACTCATATTTCTGCCTTTTTCCCCCTTCTTGCTCTTTTTCCTTTTAAAGAAATTCTTCCCTGATACACAGAAAGATGATATCTCTTTATTTATTTGCCATGCCATAGCATGCAGGATCATAGTTCCATGACCAGGTATCAAACCTCCTCCCTCCTGCAGTGGAAGCTCTACTGCTACACTGCCAAGGAGCCCCCCCAAACCCACCTTCTTGCTCATTGGGTTAAAGTCCTGATGGTTCCAATGTTTATAGCACTGTGACTGAAAACAGAAAAGTCATAAACCTCAACTCACAAGGCCGTTGTCAAGATTGCATGGGAATGAGCTTTCTGGATGACCCGAGGGCAACGTTTTTCTGCCTTCTCTCTTTTTCTCATCATCTGTGAAGAATTGGGGGCTGGAATCATGACTGAATCCATGGCAGTGATTTCCACACTCTTAGACAATATCAGATTCTGTATATGAGAATAAATTCCATCCAGGGAAACTCTAAGAGTAATTCTCTACTCTTTCCAGAAAACCCAGCTTCAAAAAAGTCCCATGAATGTCCCAGATCAAGAGCCAAATCCTTCTTTCTTCACCTTGAGGCACAGGAATTTGATATCCTTTCATTTTTCCCCCCACTTTTCCCTCTATGAGGAAGGGCATATGTAAAGCATGGTTGCATCTGAAGGACACAGAGAGGAAAAAAATACCCCACAGTCAGAGGAGGGATGTAATAAGCAAAGTGAAATTGAAAGTGTTAATCACGCAGTTGTATCTGACTTTTTTCAACCCCGTCGACTATAGCCCGCCAGGCTCCTCTGTCCATGGGATTCTCCAGGCAAGGATACTGGAGTGGGTTGCCATCTCCTTCTCCAGGGGATCTTCCCAACCCAGAAACTGACCCCGGGTCTTCTGCATTGCAGAATTCGCCATTGAGCCACCAGGGAAGCCCAGAATGAGTAAGTTCATTAAAATATTATTGGAAGTCCAGAAGAACAAGGCAAAATCCCATCAGCTCAGCAGTCCTGGATTATTTCACTACATGACGCTAAAAATGAACAACATGCTAACCAATTAGGTTTTTTTTTTTCCTTCTTCATGAGTCTTAGTTAGAATGGGAACATCTGGAGTTTGGAATCAATTGTCCAGAACTAGCTGCTGTGCTAATTAATATTCATTTAAATAGCATTCCACCAAGGTGTCCCTTCTTGCATCTCTGTTCCCTGCAGGCATCAGTCATTTCTCAGAAACTGTGTCCTTTTAGGAGAACTCTGGCTGGCTACCACAAGGAGAAGGGGGGAGCCAAGGGTGATAAAAGAGCCTGCAGCTTGCCATGCCCTTCTGTCTGAAACAATGGACGGTCCATTGGATGAAGTGCTGGAAAACAAGTCAAGAGAAGGAAGACTTCTACTGGGTGAAGAGGGAGATTTAATTAGCAGGGTTGCCTCCCTCCTCTCTCCAGGATAGAAGAGGATGAATCCCAGAATGATTTCATGGTTACATCTAGTCAAAAGAGGACAGAATTATGACCCTTTCTCTATTTTGAAATATTTTAAATTTTATATAAGAGTATAGTGGAGTTTACAATGTTGTTAGTTTCAGGTGTATAGCCAAGTGGTTCAGTTATACATGTTCATATATCTATTCTTTTTCAGATTCTTTTCTCATATAGATTGTTACAGAGTATTGAGTAGAGTTCTCTGCACTGTATAGTAGGTCCTTGTTGTTTATCTGTTTTGTAGATAGTAATGTACTTGATCCCAACCTCCTAACTTATCCCTCCCCTCCAAGACCTCTTCTTTAAAGGTGGAGTCTTCTGGCTTAGCCACAGTTTCTTTTTTAGTGATGAACGATATAAATGCAAGAACTGTCTGGGAAAGTCACTATCTGCAGGAATCTATACAATTCTGAGTCCCCTGCAAGTGGCTCTTGGGATAGCTTGCAAAAGTCTCTTCTTCACTTCCACTTCACAATGAATAAATTAAAATAAATTAAATTAGTTTTGATGTTAATGCCCCAGTGCACCACTTCATCCAGTGCACTGGCTTGTTGGTAATTCACTTTGCAGACCTGCACTGGTTAAAATGGTAGTTAACTGAAATGCAGTTAGTCTGAATTCAGATGTCCTGTAAGTGTAAGATTTCAAAGACAGTCTGAAGAAAAGAATGCAAAATATCTCCTTAATTACATTTAGGCAGATTACATGTTGAAAGGTAATGTTTTGGAGATACTGGATTAAATAAAATAGAGTATTAAAATTTATTTTTGCCTCTTTAATGTGACTACTAGAAATTTTAAAAGTATATATGTAGTTTACATTTGTGGCTTGCACTATATTTCTATTGGATAGTACTGATCTAGAGTCTTAAACTTCAACTGATGGAATTGCCTTCAACTCTCTCTAATAAAATAGCTACTATTTACTGATAACCTTCCTTGGAGTACCTACCCTGGTCCTGCCCCTACTTAGCTAAAAGTGGTGGCTTAGACAGTAAGGAATCTGCCTGTAATGCAGGAGACCCAGGTTTGATCCCTGGGTCAGGAAGATCCCCTGGAGAAGGGAATGGTTACCCACTCTAGTATTCTTTCCTGGAGAATCCCATGGACAGAGGAGCCTGGAGGGCTACAGTTCAAAGTGTTGCAAAGAGTCAGACACATGAGCTAACACTTTCAACCCTACTTAAGGCACTCTTAATTACCTTTAGTAGTCGTGGAAACCCTACAGTCTGGTGATTCTCAACCTCCTTTTACAGATGAAGAAGTTGGGCTTAGAGAGGACATGTGATTTCACGGATCCATTTGACTCAAGTCAACAGCCTTGACTGAGCACCAACTGTGTGTTCTACATTTTGCCAGACTCTGTGGGCCTCAGATTTGAAGGTTTACCTTCAAATTGAAACCCAAATGTAAATAACTCTTTCCTGGACACTATGTGAATTCCCTGGTAGTTTCTCAGTGTGAGGAAGGTGGAGATTTCCTGTCTGTTTCATTGTTCCATCTTTTGCTTCTCTTTTTCAAGGGGACTGATGGTGGCTCAGCGGTAAAGAATCCATCAGCCAATGCAGAAGACATAGGAGATGCGGGTTTGATCCCTGGGTTGGGAAGATCCCCTGGAGGAGGAAATGGCAACTCGCTCCAGTATTCTTGCCTGAAAATTCCCACAGACAGAAGAGCCTGGAGGGCTATAGTCCCTGGACTTGCAAACAGTCCGACACGACTGAGCATGCACGATGGATAGAATTAGAGCCAGGGTCTGGGCGTGACTATTGGAGCTCTCTGCTTAGGTAAAGCCTTTCCAGCATGAATTGATATTCTCAGTGGTCTATGAGTGTCATCAGCTGAAGCTTTCAGCCCTGGGTTTGATATTTATATAAATCAACACCATGCTAATACAGAAGGAGCCAGGATGTGATAAACTATGCAATCCTGGGATAAGAAGTTACATCTGGGGAATCGAGAAAGAAAAGCATTGAGGCCTAAGAATACGCAATCACTATGAAAAGGGGACATGTGAAAAAGGGGGACAAGAAAAGTTAATGGCAGAATCTGAGAGTCAGTCATGCAGAATGGTTAGGGGTGCAAGCTCTTTTGAGTAAGCTGGGGGCTTACAACCTAAGGCCCAGCAATATGCGAGGGTTTCTGTGAAGACAATAGTTATTCTTTCTTACATGGATTTAGAGTCTTGGTTTGCTTTGACATAAATTAAGAGATCATTTGATCTTGATTCTTTCTGGGTCCAGACTATCTAATTAATTTCTTCCACTCTGATAAATCTTATCCTGTGCTGACCCATTCATTCTGTCCCTCATCCCCTACTTGCTTTGTTGCAATAATCTTTTGGGGTCTTTCTTTAAACCAGGACCCCAAGATGAAAACCACCAAAAAAATATAACCAACAGGAGGTTTGATACCAATATACTTTGATTCTCTTGCTCTGGTATGATTCTTCTTTTGCTTCTTTCATCACCTGTGGATTTTTTTTTTTTTTTTGTAATTTTTATTTATTTATTTTTAGCTGCACTGGGTCTTCATTACTTTACGTTGGTGTTCTCTAGTTGCAGTGAGCTGGGGCTTCTCATTGCAGTGGATTATTTGGTTGCAGAGCCTAGGATTTCGGAGTGTGTGGGCTTTAGTAGTTGTGGCGTGGGCTTAGTTGCCCCAGGAAATGTGGAAACTTCCTGGACCAGGGATTGAACCCATGCACCCTGCATTGGCAGGTGAATTCTTAACCACTGGATCACCAGGTAAGTCCACCTGTGGTTTTGTTTTGCAATAAGTGTTTAAGAATCTTGGTGTGAGAAAGTGGTGGTCCATGGACATGTTCTTGGGAGCTCTTTGAGTTCTACATCTCATTTAAAATTTGTGATTTTTACATTTGTGATTTTACATTTCTTATATGTTGTAGAGATTTTCTAGAGCCTTGAAATGGTCACCATTTAGAATTGACTGCCATTATTTCAGTGACTATCTCTACAGTTTAGAATCACATCAAGGCCAGCTAACATTTTTCCAAGTGCTTGGGCAAAGAAGGAGAGGATAGAGGTAGATTAAAGCATAAAAGATGCTTCTATCCAAATGATATCACTGCATTTTGAACCAGGGGGTAGCTTGCACAGTTTTGGCAGTAGCTTGCAAAGAAAAAAAAATAGTAATAGGAAAATTGAGTCATCACAGAGCCCACATTAGTATTAGCATGCTACATTCAAAATAATTTATTCCACCACAGTCAGTATTATGTTCACATCATGAGCTGAAATTTAGTTTTAGCAAAAGAACCATATCCATCACATTAAATTAATGTTGTTAATTTAAATATTATTGGCTTTGTTTGTACTTGATTTGTGACTCTGTTTTGATTTTATAGTTGTATAAGAGTTATCAGAATAAAGAATATTTGCTTAATTTTATGTTCCTACATATTTTAGTGTGTCGGGAATAAAAGAGTAAAGTGTGAATACTCACTGTGTCTTCCTGTCAAGCACTGTGTAATAGCACCCAAACCTCCTGTTTCTCTGAGGTAGTGTCTCTAGGTGTTCCCACTCCTGAAAATCCCTGGAACTGTCTTGGATTGCGGAAGCTCCTCTTTTGAATCACTGGATGCATCTGGATTTGGAGCAGGAACCATGTTCTGCAGGACGTAGGCTTTATAAACTTTCTATGGATGCCACTGCAAGCAAATTGGTAACTTGGTTGAGTTTGATAGTTAAGGATGACCTTGCTGACCTCCTGCATCATGACCCTAGAGGATTTTGCCCCTTCAAAGAGACACTACAACAAAAACCATGACAGGTATCAGAGGGGAAAACAGATCCCATCAATAGTTACATTCTTCTGGTTCAAGAGCACACGGTGTAGCCACATGACCTTCTCAGGCTGATACCAAAGGTAGGGACTGTGAGTCGTTCCTAGAGAAAACACTGCATTCTAGATTCCTATAATGAGGGAAGACAAGACAGAATGTACACTTCTGCCTCCTATAGACTCTGGTCTCTAAGACCAAATGGATGGTCGCTTCTGCACATTAACCATGGGAAACAATATTGATGCTGGTACCTGGGTCACTGCTGCCGCTGGCTTTGTGACAATTGTACAGAAGACAAGTAGAATGTAGGAGTCTGAGTCAGCCTACTTCCTGGACATCACAGCTCTAAAGCTTAGGTACCTTTAGATGAGCCTTGGAAGGAAGAAGAGTTGATAAAAAGGATGCTGCTGTACCGTGTTCGGTCATGTCTGGCTCTTTGCAACTCTGCGGACTGTAGCCCACCAAGCTCCTCTCTCCATGGGATTCTCCAGGCAAGAATACTGCAGTGCGTTGCCGTTCCCTTCTCCATAAAAAGATGGGGACCAAGTAAATAATGTCACCCCAGTGCCTGGAGGGCCTCCCCTCCTCATGACACACCTACTTAGAGGCAGTCACAATGTCCACAGCCCTGAACTCCACTGAACCTTCTCTCTCTTTCTCTATACTTGAGGAACGTGCGCCTGGTGGTCTGGACCATTCCCTTAACTTCCAGAAGTATTGACAAGTGGAAGGACATCCACATTGAGGTCTCCTCTTCCCCTCTCTCCTCCAGGTTCTGAGACCTGTGTTCAGATGCTGATTGAGCTTGGAGGATCCTTAGAAAGTAGGAGGTCTTCAGGTTCCCACTCTTATCTTTGCCCCTGTGCACAAGATGCCTGTCATACCCCCATACCCAGTGGTGGCAACCAAGAATATCTCTAGACATTATCAATGTCACTGATGGCTTGGGAGACAGACTCTTTCCCTCTTGAGAACCATTGATGGAGAATTAGAAATCTTTGTCTACCTGTAGGAAGATTATAAGGAGGTTTCTTCTTTATATTTGCTTCTCTAGGGCCTCCTAACCTTTTTTTTCTTTCAATTACCATTTTTTATTTATTTATGACCATGCCATGCAGCACATGTGGGTTCTTGGTTCCCTAATCAGGGATCAAACCTGCACCCCATGCATTGTAAGTGAGGAGTCTCAGCCACAGGATTGTCAGGGAAACTTCCTCTCCTAACTTTTGACAATGACTTTTCTGCATAGATCTTTCATTATACCTACCCCAAGCAGAATCAGTAATATAATTCAGTGTTGATGTTGCCTCACCCCAGATCTCTACAGCTGAAAGCTGGAAGCAATAGCTCAGCCAATCAGGCTCCTGGAAAATCAACAGTGTATTCCAGAAAACCCAGTGTTTGTCAGGTTCCTATTAAATGCATTCACTCTTGTTATCGTTTAGTCGCTTAGTCGTGTCTGACTTTGCGATCCCATGGACTACAACCCCGCGCCTCCCTGTCCTTCACTATGTCCTAGGGTTTGCTTAAAATTCGTATCGAGTTGGTGACGCTGTCTAACCATCTCATCCTCTGCTGCCCTCTTCTCCTTTTGCCTTCAGTCTTTCCTGACACCAGGGATGTATCTCAAATTTTTTCAACTCTCCTACAGGTAGGCGCTAATACCCCCATTTTACAGATGACAAATGTGAGGCTCAGAGCAGTTAACTTAGGAGAGGGAGGTGGAGTTTCATCACAGTTGGAGTTTGCTCCAGATCTCATGTAGCACACACCTCCGCCCCGTCTCCGTGACCACCCCACGTTGTCTGAGATGGAGTTCTGCACCACAGGGCTCTGGAGCATAGTAACTCCAGGCTGCTGTCACCCCTGGAGCCCCACAAATTGTGCCACACACAGACAGGCTTCCAGCTTTCAGCACACTGTCAGCCGAGCGCCCTGGGGACCTGCACCAGCCCTCCCAGACTGACCCTGCAATACTTTCTGGATTCCCCTGAAACCCGAGCAGCACTTTTAAGAGCTTTGCTGTCTCTGGATATTGGCCAAACTTTCTTCCCCTTGTCTTGTTTGAGTTGTGACTGTGATAAAAACCTTCTTCCTTCAGGGAGTGAGGTGGCCTGATCTGAGCTCACTATTCTAGAGGTGCCTTCTGAGAAGTCGGACTTTCAAGACAACCTTTTGTTATTTCAGCTTCACTAGCGGGTTCATCTTCTCCAGAGTCCTCAAATCTTGGGAGATCATATCGCTAATGTAAACTTAGAGCAATTATATATAAGTTCCAAACAGAAGTCTTACTGGCTTCAAAACCCTGAAAGGTATGTTGCTAGTGGTGGTGGGGCGGGGAATTAGACTCTCCTGTGATTAATTGCTTAAATCCCCTTGGTAATGTATATTTGCCTCTCATTTTTCTACTTTAGGCAGAATTCTCTTTGCCCAAAATGATGGCATAAAAGCGAAATATAGTTGTGACAACAGTGGCTCAGGGGTAAAGAATCTGCCTGCAATGCAGGAGCCACAGGAGACGTGGGTGTGACCCCTGGGTCGGGAAGATCCCCTGGAGAAGGAAATGGCAACCCACCCCAGTATTCTTGCCTGGAGAATCCCATGGACAGAGGAGACTTGCAAGCTATAGTCCGTAGGGTCGCAAGGAATCAGATATGACTGAAGGGACTCAGCACGCACTGGCAACTGATTTCTCTACAGAGAACTCTTTAACATTTCAGTGGATTCTTACCAGTTTTTTTCTCTGTCACCCCTTTCCCCCTGCCTCTGGCTAGCTTCCTAATTCTTCATGGTTTTTTAATAATTTGTAACTCTGATCACTGTAAGTGGTTCAGCACGTTAGGCAATTTCCTTAATACTCCAGGAGTCATGTCATCAGGATGTATTGGTTTGTATACGTTCATATTCCCCAGTCTCTTTTTTATCTAGCTTTTGACAACCACAGTTTGGGTAAGGATTTCATAACTTCCAATTTCTCTGATTTCTTTACTTCCTCTCATTAAAGGCACATTTAGAAAATGAGGTCCCTATCTCAGCTTTTTCGTCTTGCCCTTCATCCTTTGTTCCTTTCTTCCTTCTTTATTGTCTGGGCTGGGGTCTCTAATTCGTTCACTCACTTCCTTATTAGGTAGAGAAAATCTGTTTCTACCTTTTAAGCATTCATTTTTCCTAAAAAATTTTGGACAAGGAAGAACAATTTTTTTCCCCAAACTTTCTGTCCCCCATATATTTCTCTCATAAGCTGTTTGCAGACCCCCCCTCATCATTGTGTTATTATTTTTTTAAGTTCAGCAGAGATAATTAGAGAGCTTAAGTCTGGACATACCACAAACATCATATAGTACTTTAGGCTCAAACTTCAGAAATAATCCTTGTTTTCAACTGCTTTTAAAATTTATCTATTTTAGTTTTCTTTCAGCATCAATTCTGAGCAAACACTGCTGAAAATGAGGCTTCAAGGGACTCTCTCTTTCCCTACTGTACAGAGCAGAGTGTCAAAAATGGAGAAGGTAGAGAAATACATTTTTGCGTCTTGGAATGTTTTCTGAGCCCCAGTAACACTTCAGATTCACTTTCCCTGTCTCTGAAGAGGTGGATCCTCCGTGGTGGGTAAATGAAGGCATCGTCTGTTTGTTGGTGTGTGCCTGTGTTCTCAGTAACTTAGTCGTGTCTGATTCTTTGTGAGCCCATGGACTGTGACCTGCCAGGCTCCTCTGTCCATGGGATTCTCCAGGCAAAAATACTGGAGTGGGTTGCATTTCCTTTTCCAGGGGATCTTCCTGACCCAAGGACCAAACCCAAGTCTCCTGCATCTACTACCTTGGCAGGCAGATTCTTTACCACTGAGCCACCTGGGTCTCTTTCTGATGAACCAGCTGTCTACCTCTTGAAATATTTGCCTTTGCTCTGAATGTACTTGTGTGCTTATGAGGCCTGTATGCATGTACACTTTTCTGAATCCCCACTTGGTAACTGAAACAGACTCTACCTGAGGTCCACATCTACATGAAATCAGGACTCATCACAGGCATTTATTTATTTATTTTTTTTAGTTGGAGGATAATTGCTTTATTGTGTTGGTTTCTGCCAGACATCAACATGAGTCAGCTGTAGGCATACATATGTCTCCTCCCTCTTGAACTTGCTTCCCACCTCCCACCCTATCTCTCCCGTCTAAATAGTCATGGAACACTAGGTTTGAGCTCTCTGCATTGCAGCCATTTCAAGGAGAAAGTTCCAAACATCTGGAGGTTGGAAATTTGGGACCGGAACTCCTGGATCCTTGTACGACTACTTTGTTATCCCCCGGTTTTCATCCTTTGGCTTGGGGTTGGCGTAGACCCCACCTTGCCGGTTCCTTCTGTAAACTGAGCCTTGTAGTACTGGTGTGTAACTGAGGTTAGCCTGGGAAAGAGAGTCAGGGGCCTCAGTGGGACGTTGCTGGACAAGCCCCAGACGATGTTAGGAAACAAACCCTTGTTTCCAGGGTGGAGCCCTTGCTGAATGACCTGTAGGACATGGTTGCAAATCAGAGGACAGAAATAAAACATTTTTAATTTCTGGGAAAGTCAGGGCTCGGTCTTCAAGAGTGAGTTATGGAGGGAGGAGAGGCTGTCCCTGGGTGGGGAGAGCTGGCAGAGAAGGCTTGATAGCTTTCCCATCTGGGGCTGGCTCATCACCCTGGGGACCGAGCTCTGTGTTTGAGGCTTTGGAATAGAAGGAGCTGGGCTTCCCAGGTGGCACAGTGGCAAAAATCTCCTGCAATGCAGGAGACACAAGTTCAGTTCCTGAGTTGGGAAGATCCCCTGGAGGAGGGTGTGCAAGCCACTCCAGTATTCTTGACTGGAGAATCCCATAAACAGAGGAAACTGGTGGGCTGCAGTCCATGAGGTCGCCAAGAGTCAGGCATGAGTGAGCAACTGAACAAAAATAACAAAAGCGCATATCAGTGCCTGGGTTGGAATTAATTCTCATTGTCAGAGCTCATTCTTTCATTCATTGACTTATTCAGTGGGTATTTACCGAGTATCTGGGCACTATGTAAGCTCAAACCCCAGCTGAAATGCAAAAGTTGGACATGTTACTCAAGCTCCACAAGTCTTAGTTTGCTGACTGTAAGATACAAATAAAAATAGTAACTATCTCTCCTGGGGGCTCTTCTGGCTGTTGTTCAGTCACTCAGTCATGTCCAACTCTTGGTGACCCCATGGTCAAGTTCTAGATTAAATGACCTAACGTTTATGAAGACTGGAGCATAGACTACTTTGGGCAGGCATGGCATCATATGCTGTGGTCAGCATCACCATCATTGTCACTATAGTTATGATAACTATAAGCCCTCCCACTATAGTTATTGTAATGAAAGCCCTCCCACTATAGTTATGATAACTATAAGCCCTCCCACTATAGTTATGATAACTATAAGCCCTCCCACTATAGTTATTGTAATGATAAGCCCTGCCATGTGTGTGGTTTCTGCCCCCAGACTTGAGCTCTGCCATCCGTGCAGCCAAGAGGCTCCGAGATGTACAGGCACAGCGTATTTTGCATTCCGTTTACCTCTTGTCAGCAATGAGGTCTTGTGCAGAACAGACTGCTTACTCAGTGTGCAATTCACAGATTTCCTGTTTCTCTCCTTGTAAGCTGCTAAAAGGTAAGGAGGAAGCTGTTTCATTACAGTCTCATTTACACCTCTCCCTGTCTTCCTGCTTCCTCCAAGGAAAGTCAGCTCGCTGTGTTCTGCACAGACAGAGCCTGGCACGCAGCACTCCAGGCTGCACTTCCCCAGGGAAGTCTCATCGGTGTTGTTCCTGCTGCCCAGAGGGCGAAGTGATTAGCCCTTCCCCACCCCACATGGCACTTTCGTGTGGTATTGTTGTTGGTCCATCTCTCAGTCGTGTCCGACTCTTTGCAACCCCATGGACTGCAGCACGCCAGGCTTTCCTGTCCATCACTATCTCCCGGAGCTTGCTCAAAGTCATGTGCATTGAGTCAGTGAAGCCATCCAACCATCTCATCCTCTGTCATCCTCTTCTCCTCCTGCCTTCAATCTTTCCCAGCATCAGGGCCCTTTCCAATGAGTTGGCTCTTCCCATCAGGTGGCAGAATATTGTAACTTCAGCTTAAGCATCAGAACTTCTAAAGAATATTCAGGTTTGATTTCCTGGCTGTCTAAGGGGCTCTTGAGTCTTCTCCAGCACCACAGTTAGAAAGCATCAATTCTTCAGCACGCAGCCTTCCTTATGGTCCAGCTCTTACATCTGTACCCTTTCTGAGCTCAGCAGATGCTGGGCTGTGTTCTGTAGGAAGAAGAAAAGAAATCAGATGGAACACCCAGCATCTGTCAACACCTATGTCCTTATTCGTGCTGCTTCCTAACTTATTATATATCATGTTCTTCCTTGGCCTGTTGAAATACCTCAGCTTTAAACCAGCAGGGCTCTGCTGTCTGGTGTAAGGAGTAAGGTAACAGTAGAGAGAACCATGAGAAGGTGGGTAGAGGTTCTGCTAAGGAGAGCCCTCGGTGCTGGGCTGAGGAGTTTACATGTAGATCAGCAAAGAAGAGTCATCCAGAGTTTAAGCTGAGGAGGATGGGATTAAAGGGCAAAATCATTTAAGTAATATCACAAGTCCTTGTCCTCAGTATTGTTCTTTGGTTTTTCTCTAAAAGTAAAATCATCCCCTGGGTTATACAGAGCAATTTTGTTTTTATTTTAATTTTTACTTTTTGACCATGCTGTGTAGCATGTAGGCAATTAGTTCACCGACCAGGGATCCAACCCATGGCCCCTGCACTGGAAGTATGAAGTCTTAACCACTAGACCACCAGGGAAGTCCTGCAAATTTTTAAAAATAAATGTTTCCAACTTTCCTGGTGGTCCACTGGTTAAGTCTCCCTGCTCCCAATTCAGGGAACACAGGTTTGATCCCTAGTCAGGGAACTAAGATCCCACACAGTGTGGCTAAAAATTAAAAATAAAAGTTTCCTCCTGATGGACATTCCACAGCTCTGCCAATGCCCATTCATCAATCCCTTGTCAAACCTATTGTTCAGACCAGGTCAAAAGATGCCCCAAATTTTCATATAGATGAGAGGCGAAGTCTTCAGGAGACAACAGAAGGCATTGCCCTTGATGTCAAGAGAAACCCAATGCCTGGGTAAAGGACAGAGCATTCCATTAGAACAAAATGGACACTGAGAGGATACATACAAAGCAGGAAGCTTGCGGGGGGGGGGGTGGGAAGGGGGATGGAAAGAGGCATCAAATTACTAAATCTACATTTCCTGTCTGGCCTGGGATTTTAACTATACAACTACACAGTGAATGACATTCATATTCTGATTTTTCTGTGCGACTGGCTTCATATAGGTAAATAACCTCTCCAACTTTCTGGGGCAAGTAAGTGATCTCTTGTATTACAAAACCCATCCTCATTCCATCACTGGGCACCATCATGTGATTTGGCTCTACAGAGATGACCAAGAACTAGTCCTCGTTATGAGGCAGCTTGTTAGTGAGCAAGGGAGGGAGTACATATACCCAAGTAATGACTAAAAATGAACAAATGTGTGGAGAGCTCTGTGGAAGATATAAGACACTGGACAATTTCAGACCAGGCCATGAACGATCATTTCCATCCAGGTGGTATAAGAAAGACTTTTTGGAAAAGATAGCAAGTGAGTTACTTTTGGGGTTGGTAGAATTTTGGCAGGTAGAAATGGCGAAGAGAGGAGTACTAGGAATTCCAGCCCAAGAAAGTCTGAAGAACAAAGCCATGGAGATGGGAAATGTGGGTATATTTTGGAGATCGGATGATGGATCATAAGAGAAAAAATTGCAAAGGCAAGCTGGATAAGGGAGGACTTTGAAATATCATTTCAAATGCAGGCATCCTGTTTTTGTTTTTAAATTTTTTGTTGGAGTATATCCAGCTAACAACGTTGTGATAGTTTCTGGTGCATAGCAGATGGATTCAGCCATACATATACATGTATCTGTTCTCCCCCAAACACCCCTCCCATCCAGACTGCCACCTAACACTGAGCAGAGTTCCCTGTACTAGACAGCAGGACCTTGTTGGGCATCCACTTTAAATATAAGGCAAAGGGGAGGCCGTGTGTGTGTCTGCACAGGGACAGATGTGGTCTGAGTGGGGCTGAAGGAAGATTAATGTGGCCAAGTGTGTAGACCAGAGAACAGAGGCCAGTGTTGGAGGGTTTGGTGCCTCTACAGTATTCAAGGGTCTCTTAACTTTGCATTAATGCAAACAATGGGAGCCGTGGACAGGGTCTAGGCTAAGTGGACAGGGTCTAGGCTAAGAATGAGGACCACTGAAGAGGCTGCAGAAATAATCTGGGGTTTTCTTTGGGTGGAGAGCCTCCTGAGTCCTGGAGTAAGATCAGATATAACAGAGACCAGGCCATATGTATGGGGCAAATAGAGCCAGTGTCACCAGATGGTGGGAGGAAATTGGTGATGGAGGGAGTGAGGATCATAGAGAGGGCTCAGAGCTGCTCGTGCATGTGTGCTCATTTGCTTCAGTTGGGTCTGACTCTTTGCGACCCCATAACTGTAGCCCGCCAGGCTCCTCTGTCCGTGGGATTCTCCGAGCAAGAATACTGGAGTGGGTTGCCATGCCCTCCTCCAGGGGATCTTCCCAACCCAGGGATTGGACCAGAGTCTCCTGCATTGCAGGTGGATTTTTTACCCACTGAGCCACCTGGGGAGCCCAGGGTTGCTCAGTGACCTCTTTTGCAAGTGTTCTCTGGTTTAAAGAGTTTCTCTTAGCTAGGAAAGATTTTTTGCAGCCTTCTGAAGACATGGACTCCCATGTTGCAGGCCCAGGACTGCAGATACCTTGCTCCTGGCCATGCTGCCGGTGGCTCTTTCATTTGGGGAGAGGGATTCAACCACAGAAGTGGTGGGAGCTGCCACATTTTGGACGAGCTAGAGAACAGAATTCTGGGCTGCCGGACTGACCTTGTGGTGGACTTTGCTCATTTGCTCCTTGGGTTTATCACCCATCTGGGCTTATCTCACCACCCTGAATGGCTCACACTCAGGGCTGGTCCAAAGAGGAAATTTATCGTCTCCAACATCTTTGTCAATTAAGTTTCCGGGAAGGTGCATATGCACCTCAGCTGTGACAGGGAGGATGATGGATGACCAAAGGCTCGTTTTTGAAATGACAAATTTGGATAATTTTCATGATACGGAAAGGGGGGTGAAGTCTGAAGTGTTTAAAATAGACTTACTAGATTTTTGACTCTTGTTAAGATGGGCCAGGATGGGCTGGGTAAAGAGCTGGCTTGGGCAGGACTTTAGGCTGCCAAGGTGTATGCCAAAAGTGCCAGCCACACCCTCATGAACCCTGGAAGACCCTGCCAGGATTCGTGTCCATGAGTGGACTTGGAACTCTCCACATAGTCTTAAATTTTGCAGTTAGGGCCAACTAGATTCTTTTTGTTATTTGGAGTGTACTGTTTTACGTGTGGTGTAAGTTTCTGCTGTACCACTAAGTGAATCAGCTTTATATATACACATAACCCCTCCTTCTAGAGCCTCCCTCCCTCCCCTCTCCCTCCCATCCCCCCGACCCCCCTAGATCATCACAGAGCACTGAGCTGAGCTCCCTGTGCTACACGGCAACTTCCCACTAACTGTTCATTTCACACATGGTAGTGTATATACGGGCTTCCCAGGTGGCACAGTGATAAAGAATCTGCCTGCCAGTACAAGAGACAGGAGCTTGATCCATGGGTCAAGAAGATTCCTTGGAGTAGCAAATGGCAACCTGATATTCTTGCCTGGGAAACTCCATAGACAGAGGAGCCTGGCAGGCTGTGCTCCAAGGAGTAGCAAGAGAGTCAGACATGACTGAGCAAGCACACAAGTGTATATATATTAGTGCTACTCTCTCAATTGATCGCTGAGGAAGGCTTTCTTATTTCTTTGCTATTCTTTGGAACTCTGCATTCAAATGGGTATGTCTTTCCTTTTCTCTTTTGCCTTTAGCTTCTTTTCTTTTCTCAGCTATTTGTAAGGCCTCCTCAGACAACCTTTTTGCATTTCTTTTTCTTGGGGATGGTCTTGATCCCTGCCTCCTGTACATTGTCACGAACCTCCATCCATACTTCTTAAGGCACTCTGTCTATCAGATCTAATCCCTTGAAGCTATTTGTCACTTCCACTGTATAATCATAAGGGATTTGATTTAGATCATACCTGAATAGTCTAGTGGTTTTCCCTACTTTCTTCAATTTAAGCCTGAATTTGGCAATACAGAGCTCATGATCTGAACCACAGTCAGCTCCCACTCTTGTTTTTGCTTACTGTATAGAGCTTCTCCATCTTTGGCTACAAAGAATATAATCAATCTGATTTCGGTATTGACCATCTGGTGATGTCCATGTGTAGAGTTTTCTCTTGTGTTGTTGGAAGAGGGTGTTTGCTATGATCAGTGCGTTCTCTTGGCAAAACTCTGTTAGCCTTTGCCCTGCTTCATTCCGTACTCCAAGGTCAAATTTGCCTGTTATTCCAGGTATCTCTTGACTTCCTACTTTTGCCTCCCAGTCCCCTATGATGAAAAGGACATCATTTTGGGGTGTTAGTTCTAGAAAGTCTTGTAGGTCTTCATAGAACTGCTCAACTTCAGCTTCTTCAGCATTACTGCCTGGAGTATAGACTTGGATTACTATGATATTGAATGGATTGCCTTGGAAATGAACAGAGATCATTCTGTCATTTTTGAGATTGCATCCAAGTACTGAATTTCGGACTCTTGTTGACTTTGATGACTACTCCATTTCTTCTAAAGGATTCTTTCCCACAGTGGTAGATATAATGGTCTTCTGAGTTAAATTCACCCATTCCAGTCCATTTTAGTTCACTGATTCCTAAAATGTTGATGTTCACTCTTGCCATCTCCTGTTTGATCACTTCCAATTTACCTTGATTCATGGACCTAATAGGTTAGAAACTGACCTAACATTCAGGTTCCTATGCAATATTGTTCTTTACACCATTGGACTTTACTTCCACCACCAGTCACATCCACAACTAGGTGTTGTTTCTGTTTGGTTCCATCCCTTCATTCTCTGTGGAGTTATTTCTCCACTGATCTCCAGTAGCCTATTGGGCACCTACCAACCTGGGGAGATCATCTTTCAGTGTCCTATCTTTATGCTTTTTCATACTGTCCATGGGGTCCTCGAGGCAAGAATACAGAAGTGGTTTGCCATTCCCTTCTCCAGTGGATCACATTCTGTCAGAATCTCCACCATGATCCATCCTTCTTGGGTGGCCCTACAAGGCCTGACTCATAGTTTCATAGAGTTAGACAAGGCTGTGGTTCATGTGATCAGTTTGATTAGTTTTCTGTGACTGTGGTTTTCATTCTTTCTGACCTCTGATGGAGAAGGATGAAGGGTTATAGAAGTTTCTTGATGGGAGAGACTGACTGAGGGGGAAACTAGGTCTAGTTCTGATGGGCAGGGCTATGCTCAGTAAATCTTTAATCCAATTTTCTGTTGATGGGAGGGGCTGTGTTCCCTCCTTCTGTTTGACCTGAGGCCACACTTTGGTGGAGGTGATGAAGATGATGGCGACCTCCTTCAAAAGGTCCCATGCACTCACTGCTGCACTCAATGCCCCCAACCCTGCAGCAGGCCACTGCTGACCCACACTTTTGCCAGAGACCTCTGGACACTCATGGCCAAGTCTGGGTCAGTCTCTTGTGGGGTCACTGCTTCTTCCTCCTGGGTCCTGGTGAGCAGTGCCCTTCAAGAGTCTCTTTCCCCAGTCCTGTGTAAGTTCTGGCGGCTCTATGGTGGGGTTAATGGTAACCTCCTTCAAGAGGGCCTATGCCATACCCAGGTCTGCTGCAGCCAGAGTCCCTGCTCCTGTGGCAGGCCATTGCTGACCATTCCTCCACAGGAGACACTCAAACACTCAGAGGCAGGTCCAGCACCGTCTCTGGGGGTCTTCTGGTGCATACAAGGTTTTGTCTGAGCCCTCCAAGCATCTCTGGTGGGAGAGGGTTTTGATTCTAAATGTGATTTCACCCCTCCTACCATCTTGCTGGGGCTTCCCCTTTGCCCTTAGATGTTTGGCATCTTTTTTTGGTGGGATCCAACATTTTTCTGTTGATGTTTTGTTCAGTGGTGAGTTGTAACTTTGGAGTTCTTGCAGGAGAAGATGAGTGCACATCCTTCTACTCTGCCATCTTGTTAAGCCTAAGAGAAGAAGAATACTAAGAAGAGGTGGCAACAATACGCAGAAGAACTATAAAAAAAAAGATATTCCTGACCCAGATAACCATGATGGTGTGATCATTCATCTAGAGCCAGACATCCTGGAATGAGATGTCAAGCGGACCTTAGGAAGCATCACTATGAACAAAGCTAGTGGAGGTGATGAATTCCAGTTGAGCTATTTCAAATACTAAAACATGATGCTGTGAAAGTGCTATACTCAATATGCCAGCAAATCTGGAAATCTCAGCAGTGGCCACAGGACTGGAAAAGGTCAGTTTTCTTTCTAATCCCAAACAAAGGCAATTCCAATGAATGTTCAAACTACTGCACAATTGCACTCATCTCAGATGCTAACAAAGTAATGCTCAAAATCCTCCAAGCCAGGCTTCAACAGTATGTGAACTCTGTGTTTCCAGACATTCAAGTTGGATTTAGGAAAGGCAGAGGAACCGGAGATTCAATTGCCAAAACCCATTGGATCATCAAAAAAGCAAGAGAGTTCCAGAAAAACACCTGGTGGTGGTTTACTGACTATGCCAAAGCCTTTGACTGTGTGGATCACAACAAAGTGTGGAAATTTCTGAAAGAGATGGGAATACCAGACCACCTTACCTGCCTCCTGAGAAACCTGTATGCAGATCAAGCAGCAAGTTAGAACTGGACATGGAACAGAACCGCAGACTGGTTCCAAATCAGGAAAGGAGTATGTCAAGGCTGTATATTGTCACCTTGCTTATTTAATTTATATGCAGAGTAAATCATGAGAAATGTTGGACTGGAAGAAGCACAAGCTGGAATCAAGATTGCCGGGAAAAATATCAATAACCTCAGATATGCAGATGACATCACCCTTATGGCAGAAAGTGAAGAGGAATTAAAAAGCCTCTTGATGAAAGTGAAAGAGAAGAGTGAAAAAGTTGACTTAAAACTCAACATTCAGAAAACTATGATCATAGCATCTGTTCCCATCACTTCCTGGCAAATAGATTGAGAAACAATGGAAATAATGAGAGACTTTTTTGAGGAGGGGCTCCAAAATCACTACAGGTGGTGACTGCAGCCATGAAATTAAAAGACACTTGCTCCTTGGAAGAAAAGCTATGACCAACCTAGACAGCAAATTAAAAAGCAGAGACATTACTTTGCCAACAAAGATCCATCTAGTCAAAGCTGTGGTTTTTCCAGTAGTCATGTATGAATGTGAGAGTTGGACTATAAAAAAAGCTGAGCACCAAAGAATTGATGCTTTTGAACTGTGGTGTTGGAGAAGACTCTTGGGAGTCCCTTGGACTGTAAGGAGATCCAACCAGTCAATCCTAAAGGAAATCGGTCCTGAATATTCATTGGAAGAACTGATGCTGAATCTGAAATTCCAATACTTTGGCCACCTGATGTGAAGAACTGACTCATTGAAAAAGACCCCAATGCTGGGAAAGGTTGAAAGCAGGAGGATAAGGTGATGACAAAGGATAAGATGATTGGATGGCATTACCAAATCAATGGAGATGAGTTTGAGCAAGCTCTGGGAGTTGGTGATGGACAGGGAAGCCTGGTGTGCTGCAGTCCACGGTATCACAAAAAGTCAATTATGACCGAGTGGCTGAACTGAACTGAACTTTTTCAAATGGGTCATTTTTAGTAATGTTCATGAACCTAGAGTCTGACATACAAAATTAAGTTAATCAGAAAGTGAAAAGCCAATGTAATATATTTACACATATATATGGCATATAGAAAAATGGTACTGATTCATATATAGGGCAGGGATAGAGATTCAGACATAGAGAACAGACCCATGGACACAGGGGGAAAAGGAGAGGGTGGGACAAATTGAGAGAATAGCATTGACATATATACACCACCAACTAGATTCTTCATTCAGTTCAGTCACTCAGTCGTGTCTGACTCTTTGCGACCCCATGAATCTCAGCACGCCAGGCCTCCCTGTCCATCACCAACTCCCGGAGTCCACTCAAACTCATGTCCTCATCTCCACTAGCTTTGTTTGTAGTGATGCTTCTAAGGCTCACCTGACTTCATATTCCAGGACGTCTGGCTCTAGGTGAGTGATCACACCATCATGATTATCTGGGTCATGAAGATCTTTTTTGTACAGTTCTTCTGTGTATTCTTGCCACCTCTTCTAAATATCTTCTGCTTCTGTTAGGTCCATGCCATTTCTGTCCTTTATTGAGCCCATCTTTGCATGAAATATTCCCTTGGTATCTCTAATTTTCTTGAAGAGATCTCTAGTCTTTCCCATTGTGTTGTTTTCCTCTATTTCTTTGCATTGATCACTGAGGAAGGCTCTTATCTCTCCTTGCTATTCTTTGGAATTCTGCATTAAATGGGAATATCTTTCCTTTTCTCCTTTGCTTATCACTTTTCTTTTTTTTCACAGCTATTTGTAAGGCCTCCTCAGACAACCATTTTGCCTTTTTGCATTTCTTTTCCATGGGGATGATCTTGATCTCTGTCTCCTGTACAATGTCACGAACCTCCGTCCATAGTTCATCAGGCACTCTGTCTATCAGATCTAGCCCCTTAAATCTATTTCTCACTTTCACTGTATAGTCATAAGGGATTCTTCATAGATCCTTGATACTGTAGAGTTAAAAGTAGTTTAAATGTAGCTTATAAGTGAGCAGCTCAGAGGTGCCAGAAACTGTGTTTGGATACTTCTTGCCTACAAATTGTAACCTCAAGACAAACCAGAGTTTCAGATCTCTTCCTGGTTGTAAAGATTTTCATCTGGAATTTTAGCGAGGTATGGGATTTACTCAAGGTCACAGAGTTGCTAACAGATCCCCCCGTTTCCAAATGCCTGCTGCTTCTGCTGGAAGGAGCTTCTCCCTGGCTGCTGGTCCTCATTTGTGGAATAAGTTAAGAAAATGAGGAAGAAGCTTCAGGCTTTTTATTAACTAGGGCTCCTGTATGGCATCGGAGAAGGACATGGCGACCCATTCCAGTGTTCTTGCCTGGAGAATCCCAGGGATGGCGGAGCCTGGTGGGCTGCCATCTATGGGGTCGCACGGAGTCAGATACGACTGAAGCGATTTAGCAGCAGCAGCCTGCATGGCATCACTCCAAGGGGCCTCCTCAGGGAGTAGCAGTGTGCCACTCTGGGTGTGTGCCAACATGAACTTGTTTTAGAGAGTGGTGGTTTAATCAGTAAGTCATGTCCGGCTCTGTGACCCCTTGGGCTTCAGCCCACCAGGCTCCTCTGTCCACGGGATTTCCCAGGGAAGAATAGTGGAGTGGTTTTCATTTCCTTCCCCAAGGGATCTTTCCTACTCAAGGATCAAACCTACATCTCTTGCTTTTCTTGAAATGGCAGGTGGATTCTTTACCACTGGGAAGCTCACAAATATATTATTTGCATTCAGTTCTTTTTCTCCACTGGCAAAATCTTGGTTAATAATAATGAATAATAATAATTCAAATGATAATGATTCAAATTTGTCGAGCCTTTTGCTCTACACACAGTGCTTTCACAAACATGACTTCCCCATAACCTCCTTTTAAAGCAGACAGTATACCTCTTATTTGTAGTTAAAGATACGGATTCTTTGAGAGGTAAGTGACAATGCTCAGGGTAACACCATAAGCTCACCTTCTTTGCGCTCAAGTCTTATTGTCCCTCCCCTCCCCCTTATAATGATTTTTTTCTTTTTCTGGTTCACTTCTTGCTTCTCTGGTGTTATTTCTCCTTCTCTATTGCTTGAATCTCTTCTTCCTTTTCTTTGCTCCCAGGCTTTGTCTTTAGACTTTCCTCTCCGGATGGGCTCATCAGTTTCCACAGCTTCAACTCTTGTCTCTAAGATGAACTTAAAAAAGATTATTTGCTTTTGGCTATCCTGGGTCTTCATTGCTGCTTGAGGGCTTTCTCTAGTTGCAGTGAGTGGAGGCTATTCTTCATTGTGGTGTGCAGACTTCTCATTGCAGTGGCTTCTTTTGTTGTGGAGCATGGGCTCTAGGCTCGTGGGCTTCAGTAGTTGTGGCACGTGGGCTTAGTTGCTCTGCAGCATGTGGAATCTTCCTGGACCAGGGATCAAACCTGTGTCCCCAGCACTGGGAGGTGGATTCTTAACCACTGGACCGCCAGGGAAGTCCTCTAAGATGGACTATAAATCTCTTTCTGTTTCTTTGTGTCTTTGGATCAGTTACTTCACTTTTGTGGGCTTCAGATTCTTTGTTTGAAATATAAGAGCACTAGGTGGCTGATGCATGCTTTCCTCTACAGCTCCAACTTCAAATGAAATGAAGAATGTTAAAGTAATTTTTAAACAAAAATCAATATCAAAGTACAAGATCTCATAAATAATTTCAGCAAGGTTGCAGGATCAAGATCAATATACTAAAAAAATCAATTGCATTTCTATAGACTAACCATGAACGATCCAAAAATAAAATTAAGAAAACAATTCCAGTTACAATAGCATCAAAAGGAATAAAATATTTATGAATAAATCTAACAAAAGAAGTGGAAGACTGACAACTCTAAGACATTGTTGAAAAAGAATTAAAGAAAATGTAAATAAATGAAGAAACATCCTATGCTCATGGATCAGAAGATTTAACAGTCTTAGGATGGCATTTTTCTCTAAATTGATCTACAAATTTAACTCAATCCCTATTACAGTATCAATTGACTGTTTTTGCAGAAATTGACAAACTGGTCTTAAAATTCATATGGAATTGCAAGGGACCCAGAATAGCCAAAATAATGTAAAAAAACAACAAAGTTGGAGGCGTCACATTTCCTGATTTCAAAACTTATGACAGAACTCAAAGCAGTGTGATAGTGACATAAAGATCAATGAAATATAATTGATAGTCTAGAAATAAACCCATACATCTGTGGCCATTGATTTTTTTTTTAAAGGGCTGCCAAGACAATTCAATAGGGGAAGGATTCATTTTTTTTCAGCAAGTGGTGTTGAGACAACTAATATCCACATGCAAAAGGATGGACTTGGACCTGTACCTGATGTGATATGCAAAAATTACCCAAAATACAAAAACAAATGTAAGAGCTAAAACTATATGTTGTTAGAAGAAAACATATAGTACATCTTAGCAATCTTGGGTTAGGCAATGATTTCTTAGATACAGTAGGAAACGTATAAGCAACGAAAGAAAAAATAGAAACATTAGACCTTTATTGAAATTAAAAGCTTTTGTACATTAGATGAGTCTATCAAGAGTAAAAACACAATCCATAGAATGGGATAAAGTGTTTCCAAACCAAATATCTGATAAGAAGCTTATGTAGAGCAAAAATATATGTCTTACAATTCAGTAATAAAAGGTAACCTGATTAAATATGGGAAAGGGGTCTGAACAGGCATTTCTAAAAAGAAGATTGTACAAATGGCCAATAAACGCATCTAAAGATATTACCATCATTATCACTAGGAAAATGCAAATCAAAACCCCAGTGAGTTCCTACTTCACCTTCTTTAAGATGGCTATAATCAAAAAGACAGTAACAGGCGTTGGTGAGGATGAGGAGAAATTGGAACCTTCGAACACTGCTGGTTGAAACGGAAAATGGCGCAACCCCTTTGGATAACAGTTTGTCGGTTTCTTGGAAGGTGAAGCACAGAGTTATCATATGATCCAAAAGTTCCACGCCAAGGGTTTTAAGAGAAATAAAACATATGTTCACAGAAAAAAAAAACCATAGCAGCATTATAGCAGCATTATTCACAATGGCCAAAAGTGCAAACAACCCAAATGTCCATTTAGTGATGAACAGATAAACAAAATGTGATGTATCTGAACAATGGAATATTTTTGGCGATTAGCAGGAAGGAAATTGTGATGCACTCTATAATATGGTTGAGCCTTGAAAGTATTATGCTACGTCAAAGAAGCCAGTCACTGAAGACTACATATTACATGATTCCATTTATATGAAATAGTTAGAACAGGCGAATCTATAAAGACAGACAGTGGATTTGTGTTTGCCTAGGGCTGGAGGTTGTGGGAGAAATGAGGAGTGAGTACTAAGGGGTTCAGGGTTTCCTTTGAGTGATGAAAATGTTCTAAACTTAGATCTTGGTCATGATTGCAAAACTCCATGAATGTGCTAAAACCTGCCGATTTGCACACTTTACGTGGGTGAACTTCTGCCATGTGAATTGTACTCACAGACTGCTGCTGTGTTCAGCTGCTTCGGTCATGTCTGACTCTTTGAAACCCTATGACTGGAGCTGGCCAGGCTCCTCTGTCTGTGGGATCCCCAGGTAAGAATACTGGAGTGGATTGCCATACTCTCCTCCAGGGGATCATCCCTAGCCAGGACTCTAACCAGCATCTCCTGTATCTCCAGCATTGCAGACAGATTCTTTACTGCTGAGCCACCAGGAAAGCCCCCACTGAAACTGTTAAAAAATCAATTTGTAAAGATGATGCTAATGATTAATATCATTATTATTCACACAATTATCCTGTTATGTAGTGGTTTCAGAATTAGGGATGTCTTTTCCTAAGTGGTTTGCCTGGGAATCATTTCCACTCACAGCCATGAATACATGACAATTCTGGTGTTTTAGAATTAAAAAAAGACCTTGATTTGATTCCCTTCTTAGCTACCATCCAGTTGTGTGTGTTATTGGACAAATTTTTGGACCTAACACCTAAAGTTCCCTAATTTCTGTAAACAAGAACCACAATGCTTTCTGAACAATGCTAGAACAAAAGATGTAAATGTTTAGCATAAAGCTGGAACTTTCTACCTGTACGATAAATGTTATTTCCATCTTTTATTACAAAAAGCTTTTCCAGCTCTTCTTCCCTGAATGGGACAGACAAGAATACTGCCTGAGGTTACCTGGCCAAAACTATGGGTAGATGGGAGGCTGGCATTGTCCATAAATTTCTTTCCATGGGTAATCAATGGGTTTTTAAAGCTCTTGGGGAATGATGAAAAGATTTCATGAAGAGCTAAGAACTTTCTCAACAGATGGCTTATTCTCTAGAGAATAATTAAAATACATATCATGCAGTGGTTTTCAGAGTCTGGTCGCTTTCTTCTCAGAAGTCCTTGACAGTTAGAACAATGAATTTTCCCCGGAAGGTATGTGCAGGGCCGGAACAGCCCAGGGGCAAGGTGGAAGGGATGATTGACTGGAGTTTTAGTCCTGACGTTGCTCAATCAATTAATTCTATAGCTCAGTTTGCCCTTCCACTAAATGGGGATTAAACTGTCCCATCAACCTTTTTCCCTCTTGGAGAATGACTTTGGGGAAACAGACTAAAACACTGACCTGTTTGAAAAGAAGATCTCAAATGAAAGTCGGGTTTTCATTAGCATCCTTACTGTTTTCTACTTCTAATTTTTATAATTTGGTGGTACTGTGTAGTTATCTATGTCTAATATGGGCTTCCCTGGTGGCTCAGTGGTAAAGAATCTGCCTGCCAAGGCAGGAGATGCAGGTTCGATCCCTGGGTTGGGAAGATCCCTGGAGAAGGAAATGGCAACCCATTCCAGTATTCTTGCCTGGGAAATCCATGGACAGAGGAGCCTGATGGGCTATAGTCCATGGGGTTGAAAAGAGTTGGACATGACTTAGCAACTGAACAACCGCAACACCACAGTATTGCATAATAACCCACGTAAATCTGCGTGTAATTGTGGTGGCCCACTTGTGCCTCGTTGCCTCCCCTCCTCTGCTAAGCCTGTGCTCCGTGGTGTGGGCCGTGTCTCAGCCCCTGTATTCCTGCTATCTGGAAGCTCAAGCTTCATGACTACAGGGATGAGCTGGGAATTGCTGGGACCCATAGCAGTCATGTGGATTAGAGAGAGCATCATAACAGTAGACTTCCTAACCATGGGCCCTGGTTCAGAAGCTATGTGTGTCTGCAAGCATTCAACAAATACATATGATGCTTCTGCTACCTACTAGACTTTGTTTCAGGCACTGGGGATGCATCAGTGAAGGAAAAATGTCAGAAATCTCTTCTCTAATGCTTAAGTGTGTGGGGTCAGGGAGAGTGATGATAGTTAGTTGGAACATAACATAGGAAGTAAGATACATAATATGGTAGATGGCAGTAAGTGCTATGGAGGAAAATAAACCAAGGAGAGAAGATGAGAAAGCACTGAAATTTTGCACATTTGGTGAGTTGAAGGAGGTGAGGTTGTCACTCTGAGGAAATAAGATGAAAGATGCAGAGGATCTGGAGATGAGGAGACTCTGGCATGGGAGTGTTCTGAGGGTCATTGTGGCTGGACTGGTGTGAGCAAGGGAGATGTTGGTAGGAGATGAGGTCAGAGAAATGATGAGGCTAGGACTGAGGGTTGTATAGCACAGGGATAGGTGAATTACCTCTGGCCAAGTCTGACACCCTCCCCCCCCCTGTTTTTATAAATAAAGTTTTATTAGAACACAGCTGCATTCATTGAATTATATATTATTTATGGCTTCTGTACTGCTAAATGGCAGAGTTCAGGAGTGCGACAGAGACTGTATGAAGCCTAAAACACTTACTACCTCACCCTTTACAGAAAAGGGTTGCTGGCCCCTCAAATGGGGCCGTGCAGGCGTTATTTCCTATTTCTTCCATGTCAGACAGTGTACTGAGTACTTAGAGGTGAAAGAATACAGTCTGTGCCCTCAGGATGCTAATAGTTTAGTGAGGAGAAAGTTATGTAGACAGGCAATGAAAACACAGCACCATGCTGTCAAAGCTATGGTTTTTCCAATAGTCATGAATGGATGTGAGAGTTGGGCCATAATGAAGGCTGAGTGCTGAAGAATTGATGCTTTTGAACTGGGTGTTGGAGGAGATTCTTGAGAGTTCCTTGGACTACAAGGAGATCAAGCCAGTCAATCGTAAAGGAAATCAATCCTGAATATTCATTGGAAGGACTGATGCTGAAGCTGAAGCTCCAATAATTTGGCCACTTGATGTGAAGAGCTGACTCATTAGAAAAGCCCCTGATGCTGGGAAAAACTGAAGACAAGAGGAGAAGGGGATGACAGAGGACAAGATGGTTGGATGGCATCACACCAAATCAATGGACATTAGCTTGAGCAAGCTCCAGGAGATAGTGAAGACAGGGAAACCTGGCATGCTGCAGTCCACGGGGTCACAAAGTGTCACACATGACTGAGTGACTGAGCAACAACCACAACCATGCTTTCACACATTGCTCTGGATTTTATAGAAGAGGCCAAGCAATTTGGAAAACTGTTTCTGTCTCCCAAAGCTAAACACAGTTATCTGCAATAACCCGACACTTCCACTCCTGTGTTTATACCCAACAGGAATAAGTGCCTGTGTTTACTAAAAGGAATATATAGGAAGTGTCCAAGAAACTTTATTCATGACAGCCCCCTAGTGGAAACACACCTATACAGTCATCAACATTTGAATGGATAAATACATTCCAGTGTCTTTATTGGAATACTATACAGCAATGAAAAATAGTGCCTGGCACTACATACAAGTACATGGACGAATTTCACAAACCTGATGCTGAATGGACAATCCAGACAGGAAAGAACTCAGATTTCATGATTTGATTTCAAGAATAGGAAGTTCAAAAACAGATATAACCAAAGTATTCAGGGAGACGTCAAAATAGTGATTATCTTTATCTCTGATAGCTCAGTTGGTAAAGAACCCACCTGTAATGCAGGAGACCCCCATTAGATTCCTGGGTCTGGAAGATCCGCTGGAGAAGAAATAGGCTACCCACTCCAGTATACTTGGGCTTCCCTTGTGGCTTAGCTGGTAAAGAATCTGCCTGCAATGCGGGAGACCTGGGTTCGATCCCTGGGTTGGAAAGATTCCCTGGAGAAGGGAAAGGCTACCCACTCCAGTATTCTGGCCTGGAGAATTGCATGGACTATATATAGTCCAAGGGGTTGCAAAGAGTCAGGCACAACTGAGTGACTTTCACATTCACTTCATTTTTGATTATCTAGCTTGGAGGGCATAAGACAGATGTTTGGGAGGCTTAAAGTCTTCTGTATCTTAACTGGGTGTAGTCACATGACTTTTGCACACTTAAAAATCAGTTGAGCTCTACCCTTAACATTTTTGTACTTTACTGACCTAGAGTATTAGTGTTAGTTGCTCAGTTGTGTCCAACTATTTGTGATTCCATGGGCTGTAGCACACCAGGCTGCTCTGTCCATGGAATTCTGCAGGAAAGAACACTGGAGTGAGTAGTCATTTCATTCTCCAGGGGATCTTTCCAACTCCAGGATCGAACTTGTGTCTCCTGCCTTGGCAGGAGGATTCTTTACTGTCTGAGCTACCAGGTGGTTTATGCCTTAATTAATACATAAAAAATGAAAATACAGAGCCACATCCATAGAATTGATAATAAGTGCTATGCCTATGCAGAAAAATAAGAGACTAACAGCTGAGGGAAGATAGGAATGCTGTCTACTGGAGCCGAAATTTGAGCTTCAGGAGTTAAGCTTTCCCTGGAAGACCAGAGTAGAAAGAATGTCCTGGGAGAGGAAATAGCATATGAAAAGTGTGAAAAACAAGACTTATTCAGGAAACTTCTGCATGTGCTTTAGTGTTTCTAATCAAATACAAAGTATTTTTACTCCCCTCTATTCTTCTTTCTTCATGCCTTCCTATTTAAATTTCTTTTTGTTTATAATTTATTTTCATGTCTTTCAGTTATTGTAATTTTCAATTCAACCATTTCTATTTTATTCCTTTTTATACTTTTATAGAAATAAAACTAACATACTATGTCTTTTCCTTTCAAAATATATAAGTCAATCATTTCCAGTACCTTCACAAGACAGTGCAACCACCACCATTCTAATTCCAGAATACACTCATCGTCTCAGAAACAAACCCCATATCAATTGGTAGTCACTATCAATTCTCCTCTCTTCCAGGCCTTGGAAACTTCTAATCTAATTTCTCCCTCTGGATTTCTCTATACTAGACATCTCATCTAAATTGGATTATGCAATATGTGCTCTATCAGGTCTGGCTTCTTTTCAAGACTCATCCATGTTTTAGCATGACTAAGCAGTATTTCAATCAGTGAACTAAAATGGACTGGAATAGGTGAATTTAACTCAGATGGCCATTCTTTCTACTACTGTGGGCAAGAATCCCTTAGAAGAAATGGAGTAGCCCTCATAGTCAACAAAAGAGTCTGAAATGCAGTATTTGGGTGCAATCTCAAAACGAACAGAATGATCTCTGTTCGTTTCCAAGACAAACCATTCAATATCACGGTAATCCAAATTTATGCCCCAACTAGTAATGCTGAAGAAGCTGAAGTTGAATGGTTCTATGAAGACCTACAAGACTGTCTAGAACTAACACCCCCCCAAAGATGCCCTTTTCATCATAGGGGACAGGAATGCGAAAGAAGGAATTCAAGAGATACCTGGAATAACAGGCAAATTTGGCCTTGCAGTACAAAACAAAGCAAGTCAAAGGCTAACAGAGCTTTGCCAAGACAACGCAGTGGTCCTAGAAATACCCTCTTCCAACAACACAAGAGAAGACTCTGCACATGGACATGACCAGATGGTCAATACCGAAATCAGATTGATTATATTCTTTGCAGCCAAAGTCAGCGAAAACAAGACTGGGAGCTGACTATGGTTCAGATCATGAATGCTTTATTGCCAAGTTCAGAGTTAAATTGAAGAAAGTAGAGAAAACCACTCGCCCATTCAGGTATGATCTAAATCAAATCCCTTATGATTATACAGTGGAAGTGACAAATAGATTCAAGGGATTAGATCTGATAAACAGAGTGCCTGAATAACTATGGAAGGAGGTTCCTGACATTGTACAGGAGGCAGTGATCAAGACCATCCTCAAGAAAGAGAAATGCAAAAAGGCAAAATGGCTGTCTGAGGAGGCCTTACAAATAGCTGAGAAAAGAAGAGAAGCTAAAGGCAAAGGAGAAAAGGAAAGATATACCCAATTGAATGCAGAGTTCCAAAGAATAGCAAGGAGAGATAAGAAAGTCTTCCTCAGAGATCAATGCAAAGAAATAGAGGAAAACAATAGGATGGGAAAAACTAGAGATCTCTTCAAAAAAATTATAGATATCAAGGGGACACTTCATGCAAAGATGGGCACAATAAAGGACAGAAATGATATGGATCTAACAGAAGCAGAAGATATTAAGAAGAGGTGGCAAGAATACATAGAAAAGCTATATAAAAAAAATCTTCATGACCCAGATAACCACGAGGGTGTAATCACTCACCTAGAGCCAGACATCCTGGAATGCGAAGTCAAGTGGGCCTTATGAAGCATCACTACAAACAAAGCTAGTGGAGGTGATGAAATTCCAGCTGAGCTGTTTCAAATACTAAAAGATGATGCTGTGAAAGTGCTGTACTCAATATGCCAGCAAATTTGGAAAACTCAACAATGGCCACAGGACTGGAAAAGGTCAGTTTTCATTCCAATCCCAAAGAAAGGCAATCCCAAAGAATGCTCAAACTACCACACAATTGCACTCATTTCACACACTAGCAAAGTACTGCTCAAAATTCTCCAAGCCAGGCTTCAGCAGTATGTGAACTGTGATCTTCCAGATGTTCAAGCTGGATTTAGAAAAGGCGAAGGAACCAGAGATCAAATTGCCAACATCCGTTGAATCATAGAGAAAGCAAGAGAGTTCCAGAAAAACATCAACTTCTGCTATATTGACTATGCCAAAGTCTTTGTCTGTGTGGATCACAACAAACTGTGGACAATTCTGAAAGAGATGGGAACACCAGACCACCTCACCTGCCTCCTGAGAAATCTGTATGTAGGTCAAGAAGCAACAGTTAGAACTGGACATAGAACTACAGACTGGTTCCAAATCAGGAAAGGCTATATATAGCATCAAGGCTATATATTGTCACCCTGCTTATTTAAGTTATATGCAGAGTTCAGTTCAGTTCAGTTCAGTCGCTCAGTTGTGTCTGCACAGTCTTATAACTGCGTATAAGTTAAATAAGCAGGGTGACAATATACAGCCTTGAGGTACTCCTTTTCCTATTTGGAACCAGTCTGTTGTTTCATATCCAGCTGTATGTCTATATGTCTGTTTATAAGCGGAGTACATCATGAGAAATACTGGGCTGGGTAAAGCATGAGCTGTAATAAAGATTGTCAGGAGAAATATCAATAACCTCAGATACGCAGATGACACCACTCTTCTGGCAGAAAGCAAAGAAGAACTAAAGAGACTCATGATGAAAGTGAAGGAGGAGCGTGAAAAACTTGGCTTTAAACTCAACATTCAGAAAACTATGGCATCTGGTTCCATCACTTCTAGGCAAATAGATGGGGAAACAATGGAAACATTGAGAGACTTTATTTTTTTTTGGGGGGGGGGCTCCAAAACCACTGTGGATGGTGACTGTAGCCATCAAATTAAAAGATGCTTGTCCCTTGAAGAAAAGCTATGACCAACCTAGATAGCATATTAAAAAGCAGAGGCATTACTTTGTCAGCAAAGGGCAGTCTAATCAAAGCTGTGGTTTTTCCAGTAGTCGTGTATGGATTTGAAAGTTGGACTATAAAGAAAGCTGAGTGCCAAAGACTTGATACTTTTGAACTGTGGTGTTGGAGAAGATTCTTGAGCATCCCTTGGACTGCAAGGAGATCCAACCATTCCATCTTAAAGGAAATTAGTCCTGAATATTCACTGGAAGAACTGACGCTGAAGCTGAAACTCCAATACTTTGGCCACCTGATGCGAAGAACTGATTTATTTGAAAAGACTCTGATGCTGGGGAAGGTTGAAGGTGGGAGGAGAAAGGGATGACAGAGGATGAGAAAGTTGGATGGCATCACCCACATGATGGACCTGAGTTTGAGTAAACTCCGGGAGTTGGTGATGGGCAGGGAAGCCTGGTGTGCTGCAGTCCATGGGGTCCCAAAGAGTTGGTCATGACGAGCGGCTGCACTGAGGCTGTGTCTCACTTTCAGATATCCCGCTTTTTTATCCATCATCAGTTGATGGACATTGGATTGTTTCCACTTTTGGCCATTGTGAATAATTCTGCTTGTACACTTGTGTACAAGTCTCTGCACGGTCATATATTCTGAATTATTTTGTTTGTATTTTTGTTTGAATTATTTTGTTTGTATCTAGGAATGGAATTCTTTGGTCATACAGTAGTTCTATGTTTAATTTATTGAGAAAATGCTGTATAATTTACATTCCTATCAGCAGTATATGAGGGTTCCACACTCTCAACATGCTTGCCAATATTTATGTCTGTCTTTTTAATTATAGCCATTCTAGTGGTTATGAAGTAGTATCTCACTGTGGTTTTTATTTATATTTCCCTAATGACTATGATTTTAAATGTCGTTTGATGTACTTATTGACCATTTGTATAACTTCTTTGGAGAAATATCATTTTAGACTCATTTTCAGTTGAAGAAAAGGTTATTTTTTATTGTTGAATTTCGAGCTCTTTATAATACTGGTTCATTATTAAATATATATGTTGTAAATCTCTCATTTTATGGGTTTTATTTTTCACTTTTTTGATTATGTCCTTTTAGTGAGAATAGTTTTTTAAATTTTGATAAAGTGTAATTTGTCTATTTATTCTTGTGTTGTTTATGCTTTTGATGTCATATATAGGAAAACATTACATAACCCAAGGTTTCAAAGGTTTCTTTCTATGTTTTCTTCTAAGAGTTTTAGAGTTATACCTCTTATTTCTAGGTCTTTAATCCATTATGAGTTAATTTCTGTATGTGGTGTAGGGTTAACATGCACAATTTTGCATGTTGACATCAGTTTTCTCAACATTACTTATAAAGCTATTTTTTCCCCATTGAATTTTCTTGGAAGATTTGTGAAAAATCAATGACCATAGATGTTTGGATTTATTTATGTACTATCAATTATATTCATTGATCTGTGTCTGCCTCTGTATGTTATTATCACACTATTTGATTCTTATAACAAATCTTGAGATCAGGAAATCTGAGTCTTCAAGGTTGTTCTTTTTATAGAGTGTTTTGGTTCTTCTGGGTCCCTTGCAATTCTGTATGGATTTTAGAATCTGTCTGTAAATTTCTGCAAAACAAAGCCATTTGTGATTGCATTAAATTTGTAGATCAAATTTAATGAGAAATGATGTCATCCTAACAGTATTAAATCTTCTGATCTATGAACATAGCATGTCTCCCAATCTGTCTATATCATCTTTGATTTTTTCTATGTTTCTTTACTGATTAGTATAAAAATATATACTTCTTCTATAAAATTTATTCCTAAATATTCTTTATGGTTATGTTGCAAATTGAAAATATTAAAAATTTTTTTTTGGCTTTTTCATTAATATAGTATATAGTGTACACTATACAACTTGTTTTTATTCTCAAGACTGTGTCTTCATCATAACAGGTTGTTGCTTTTCTTCAGTTTCTTTTTTAAATCAGATATGAGAAAAAAAGTTACAAATAAAAATTCATGTCAGATGTCATTTATGTTTAACTATGTATTTTCCTTTACTAGTTGTCTTTATTATTTCACATGGGTTCAATTTGCTGTGCAATATCTTTTTATTTTAGCTTGACTCATTCTAGTATTTCTTGTAAGTCATATTTGCTACTGACATATTGTCTTAGTTGTTGTTTATCTAGACATGTCTTAATATATTCCTAACTTTTATAGAATAGTTTTATTGGATATAGAATTCCTGGTTGATATACTGATATATATATATATATATATATATATACACACACATACACATACACACACAAACACATATATGTATACAAATATATCTATTACATTTTTCAGTACTTTTAATATGTCATCTCCCTGATATCTGGCCTCTATGATTTCTGATAAGAAACCAGGTGTTTATCTTATTGAGGATGTGTTGTATATATCGAGATTCTCTCACTGTCTTTTCCTCTTGACATTTTGTTTATAATGTGTCTATGTGTAGATCTCTTTGAGGTTGTTTTACATGGCATTGCTTGAGCTTGTTGGATATGTGGATTAAAGTTTTACGTCAAATATGGGAAGTTTTATACATTATTTCTTCAAATATTCTTTCTGCTCATCTCTCTCTCTTCTCTCTTTCCAGAATAACTGTCACTCATCTTTGGGTGTCCTAGGTGTCTCTGAAGCACTGTTAGTTTTCTCCCTTTTTTTCTCTTTCTATTGTTCAGATTGGATAATCTTGATTGACCTATCTTCAAGTTCTATGATTCTTTATTCTGCTAGCTAAAAATCTGCTGTTGAGAATCTTTGTGTGTGTTTTCATTTTAGCTAATTATACTTTTTAACTCCAGAATTTCTATTTTCTTCTTCTAGCTGCTACATTTTTATTGACATTCTGTCATATAAGCAATTGTTCTCATACTCTCCCTCAGTCACTTAAATATAGTTTAACTCTTTAAAAAGATTTGAAGTAACCAACTTACAGTCTTCATCTGGTTACTGCAATAGACTTCTTCAGGGACAGTTTATAATGATTACTTTTCCCCTTGTGTATTGTCTATCCTTCCTCATTTTTTCTGTTATATTTTTAATGGAAAGTGGAAATTTTAAATATTATCATGTTGCAACTCTGAAAACCAGATTCTTGTCCCTCGCCTTCACCAAGTGTTTGTTGCTGGCTGCTGGTGTTTCTTATAGTTGTTATTACTTTTATTTAGTGACTTTCTGAACTGATTTTGTAAACTCTGTATTCTTTGTCACATGTGGACACTTAGGTCTCTCCTTGATTAGCTCAGTAGTCAGCCAATGACTGGACAGAGATTTTAATTGCCATCACCAAAAAGTCTTCCAATTTCACATAGGAACTCTGTGTGCATGTTGGGGCATAACTTCAATAATCAGGCAGTTGAAAACTCTGCATTAGCCTTCACTTCCTGTTCTAGGATTTTCAAGTTTAGCCAGATGTGAGTACTTAGGATCTTCTTGCGTCTTTCCTGATCAAGAGTGATGCTCTGGTCATGTGTACTTCCCTGGGTGTGCTTGTGGTCATATAGATTCCCAGGAATATATCAGACCTTTGCAAAACTCCTAAGGACATCTCATTCCCCAACTTCTCCTTTCAGGCCTTTTAATTCATTTGTTGTTTGCTTCAGCTATTATCCACTACCTCAGGCCGCTTTATAGTTAACCACACAGTTGTAATAATATTTTATAATCTCCCCAGGGGAAGTAATTCTCACAGTTTTAGGTTTCTAAATCGCATCAGATACAGACACCTTTATAAGTGATACTAAACTTACATAGTGCATATACTATATAGGTCATATTTATAGGACTCTGAGAATGAGCTTTTAAAGAGCTACAGACTCTTTTGTTCCCTTCCTTTTGCTCCCCTCAACGGCTTACAGGCTATTGATCTTCATTTGAAATTGATCAATTATCTTTCAGAGCTAACAAAGAGCTGGAGAGTATGCAAAGGACTAGGACAAATTAAAAGGTTACAGAGCTCACTGTTCTTAGTACAATTTTGCTATTTGGGGGGGGGCACATACATGTTCCCCAGATTGCTTCAAGCCTTTGATTAATTCCAGTTTTGGAGAAGTTTTTGTATTATTAATTTTTTGCCAGTTTTCTTATTGCTTTTATGGAGGAAAGAATTTTCAGAGGGCTGTGCTCCATAACTTTTGCTGATTTTCTCAACTTTCTTGAGTATATTTGTGGCACGGATGTTAATACATGCCAGCAAGAGCTTATGGTCTAGTTGGAGAGAGAAAGAATATCTGCAAGTATTATAGAGCATTGGAGAATGTTTTAGAGTCTTGCTACTAAATTGTTGTCCAAGGGCCAGCATTATCAATAGCATCAGAAACTTAGAAGGACAGAATCTCAAGTCCCTCCCTATATCTACTGCATTTTAATATTTTAGCAAGATCCCTAGGTGACTCATATTCACATTGAAGTTTGATACGCATTAATATCATGGACCTCTTGCTAGGTTAAGCAATGCCAGGTGCTGCTACCCACAACTCTCTATCCCAATCTTAGTGGCTTAGCACAATACTTTTATATCCAATGTCGATGGCTGGGAGCTGTCACTATCTGATGGCACAGAGATCTAGGCTCTCTTTACTTTGTGACACTATTGTAGAAACACGTGACTTCCAAGTTTTCTACTTAAAGAAAGAAAGAGATGGAGCTAGCATGCTGCCTCTTAAATGCCTCAGCCAAGAAGTGGCACAGAAAACTTATTCTCACGTCTTTTGGCATGAACCATTCACACAGCTCCAAACTAGCTACAAGTAAGTTGGAGAATGTAAAGATGGTACGCTTGGATTATTTTTGGAGCATCATTTCTGCCACTCTCCTTCAGAGAGTCTCATATCATCCAATAGGGATATTTGGAGGAAGGATAAGTCCATTCTTGGAGGAATCCTAGAAAAAGTCATAAAGAAAGTCTATCTTTGGTTTAGGGCTTAGAAGATAGATTGAATTTAAAAGTTAAACCAGCAGAGAAAGGTAGATATGAGAGGAAGAAAGGAGAGCATTAGTTTAATACAATGTTGGAGGAAGAAGAACTGGGCATCAACATTTATTCAGAGGGAAAGACATGTTGAAGATATTTCATGAAATCACCTGTACTCACTATAAACTTGAAAACAAGTATTGCAGGATAGCTTTTGAGTTTGATTTGGGTAGACTGAATGAGTTGGGATTGTGAATTCTAACAGGTAATTAACAGGTAAGAGTGAAATTATATCCTTATCCATCTGCCCGGGAAAGAACAATGGGATAGGGACTAATGAATGTAGACTGGACCTTTGGAGACTGCCTATCTAATCCCTACTTTATTAGACATTCATTCTGGGATTTGACCTCTGACTGTTAACTCTGCTGAGCTTTCAGGGAGTGTCAACCTAGATGAGCAGCTTGTAAACCAGCAGTCCTTGACCCTGGCTGCAGAGGAAAATCATCCACAAAGCTTGCAAAAAGTTCCAGACCAAAGCAAACACTCTCTGGGGATGTGGTTGAGACATCTGTATAAATTCTGGATGAAGAAATTCTCATTTGTCCCAGTGGACTTCAAACTTTAATGTGCACATAGATCACATGAGGATCTTGTGAACATGAACATTCTGAGTCAGTGGGCCAGGAGTGTGACCTGAGATTCTGCATTTCTTTTTTAAAACTATTTGTTCATTCTTATTTTTGGCTGCCCCGGGTCTTCGTCGCTGTGTGCGGACTTTTTGTAGCTGTGGCGAGAAGGGGCTACTCTCTAGCTGCGGTGCATAGGTTTCTCATTGCAGTGGCTTCTCTTGTTGCAGAGCGCAGGCTCTAGGGTGCAAGGGCTTCACTCGTTGTGATGTATGGGCTTAGTTGCTCCAGGGCATGTGGGATCTTCCCAGACCAGAGATTGAACCCGTGTTCCTGCGTTGGCAGGTGGATCCCCGGTCATTGAACCAGCAGGGAAGTCCTAGATTCCGCATTTCTAACAGATTCCTAAATGATGCTGAGGCTACTGGTTCTGAATCCATTGAGGCCTGAATCATGTTAAATAATTCATCGATTTTAAAAGTTTTTTTTTTTTTTTTCCCAACTTCACCAGATTGGGTAGCGATTTTGGCATTGTCTAGAAGCAGGCTGGGTGGGCTCAAGCAGAGAAGCCTCTAGAGGGAGAAGTGAAATGTTTGTACTCAGAGGCTAATCCATTGCTTCCTCCCGGGTATCAGCAAGATGTGTGAGCTGGCGCTGCTCATCTCTCATGTCAACACTCCCCTTACACTGAGGGCAGGCATGCTGCCGCTGGGGATGCGAGACAGACTGATCAAAGATCAGAAGGAGCCAGAGTTAGGTCATGAATCAACACAAACTCTGCTGTGCCCCAGGCGGATGAAGACAGGAAAACGCGTGAAACTGGGAAAATCATAGGCAGGAAGAACCCGGACCCAGCCAGTCACTTTCACATGCATTATGCCAGTTCATTCTTTATCAAAAAATACCCTCAAAGGTTCGCATTATTAACTACATTTTCTAGATTAGAAAATTATGACACAGAGAAGGTAAATGGCTTATCAGCCTGGAAAACATCTACATGACACCCAAATCCATCTTTTCTTCATGAAAGCACACTAAAAGTATCTTAAATCTTTTCTTAATATTAATTGTTGCTTATTATTTATTTGACTGCAATGGGTCTTAGTCATGGTACTCAGGATCTTTAGTTGTGACATGCAAACTCTTAGTTGTGTCATGTGGGATCTAGTGCCCTGACCAAGGATTGAACCCAGGGCCTCTGCATTGGGAACACAGAGTCTTAGCCACTGGACCATCAGGGAAGTCCCAAAAGTGTCTCATATTTTAAGTCATGTTGATAGCGGGTAGAGGAACTGGGGTAACACGTCATCCACTTCTGAATCATTTTTTCATGGACATGTTGAACCTGTGGTCCACCTACTGCTTCTCTCTAGTATTTTCCATCCTGTGCAATTAATCTAATGATATGGAGGTAAGAAGAAACACTCTATAAATGGAAGCTGTGCAAAAGGAAGCAATGATAGTCCAAGACTTATGAAGAATCGCTTTCTTGGTTCTTCCCGTCTTTCAGGGTCTACCATCATGAAGGTCAGAAAAAGGAAGTACATCCAATGCAGTAGAATTTTGATGTAATGAACATGGGGGTACGTGTGTCCTTTTGAACTACAGTTTTCTCAGGGTATATGCCCAGTAATGGGATTATTCGGTCATATGATTAGTTCTACTTTTAGTTTTCTAAGGAAACTCCATACTGTTCTATACAGTGACTGTACCAGTGTACACTCCCACCAACAATGTCAGAGGGTTCTCTTTATTCTGCACTCCCTCCAGCATTTATTGTTTGTATATGTGTTGATGATGGCCATTCTGACTGGTGTGAGGTTAACACCTCATTGTAGTTTCGACATGTGTACACTTTTTGTTGTTGTTCAGTCCTTAAGTCATGGCGGACTCTTTGCGACCCCACGGACTGCAGCATGCCAGGCTCCTCTGCCCTCCACTGCCTCCCAGAATTTGCTCAAATTTATGTTCACTGAGTCAGTGATGCTATCTAACCATTTCATGCTCTGCTGCCCTCTTCTCCTTTTGCCTTCAATCTTTCCCAGCATTAGGAACTTTTCCGATGAGTCAGCTCTTTGTATCAGGTGGCCAAAGTATTAGAGCTTCAACTTCAGCATCACTCCTTCCAATGAATATTCAGGGTTGGTTTCCTTTAGGATTAACTGGTTTGACCTCCTTGCAGTCCACAGGACTCTCAAGAGTCTTTTCCAGTACCACAGTTTGAAAGCATAAGGATACTTGACCTTATGTATTTTTTTTTTTTTTAACCTGTATACTAGTTGTCTCAATCATCTGCTGGGACAATGCTTGGAAAACTTTTCCTGAATGGGCTAGATATATTTTAGGCTTTGCAGGTCGTAGTCAGCTCCATAGAAAATTTGTACATTGAATCGGTGTGTCTGTGTTTTGTTAAAACTGTGTTTACAAAAATAGACAGTGGGATAGATCTGGTTCCAGCCTGTAGTTTGCTGACACCAGCTCTAGGAGATAAGTCCTATGAAGAAAGACCTTATCTTGTCTCCAAAAATATGCCCAGCACTAAAAGTCAGTGCTTAGTATCAGGTGGCATGTAATAAATTTACCTATTTATTTATTATTATTGTTGTTGTTAGTTTTGACTGTGCTAGGTCTTTATTGCAGTGTGTGGGCTCCTTTAGCTGTGGGAGCTTAGTTGCCCCACAGCATGTGGGATCTTCATTCCCTGAACAGGGATCAAATCCACATCTCATGCATTAGAAGGTAGATTCTTAACAGCTGGAAGAGGGAAATCCCTAATAAATTTATTTTTAAGTAAATGAGTGATTGAATGAATGAATAACTTAATGAATGAATCCTCTACCTCAGGGGGGACACAGGAAAACACAGGAGAACATAGACAATAAAAGAAGTAAGTTGTAAGCTTTTGAAGCTGATGCCCCCTCTTCTAAGACAGTGTGCTATCTCTGCTGTCATGACTTGTCACAATTCTTAAAAGCAGATTTTTTTATTTTGTATTTTTTTTAAGTAGGGTAAGAGTGGAGAGAGCCCAACAGAGAGAGATGGTTAGATCATTTCTAGCAGAGTAACTCAAGTCCCTAATGGATCTTAATTCTTTGTGAAAATATTAGAAAAATGGAATTCTCTGTTTCAGAACCTTGCCCAGAATTATTCTTTTGTAGCATCAAGCATCAAGGCTATTTTGGAGCATGGGGGAAGTGGCTTAGTTCTCATTCCTTGCATATTCCTTGCAAATTAAGTAAATACCATGAACTTAAGAACTCAGAGCCTTAGGTTTTAGATCAAAAGTTGGTTTGTGTTGACTAAACAGACTGGGCAATATAATCAGCCACCCCAGAGAGGAAATGAGACCAGTCTGGGGCCACTGAGAAGATGTGAGGATAAGCAGATAAGACCAGTGGCAGCTGGTGGATTATTTCTTCTTGAGAGTAACTCTCACCCATGCCTCTTCTGGCCAAGATAGACATCATCACTCTAGGTGACTGCAAAAAGGGGCACAGAAGCAGTTGTTGTTGTTTAGTCGCTAAATCATGTCTGATTCTTTGCCACCCCTTGAACTACAGCACACCAGGCTCTCCCGTCCTTCATTCTCTCCTGGAGTTTGTTCAAACTCATGTCCACTGAGTCGGTGATGCCATCCAGCCATCTCATCCTCTGTCACCCCCTTCTTCTGCCTTCAATCTTTACCAGCATCAGGGTCTTTACTTTTCTTTTTTTTTTTAATTTTTTTTTTATTAGTTGGAGGCTAATTACTTCACAACATTTCAGTGGGTTTTGTCATACATTGATATGAATCAGCCATAGAGTTACCCGTATTCCCCATCCCAATCCCCCCTCCCACCTCCCTCTCCACCCGACTCCTCTGGGTCCTCCCAGTGCACCAGGCCTGAGCACTTGACTCATGCATCCCACCTGGGCTGGTGATCTGTTTCACCATAGATAATATACATGCTGTTCTTTCAAAACATCCCACCCTCACCTTCTCCCACAGAGTTCAAAAGTCTGTTCTGTACTTCTGTGTCTCTTTTTCTATTTTGCATATAGGGTTATCGTTACCATCTTTCTACATTCCATATATATGTGTTAGTATCAGGGTCTTTTCCAATGAGCTGACTCTTCCCATAAGAGGAACAATGTATTGGAACTTCAATTTCAGCATCAGTCCTTCCAATGAATATTCAGGGTTGGTTTTCTTTAGGAGTTACTGGTTTGACCTCCTTGATGTCCAATTGATTCTCTAGAGTCTTCTCCTGCACACAATTCAAAAGAATCAATTCATCAAGTCAGGTCTTAAAATGATGCTGTTTTCATGAGGCTGCATAGTCCCTGATCATGGGAGATTACATCTGTGTAACAATTCGGTCATCAGCAATTCTGGGGCGTCACAGCAGCCTAATAAGACTTTATTTCATGAAGATTCTTGTTCACTCTTTCAGGACGACTTATTTGAGGGACTTTCTTAGGGATTCCACACATTAGGGCTTTGAGGACAACAGGGCATTTGTTTTCAGAAATATCCCTCTCATCGAGGAGAGGACATTATGGAAAATAGTGATGTTTCTGTAGGTACGGTAAGTTCAAAGATGCAAACATGAGGCTTACTAATGAAAACCTGATGGAACTGGAGACCCAGAGAAAGGACAAAGAGAAACAAGAGGAAGAAGAAGTTAACTGAAGAACTAAAGAGATCCACAGTGCCGGAAATGGCAAGGGAAATATCTGTATTTCAGTTCAGTTCAGTCGCTCAGTCGTGTCCGACTTTTTGCGGCCCCATGAACTGCAGCACGCCAGGCCTCCCTGTCCATCACCAACTCCCGGAGTCCACCTAAACCCATGTCCATTGAGTCAGTGATGCCATCCAATCATCTCATCCTCTGTTGTCCCCTTCTTCTCCTGCTCTCAATCTTTCCCAACATTAAGGGGCTCTCAAGAGTCTTCTCCAACACTACAGTTCAAAAGCATCAGTTCTTTGGCACTCAGCTTTCTTTATAGTCCAACTCTCACATCCATACATGGCCACTGGAAAAACCATAACCTTGACTAGATGGACCTTTATTGGCAAAGTAATGTCTTTGCTTTTTATTATGCTGTCTAGGTTGGTCATAACTTTCCTTCCAAGGAGTAAGCGTCTTTTAATTTCATGGCTGCAATCACCATCTGCAGTGATTTTGGAGCCCAGAAATATAAAGTCAGCTACTGTGTCCACTGTTTCCCCATCTATTTGCCATGAAGTGATGGGACCAGATGCCATGATCTTAGTTTTCTGAATGTTGAGCTTTAAGCCAACTTTTTCACTCTCCTCTTTCACTTTCATCAAGAGGCTCTTTAATTCTTCTTCACTTTCTGCCATAAGGGTGGTGTCATCTGCATATCTGAGGTTATTGATATTTCTCCCGGCAATCTTGATTCCAGTTTGTGCTTCCTCCAGCCCAGCATTTCTCATGATGTACTCTACATATAAGTTAAATAAGCAGGGTGACAATATACAGCCTTGACATACTCCTTTTCCTATTTGGAACCAGTCTGTTGTTCATGTCCAGTTTTAACTGTTGCTTCCTGACCTGCATACAGGTTTCTCAAGAGGCAGGGCAGGTGGTCTGGTATGCCCATCTCTTTTGATGAGGCACTATTAGTTTTTGAGACTGTAGAATCATTCATGAAGGATGCAGGAGCCATTTAGAATGCAATCCAGTGTTACTATGTTATCTATAATGAGAAAAAAGAGCTACTACTAAGACATCACTAGATTGTTTTTTCAAGCGAGTAGATAGAATTGAATCCGGCGAGGAATAGGACCTGTGCCATCAGTGTCAGGCATGGGTGAAATTGCAGCCTGCCCTCCGCCTCCTATTGCTGATGATCCTTCAGCTCTACCACCTCCCACCTCCTCTCCCTCCTCCAGTCAGCAACTCTTGTCTGTTCACTTGATGCCAGCCCCTGTATACAAGCTGTTGAATTGTACTACTGTACTTTCAACGTACTATACTGTAAGATTAAATGCTTTTTTATTTTTGTGTTTGTTTTTAATGTTTGTGTGAAAAGTACTAAAAACCTATTACAGTCCAGTACTATATAGCCGATCATGTTAGTTGGGAATCTAGGCTAACATTGTTGTACTTAAGAACAAATTAGGCTTACACACTTGCTCTCATAACAGAACTCATTCGTATGGAGGGGACTTACTGTACAAGGAGGGTATGTGGACCTGTGCTGCCTCCAGGAACCTAAGACTTAGCAAGGAAGGGCGGGTAACATATGTCATGGGCTACTGTCCACATTCAGTTCAGTTCAGTTCAGTTCAGTCGCTCAGTCGTGTCCGACTCTTTGCAACCCCATCAACCATAGCACTCCAGGTCACCTTGTCCATCATCAACTCCCGAAGTTTACCCAAACTCATGTCCATTGAGTCAGTGATGCCATCCAATCATCTCATTCTCTGTCATCCCCTTCTCCTCCTGCCCTCAATCTTTCCTAATATCAGGGTCTTTTCAAATGAATCAGCTCTTCGCATCAGGTGGCCAAAGTATTGGAGTTTCAGCTTCAGCATTAGTCCTTCCAATGAACACCTAGGACTGATCTCCTTTAGGATGGACTGGTTGGATCTCCTTGATTTTCTGCAAATTAACTCTTGGAGGAGTTTTGTCTCTTAAAACAATGATCTATCTAAAACACACAATCATGGCACAACTCTAATGCTGAACTTCACTGACCTGTGGTTAACTAACAAGTCACATCGAAAGTCCTAAGCTTGGCCACCGGGCCTCTCTGTGTCCAGTCCCCACTTACTCTCCACTTTACCTCTGACCTTGCTGTTTCCTGCCTCAAACTTTTTGCTTGTGTTGTTTCCTCTGTTCAAATTATCTTTCCCTTCTCTTTTTCACGGTGGTTACATCTTCATTTTTTTCTTTTCTGTAAAGTCCCACTAACTCATCCAATCATGATTGCTACCTCCCTCCCTGGGCCAACACTGTTACTCCTTAATAACTATTTATTTTTATTTTTGTTTGCGCTGGGTCTTCACTGTAGTGTCCAGGTTCCTACAGGAGGAACCTGTAGCAGAGCACAGGCTCTACGGCACCCAGGCTTCAGTAGTTGCAGTTCCTGGGCTCAGTAACTGGTTCACGGACTTGGGTGCTCCAAGGCATGAGGGATCTTCCCGGACCAGCGATGGAACCTGTGTCCCTGCATTGACAGTCAGATTCTAATCTAAAGTACCACCACGGAAGCCCCATAAATAACTTTATTAATGGTCTCTTCTCACTTTGTTGCCCCGATTACAACCTGGGGGCTCCATTAGGGCAAGGACTGGGGTAGTTGTTCCTGACCTGATGCCTGACAGGCTTTTAATAAATGTTTAAAATGATTGAATGAGTAAGCAAATAAATGGACTCTTGCCAAAATGTGAACTCTCAGAAGACAAAGGATCAGGCATTTTAACTCATACATTGTCTGAATTTTGCAGTGTCTGACAGTTAAGAAAAATACAGTTATTACTTGTTTATAAAATAAATAGGCTATTGAAAGAACATGTTTTCCTTCTGCTAGTAGAAAAGTCTGGATGCTCAGGGGAGAGTAGCTGCCTTGAATAGAGACACTTCATACAAACGCACTGTGCAGAAGTGCCACCATAAGACCGTATCTCAACCAACTTCACCACAAGAACCTCGTGGCATCCCCTAATTGGTCACCAGCCTTTAATTCATGAGCCTGGGGTGATATTGTTAATATCAAGTTGTCTTGGGGTAATTATTGGAGGAATCTCTCTTATTCGCCAAAGTATCCTAGTTTGGAAGATAAAGCATGTGGACACCCAAGTTGTGAGCTACATGATAGGCACACATATTATGTGCAAGCTCATGCTCAGTGGCTCAGTCATGTCTGACTCTTTGTGACCCCGTGGACTATCCCACAAGGCTCCTCTGCCCATGGAATTTTCCAGGGAAGAATATTGGAGTGGGTTACTATTTCCTTCTCCAGGGAATCTTCTCAACCCAGGAAATGAACCCACATCTCTTCTGTCTCCTACATTTGTGGGCATATTCTTTACCACCAGTGCCACCTGGAAAGCCCAGGCATATGTTGTAGGTCTCAAGTTATTAATGTTTCCACAAAGCTCAAATGTGATAGCACTTGAAGATGGCAATGACGTAAGAATGATGAGAAAAGTGGCCACAAATTAAAATGTGCTGAAGCATCACTAGGTGAGCAAAAGAAATTGCACAGTAAGAGTATGCACGTGTTTGAGGGTTCCAGCAAAGGTTTCACAAGGGAGTCTGGCATTTAAGAAGAGCCCCAGTGAATGAAAGATGGGTCCGGCTTCTTTCATTCCCCGAAAGCATCTAGACAGTCTTTCCCTAGGTTGTGCTGGTTTTCTCTCTTGCTCTTCACCCGCCCCCCACCCCACCCCAATTTTGCTCAGTGTCCACACCCTCAAGAATGTCTTTCCTTCTTTTATGCACTTGAATGTTACTCATTCCTTATGACCCAGACTGAGTCCTACAGTTCAGGGCATCCACAGTCGCACTGACTCCTGTATTCTTAAATGCCTGTAGATCTTAAATCCTCTTCAGTTGGCTTGCCACTTAACATATGGTGCCTTTTAACTTTCCTTGCCACGTGTGGCATCTCCCTTAACTCTAAGCAAAAGGAAAATCTGCTGGTGAGAATCCAAAAGGTTTGGCTGGGGGTACAGGCAATGGAAGCCAGCCCTCTTGGAATGAATATGGGAAGAGTATGGGACTGAGATGCAGCCCAGAGCAGGGGGAGTGGCTCCTTCCTGGTGACTTGGGGCAGTAGACTTTCCATGGATGTACGGGGAGGCAGGAAGGAGCCACACGAGGCCCTAAGGTAGACTTTCCCGGTACCTTGGATTGAGTAACCATTGAGCATATGACTCCAAGTGATGGTGGCAGAAGCCTTTTCTTGTTGCTGACATAAGAAGGCACTGGTTTCTTCCAGGTCCTGCTCATACCCAAGCTCTGCCCAAGGTAGGGAGGCCTAGGAATGGTAGGCTGTCCAGAGGCACAGGTGCAGTGATGGAAGGGAAAACAAGTAGACTTTTGGCTGCTGACATTCTTGGTGTAGGGCAGGGATATTTCCATGAGGTCCATCGATTCTTCAGGAAGCAAGGGATAGTCACTAATGGACAGTATCAATGAGAGACCACACAGGAGAAGAAGAAACAGCTTCAGAATAATTTTCCTATTTTAATTCGGAGAAAAAAGTTGGAGAGGCTGAGATACCAAACACTTGTGTTGAAATGAATGAATACCCTGATGTTAGTTTGAAGCTGGTGATCAGGGAAACACCTATTAAATTACATGCTTTTGTTTATTTTTTTCCATTTTCTTCCTATTTCCTCCTTTCTCTCATTTCCTTCCTCCCATTCTTCCTTCCTTATTTCATTCCTTCCTCTCCCTCCCTTCCTGCTCTCCTTCCTTCCCTCCTTTTCTCCTTTCTTTTTCTCTCTATCTGTCGACTTCAACTTGAATATACATTCTGGAAGGAATTAGCAACTGGATGTAAACATTTGTATAACCACAGTATTTATCCTGATGCTCTGAATTTGATAGGTCATAAAGTGCTTAATATATGCTTTCTGATTGAATGTTGGGCTGAGAATGGTCAATAGGTACTTTCTTTGTCTGAATTACTCTTGAAACGCAGACATCGGACATTAACTGTGGCTCCTTGATTATGTAAGGGGGAAAAAACCCTCATGAACAAGAAGTCAGGGTCTAGAACCCTGTCTGAACAGGAGAGAACACCTAGAGTTAGGAAGCTGGCTGAGCACAGCTTGTCTTCCTTGAGCCGAACACAGCATCCATCAGGTCACCATGGGTCCTTGCATGTGTGCGAGCTAAGTCACTTCAGTCCTGTCTGACTCTCGGTGACCCCATGGTCTGTAGCCCGCCAGGCTCCTCTGCCCACGGGGATTCTCCAGGCAAGAATACTGGAGTGGGTTGCCATGCCCTACTCCAAGGAATCTTCCTGACACAGGGATCGAACCCGAGTCTGTCTCCTGCATTGACAGGAGAGTTCTTTATCACTAGTGCCCCCTGGGAAGCCCAATCATGGGCTCTTAGACAGTACCAAAGTGGCCAGTTAAGGAAAGTAGAAGAAAAGTAAGAGCGGAAGATTCAAGATTCTTTTGATTTTATTTTGTGCATGGATTGGGAGATGGTAACAGAACCTTCTGTTTAGGGATTGTTTCATATGCGCCTACTTTGACACGTTTCCAAACCTCCTTCTCTTGCTGCTGCTTTTGTTACGTCATTTTGCCATCACCACCTGTTCACTGATCTTCTCAGCTCAGCCCTCTAACTGCTTTTAAAAGTCAGACACCATCGTGGACTACAGAAAGCAAGAGTATACTGATGAATGCCTTCCTTTCTTCCTGACACCTCCATGGATGGAACGTCACACTTACAGCAACTTTCCAAAGTGTGGGTGACCTTTTCCACTTTAGAAAGAGCTTCTCATTGAATTGACTTCGATTTCCTGGTAGACCAGGTCTAGTGTAGGCTGGACATCCTGGCCCAGCTGGTCTCCAAGGACATTTTAGGAAGCACTGACTTCAAGGTTTAGTTTAAAAGCAGCATCTTTAGGAAAACATACCCCTCAAGAATCTGATATTTTCCCCCAAGAATGAAGAAGAAAAGCACCAGAAAACCTCTTTCTTTAGAGCCTTCAAGAAGTTGTCTTAGAGGCATTGCTTACTCAGGAAAAAGACACCGATATTGCATAAATTACCTGCTACCCGTCTCTCTAATAATTGCAAACTACAATTCCCTTAATTGCCCATGCTTCGCCTGCCTCTATACCTTCTGACATGCGATTCCTGCTTCCCAGGACATGCTAGTCCCTTATTCCCTTGGATGGACCTATTAGATGCCTAACTCCCCTTTCCAGAAGCACCCAACTCAAGAGCACCTTCTCTGTGAACTCCTCCAGGCTTTTCTCAGATATATGTCAAAGTACTTTCTCTACTAATCTTTAACTAGTAGAGAAATAATATTTATAAAAAATAATAGTAGACAATATTTAATATTTGATTCAATAATTAAACAGTAATTGCTGCATGCCAGGAACTCTGCTAGGAGCTGAAAAAAAGAATGAAATGGGATTATAGACATAGAATCTTGTCATCCAGATTCTTAAAGCTTATCTCTGGCTGTATAGGTGAAATGATATACTTGTATATTTGTTCTGTGAGTAAGAGGAGTGGGGTCTCTGGAATATGGCTGTTTGGGTTCATATCCTGGCTCTACAACCATGTAACCCTTAAGACTAGCAATTTAAATGCTCTGTGCCTCAGTTTCCTTACCTGTAACGTGGAAAATTCATATCACCAGTAGGGCTGTGATGAGAAGTAAATGAATCAACACTTACAAAGTGCTTAGAACAGTGCTTAAAATTTACTAAGCCCTCTTTAAATTTAGTTATTATTTTTCTAAAGGCTCTTTCCCCTGGAGTAGGTCCCTGATATTATTTTTTGGGTACTCCACATACTTAATGTGTAGTATATAGCATGCAATAAGTGCTTAATAAATATCTGTTGAATGAATGAAACATTATATAACAGACTAGTTTTAAAAAGAAAAGATACTAATTCATACATCTCTTCCAAGGCAGGAAATTCACTATTTGTTCCCTTAAAACACTTGGCTTTGACAGCCATGCATGAAACTGTATTAAGCCTGGAGAATTTTCCATCCGCTCCGGTGGTTGCTATTGATTTTACCTACTGAGATATTTGGCTCCTTCGTAAAATGAGAAATTATTCACAAACAAAACAGGAAAACAGTCTTTAAATGCTTATATCTACAATTCACATGTGATTTAACATTTTTTTGTCCCTTTTGGATAGGAATGAAATATCTCTCTCCATTTTGGATAAGAGTGAAAAATGACTCCAAATCAATTGGTTATTTGGTCTATAGTTATTTCAGAAGATGTATGGAGAAGAGAAAATAATTTTATAAACTGATTTTGCTTGAAAACAGCAGAAGATTGGATTTCCTCCCTGACTCAGCCAGAAACCCAGATTTTTATGTTTCGGGGTTTGTTGTAATGGAATTTGCCAGTTAACTGGGTCAAACATTTAGCTTGAATCACCTTTCTGCTCTGCCTAATGATTACTTAGGTAAACTGGCTAACTCAATTACTTTTTTGGAATAGGAGGAGAGTTTTGGTTCAATGAGAGCAATGCCATACCCTGCAGGGATCTAAGAGCCTTCTCTGCCTTATTACTTAATAAGTTATTCTTATTGGGATCAAAGTCTTTTGTTAATACCATATAAGCCTGTCACTGGTCCAGGTGTTCCTCAAAGTTCACAGACAGCCAGGCTTCATACATAATATATCATTATTCTCCCTGCCCTTTAATAATATCCTACTCAGGGCTTCCCTGGTGGCTCAGTGGTAAAGAATCTGTTTACCAACGCAGATTACACAGGTTCAATCCCTGGTCCAGGAATATCCCACATGCCACAGGACAGCTAAGCCCAAGCACTGTAACTGTTGAGTCTGTGCTCTAGACCCCGGCGGCCGTAACACTGAAGCCTGTAGCCCTGGAGCCTGCGCTCCGCAGCAAGAGAAGCCCCCTCAGTGAGACGCCCATACACGACACCTAGAGAGTAGCCCCCACTCACTGCAACCAGGGGAAAGCCTGCGCAGCAACAGATCCAGCGCAGCCAAAAATAAATAAATGAGTTTAAAAGTCATTAAAAAATAATGATATCCTAATCATGCTACCAGCTATCTATCTAGCACCTTTCACATTTCAGATCCTTTCTATGTGTTACATCACTTCATTCCCATGACAGTAGCCCATAATCATCTTCGTGACAATCTCAGGGGCTTATCACACTGATGCTTTAGTCAAAATATATGTTTCACTCATGTCCCAGTTCAAGCACATGCCTCTAAGGTGGCTTCCACAGAGTGATTCAGGGATCCAGGCTTCTTCCATCTCGTCACTCTGTCCTCCCCCAGGACATTGAAAAGCTCCACTGGACCGTTCCATTCACTGGGAGACCAGAAAAGAGTGTAATGGGTTGAGTTGTGTTCTCCATCAGGACATGCTTGAGTCCTAACCCATTAGCTGTGGAGGTGACCTTCCTTGGAAATAGGGTCTTTGCAAATACAACGATGATATAAATTAAGATGGGGTCATACTAGAGCAAGGTAGGTCCTACACCTAATGACTGACGTCTCTGTAAGGAGAGAAAGGTTTGAAGATTCAGGGACGATCTAGGGAAGAAGGCCATGCGATGCCTGAGCCAGAGATTGAAGTGATTCACTTGTAAGCCAAGAGCTGCTGGCAGCCACCAGAGTTAGGAAAGAAGGCTTTCTTGGTTATCCAGTGGTTAAGAATCCACCTCCCAATGCAGGGTACATGGGTTTGATCTCAGGTCCAGGAAGATCCCACATGCCACAGAGTGAATAAACCCATGTGACTCAACTACTGAGCCTGTGCTCTGGAGCTTGCGAGTCACAACTACTGAATCCCACGTGCCTGCAGCCTATAACCCACAACAGGAGAAGCCAGTGTGTGACAACAAAGAGTAACCCCCTCTTGTTGCAACTAGAGAAAGCCAATATGCAGCAGTGAGGACCCAGCACAGCCAAAATAAATAAATCTTAAGAAAAAGAAGTTAGGAGACAGACATGGAGCAGATTCTACTGCAGAGGGGACTAGCCCTACTGACACCTTGATTTCAAACTTCTAGTCTCCAGAACCATGAAGAAATACATTTTTTTTTTAAAGTTACCTACTTTGCAGTATACTTTAGAGCCACCTAGGAAACTAGTAAAGATGTCATTCCATCACCTTCTTGCTGTTTCCACGTGTAATCTGCTGTCTTCCTTGTTTTTGTTCTTTTGAACACAGTGTTTTCCTCTGACTGCCTTTAAGATTTTCTGGTTTTAAGCAACTTGATTATGATGTGACAAAGTAGTTCTGTTTATGTTTCTTCTGCTTGGGCTTTTTTGAGCTTTGTGGATATATGGTTTTATGGTTTTCATCAAATTTGACTGCTTAAGGTTGTCCCACAGTTCATGGAGGCTTTGTTTATTTTTAATTGTTTTCTCTGTGTTTAGTTTTGGATAGTTTCTATTGCTATGTCTTAAATTTCTCAAGTATTTTCTTCTGAGAGCTCCTCTAATCTGCCATTAATCCCACTCAGTGTTTTTCTCATCTTGATATTACACTTTTCATCTCTAGAAGTTAGATATTGATATTTTAAAATACTTTCCCTATATTTTGCTTAGTAAGTTCAATTTCCTTTAGCTTCTTGAGCATATGGAATATAGTCTATAGCTGCTTTAGTGTCTTTGTCTACCAATCCTATGATCTCTGTCACTTCTGGGTCAATTCTATAGATTAATTTCTCTCCTCTTAGGTTGTGTTTTCCTGCTTTTGCACATGACTGGTAATTTCTGATTGGGTGCTACACATTGTTAGTGCTGGGATTTTACTCGGTGCATTTCTATAAATGTTTTTGAGTTTTGCCCTAGGCTTTGATTAAATTATTTGAAAACAGTCATCCTTTCAAGTGGTTATTTTAAGCTGCGTTGGGTGGGACCATACAAGCATTTAGTATAGGGCTAATTTTCCCCAACTATTGAAGCAAAAATATTTCTTGGTGTTTTGATGTCCTTTAAATGTTGAAGTTTTTCAATAGGCTCTGTTCTGTACTCCTGCTAACCTGTTCAGGTGATCCTTTCATGGGGCTCAGATATCTGTGTGTGTCTGTGTCTTTATCACATGCAGGCATACCTCATTTTATTTTGCTTTGCTTTGTAGTACTTCACAAATACAACCTGTGTTTTACAAGTTGAAATTTTGTGGCAACCCTGTGCTTTGCAAGCCTATCAGCATCATTTTCTTCCCCCAGTGGCGTTGGCTCACTTTGTATCTCTGCGTCACACTTTGGTAATGCTCACAATATTGCAAATGTTTTCATTAAGATTAGATTTGTCATGGTGATCTGCGCTCAGCGATCTTTGATGTTTCTACTTTGGCTCAATAAAGGCTCAGATGATGGCTAGTATTTTTAGGAATAAAGTATTTTTTACTCTTAATTAATTAATTTGGCTGCCTCGGGTCTTAGTTGAGGCACACAGTGTCTCGTTGTGTCACATGGGATCTTGTGGGGTACGGACTCTCCAGGTGTTAGACACAGGCTCTTCAGGTGCGGCGCCTGGGCTTAGCTGCTCTGCGGCATGCTCCTGGGTTTTAGTTCCCTGGCCAGAGATCGAACCCGTGTCCCCTGCACTGCAAGCTGTATTCCCAACAACTGGGCCACCAGAGAAGTCCAGCAAGGAAGTGTTTTTAAGTTAAATTGGTTTTTTTTTTTTTTAGACAATACTGTCACATACTCAATAGACTATAGCACAGTGTAAAGATGACTTTTATATGCAATGGGAAGCCAAAAAATTCTTGTGACTTGCTTAAGTGCAATATTCACTTTACTGCCATGGTCTGGAACTGAACTTGCAATATTGGCAAGTTTCCCTCTCTTGTTCCATGGAACACTGGCTCTTGGAATCCCCTGGTACCAGGTATGTTTGTACACGGCCCGATTAATCTTCGTTTACTATTTGGCCGGAATGTTCTGTACATATCTGGAGCTTTCTCTGCATGCAGCTTTGTTTTCTCCCGTATTCTTCCCTGCAATCTCTAGCCACTTTAGCTTTTACAAACATTTAGCTCTGTCACCTCAACTAAGAGAGAAAGCTGCAGCCTGCCTGAATTTTTCTTCCTATGCCATGTCTGGGAAACTTCCCCCAGGCAGAAAACTGGAACAATTATAGGACTTCACCTTTTTATTCCTTGTCTCTTAGGGGTCACAGGTCTTTGTTGCTTTATGTCCACTGTCTTGACTGATGCTGGGCTGTGTATTTTGCCCAGTTTTCAATAGTTTCGAGTAAGAGGTGAATCTGGCCCTGTTCCTCCACTTCGACTGAACTCTGTGGTGGGACAACCAGGGTCAGAAATTCTTTAACACACTTCCCATTGGCAAATATGGTCTATGTCCACTCCGCTTACAACCAGGCAGGCTTTGTTACTGACTGGCCAATAGAAAACAGCAGAAGCAGTGGTGTGCTAGTTCCTGGGTCCAGAGTTCAGTAAGAGAAGGACAGCTTCCCTCTCCTGTCTCATAGTCTCATAGAATGTTAGTTCTTGGAATCCCGTGTTACGAGGAAGCCCACCACCCCAGGGAAGTTTATGGGGAGAGAAACATAGGCACTGGCTTCTCAGTCATGTGAGGGATTGATCAGGGAAGCACATCCTCTCTAACCCTAGTCAAGCTGTCCTAGCAGATGCCGCATGGACAAGAGAGAACTGTCCCTTAGTCCTGCTCATATTACAGAGGTATGAGCAGAGGGAATGAGTGCCATTGTTTCATGTTGTTATGTTTAGAGGTCCTTTTTTGTTTTTTTTTTTTTGCTTTGGTATTTTATTTTTTAATTAATTAAAATTTTATTGACGTATAGTTGATTTACAATGTTGTGTTAATTTCTTCTGTACAGCAGAGTGACTCAGTTATATATAACTTTTCTTTTCCATTATGGTTTGTCACAGGATATTGAATATATATCCCCTCTGCTATACTGTGCATAAGTGCAAGCTCAATTGTGTCCAACTCTTTGCGACCCCATGGTGTGTAGCCCAGGAGGCTCCTCTATCCATGGGATTTTCCCAGCAAGAACACTGGAGTGCGTTGCCATGCCCTCCTCCAGGGGGTCTTCCCAACCTAGGGATCGAACCCATGTCTACTGCATTGCAGGCAGATTCTTTTACTACTGAGTCATTGGGGAAGCCTATGCTTCATTGCTCATTCACAAATTATTTTTTTTTTAAAGATTTTTTATTTTTGGGATATGGACCCTTTTTAAAGTCTTTGTTGAATTTGTTACAATATTACTTCTGTCTTATGTTTTGCTTTTTGACCAGGAGGCATGTAGAACCTTAACTCCCTAACCAGGTACTCAACACACACCCCATGCATTAGAAAGCAGAATTTAATCCCTGGACTGCCAGGGAAATCCTATAAATTGCTTTTCTTTGCCTGAATCTCCCTTGGCTCCTGGAGGAGCTTTGCATAATCAACAGAGTCAGTTTACAAGGTTGGGCTGATAGAAGGAGACAATGAGGTTAAGTGAAGTAGACCCCAAAGTGGGGGTACACATGATACTGAGACTAATGGGAAGACAAGTCCCAAAAGCTAGTGAAAAGAGCCTGAATGTGCCACCAAAATATTAAGGGATTCAACATCTGGAGTGCAAGAGGTAAAGTTTGAGGTGGTCCTGGGAAAATACCTACAGCCAGCACTCTAACTTGTTCTGGGTCAGCTCTATTTGAAAGCTCAGGACTGGGATTAGTATTTTTATTAATATATTAATATTTTCATTTTGTAAAAATATTTTATTAATTTTTTTACCTGGCTACAAGGGGTCTCACTTGGGCTGGTGGAGATTTGGAAAGGAGGCCCCAGGCTTCAGCCTATTGCTTGTCATGCTGTGATGGTTAGTTTTCTGTGTCAGCTTGGTAGAGTATCCAGTTATCCAACCTCACCCAAACCTAGGTGTTGCTGTGAATATATTTTGAAGAGGGGGTTAATATCTATACTTAGTTGACTATATAGAAAGGAGGTATTCCTTGTTAATGTGCATGGGCCTTCTTCAATTTGTTGAAGGACCATAAGCACAAAACTCAGGTATTAGGAATGAGAAATTTTGCCTCAAGACTATAGCACCAGCTCCTGCCTGCATATCTCAAGCCTTCTAGCCTGCCCCATGGATTACAGGCTTGCCAGTTTCCACATATTTCATGTACTAGCAAGGTAATGCTCAAAATCCTTCAAGCTAGGCTTCAACAGTATGTGAACCAAGAACTTCCAGATGTACAAGCATGGATTTAGAAAAGGCAGAGGAACCAGAGATCAGATTGCCAACATCCATTGGATGATAGAAAAAGCAAGAGAATTCCAGAAAAACACCTACTTCTGCTTCATTGGCTGTGCTAAAGCCTTTGACTGTGTGGATCAGAGCAAACTGTGGAAAATTCTTTAAGAGATGGGAATACCAGACCACTTTACCTGCCTCTTGAGAAACTTGTATGCAAGTAAAGAAGCAACAGTTAGAACCAGACATGGAGCAATGGACTGGTGCAAAATTGGGAAAGAGAGATGGTGAAGGATAGGGAAGCCTGGCATGCCGCAGTCCCTGCGGTTGCAAAGAGTTGAACACAGCTGAGAAACTGAACAATAACAACAGTTCCCGCGACTGTAATCCGCTTTCTTGAAATAGACTTTTATACGTTCACGCATGCACATGTCCTGCTGTTTCTGTTTCTCTGGAGAACCTTGACCAATACAGACCCCACACCAAACACAGACTTGAATTCTTATATGTCTGAGAATATAGCCATTAGCACTGGGACTCAGTCACAAATATTACACAAGGGCCAGGAACCACCACCGATTTGACTTGATCATGGTGGCATCAATTACAGCCTTGAGAGAGAAGAGTAAGTTTTCCTAGGCTGTCATCTCCACAGCTTAGCAAATCAATGCAGGCTCATCTTGGAAAGCTGACTTATTGTCCGAGAAATCCAGGGACCTCTCAGAAGGCAGAGGCCTTTCATATTGAAGATTTACCCCTAAATTGGGTTCTAGTGGTGAGGGGGACTTTTCAGACAGGAAATTATCTGCATTGCACACCGGGGCTAGCCAATGCTCACTAGAAGGCAGTGATTTAAACTCTATGCACACACCAGTGGCCTCTGAATTAACTGCCATATCTGTGTTAAAAGTAGAGAAAGAGGTTAACAAAAAAGAAAGTTTAAAAAAAAAAAAGATCTACAGCCAGTGTCATTATAAGCAGTTCAATGAAGACATCTGCTCCATGCCCAGTGGCGGTCAGAGCCTTGATAAGACACAGGACTGTGTGAAGAGGATGGGGGACGAGATGCGGAAATATTATTATGCCATTCTATAAATCAGCGCTACATCCTCACTCTGAATACGGCAGCCAAGGCCAGCCGTCTCATCTCAACGAAGATATAAATGAAAGGGTGAAAGGGCAGCGGAGCTGATTAGAGGCATCAGGATTGAGATGGGGGTAGAGGCGGGAGGGTGAGTCCCACTGGCAGAGAGACTGGATGATTAGAACTGTATATTACAGAGACGCGTGGAGCGGCCAGAGAGACCAAGGCAGAGCTAAATGAGGTAATGAAGGGCTCCCCAAAGGCCAAGCAGGCGTTCCTATTTATCTTGCCTCCTGAAATTAAACGGCAGCAGATTCGAGACGGATGAAAGGACATCTCCTTTAACGCATAAGGTGCCTGGTTTTCAACTGGGCAAATAGGCGGCTGCCTGGCTTGTTGAGGAGGCTGCCAGGGAATTTAGACTGGGAGTGAGGAAGCAACGCTCTCATCAGGTGAATATGTCTGGCTCTGTTGCTTCTCTTCTCTGAGCCTCAGCTTCTGCATCTGTAGCCTGGGGAGTTGGGACCCCATCTTATCAGGCCCTTCCAACTCTGAAGATCCTTGATTCTCAGCATCTGCCTGGTATGAGCTCAGGGTAGGCATGTATGCTTAGTCGCTCAGTTGTGTCTTTGTGACCCCATGGACTGTAACCTGCCAGACTACTCTGTCCATAGGATTCTCCAGGCAAGAGTACTGGAGTGGGTTGCCATTTCCTCCTCCAGGGGATCTTCCCGACCCAGGGATCGAACCCACATCTCCTGTGTCTCCTGTCCTGGCGGTCAGGCAGATTCTTTATCACTTTACCCTTGAGCCTCCTGAGAAGCTATGAGTTAAGGGAAACCCTGTGAAAAGGCCATGCCTCTCTTCCTTCCTTCCTTCATGCCCCCTACGGAGAAAAGATGGGAAGAGCAAGGCTGGACATAGGTGTCAGGATAGCAGTCTTCCCAGGGAATCTTTGTAGCATCAGATTGCAGAAACCTGGACTGCTAATAAGATGGAGTATGTTTCAAGATATAAAGTCTCCTTAAGATAAATAAAAGATTCCTTTTTGGCCAGAGTAATTCCAGCCAAACATCAGTTTTATGACTTAAGTAAACTACCAAATTACTTATCTTCTCTAAACCTCACTTTCTTTCTCTTTAAAATGGGGATAGTATAATCACCTTCCTCTCAGGCAACAAGGTACATAGCCATATAGCCAGTGTTTAGTATATAAAAACTATTATTAAAGCTGTTGCTGAAAAGACTGGCACCAAACCATCAATAATTTGACAAATCACATTGGTATTTAGTGGCAGATTCGGAATTGAAATGCCGATTCATCTTCAAGGGAAGTATGTGTTTTTTCCCACTGGATCACATTGCTTTTAACAGAGGCAAAGTTGCTCACAGTCCCAGGCAGGGTTTGATGAATGCCACATGTCTGATAAGATAAGAAACACTGTGAGAAGTTAGGGAAGGGGAAAGCTGACTTGAGTAATCTGAGGTGGTCTTGGAAAGCTTCCTGGAGGAGTGGTCATTTGAATTGGGTCTTAGTCAAGAGGAAAACTCAAGCAGAGGCCAAGGGGCATTCACAATAGGAGAAATGGAGCAATTTACAGAGGCCAGCTGCACCCTGGTAAACACACCTGACTTAATGGAGTGGAGAGTTTCAACAGAGTGGTGATGATGTTGACAGTGGGAGATGGCAGATTACAGACGGCTTTGGAGGATGGGCTGAATTTGACCATTTTCCTAAGGAAAGTGAGGAGCCATCAAGAAGAGTTTGTGAATTAAAATGGGACGTGTGTGTGTGTGTATATGTAGTCACTCAGTTGTGTCTGACTCTTTGTGACCCCATGGACTGTAGCCCACCAGATTCCTCTGTCCATGGAATTCTCCAGGCAAGAATATTGGAGTCGGTTTCCATTTGGGGATCTTCCCGATCCAGGGATCGAACCCGGGTCTCCTGCATTCAGGCAGATACTTTACCATCTGAGTCACCAAGGAAGCCCAGAATGGGGCATAATCTTCTCAAAAACCACCAAGGTGTGTCTGAGAAGATTCATCCAGCAGTGGTGTCCAGGGTGGGGAGATGAGATGAGACCCAAAGAGCCGGGCCCAAGGCTCCACCCAGACAGGACGTTCTGGGTGTCAGGATGGGGATGGTGGTGGTGCTGGGGACCAAGGCAAGCATGGGGCATTTGGCATAAGAGAAAGATCAAGAGTAGCAAAAATAAATAGCTCCTGCGGGCTCATGTGGGCTGGTTTCTCTCCCAGGCACACAGGGTATCTTCATAGCTTCTCTAGGGGTCCCTAGGATGCTGTCCACTTTATAACCAACAGACCTGCTCCAGCACTTACTGCATGTGCAACTGAACCATGGCCAGTCACCACACTAAACCTAAGTTTTCTTATCTTTTAAATGGGCTAATTCTGTTGATTCTATAAGATAGTTTTGAGAGTTAAGGATAATGCATGCAATGTGTGTTGCTCTGCTGTGCTCAGTCATGTCCAACTCTTTGCAACCCCTTGGGATTGTAGCCCACCAGGCTCCTCTGTCCATGGGATTTCTCAGGCAAGAATACTGGAGTGGGTTGCCATATCCTTCTCTAGGGGATCTTTCTGACCCAGAGATCGAACCCACATCTCCTGCATCTCCTGCATGGCAGGCAGGTTCTTTACCACTGAGCCACCTGGGAAGCCTTAAAGATAATGTATAAAAAGAATCTAGTAGGGGAATCTGTCTTGCACTGGGTTGGTCAAAAAATTAACCAACTTTTAGCCAACTCAGTAGAAAGCCCATGCAAAATGAATGCTCTTGCTATCATGTTTATATTTAAAAGACAGCTGAAAAGGCATTTTTTGGACTTGATGTGAGAGGTGGGGCATGAAATGTCAAGAGCTCAAGGTGACTCTAGTGTTCCATTGTCAGAGTCTGAGAAAATGCTGCTTCCATGGACAGAAGTAAGAAAATTGGTTTAAAATGTGATAGGCTTGGTTTGGTTTTTGAGGTGACGGCTGAGCACCCAAGCAGAAAAGTTTGATGGGCCATTGGAGACATAAAGTCAGATCTTGGGCAAGACACCACCATTCTAGAAGAAAATTGGGCTATTTATCAAGTGTCTAAATATCTTGCCCACATAATGCCAAACATCCAGATTTTTGGAACCTTTCTGACATGGATTTAAATTTTGACTTTGTATCTCAATACTTGATTGTGTTGACTCATAGACAAAGACCTCTTGTTCTCTTCTGGATTGTGAACCCATTTTTTTTTTTTTTGCCAAGATCCACATGCCCCAAACCACCATCGATTTCTTCGCCCTTTGGCAGGGAAATACAGAAGGGTTAAATAAGAAGTTTACTTCTATTTTAGCTCTGGGCTCTTGATTTCTATATTATTCACACCTCAACAAATCTTATTTCAATACGTTTTAGAAATTGTAATATCATTTTGGTGATTACCTTTAAATTGGGGCTAATATGCTGACAGACATTAACATAATGTCAAAACATTTTCTTACAATTATTTCTTAACCTTCGTCAAATCACTCTGTCCCTGCAGACCTTTATTAATAGAATGGGGACAACACGGCAGAACTCCAAATTGTGGAAAGGAAAAAGTGATTAATAAGAGCACTTATCAGAAATGATCAAGGCTAAGGATTTCCCTGATGGTACAGTGGTTTACTGCAAGAACGCGGGTTTGATCCCTGGTTGGGGTAGTTCTACGTGCTTCGAGGTGGAAGAAAAAAAATAGGTAAAAAAATGGTCAAGGCTAGTAAAAGGCGGTGGAGTTGAGCTGTGTGTTCTCATATTTCCCTGTTCAGGAGCAGACGTTTGAAGACGCATTCTGGAAGCTGCTCCAGGGATGTTTGGGTTAGAGCATGGCTGGTAGGAGTTTTGTTCCCATTGTCACATCTGTTGCCATTACCCAAATGGAGCAGGCATTCTGGTGGAAAACGAAAACAGCTTGGCAGGCCGAAAATAGTAGCTCAGTCCCACGTGGAGAGCCTTAGGAACCAGACAGTGCCTGCTGGAAGCAGCAGTGGAAATAATATCATGAAAAGCAAGATAGTCTTAAGAGTCTTCAAAACATGTTCACTTATATGATCTACTTGGGGGATCCCAGACACTTAGGGAAGCTTGCAAGGTCAGTGGTGAGTCGTCCTCATTTTATGAAAGCTCAGACATTTTAAGGCCTCTGTGTGTGTGTATGTGTGTTCAGTCACCAGTCATGTCTGACTCTTTGCGACCCTATAGACTGTGGCCCATCAGGCTCCTCTGTCCATGGGATTCTCCAGGAAAGAATACCGGAGTGGGTTGCCATTCCCTCCTCAAGGGGATTTCCTGGCATGGGTTCTAACCCATGTCTCCTGCATCTCCTGCAGGACTCTTTGCCACTGGGCCACTGGGGAAGCCCACATTTTAGGTGACTTGCCTCCAATAATATGTTGACTATGAAGCAGAAGAGTAGATTGGTTTGGCTTTAGACTCAGACAAGGATGAATTCATTCTGTTTCCACCATGCATAAAAGTTCTTGGCTGAGAAAATAACTTAATCTTCTAGGGCTTCGGTTTCCTCATTAGTCACATGAAGATGATAGCAGTGCATTTCTCATAGAGTAAAATTGGTGCAGAGTATTCTCAGTAGTTGGTAGCTAATGAGTATTATAATTAGGAGGGAGAATGGTAGAATATGATAAACCTAGAACTTGAGCATGCTGAGTCCTGCTTTTCCCATTGTATGTACATAATACAGGGACAGGGGCGGGGTTGGCGGGTTGGTACAATTAGACCAAGCAAGAAGGAGAAAGGAAGTGGGGAAGGTTTAATCACTGCTGCCCTCTGAGCCCCATCCTTAACCTTCCACACTTATAGCCCTCAGGCTAAGGTGCTGGTTGTCTGTATAATCTTCTTAGGGTCTGTGCACAAGCTTCATCCGCATACTAAGCCCCTCTGAGCGTATACAAAACATTTGGTCCCCAAGACTTGCCTTCATCCAAGGGAGAATTATTTAAATTAAAAGGTTAGTGCTAAAAAATTCTGGTGTTTAAGGAAGAGAGCCTTTCAGAACACAGAAAAGAAATCTGAAGGAAATGAGACATTAAATGCTGGCTGCCTCTCCCAGGTCCCAGGGCAGTTGGCATTAGCTCCTGAGAGGCTCTGGGACAGGCTGGGGCCTGCAAGGAAGGAGGGAGCCAAGGTCTTTCTGCTCCCACCCCCCACACCCCCCCACCGGTGGCCTTTCTAACAGTGACTCCAACTCCCCAGTGAATCGTCTCACTATCATTCCAGTTCCTACCTGGTGACCCCAGCCACTGGGTTCCATCTTCGTCCCCTCGGCCTTGGGGTGACAGTGATTTCCTGCTGTCTGATCTCTGTGCAGCCCCACAACCTCCAGCTGGCTTTACCATCATCAGTTGTTTGATCAGTTCTGATTGCTCTTTTCCTGGTCAGAGCCAGACTGATAGCCTGTCTCAGCACCCAGCACTTTGCCCACTTTCTACAGACATCATACACATTTGTAGAACAACAAGGAGTTCGCGCTTTCTCCAAACCCAAGTAGCCATTAGCTATTCAGACCCAGCCAGAGAGAGGTCTATAGAAATGCAGGAAGAGAATTTCAGAAATGTGATGAAAATGAAGACATTCAAGTGCTGGGTGGGGGCTCTGGCAAGTTGTAAAGTTGAGTGGGAACGGAGACTGAGCCCAGGAAATGGGAATGAGGTCATCAGTGTCATCCTTTGTACAATCGATGACAGAGCTAGTCCCTTCCTAACACTCTAAACGTTTGTCCGAAGAATCAGCCAAGGAATTAAAGAGTATTTGAAATGATTCCCTTAAGCCTGAAGCATGGGAACTTCTCATTTTATAAAAATATTTCTGTCTGGGATAGTTTATTCCTTATAAAATCCATCAAAACCAAAGCAGAGGTCAGGGACCGTTATATTAATATTTGGAGGAATTTCATGACATTTTCTTTCTAACTTTAGTGGCTCTCTGGCTGCCAAGATCCTCTATTTCAGATCCTCCAAGTTGGCAGGTTCTGTGACCATGCTTCAGTGTGTGAGCGTCTGTTTGGATGTACTAGACCCTCTAGAAATTATTTACAGCCATCCAGAAAACTAACTATAGTGAAGAAGATCTCAGTGGAAAGGTGATATGGAAGGGTAATTTGAGACAGACTTAAAGGTTTCGAGGAATGGGTTAATGTGTAAATCTTGCCATTTATTAGCTCTACGATGCTCAACAAGGTACCTAAATTCTTTGAGTTATCCTCAGTTTCTTCTTCTGAAAATGGGAATAATAATGTTTGATCTGTAGTAATTGTGAAAATGAATGTGTGTACATAGACATTTATGATTATTTTATAAATTATTTATAAAATAATGTCTATTTTATAATTTTATGAAAGATTTATGAAGGGCCACCAACACAGAGTAGAGATGCAATAAATGATCCATTGCCCTCATCACCACTATTTTCATCCCCATTAACCTGCTGAATATTTAGAATAAACAGACCCAACTTATCCTCTTCTTCCTGATTGCTTAGTTACATGGTGTCAGTATCTTGAGGGTCAGAGCTTCCCAAACTATGTTCCATAAACCACTAGCCTTCTGACACTGTAATTACTCCTCTTCAAATATAAAGGGAGTAAAATTTGCAGCATCCTTTTCTTTTCTTGACCATGAACTCTTGTTGAGTAGAATAACCACATTTTTCAGAATGTATTTTGCTATACACTTAAGCAATGGTCTAAATACTGCACTTTGGGAGCAGACTGATCTGTGCTGTCATCCCAGCCCACTATTTATAGTTACATGACCCAGGACAAGTTTATTACTGTCTTTGAACTTGATTTCTCAATCTGTAAATGGTGATAATCATAGCATCAACTCTGTTGTTTCCTGTGAAGGTTTCATAAAATACTCTTAAGTGAAGGAGTGAACCTGTTGTCTGGTGCTTGTTCAACAAATGGTAGTTATTAAGGTCATAGGAGTTTCATCGGGCCGTGAGAAATAAGTAGAAATAAACATCACTGGTGCTAAATTTGGACTCAGAGACAAGAAGAGTGAGTTTCCGGGGGTAGTGGGGTTTGAGAATGGAGATGTGACTTCCCCAGGAATGAGTTGTGGACTGGTCCCTGCCCATGGGCAGCCTGGACCTTTGCCCAACTCCCCACCATCTGACTACCTGTCCACAAAGCCAGTTTTCATTTCCTGCTCGCATTTCATGTTCAGGTGCTCTGTGGCAGACCTGGATGCCCGCTGTCCAGCATACAGGACTCCTCTTTCTCCTGTGCCGTGGTCCATGGGGCAGGCTGAGAGCACCATACCCTTTCCTGGACTGGATGCTCAGCACGCCCTCTGGGAACTAGCCTTTCCCCAGATGGGCCCCCAGGGTCTGAGCTGGGCCAGAAAGGAAGCCATAAAGCAAGTCTCATAGTTCTTTGAAGCCAAAGCATCTCTAAGTTGCATCTGAGGTGGTTCATTCTATGATAGGACTATTTTTTGATCCTCATCTTAGTTCTCGAATCTGTTCCTTTATTAATTCCCAATCAAGAAGGGAGAAATGGTAAGGTTAATTGGAATCAACAGGCCTCACATAATGTCTTTACTAAAGAAGAACACACTTTGGGTCTGCAAACTGCATTTCCCCATGGTGGATGAGGATCATCATCCTTCTATAACTCCCAAACTTGATTCTGAATCAGATATCTGGGGTATATTTGCTGGATTTGACATAATTCTGGGCCTCTTCATCCAAGGATTCTATAGACAAAGGAGCCTGGTGGGCTACAATCATGTCACAAAGAGTCAGACATGACTGAGCATACACACACACGCGCGCGCACGCATGCACACACACACACACACACACACACACACCATGCAAGGAGTCTGTTTACCCATCTTGCCCCAGGGTCCTGCTGTTACCCACGACTCTCGAAGTTCTGCCCTAGGGCAGAATCTCACCATGTCCTTTACCCAGGCTCAGGACAGTGGCTGGGCATCTAAGTCCATGGTTGTTATTTCAAGTCCTTCAATTTTTTAACCATGAGTGGATTTGGACACTTTTCATTTATATTGAATGATTTTAGCCTCTGGTATAAACTTCTCTGGCCAGTCTGCATGACTGATAGTTTTTGTTCCTTCCTGAAAGAAGCTAATTCTGTTGATTTTTCATTAAGGCAGAACCAGCTTTATCATTCCTTCTTTCCTTCTATGAGGATAAGCTAGCGAGAGACTATAAGCCCAAGAAGAAGAGATAAGAGGACAGCATTTAGACTTTGACAAGGACTCTTGAGGCTCAGAGGAAAGGGAGACCCACGAATGGTTTTAATGTATCCTCATGTTGTTGATGTTTCTTGCCACCTCGGGGGGGTCCAGTGTTTTGGTTTCTGCTGATGAGAGGTGTTTAAGTGGAAGACAATATAGAGGCCTGGAGGTAGGGGTCAAATGAGGGGGGCTGAAATGGTGGAGAGCAGAGTCAAGGTGAAGGACACAAAGGTCCAGGTAATTTTAAGGTTTTTCCAGAGAGGTAAATTGTCTAGGCTTGAAGGTGATTTCCCAGCTGGACTAACATGTCATTTTATCCATCAAGGGGACAATGGGAAGAGTGAACTTGTAGCAACAAAGGTAAACTTGAATAGTAAAAAATGATTGAGGACCCATAAGGTCAATGAAATTGACTAATAAAACATTTTATACAGGGCCTATGAGAGTGGCTCCTATTGTTTCCTAAAAATGCAGATGATTTATGAAAGACCACAGACTGCTCTTATATGAAGGCTGTTTCCAGATCAATAGGCAAGAAGCACAGAGTACTCACAAGGTTGTTGTTTAGTCACAAGTTCATGTCCAACTCTTTGTGACCGTATGGACTGTAGCCCACCAGGCTCCTCTGTCCATGGGATTCTCCAGGCAAGAAGACTGGAGTTGGTTGCCATTTCCTACCCCAGGGGATCTTCCTGACTCAGGGATCAAACCCAAGTCTCCTGCATCGGCAAGTGAATTCTTTATCACTGTGCCACCAGGAACCTCTCTCCTCATGATGGGATCTGGATAAAAGTCATGGAATCTGGGCTGTTCCAACCCAGGTACTTAATGGTATTTCCTTGGTCTCCTAAGAGACTGACCAGGGTTGAGAAGCAAGGCCAAGAATAGGACAAGCCTTCTTATCCTACCATATTTCTGAAGAAGAGCCAACATGAGCCCATGTCGTAACTGTTTTGTATTAGAGCCTGGGTGTCCATAGCCTGTGATGGTGAAGGGCTGGCATTTGGAGCATGGCATTGCCCAGATGGTGTAGATCAAGCAGAATTGTGGTGAGAAGAAAGCATAGTGATAAGACCATCAATTAAAAAAGGTGGAGGGAGCAATACAGGTCAATGGCCTGGAAACTCAAGAAATTTAAGGAGCATCCCAGCCCAATGAGCTGTAACTGCTCCAAGTATTTAGGCCGGCGGAAGGCAGTCTGCCACCAGAGTGAGATGGCCAATAGCACATTAAGGGAGAGGTAGTGATGGAGAAGGGGAGAAAGCACAGTTATTTTGAAATTACAAAATTAAAAGCTGATACAACAGTTCGTTGAATAACCACGTGTCTGTGCTATAGCCAAATATTCTACATTGACGACCAGGCTAGCAGAGCAGCCTGTTTAAGGTCAGAATGGACCACAGTGAAGGCACATTTCTCTAGACTGTATAGTAAGTACCCTACGTAAGAACCTTCAAGTTTCAGACTTTCAAAGATGAAAATGTGCATTCCATCAACATCAGGTGTGAGTAAAATCGCAGCTTGCTCTCCATCTCCCATCACTGATGATCCTTCAGCTCACACCTCCTACCATCTCTCACCTCCTCTCCATCCTCCATCAGTAACTCTTCTTGCCTGTTCACTCGATACCAGCCCCTGTGTTCCTAGCTGTTGTACTATACTTCTGTACTTTTTTCAAGGCCCTATACTGTAAGATTAAAAAGGTTTTCTTTATTTTTGCTGTTCGTGTTTTATGCATTATTTGTGTGAAAAGTATTATAAACCTATTACAGTACAGTACCATATAGTCAGTGGTGTTAGTTAGGTACCTAGGCCAAGTTTGTTGGACTTACAGACAAATTGGACTTACAAACACGCTCTTGGAATGAAACTCATTCATGTGTAAGGGACATACTGTAATGGAAATGAATAATATTAGATCGGCTGCTTCAACACAACTAGAAATCATATTGGAATGGGAATCACAATCATCATAATAGGCAGTGTTTATTGAGTATTTTCTCATGGGCTGCCAGGTATTCATTGTACGCTTGCACTAATCTTTAAACAATTATGGAAGGTGGTCATTTTAGCATCACTTCGGAGAGCTCTGTTGTTTTCTTGTAAACAGCGGCTGCTCTGTGTTTTGAACCGGATTGATTTGCCCTCATAACCTGGGTGTGCACTCTCCCTCTGGCTCATTTTCTCTCTACAAGCCAGTCTGTTAGCACAGCAGACGATGATGACATCTGCTTTCTGGTGAGAGTGTGATCGGAGGTGTGACTGTGGTTGTACAAGATGAAATTGATATTTCATAGATAAAGCGATGCCTGTCAGTTCCTGCAGCCACCCTCAGTACTTCCCAGTAGTGACTTACTAAGACCTGTGACCCTCAGCTTCAGCCCCGCGAGTTGCCACCTCGCTCTTGATTGGAGAAAGAATAGCATCACCTGTCTCCTTCCATCAGTCAGGTCTTGAATTCAATTGGCTGCCTGAACACCCAGGTTTCCTTACATCTATAATGGGTCTTGGGTCTCCACACTTGGTGAGCGATATCCACACCTGCATTCTCATCCATTTTACTGTATTTATTATTTTTTTGATAATTAACTATTTTGTCTGTGTTGCGATCTTTCATTGCAGAGCACGGACTCTCGAGTCTTGACACAGACTCTCTAGTTATGGTGCGCGGGCTTAGTTGTCTTGTGACATATGGGATCTTCCTGGACCAGGGATCGAACCTGTGTGGATTCTTTACTACTGGACCACCAGGAAAATCCTTTCATCTGTTTTACATAACAAGGTTCTCTGTTTTATTTGATTCTTCCCCATGGGTCTAGAAAGCTGCTGGAACCCAGCTGAATCCTGTTCAATCCTGCCATACTGCCCGTGGGAGATTTGCACTGAACACAGTGATGGCCCCAAACCACGCTGCTACTGCCCGTGTCCGGGGACTGGTTTCTGCCCCTGGACTTCTGTGCAGGTCCTCCCCTGGCAAGTGCATGGAGTTATGGAAATTCAGCCTGGGTTTTGAAAGCTGGCCCAGTTTTTTTTTTTTTTTTTTTTTTAACTATCTGTGGAATCTGCAAAACCACACAAGTTAATTTATTCACGTCTCAGTCACCTCATCTGTGAGCTGGAGATAAAGTAGTAATTTCCACCAAAGTTCATTGAGCATCTATTCTGTGCCAGATGCTGTCTTTTGTATGTTATCACTTTCTAAGAACCCTACATTCCAGCTCTTTCTCCGCTTCTTGGCTGAAGTAGGATCCTTCATTCCAATGCCTTTTCTGATAAAAGGAAACATGTGCCATGTTCTGTTTTGAACCATCCAACTGCCCTTACAAAGACTACCTGATGTAGTTGAGTTATTTTTCTCTAGTTGCTCTCTTCCCCAGTCCCAGATCCCCCTCTCTTTTCACCAGCCATGTTATCTAACTACCAGGGTACCTCACAATTAGCATACACAGTGGGCAGACCTTCCCCCAGTGGCTCTAGTGGTAAAGAACCCACCTGCCAATGCAGGAGACATGAGAGACACAGTTTCAATCCCTGGGTCAGAAAGATCCCCTGGAGAAGGAAATGGCAACCCTCTCCAGTATCCTTGCTCAGAGAATCGCATGGACAGAGGATCCTGGCAGGTGACAGTCCATGGGGTTGCAAAGAGTCGGCTGAGTGACCGAGCACGCAGTGGGCAGACCACTGCAGTCTTTAAGTGCTGGCCTAAGGGGATAAGATGCTACCCAGTAGACAGTGATGACCATGCGTGATACTTGTATATATTGAAGTTTACTTTTGACTGCACTGGGTCTTTATTGCTGTGTGCAGGCTTTCCCTAGTTGTGGCGAACGGGGCTACTCTCTGGTTGTGGCGCGTGGGCTTCTCATTGCAGTGGCGTCTCTTGTTGCGGAGCACAGGCTCTAGACCACAAACCAGTAGTTGTGGGGCATGGGCTTAGTTGCTCTGTGGTATGTGGGATCTTCCTGGACCAGGGAGTGAACCCACGTCCCCTGCATTGGCAGGTGGAATCTTAGCCGTTCGACCACCAGGGAAGTCCCCATGAGGGATATTTTGAAGGATGGTAGGTCAGTGGTAAAGAGTGACTTACATGGTGAGATGCAGGCCCTGCCAGGAGGTACACTTGTCACTGGTAGCCCTGTGGCCTTAGCTGTCCTTCATAATAGCACAGTAGTGATGACAAGCTTGCACACCCCCTGTTGAATCCCCAAGTGAGTGCCAGTCAAGGAATTTAAATCAGATGATAAGTATGAATCAACACGTGGTCCCAAACAACTTCTCTACAGTGTGCTGGGACAGATTTTATAATTCTATGCTGTTGACAAGATATTCTAGTACTTGATAAACTTGATAAAGTAGTGGAGTCTTGATATTGCTGAACCTCTAAAGTGCAAGTCTCCCCAGAACACATGCAGAGAATAACAAGTGAAAGAGAGTGAAAGAAAAACATCCAGAGGTCATTCACTGGCGTGGCAGACACATTCCACTCCAACGCATTGACGCAAACCTTCATGGATGGCTTCTTTCCAAGGGTTGAAGGGTCCTAGTGTGTTTTTCAAGCCCTGAATGGGGAGAGGAGCCAGACTTAAACTGCATTTTTTAAAAACCATGTGCTTTGAGGGAAAGTTTAGGAAACTCATCTTATTCTTGCTTTATCAGAAGGTAAATAGAAGCTTGAAAGGGGAAAGAAGCTTGCCCAATTTAGTGCCTTGGGCAAGACTGAAAACCAGTGTCCTTTGTAAATGCGTTTTTCCTTTTAAACATTTTGTTTGGAAAAATTTTAGAGAGACTCATACCGAGAACTTTCGTGTACCTAGCAGCAATTATCAGGATTTTTTTGGTCAATCTGTTTTTTTTTTTTTTTTTTTTCTTGGAAAAGTTTGAAGCAAATATCAAAGACCACATTATTTTGCCTAAAAATATTTCCTAGGTCAGTGCATTTGAAAGATGCTGCTATATGACACTTTTGTCCCTCAGTAAAGGGAAAGATGAAGTCATGACTGCATTTTTATTTCACTTAGCATGCTTATCTTTTATTTCTAAAATGAAACCTACAATTTCTTTTCATTGAACTTAACCTAATTCAGCATACATTGGTTGAATCTCTTCTATGGTCAGAAACTGTGGATAATTAGGAAATAGATATCATTAATTGACTATCTTTGTCCTCAACTCTATAGTTAAAAGCTAGAAAGTTATATGGATCAGGTTTAGAGAGCCATCTTTCAAGTCCAACTGGTGTTTTGATCATTGTCATTTAACTCAACTGCTCCAAGTCTCTTATCTATCTAAAATGAGGCTATGTATCAGTTCTCCATTGCCAAAGTAAGGCTATATAACTAACCACCCTAAACAGGGTTTAAAACAAGAAGCATTTATCATAATCATGAGTTTGCCTTTCAGGAATTTAGGTTAGACGTGGCCAGACAATTATTCAGTTCTTCTCTGGGTTTATTTACCTTCTCAGGGTCTGCTGGCTGTGGGCTTATCTAGGGTGCTCTCAGCTGGGACTGACTGATGTGAAAAGTCAGTTCTTCTCCAACCATGGCTCAGGCACATGGCAGAGGAGCCAGAGAGTGAGTAGAAACCCAAAAATCCTTTTTCAAAGACCTCTTTGAATCCTACTTGCTGGTGTTTCATGGGTCACAACTGACTGCATATATGAGCTCACAGCCAAGTAGGGAGATGAAGCTCCATCCTCAGTGGGAAGGTGAAGTGCTAGACAGGTGAAAGGTGAGGATGCAGGTAGGGAATGGGGTCATTAGGGAATCAACATGTCATAGGATACTGACTATGCTATGCTAAATTGCTTCATCATGTCCTATTCTTTGCAACCCCATGGATTGTAGTCTACCAGGCTCCTATGCCCATGGGGTTTTCCAGGCAAGAATACTGGAGGGGGTTGCCATTTCCTACTCCAGGGTATCTTTCCGACCCAGTGATCAAACCTGTGTTTCTCATGTCTCCTGCCCTGACAGGCAGATTCTTCACTGCTAGCACTACCTGGGAAGCCCAGAATACTTACAGGACTTGCTCAATGAAGTTACTATGGGGATTCAATCAACTAGCATTCGTAGGGGGCTTAGTTTAGTATTTGGTATATCATAAGTCCTCAATAGAAATCAGCTGCTAGTTACTGTTATTATAACTATTGTCAAACTATTATCTCCAGGTAAGGGGAAAACAAAGTATTATAGGAACATAGGAAAGGGAAACTCATACTGGCTTGGGCTAAGGAAGAAGATTAAATTAAAATTAAATTAAAAGGCACTCCTTGGAAGGAAAGCTATGACAAACCTAGGCAATGTAGTAAAAATCAGAAACATCGCTTTGTCAACAAAGGTCCATACAGTCAAAACTATGACTTTTCCAGTAGTTATGTACAGTTGAGAGGGTTGGATCATAAAGAAGGCTGGGCACTGAAGAATTGATGCTTTTGAATTGTGATGCTGGAGAAGACTCTTGAGAGTCCCTTGGATAGCAAAGAGATCAAACGAGTCAGCCCTAAAGGAAATCAACCTTGAATATTCGTTAGAAGGACTGATGCTGAAGCTGAAGCTCCAATACTTTTGGCCACCTGATATGAAGAGCTGACTCACTGGAAAAGACCTGGATGCTGCAAAAGTTTGAAGGCAAGAGGAGAAGGTTGAAGGGTATCATGGACTCAATGGACTTGAGTTTGAGCAAACTTCAGGAGATAGTAAAGGGCAGGGAAGCCTGGCGTGCTACAGGCCACGGGGTTGCAAAGAGTCAGCTATGACTTAGCACCTGAATAACAACAACAAGGAGGAAAGTGTGTGTGTGAAACAACATGAGGATAAACACTGAGGGATAAACTTTGAATTTGGAGCAAAACAACAAATAAGCAAACAAAGCATTATAGACATTCCTTCAAAAGCCCACAGCTTCTGTTAGGATTGAGTTTGATACATGTCTGACTACTTGAATAGCTTGAAGGATTCCACAAAGCTTCCTGATCCTTCAGTACCTCTTCCATTAACTTAAAACTTTGTTTAAAATCCCTTCCAAGAGAATCATCCTTCTGGTTAAGACAATAGCATCATCTCCTTCCCAACACACACATAATGAAGCACAACCATGTCACTTATCAACCCCTGTGGTTCTTGGCAGTAGTGAGGTGAAGCGCAGTCCTTTGGGGAGGAGGCGAGAGTGGGGACCAGTCTGGACCATGTGATGATATTGCCCTCTAGGCTCAGGGCATAGCTTCCACAGAGGAAATGACCTCTCCAGGGTGACTCCTATGATGGGGCCAAAGGGGTTAGGCCAGTGTGGGAAGGTGCTGCACCAGAAAGAGTGAGACGATTCTGGAAAAATGATCATCTTAGACTGAATTTCTCCACAAGGAGATCCTGAGGTTTGAGGTTTGAATTATTGATTTATTATGTGATCCCAGAGGACACTGATAGGGACTTCCATGGTGGCTCAGATGGTAAAGAATCTGCCTGAAATGTAGGTGATCCAGGTTCGACCCCTGAGTCGGGAAGATCTCCTCAAGGGCGAGGCAACCCACTCCAGTATTCTTGCCTACAGAATCCCATAGACAGAGGAACATGGTGGGCTACTGTCCATGGAGTTGCAAAGAATCAGACATGATTAAATGACTAAGCACGAGGAGACACTACTAGCAGAGGTGAGGCTGAAAGCCAGAGGGAGTTGGTGAATAGAATACAGCACTGAGCGCCTGAGGCTTAGTTCCAGTGGGGAGACGGGCTGGATTAGGCCTCAGACTTGGCTCACCCAGGGGTGAAGGAAGCAGTCCATCAGTGGTTATGGGCTGCTCCCCAGAGCTTTTATCTTGCCCATCGCACAGTTTGAGCATATTCCAATGGCCAGCGATAAGAGTTAACAGGTGTGTAAAGTATGGTGCTTTTGAGTGAATGTAGGAACTATGGAATAGAGGGGATATAAAGGACTCACCACCAGCAAGTCCATCTCAGTCTACAGGTGGGACCTCAGTGGTCTTGTCAACCAGCCCTCTTCATGGACTAGCCTCCCTTTCTGCACTATTTCCTGTAAGCTCTATTTCATATTTCAAAAATTAAAATATGGTGTGGGAGAATCATGTAGCTCTCTCCTCTGCTTATGTTTTTTCTAAAGTGGATTCTCAATATTTCCTGTCATCTGGTGCAGCTAGTGAGGGAGGGTGATGTAAGCCCAGACCTGGGGAGGTGTGGACATGACAACAGACTCTTAAGGGCTTATCCCCTCTCTGCACTAAAGTTTTTGATTATGACTGAAAAGCATAACTAGGTGTGAAGAGTAAGTAGAAACTGTTAAAAAATAATCAGCCTTTTAAAATACACTCCCATTCTTATGATCTCCATTGCTATTGGTTTTAGATTTACTCTACAATATGAATCATTAGAATTACATCAAGTGGATCAATCTATTTATTTACAAAATATTTAGTGAAAGCAGTGTATGTGTGTGAGTAGGGGAGCAGAGCAGGGCCAGAGAAGCACGTGGGCTTTTTCCAATGAGCCTCTCTTAGCTCTAATCAAATAGATCCACTTGAAAAACAAGCAAGGGAAAAATCCTACAGAGATGATTGTATATTAAAACACGGGAATTGTTTGCAGGAGCAACTGAAGGGCTAAAGCATGAATCATCGTGAAACACATGAGAAATGTTAAGAAGAACAGCCTAAAAATAGTCTCTTTGTCATTTATTTTCTGTTGGGCTCTCTTTCCTTTGTCCTAGCAGGGTATTCTCTTCCCAGTGAAAGGAGAAATAGGGTCATCACAGGTTGAGAGTCAGTGATGCACCCACAGGAGCAAGAACTGTAGCCTTGGACTTCCCTGGTGATTCAGTGGTAAAGAATCTGCCTGCCAATGCAGGGGGCACGTGTTTGATCCCTAGTCCAGGAAGATTACACATACCATGGAGCAACCAAGCCTGTGAGCCACAACTGCCAAGCTTGTGCTCTAGAGCCCAGGAGCCACAACTGCTGAAGCCCGAGCGCCTAGTGTCTGTGTGTGCAACAAGGGAAGCTACAGCAGCGAGAAGCAGAGAGTAGCCCCTGCTCGCTGCAAAAAGGGAAAAGACCTGCAAGCAGCGAAGACCCAGCACAGGGGAAAAAAAAAAAAAAAAAAATATATATATATATATATATATATAAATCCAACTGCCAAGCTGAGATTTTCAAGGGAAGTTTATAAAGCCTGGGGAAGAAGAGAAACACCTGAGTAAGACAGGAGTCTATTCTTCAAAGGTACATTTCAGGATGTGACAGGTTACTAATCTAGGGACTCCAAACTGGGTTGCACTTAGGTAGGCCTTGGAGCTCTGGACTTAGATGAAGTAGGAGAGTATGATGGGGAAGTGACATAATTAGCATGTTGGGAACAATGTCAAGCTCAATAATTAACCATAGAACATATGACTCAGGGCCAATTTTCCATAAGGGAAAACTGGGTCACAATACTAAACAGAATCTACATGAATTTGTAGGTGAGGCCAAAGTGTCTTTAGCCTTTTCGGTGTCAGTCACCACTTTGTATGGGAGTAGAGAGGAGAGATTACTCCTATGGCCAGAAATGCTCCTTAGAGCTAAGTTTATGACCCCACTTTCTCCTTACACAAGCCCTTCAGTTTCAGCAAAGAAACTAAGACCCAGAGATCAAGAAATTATTCCTGGGACACTGCTAATGTTAATGGAAGAGCTGGGATGAGAACCTTTCTGCCTAATGACAAATATGCCAATATTTCTACTCCACTGTACTGTTTGATAATAAAGACAGTGAATACAAGGTGGGGTGAAAAGTTTGCCAACCATGGGGTGATGTGGAAGAAAAAGCTGAGGCCATCTAGGTGGTATTGGGAGAAAGGAGAAGGCCTGAATTGGGGGCATTGGACCTTATTGTTATCAGCATCTTCTGAGCAATTAAGCTGCCTGGTCATAGGGCAATGGGCAACAAAAGTGCGTGCATACCTTGGGGCCAATGCTAGTGTCACAAAAGGTTGGATGGAAAGTTTGAATGGATTGAATAGGTGGCCCCATCCCTGTTACAATCATAAACCCTGAATGAATTTGAATATGGCAGGAGTGGGTTGGCAGGGTTGCCAAATAGCGGGGAAAATATTTTACCAATTCACTCTTGCCTCTAGAGCTATGCCAATAGAATGTGTTCAGTTTATGGGGAAGGAGGCACAAGAGGGAGGGGATATATATATATATTCAATTATATTGAATTATGGCTGATTCAAGTTATTGTATGGCAAGGCACTAAAACATTGTAAAGCAATTATCTTTCAATTTAAAAAACAACAAAAAAGAAAAACTCAAACAATAAAATTATTTTTGTATGTAAAAAAAGTTGTACAGACATATGATGTGCTGTCTTATTCCCATTTTACAGATGCTCATCACAGCAACAGATGTCCAATAAGTGGAAAACAACTTGTGTGTTCACATTAGATGGGCATTAAGTAGTTCCAATTCTTTAATATGTTTAGGTTGGTCATTTACTAAAATATCAATACAGTCTACTCAGAGCATTTATTTTTTAGTGATGCAAGAGAATGTACATGCTCCAGTAGAAGATGAGAACTGGCTTGGTTTCTTTTTAAAATTTTTATTGAAATATAGTTGATTTACAGTGTTGTATTCATTTCTGCTCTGCAGTGAAGTGATTCAGTTATACATACATATTCTTTTTCATATCATTTTCCATTATAGTTTATCATGATTTGGTTTCTAAAAAGTGATAGAAGATATGGGACAGAATCCAAAAGGAGAAACACTGCTTGTTCAGATATTGCTGTTATTGGTTATAAAAATAATAATAGTAAATAAAGTACTCATAATTGCTAAAATAGAAAATAAAAGTACTGAATACTATGTGTATACTCTAATAGTAAAACACTAACTATAAATGCATACTAAAAATGTTAAATACTAAAATATATAATAAAAGATCACTAAAATAGAAAAATAATGGCTTAATTTGTATAATTTGTGTAAGCTATAAATTATAATCTATATGTATCATTTTATTCTGCTCTATTGTCAGTAGATAGGCATGGTGGTTGTACATCCCAGTCAAACACTGTAAAAAGAAATTTCCAGAGATAGCTTCTTTTAGGCTCATTTTATAGTAAGATGAATATATTCTATAATAGAAAAAGTAAGAGCCTCTAATGATTAATCCATTCTGGATATTTTTCAATTTATATCCAGAAAATTAAATGAAAGTGACAAACACACCTTGGGGATCATGTTGGGTGCTGATATGAGATATGAAGATAAACAAGCTATAGCCGAGCCCAGGAGGGGCCTCTGTCTTTGGGGAGAGATGCTATGTAAGTTCTTGGAAAGAAAAATAATTATAAATTATTGGAGTGATAGTTCAAGGCTGGTTGAGATGAAATGTCTCCAGGGAACTCACCAAGCTGATTGATAACCAGAGGTATTCAGGCAAGAGAGAATTGATTGAGTGCCATTGCATTTAGTTAGGAAAGGCTTTTCCTGAGGAGTTGGACTGGGATATGTGAGTTGCAGAGTCTCCAGGCAGAGATATTAGACCTTCCTTTTGATGAATTCTAACCTGGTGGTTCAGTGGTAAAGAATCCACCCGCCAGTGCATGAGATGCAGGAGATGTGGGTTCAATCCTTGGGTTGGGAAGATCTCCTGGAGAAGGGAATGGCTACTCACTCCGGTATTCTTGCCTGGGAAACCCCATGGACAGAGGAGCCTGGTGGGCTATGATCCATGAGGTCCCAAAAGAGTCTGGCATGGTTTCAGTCAGTTCAGTCACTCAGTCGTGTCTGACTCTTTGTAACCCCATGGACTGTAGCATGCCAGGCTTCCCTGTCCTTCACCAACTCCCGGAGCTTGCTCAAACTCATGTCCATCAGGTCGGTGCTGCTATCCAACCATCTCATCCTTTGTTGTCCCCTTCTCCTCCTGCCTTCAACCTTTCCTTGCATCAGGGTCTTTTCCAATGAATCCGTTCTTTGTATCAAGTGGCCAAAGTATTGGAATTTCAGCTTTAGCAACAGTCCTTCCAATGAACATTCAGGACTGATTTCCTTTAGGATGGATTGATTTGATCTCCTTGCAGTCTAAGGGACTCTCAAGAGTCTTCTCCAACACCACAGTTCAAAAGCATCATTTCTTTGGCACTCGGCTTTCTTTATAGTCCAACTCACACATCCATACATGACTACTGAAAAAACCACAGCTTTGACTAGATGGACCTTTCTCTTCCAAGTAATTTCTCTGCTTTTTAATATGCTGTCTAGATTGGTCATAGCTTTTCTTCCAAGGGGTAAGTGTCTTTTAATTTCATGGCTGCAGTCAGGATCTGCAGTGATTTTGGAGCCCAAAACAATAAAGTCTCTCACTGTTTCTATTGTTTCCCCATCTATTTGCCATGAAGTGATGGGACCAGATGCCATGATCTTAGTTTTCCGAATGTTGAATTTTAAGCCAAGTTTTTCACTCTCCCCTTTCACTTTCATCAAGAGACTCTTTAATTTTTCTTTGCTTTCTGCCATAAGGGTGATGTCATCTGCAGTCTGAAGTTATTGATATTTCTCCCAGCATTCTTGATTCCACTTTGTGCTTCATCCAACCTGGCATTTCTCGTGATGTATTCTGCATGTAAGTTAAATAAGCAGGGTGAAAATATACAGCCTTGACATACTCCTTTCCCAATTTGGAACCAGTCTGTTGTTCATGTCCAGTTCTAACTGTTGCTTCTTGACCTGCATATAGATTTCTCAGGAGGCAGGTAAGGTGGTCTGGTATTCCCATCTTTTTAAGAATTTTCCACATTTTGTTGTGATCCACACAGTTAAAGGCTTTGGTGTAGTCAATAAAGCATAAGTAGATGTTTTACTGGAACTCTTGCTTTCTCGATGGATCTCTGGACTTTTCTTGATAATTCCCCTACTCCACCATACTGAAGATGCTTAATGCTTACAGACCTTGGAGATGGTGTGATCCCTTCAGTGGTGTCCTGTCAAATGTTTAACAGCCACATGGCCTAAAATAATTAATGATCACATATATATGTATAAGATATTTGAGTGTATGTATGTATGTACATTTCATGAATTTATTATAACTTTTGTTTATATAAAGGATACCTAATACATAGTATACAAATAAGAGCAATTTGTACACAACTCTTCATTGAAATTTCTATATGGCCAACTGATTCTTACGAAATGATTATTTTTATTTTTTATGAACTCTTATTTCTATCCCCAACCTGTAGTTTCGATTAATAAATGAGTGTAGCTCTATAACGAATGCTGATAGATAACTTTTGTTTATGTCAATGAGTAAATTGAAAATGAGACAACAAAGACACGTGTGGGAACTTGACTCATTCATCAATGACATGACTGACTTCTCTGCTGATTTGATAGTTTTCACATAATGGAAGAGTGTTTCTTTAAAATTTCTGTGCCATACTCACACAGTAATGGCTAAGGATGCACTTTTAAGTGTAATTTGCATTATTAGCATTGTTTTCATAATTTTCTATAGCTTTCTACATAGACAATCTACAGAATAATAAACCATGCCCTGATGTGCAGTATTTGCTGATTTTCATATTGGTAATACTCTCATCCTTCTCAGTTTTAAGTTACCAACATGACATCATTAAATACAATAGACATGAACAAACTAAAGGGAACAGTTAGTGTGAAGTATAATAAAATAATTAGGAATTTTGAGTAGTATCTTTGTGTATCATATGTGAATGAAAAATTAATTGATCTAGGAAAGGAATGAAAATTTTCACTCATTTGAGGATTATAACCCCAGAAGAGCATCTCAGAAAGCTGTAAGGACTGTTCTGCCTTTAGAACTCAAGGCACAGTTATATAAGTATTTTGAGACAGAGGTGCGTGCATGCTCAGTAGCTTAGTTGTGTCTGTCTCTTTGCAACCCCATGGACTTTAGCCTCACCAGGCTCCTCTGTCCATGGGATTATTCAGGCAAGAATACTGGAGTGGGTAGCCATGCCCTTCTCCAGGGGGTCTTCCCAATTCAGGGATCAAACCTGTGTCTCTTACTTCTGCAGTGACAGGTGGATTCTTTACCACTAGCATCACCATGCCTAGGTATGGGCTGTACGTTAAGTAATGTATTATTGACAGTTTACACAATTCAGATCTAAGAGCTATGTGACCCCTTATCAAGAAGGAATGTTATCTTTAGAGAATTGTCTTGTTGATGCTGGGAGACTGTTGCTCTTTATGATTGAGCAGGTATTTCTTTGATGGAGGAGGTCTGGTCCACGCATAAAGCAGATATACAATGCATGGTACTGGGAGAGAGAAGGCCAAAGGGCAGAGAAACTTTTTTGTTTAAATTTGTCTTTCCATAAAATGTGAGTTTTATCTCATACAAAAAGTATATTTAATTATCAGTTTATATCATTTAAATGTTAATAATAACTGATATTCAGCGACGGCTTTTCAAAATGTTAAACACTTAGCAATCAGCTCTCCCTGACTGGTATAAGTTAGATCCAGCACACTGGTCTCTCCTGTCTCCCTCTGAACTTCATTCATACTTGCTATGCCCTGCTAATGAAGTCCTTCTTTCTTGGCTCTTAAAACAGGGGGGAAGGGGGCAGGGCACAACTTTAAAAGAATGACACAGCCTGAGGACACAACATAAACTAACAGAACCAAACAGGTCCAAGATGGCAGACGAGTTGACTTCCACTAGACCTTGGGTGCATGGGTAGTAAGTCACTTCAGTTGTCTGACTCTTTACAGTCCTATGGACTGTAGCCTGCCAGGCTCCTCTGTCAATTACCCAGGCAAGAATACTGGAGCAGGTTGCCCTGTGCATCTCTTATGTCTCCTGCATTGAAAGGCAGGTTCTTTACCACTAGCACCACCTGGGAAGTCCCTTGAGCCTTAGTATATGCTCATTGTAAGACACCAGCATATGATAAATGACCACCCATAGACCCAGGGACAGTTCTGAGGCTGATCATCAAAGATCAAAAGGTGGACGGTGGCCCAATTCCTGTCGCTTCTCTAAAATAGTTGGGATAATCCTTCCATTTCGGCATCCTAAGTGGCGCTAGTGGTAAAGAACCTGCCTGCCAATGCAGGAGATGTAAGAGATGCAGGTTTGATCCCATGATCAGAAAGATCCCCTGGAGAAGGACATGGCAACCCACCCCAGTATTCTTGCTTGGGAAATCCCATGGACAGAGGAGCCTGACGGGCTACAGTCCATGAAGTTGCAAAGAGTCAGACACAAATGAGCACACACACACACACACACACACACACACACACACACACACACAACAATCCTCTCTTTCATTAGCCTATGAAATTATCCAGCCCATAAAAACTAACCATGCTGTATTTCAAGGCCTCCTCCCTTCTGAAACAGCCCATCCTCTGTCTATGGAATGTGTTTCTCTCTAAATAAATCCACTTCTTACCTGTTGCTTTGTCTCTCACTGAATTATTTCTGTGATGAGACATCCATAACCTGAGCTTAACTAAGTCCTGAAACCAGGGGTGTGATCTCAGTTAAAAGACTGTGGGTTTTGGCCCCATTGGAGTCCCAGCTGCATGGATCCGAGTCCCAATCTGACTTACACAGTTTCAATACTGTTTATTGAAAAATGACATAATGGGCTTCCCCAGGGGCTCAACGATAAGGAATCCACCGGTAGAGCACAAGACAGGTTTGATTCTTGTGTTAGGAAGATCTCCTGGAGGAATGCACGGTAACCCACTCTAGTATTCTTGCCTGGAGAATCCCATGGACTGAGGAGCCTGGTGGGCTCCAGTCCACAGGGTTGCTAAGAGTCAGAAACTACTGAAGCAACTTAGCACGCACACATGTAAAGTAACATAACACTGCCTTGTCTGTGACTTGGAGCTATTTAATCTATTTCTCAAGGTCACCACACATTTTTGTTCTCTTGTTCTGAGAGGGCACCTGTCAATCAAGGTGCAGTTTCTGATGAAGCTTGTTCGGTTTCTTCAGTTTGGCTGGTGAGAGATGTCACCTCCATATGGTTCATTCCACTGCTATAAATGCACCCACTGGCCCTAGCCTTACTTTGAGGCGCTCTCAGATGCAAGTTGTTCCGCTTTACATCCATGCTGTAACTCATTAAAACTGTGTTTCACTCCGGCGTTCTGCTCATTACAATGGGCCGAGAGAGCTTTGCTTCTGGGAAGCACGGTTATAATGAGGGCAGAGTGTTCAGCGCAAAAACAGCTTCTAATAGCTCATTAGGAAAATTGACTAGTTAGGCAGAACTTCTGCTCACTCGCTTTGACTAAAGATCTGAAAACCTTCCCTTCTAGGGACATGGATGATCTAGCTGGGGTCCCACAGCCAGAGCTGGCCAGGCTGGTAAGAAGCTCAGGCTTCATCTTGGAAATGCCTTGGAGTTGCCTAGAGGTCGGGTGGTGGGTAGACCCTCAACGAGGCTGATCATTTGCCTGAGGAACCAGCCACTGCTTTCTGTATGCACTGGGGTTTGCTGGTGTAAGAATGGGGGAAGGGATAGAAGGAAAGGAGAGGAAGGAGGGAGAGGGGGAGAGAGAGGCAGTGACCACCCCTTACCCTTACCTTGACCCTGCCGGATATGAGCTAGATGCTATCAGGTGGTTGGTTAGGAAACTTGGAATTTCCAGTCGTATTCTCAGAAGTTCCTCCGGTTTGTGCCTCATAGGCATTTCCTCAGCTCTTGATTAAAGATAGCCCAATTTGGGCCTCTTACCTCAATGAAAATCATCATCATTATTATGGTAATTAAGACCATCATTTCCCGGAGTCACCGGAAAATCAGCGTCAAACCAGTTCAAGGACACAAAGATTGAGGCGAGCTTGGATTTAGTCAGCCAATTTGTGTCGCCAAGTTGCAATCATCGGACTTTGTGCTTTTCAAACTTTATAAATATAGTTTTTAAACCGAGAAACTATTTCTTCATGGAACATCTTACATGGAGCTCAATCTATAAAATTGATATAAAGGGAGCTTCTGTGGTTGGAAGGTGGGGGAGGGCCTGGGACTCTGCTGCTTCGGTTCCCTGCAGGGGTCTTCAAGGTGCCCCTTTTGAAGTTCCTTAGGGCAGACTGAAACCACTCTCACCCATATCAAAGGCCCAAATGATGTCCCTCCCCTTTGACCCCAGCAATCCTACTCTCGGAAGTGTAATATAATAAAACACCTGGGACTTCCTTGGAGGTCCAGTGGTTAAGAATCAGCTTTCCAATGCAGGGGCCATGGGTTCAATACCTGGTCTGGGAAATAAGATCCCACATACTGTGCCACAGGGTCAAATGTATCAACAAAAATTCTTTATTTTTGTAAAAAATTATTTATTGTGCTTATTTTCTAATAACCAAATGAGAGCTGAAGAAGTTTGCCCAGGATGTTCATCTCAACTTTGTCCATAATTTTGAAAATTTTATAAGGCTAATGAAATGCTTCTTAAGAATAGGTTTGATTAAACAAATTACAGTATGTGTATATAAAGTAGAATAATAACAGTTCATTAAGTATGATGTGAATATGTGTTTACAACATGGGAAAATAACCTTTCATACTGGTGAGCGGGATTTTAAAAAAGAGCAGACAACAACATGAATATGACATCATTTGTACAATATATGCATGGAAGGATGCACATCAAAGTATTGTCATTTTCTGGGATTTAGGATCATGTTTTATTTATTTTATTATGCAATTTCTGTTCTTCTCAATTATTTATAATAAGCATACATTATTTTTCCAAAAAGAATTTAAAAAGCACTCAAAAATTTCATTAAAAGGGAAGAAAGAAATCGTTTCTTTCAATGCCTTTCAATGCCTTTCATACACCACCCTTGACCTATTTGAGGCAACCGAACTTTTTCAAAACAAGTAGTCTAGAGATTTCTGCCTTTCCAGAATTAAGGAGGCTGGTGTTAGTAGCCCTTGGTGACCATGGCCTGTTGGCTTCAGGAGACTTGGAAACCAGCATATGGAGACCACCTTTCACACGTCTCTAGGCTGCAGACTAGCCATATATATGCATCTCTGTGTGTGCTGGGGGTGAGGACTGGAGAGGGGGTGCCTGGGCCTACCTGGCCCTTTCTCTATTTGTCCCTCTGTGGTCAAGGGATCTGTCATCTATTTGGGGCAATCACATGGGGCTGAAACAATAAAAATCCTGCTTCACTGGCCCTCTGCACCCTGGGAAGCATTCCTCGAGTAACCCGAAGTGTGTCCAGCACTGCACTGTGCTGAGTCCACTCTGCCAGCAGGCCTCCTGCTCTCTCGGATGTCCATGGGGGCTGACCCGACATCAGGTTTCATGTCCACCTGAAGACTGGCACCTCCCCTGGTGCCCCCAAGACGCGAGAGTCACATGGCATCTGGTTGTGAGTGGCAGAGGCTTGTTGTATTTTGTAGGTCATGTCCAGTCAGTGAGAGAATGCCTGCGTGGTGGCGCTCATGCGTCCTTTTTCCCTAATTCATAGGATTCCATCAGCTTCTGCCTACATCCCTTTGCACAAAGCTCCAACACCGGTCTGTGGACCTAGGCTGGAAGGCAGATGCCCGGTGTCCCTCAGGGGAACTCTACCCTCAGGTGCCAGCCAGTCACCATCCCCCTACGTGGTCTTTTCCTCTAAGGCAAATATATGCCTGCAGAAGTCATGTGCGAGTCAGTAGGCTACCAGGCCGTGGCTCACCTGCCTTGATCTTAGCCCAGAACTTGCCCATGCTTTTCTTCCTTACCTCCAGCTGCTCCCTGTAGGATCTTTTCAAGTTTTGGAAAACAGAAACCAAAGCGTAATATCCCAGCTCCACCAATTGCCCAGGAGGTCTTTATACCTTTTATGGAGCTTTGATTCATGTTGCCCTGCTTACCTGTGACCTCAGCTACAGTGGGAAGGATGAGGGGAAGGACCTCAAGACATAGAGAAGGTTCACTGTGTTAAAACACAGCTCTCTGGGTTTCATCCTCACAGCTTCGTGCTGGTGAAGAGTTGAGCCAGTGAGGCTCAGATAAGTAAGCTGTCCCAAATCATCCCATTAGGAAGCTACTAAATGAATTTGAACTTTGACCTGTTGTTCTTGTTCTTATTCAGTCACTAAATCATGACAAAAAAGGAAGAGAAGCAAAAGGAAAAGGAGAAAAGGAAAGATATATGCATTTTTATGCAGCGTTCCAAAGAATAGGAAGGAGAGATAAAAAAACCTTCCTCAGTGATCAAAGAAAAGAAATAGAGGAAAACAATAGAATAGGAAAAACTAGAAATCTCTTCAAGAAAATTAGAGATACCAAGGGGACATTTCATGCGAAGATGGGGACAATAAAGGACAGAAATGGCATGGACCTAACAGAGGCAGAAGATTTCAGACAAGGTGGCAAGAATACATAGAATAACTACACATAAAAGATCTTCATGACCCAGATAACCATGATGCTGTGATCACCCACCTAGAGCCAGACATCCTGGAATGCGAAGTCAAGTGGGCCTTAGGAAGCATCACTAGGAGCAAAGCTAGTCTGGAGGTGATGGAATTCCAGTTGAGCTATTTCAAATCCTAAAAGATGATGCTGTGAAAGTGCTGCACTCAATATGCCAGCAAATTTGGAAAACTCAACAGTGACCACAGGACTGGAAAAGGTCAATCTTTCACTAGAATCCTAAAGAAAGGCAATGCCAAAGAATGTTCAAGCTACCACATAATGACACTCATCTCACACTCTAGCAAAGTAATGCTCAAAATCCTCCAAACCAGGCTTCAACAGTATGTGAACCATGAACTTCCAGATGTTCAAGCTGGATTTGGAAAAGGCAGAGGAACCAGAGATCCAGTTTCTGGATTTTGTTAGAATATGTCTGCTGGGTCTGTATGATGTTGGACGATCATGCTCAGTGAGTTTTAGTGTTGATTTTAGTCTCTAAGTCATGTGTTTTGCGACCCCATGGACTCTAGCCTGCCAGGCTTCTCTGTCCTTGGAATTCTCCAGGCAAGAATACTGGAGTGGGTAGCCATTCCTTGCTATTATGAATTTATTACTCTGATTATGAGTATGATTACGTGCAAGCAAAGGTGTTGCAGGACTGATTCAGTATCAGACTTGCTGAAATATCTTAGGATGCTCTGAATTAGGAGGGGGGAAGAGGCATGACATTGGGAGCCCTCAGAAGGACTCCTCTCCATTATCACCACTGATCACTTGGCACTTCAGCCAGATTTCAGGAGCAGGGAGCAGGTTAATAAACTTCCACATGTGATATCTTACTTCATCTTCAGGACAGTTCTGTAAGGGAACGTGGGAGATCTTGTTTTCCAATGATGGCTGACGTGGTATTTCCCTTCTCATATTTTCTAGAACTTGGCCATCCCTCCATCAGGAGCTGAATACACATTCCCTGTCTTGAAGCTGGGCAGACTTATGGCTCAATTACAGCCCAGAGAAGACATCAAAAGTGACAGAGCATGACTTCCAGGGTGATACACTTCTCTCTCATTGATAAAGACACTCACCTTTGGAGCCCTGAGTCACCCTAGAAGTCCAACTCTCCTGAATCCTCAGTGCTGCAAGAGACCCCTGCTGGCTTGACAGGGGCCCTGCATTTCAAGTTCTCCCCGTCCAGACATCAGATCTGTAAGTACATGAACGTTCCAATGTTTCTAGTTTCTTAGCTGTCAGGTCTGTCCTAGGTGAGACATCACAGAGAGAGACCAGGTGACCTGCTTTGTCCTTTCCAAATTATTGACCTTCAAAATCTGTGAGCATTATCAAATGGTGGCTTTATATCACTGGGTGTGAGGTGGTTTGTTACACACCAATAGTTATCGGAATTGAAGTTCTTCTTTTACTAAGATGACGACCTTGCACAATCACATGGCAAGTCATTGACAAATTTGAGATTCACTCTCCAGGGCTTCCTGACTGGAGATTTCATGCTCCTTAGACTATGCTACACTTTTCTGCTCATTGGAGGGGTGAGGACTGTCGTGTTCCTAACTTGCTGGAGCTCAGAGGTACTGAGAGGGGTGGAGGAGAGGAGTTGGCCATTGTAGAGTGTCCCAGAGTTGGGCTCCTGTTGGAAACAGCTGAGCCAGGGTGGGACCAAAAGAACTGACCCTTTAGAGCATAGACAGACTGGATTCAGACTCTGCACACAATTCTGTCCTCTTAGGGAAAAAAAAAAAATCCCAGCCCCTGGTGTTTTGGTGTTTGCAGCTGCTTCTGTTGTGAAATGCAACACATGTCCACCTGTGCGCTGATTTGATGAGCGTCTATGAGAACATCTTCTGGGGTTATAATTCCTCGAGTTCTGGATAGAAGACAACACAAGGACTCGCAGCATTTCAGCCCCACTCCCCTATATCAGGAGACGGTGCAGAATTTGGTCTCTTTCAGAGGCTTCTGGGGCTCGGGGCGGAGCAGTGGGACTCCTCCAATCCTGTATGCAGTTGCTGTTAACCAGTCCTGAGCTGGCTCTAGCGGTTACCCTCTCTTGCTTAACCTACACTGTGAAGCCATCTCTGACTCCTCTAGGCAAATCTGGCTGATTCTTCCTGTATCTTTCTCCAGAACCATGTACAGAATTCTTTTAAGGGACATATTCCATTGTGTTGTTTACTTACCCATCTGAGTCCTTATCAGACTCAATTCCTCAGGGGCAGAGAATGGATTTTCTTCATCCTCAACACCTACAGCATCTGACACAGAGGAGGAACTTGGAGAGTTTATTAATACACCTTTGATTTTAATTGACCACCTACTTTCAAGTTGTTTATATGAATTGACTCAGTCCTCAAAAACAGCCCCGTGAAACAGGCATGATTATATCCTGTGATGGTTCATTTTCTGTGTCACATTTATTGGCCATCAGTGCCCAGAGATTTGGTTAAACATTATTCTGATGTTTCTGTGAGGGTGTTTTGGATGAGGTTATATTTCAATTGGTGAACTTTGAGTAAAGAAGATGACCCTTTATAAAGTGAAGGAGCTAAATGATACAATCAGTTGAAGGTCTGAGTAGAACGAAAGACTTACATCTCTCACACAAGAGGGAATTTTGCCAGCAGAGGGCTTTTGGACATAGAAGCCCATTACGACATTGTCTCTCCCTGGGTCTCAAAGCTGTGGGTCCACCCTTCACACCTTGGTCTTGCTGGGTTCCACAATCACATGAGCAAATCCCTTCAAGTCAATTCTTTCTCTCTGTACATACAAACATCATGTTGGTTCTCTTTCCCTGGAGGACTCTGACTAATGCATATCCCCATTAACAGGTGGGGAGATTTAGGCCCAGAAAGAATGCTATTTGTCCAGGTTTATATGGTAATAAGGCTTCCCTGATGCCTTAGACAGTAAAGAATCTGCCTGCAATGCAGGAGACCTGGGTTTGATCCTTGGGTCGAGAAGATCCCTTGGAGGAGGAAATGACAACCTACTCCAGTATTCTTTCCTGGAAAGTTCCATGGACAGAGGAGCCTGGCAGGCTGCAGTCCGTGAGGTTGCAAAGAGTCAGACAGGACTGAGGACACACACAGTTCCTGCTTTTAGCACTGGACATTCCAGATTCTGAGAACCCACTTAACCTTGTACCAGGGCAAACTGGTACAGTTAATCTTCCTGGATACAAATACAGCTCTGAGGTAGAATTGTTGGGTAAGATTTTTCATGGGACCTACTTATACTAAATGTGTGTGTGTGTGTACAAAATTTTATTTATTTTTAATTAATTAATTAATTTATTTATTTAATGTAGTTGTGCCCTATGTTGGCTCAGAAGGTAAAGAATCCACTTGCAATGCAAGAGACCTGGGTTCGGTCTCCAGGTGAGGAAGATCCCCTGGAGAAGTAAATGGCAATCTACTCCAGTATTCTTGTTGGGGAAATCCCGTGGACAGAGGTTGCAAAGAGTTGGACACGACTGAGTGACTAACACTTTCACTTTTACACTTAACATTTTATTTATTTAGTTTTGGCTGCACTGGGTCTGCGTTTGTGTGCATGGGCCTGTGTCCTATGTTTTTATTTCTGTATCTGGCAACCGTACTCTGAGATGTTTGCTGTGTTGTTACCAATGAAGAAACAAGCTGTTTATTATTTGGAGTAGTCCCCACATGGGGCAGAGTGGGAAATTCTTTGTCTTCTTGCTAAGAAAGGATGGGGTTTAAAGGAAGCTAAACATGACTGGTTGGGTAATGAGCATCTTTAACTCAGACTTGGCTGTAGTATCCATAGTTAGGAGTTGGTCTAATTGCTAAGTGCATGAACTCCCAGAACCAGCAGGCCAGGTTCCAACATGGGGTCTGCTATTTACTGCCTCTGCTGCCCTGGACAAGCTATTTCATCCTTTGGTGCCTCCATTTCCTCACTGGATAGGTGGGGCCATGGTGGTACTTACCTCCTAGGATTAATGTGATGATTCAACAGTTTGATATGCATTTTTTTAAATTGGAGTATAACTGTTTTACAATGTTGTGTTAATTTCTGCTGTACACCAAAGTGAATCAGCTATATGTGCACATACACGCCCTCCCTCCCTCTGGGAACTCTCTCCCACCACAGCCTGCCATCTTACTCCATCCCCCCACCCCACTCCTTCCCCCACCCCACTCCATCCCCCACCCCACTCCATCCCCTATCCCCACTCCATCCCCTCACCCCACTTCATCCCCCCACACCACTCCATCCCCCCAGCCCACTCCATCCCCTCACCCCACTCCATCCCCTCACCCCACTCCATCCCCCCACCCCACTCCATCCCCTATCCCCACTCCATCCCCTCACCCCACTCCATCCCCCCACCCCACTCCATCCCTCATCCCCACTCCATCCCCCATCCCCACTCCATCCCCCCATCCCCACTCCATCCCCCCACCCCACTCCTCTAGGTCATCACAGAGCCCTGAGCTGAGCTTCCTGTGCTGTTCGGCAGCTTCCCACTAGCTGTCTATTTCATACATGGCAGTGCACAAACATCACTCTCAATTTCCTGATTCATCTCACCCCTCTATCCCCACACTACCTGAGTGTGCACATCTGTTCTCTTAAGTCTGCAAGTAGCTTCATCTCTACCATTTTTCTAGATTGCTCTGAACAGAGCTTAGCATGCAGTAGGGCTAGTTTTTGCCTTGCTGGCATTCCTCCTCCTTTGGCTTACACCACTTATACTCCCATCCTTCCAAACTCTTGGGCCCAGTGATCTCTGAATCCAGGATGGTCACATGATAAGGCCTAGTCCAGGACCCTTCCAGAGCCCAGACCAGTAATTGCTACAAGGACAACAAGAATGGGCATAGAGCACAGGTCAGCCCAATTAGGGTCAATCCCCTGGCTTTTGTTAGGGAATGGGGGGAGAAGAGCCCTTTCTCCCTGTAGCTGGTCCCTATGAAAGGGTATGATCCTGGATAACTGGGGAACCTATATAAGTATGTATACCTGAGAACAGGGCCTGGGAGTGGAGAAGAACAGAGTCCTGCTATCCCAATGCAAGCCCCTGGACCAGCCTGGCCTTGCAAGTGGCTGAGAGCATCACCTGGGAGTTGACTTGTGGATGGGAACCCCACACAGCCTTGGCTTCTTCCACCTCCCTGTTCCCCACTCCCTTGGTTCAATGGGGATGATAATAGCTCCTCTTTAGGTGGTGCTGTGAAGATGGCATGGGTGTTATATATAAAGTGTTTAGAATAGTGTCGTGCACAGTGTATATTCTCAATAAATATTGACTGTTACCATCACCACTGAATGCTTCTGTTCTGCAAGGCCATACAGCCTCTTTGGGGCCCACGTTGGTTCAAGTAAAATGTCTGTCATTTGTTACCAGGAGAATTAATGCTAATAAAAATGCATTTGCAGAGTGCACAGAATTCTAGAATGACTTGGATGCCTCTCTAGAGACAACAAAGGGGCTATTTGGCAAGAATAACTTGGACAGGTAGCTCATCAAGAAGAGAAATTTGAATGAGAGTTCATGGATGAAAGCAGTGGTTCTGAAAATTGAATCCCTTGGGGAATTTGTTAAAACACAGATTGTTGAACCCCCACCTCCAGTGTTTTTGGTTCATAAAGTCTGGGTGGGTCTTGAGAATTAGCATTTCTTTGTTTTTATTTTTTTGAGAATTTGCATTTCTAACCATTTCTAACAAGCTTCTGGGTGATGCTCTGCTGAGGTTTCTGGTCTCTGGACTCTTTGAAAGTCACTCATTAGTGAAAGGCCAAAGCAATGACATTTATTATTAGTTTTATTTTAGTAAGTCTCGTATCATGCCTGCTATAAAGAAGACACTGTTTTGAGTACTTTACAAATACTAATGTATTTCATTTTCACAGAAGGTTTTTTTTTTTTTAACATAGCCACTATCACTATTTTGCAAAGGAGAAAGCTGAAGCACAGAAAAGTAACATGTCATGCCCCAATTTTGTTAATGGAGAGCTAGGAAATACACCCAGGCATCTTGGGTGACCATAGCCTCTATTTTAGGCTGTCTCTCAGACCAACTCAGTGGATATGAGTTTGAGCAAACTCCGGGAGATGGTGGACAGGGAAACCTGGCATGCTGCAGTCCCTGGGGTTGCAAACAGTTGGACACGGCTGAGCCATTGAACAACAACTCACTAATTGCTGATATCTAGAAAATGAAAGGATTTGAAAACTACAGAGGCTTGAGCCCCACTGCAGGCTGTGGTTCTCTGCATTTGGACGGGATGTGTCTATATAGGTCTGCCAGCTTTAGAAAGCTGCTCAGATGACTGAGACTGTGGGCCTGAGAAGTGGAAGGCTTGCCTTTGATCCTGGCTCCCAGCCTCTCAGCAGGTGTGCCTTCTCCCTGAGGAGGGCCTCTGCAGAGTTCAGGGGTGCAAGCAAGGGCGGCTCAGGAGAAAGCTCCTCTCCACTGGAAGTGTTGGGATTGCAGGCGGAGCAGCCACCTGAAGCCAGAGCATCTCACTGGACTTCCCTGGTGGCTCAGATGATAAAGAATCTGCTTACAACGTAGGAGACCTGGGTTCAATCTCTGGGTCATGAACATCCCTTGGAGATGTTCCTTGGAGAAGGGAATGGCTACCCACTCCAGTATTCTTGCCTGGAGAATCCCATGGACAGAGGCAACTGGCAGGCTATAGTCATGGGGTTGCAAAGTGTAAAAGAGGTCGAACAGGACTGAGTGACTAACACTTTCAAGATCAGATACGATCTTTAGCAATGATTAGCATTTCTGCAGCTCCACTTGCTTTATTTTGTTACATTCCTTGCTTGTCTGCCTGTTTCCAATTACTGAGGGAAGCTCAGACCAGGCTTGGGAAAACCAGCCCAGGAACTTGTGTTTTGCTCACAGGATGGTGTTTCCATGCGGTTTCCATTGGTTTGTTGATTTATTCTTAGGGAGGAAAGGGACACTAGATAAGAAACTTGTCCTACTTCTCACACTGGAAGGTGCTTGCATGTCCTTTTGTATGAACTCAGTTTGCAGTGCTGGAAATAATGTGTTTGTGTGTGCTCAGTCACGTCTGACTCTTTGTGACCCCATGGACTGTAGCCTGCCAGGCTCCTCTGTCCATGGGATTATCCCAGCAAGAATATTGAGTGGGTTGCCATGCCCTCCTCCAGGGATCTTCCCGCTTCCAAACCCAGGGATCAAGCCTGCATATCCTGCACTGCAGGCAGATTCCTTAATGCTGAGCCTCTGGGAAAGCTCAATAGTAGTCCCACTCCGGTATTCTTGCCTGGGAAATTCTATGGACAAAGGAGCCTGATGGGCTTTAATCCGTGGGGTCACAAAAGAGTCAGACACAACTTAGCAACTAAACAAAAATAGCAACAAATATAGAGATAACCCACTCCTCCTTTCCTTCCAACTTCCCCAACCACCATTGCTTCTCTCCTCCAAGCTACTTTTACAAAAGAGGAAACCATGGCACAGAGAAGGGAGCTGACTTTCACAGCTCTTGGACAATGGGTTTTAAAATTGGGGTACACAAGGAGGAAATAATTTTTAAGACAGGATAATCCAAAAGTTGATCTTTGCATGAGTCTCGGTGGGGATGAAGGCTCTCCTCTGTTTTCAGTTAGTTTAACCATACTGCCTAGATTTCCCCATGACCTTGACAAAGTACAGCTTTGCCCTCAAGGATATGGTAGAATCATCTTGGCCACTGGGGCTAGCATAGCAAAAATAACTCAGCAGGGTCATTGGGCTTTGTTTTGTGTTTGCTTTTGTTTTGATTTAAAATACCACAATTTCACTCTTCAGGAAGCAGTTCAGACAGACTTGAAATAGTAATGGAACTGTCTCCTACTCATGTGATGGAGAAAATTTCGTTCTCCTTTCATTCATCACTGGTTTGTTGAGGGAGAAGTTCTCTGTGGAGGGAGAAAGAAAAAGACACACAAGCCAAAGCCTTACTTCAGGAGCTTACAGAATAGTGAGGGATGGAAACCCCTTTAGGGCAACGTACAGAAAAATCCTACACAGGGGACCGGAGGATGGGGACTTGAATAGACATTTATTATGCATAGGTGAAACCCTGCAACTCAGATCGACACAAACCCACACGCTGGGACTCAAACCCAGCCCAAACCCAGATCGGAACTGGAACCCATGGTCTTTTAACTGAGATCCCATACCTGATCTCAGGACTTAATGAAGCTCGGGTTCTTGATGTCTCACTGCAGATAGAATTCAGTGAGACACAAAGTGATGGGCAAGAAGTGGGTCTATTATAAGAGGGAAACACACTCCACAGACAGAGGGTGGGCCGTCTCAGAGGATGAGGGTGGCCTGGAAATACGGTGTGTTGTTTTTATGGTTGGGTAATTTCATAGGCTAATGAGTGGGAGGATTATTCCAACTATTCGGGAAGGGGTGGAGATTTCCTGAAATTGGGTCACTATCCACTTTTTGATCTTTGCTGGTTAGCTTCAGGACTCTGATGGCCCTGGTGTGTGTGTGTGTGTGTCATTGTACTGATGGGTGTGTCATTTAGCTTATGCTAATGTATTACAATGAGCATATAATGAGACTCAAGGTCCATTGGAAGTCAGATCTTCCATCATCTTAAACCTATGTGTTTCTAACCAGTTTTTATCATATTCTATGACCTTATCATTCTTTTAAAGGCTGTCTCCCAAAACCCTATGGTACTAATATAACAGATGAGGCTACTGAGGCTTAGAGAGAATAGGTAAATTTCTCAAGATCTCAGAATCAGTGATAGAGCCAGGTTCTAACACTCTGTTTACTTAGGTTCAATGTTTGTGTTATCTCTGCTCTTCCATGAGCTACCAAGCATGAAGGTGCAAGTTAGTAGGTAGATTTTAACAGACAGACACATGCATACATATTTGATATGAAGAAGGTGGTTTAACAGGGGTGCCTAGTAAAGGAATCCTAGAAGAGTCTGTGTTTATATTACAGTGGTCCCCATCCATTTTGGCACCAGGGTCCAATTTCATGGAAGACAATTTTTCCATCGACTGGAGTGGAGTCTGGTCCACCCCAGGCAGATATATTACATTTTTTGTGCACTTTATTTCTATCATGATTATATCAGCTCCACCTCAGATCAGCAGGCATTAGATCCTGGGGGTTAAAGACTACTGGTTTATAAGATCAGCATAGAGATGAGCATTCCAGGTGGGAAAAAGACACAATAGTGCAGTGAAAATTGGAAGGTCCATGCAAGTTTGTAGAACCACATGTAGTTATGATTGCCAGGAATACATGCATTGTGTAGGAAAGTAATGGGAAATTGGAACAAAAGGAAATTTGTGGGCAAGTTAAAAGACAAAGTAGACTGCTAAGCCTAGAATGCTAGACTCTGCGTGATATGGCTATTGGGTGCTGGTATATGGCCATCTGTCACAATTTCACGCAAGGCTACAGTTCTCTCAACCAAGGCCCAATCAAACTCAATGTGACATTGTCCCCTGGACCCCAAAGAATTGCTTCAGATTGCTGACATTGCCCCAATTTTTATGGACTGATGTCAGCATCTGCACAAGCTACTGTCAGTCCACTTCAGTCATAATATGCATTAGCACTGGGAAGAAAACCCAAACAGTCTTGAAACAGCCCCTCAGCCCCCTTTGTCAGAGTAATCTGATCCAGAGATAGCCCCCACATATGGAGCATCCCTGAGAGCATGGCAAAGAACCACAGCACTCCCAGCAGAGGGTCTTCATATCCAACCTCTTCTGACTTATGCTCGCCTTACTCCCTACCTCCTCCACCCACATGCCATCTCATAACCTCCTGTAAATTCCTCTCCAGCTGATTCCTTCCCCAGACTCTCTGCTTCAAGACAGCACCAGTTGTGTTTCAAGCTCCCTTTACTTCTCTGGCCACCTTGGGAAGGACACTCACCCTGATGTTGATTCATTAATCCTCATGCCATGTGTTTGCTTAGTTTGCTTCAAGTCTGTTCACTGTCATTATCTGCAGTGCATTCTTCAGAAAGCTGAGGAATTAAATAAAAAATAGCATGGTGTGTTCCCCATACTGATGACAGTGTCCACACTTTATATTTCCTTTTGCCAAAATATGATTGAGTGAAACATAGAGGTAAGTCTTTCATGGGAATAGGAAGGGAAGAAGTCAATGAAGGCAATAGCTTTAAGAGTAAATCCTGGAAAAAAACAGGAGAAGCATATTGTATGTGCATATATGACTGATCCAAGGTAGATAGTTATGAACAGCCCCAAACAGCTTTGATTTTTTATGTATGAAAACCTTGGACATTTTGTTATTATTTATAATTGAGGTATAGTTAATTTATAGTGTGTTAATTTCAAGTGTACAGCAAAGTGATTCATTAATGTATATATATTCCTTTCCAGTATACATTATTCCATGATATTGGGGGACTTCTCTGGTGGTCAAGTGGTTAAGACTTCATCTTCCATTGTAGGCAGTGCAGGTTTGGTCCCTGGTCAGGGAGCTAAGATACCACATGCCTCCTGGCCAAAAAACCAGAGATGAAACAGAAGAAATATTATATAAGATATTGAGTATAGTTCCCTGTGCTGTACAGTAGGTCCTTGTTTACCTATTTTATATATAGTAATGTGTATATGTTAGCCCCATGCTTCTAGTTTGCCCTTCTCATCGCCTTTGGTAACTATAAGTTTGCTTTCTATATCTGTGAGTTTATTTCTGTTTTGTAAATAAGTTCATTTGAATCATTTATTGATTTTTTTTAGATTCCCCATATAAGTGATACCACATAGTATTTATCTTTGTCTGTCTGATTTACTTCACTTAGTATGATCATCTCTAGGCCCATCCATGCACCTTGGATCTTTTTAATGCTAGCTGAGAGGTTGATTTCTCTCTGTTCAAACACTGCCTGTACCCTGTTGGACACCTATTTTAAGTTTTTATATCCAAAAAGTGGGACTTCCCTGGTGGCTCAGATGGTAAAGAATCTGCCTGCAATGCAGGCAACCTGGGTTCTATCCCTGGGTGGGGAAGATCCCCGGGAGAAGGAAATGGCTCCAGTATTCTTTGCCTGTTGAATTTCATGGACAGAATAAGCCTGGTGGGCTATACAGTCCATGGTATTGCAAAATGTCAGACTTGACTGGGTGACTAGCACATCCAAAAAAAAAATTATTCCACTGTGAATCAAATTCCACTGTGGAAACAGCAGCATATAAAAAGACATTGGCCCTGAAATTAAGGAGGATCCATTGTAGTCAGATGGCTGAAGGATAACTGAGATACTGTACAATACACAAAATAAAGACACAGAAAAGGACAATGAACCATACCTATGTGGAAGGGTGTTAGGGCAAATTTTAAGAAGGACAAATGGTGACATTTGAGCTGAACCCTAAAGGATGTATAGGATTTCATGGGGAACAGCAGTGAATGGTGGAAAGGGAGAAGGCAATGGATGACATTCAAGGCAGAAGGAATAGCCTGCATGAAGGCATAGAGAACAGGAAGAGCAAAGAGACGGTGAGAAGGATAATGTGGCTGACTCCGTATAAGAAGGAAAGGAGTAGAAGGCAATGCTCTTTTCCCCTGGTCTCTTTTCCAACTTGTTGGCTGTGCTTCTCTGTCTCTGCAAGCTCACAATTCTTTGCCTGGTCATTAGAGATTAAATGTCCTCAAGACTTGATTTTGAAATAAATAAATAAACTTCTTAGAGACTAGGCATTAAATAAGTGTGCAGATCAGAAGAATCTGATTTTGAGCCTGCTTTTCTTCTATTCCATGTCCTCTTGGGCAACCTTATTCACCCTTGGTTTCAATCTCACCTATATGAGACTATCAATTCAGTTTAGTCACTCAGTTGTGTCCAACTCTTTGCGACCCCATGGACTGCAGCATGCCAGGCTTCCCCATCATCACCAACTCCCAGAGCTTGCTCAAATTCATGTCCATCAAGTTGGTGATGCCATCCAACCAACTCATCCTCTGTCATCCCCTACTCCTCCTGCCTTCAGCCTTTCCCAGCATCAGGGTCTTTTTCAAATGAGTCAGTTCTTTGTTTCAGGTGGCCAAAGCATTGGAGTTTCAGCTTCAGCATCAGTCCTTCCAATGAATATTCAGGACTGATTTCCTTTAGGATGGGCTGGTTGAATCTCCTTGTAGTCCAAGAGACTCTCAAGAGTCTTCTCCAACACCACAGTTCAAAAGCAGCAATTCTTCAGCACTCAGCTTTCTTTATAACCGAACTCTCACATTCATACATGAATACTGGAAAAACCATAGCTTTGACTACACGAACCTTTGTTGGCAAAGTAATATCTCTGCTTTTTAATATGATGTCTAGATTTGTCATAGTTTTTTTTCCAAGGAGCAATCGTCTTTTAATTTCATGGTTGCAGTCACCATCTGCAGTGATTTTGGAGCCTCCAAAAATAAAGTCTGTCACTGTTTCCTCTGTATCTCCATCTGTTTGCTATGAAGTGATGGAACTGGATGCTATGGTCTTAGTTTTCTGAATGGTAAGTTTTAAGCCAACTTTTTCACTCTCCTCTTTTACTTTCATCAAGAGGCTCTTTAGTTCTTTGCTTTCTGCCATAAAGGTGGTATCATCTGCATATCTGAGGTTATTGATATTTCTCTTGGCAATCTTGATTCCAGCTTGTGCTTCATTTAACCCGGCATTTCTCATGATGTACTCTGCATATAAGTTAAATAAGCAGGGTGACAATATACAACCTTGACGTACTCCTTTTCCTATTTGGAGCAAGTCTGTTGTCCCATGTCCAGTTCTAGCTGTTGCTTCCTGACCTGCATACAGGTTTATCAAGAGGCAGGTCAGGTGGTCTGGTATTCCCATCTCTTTAAGAATTTTCCACAGTCTTTTGTGATCCACACAGTCAAAGGCTTTGGTGTAGTCAATAAAGCAGAAGTAGATGTTTTTCTGGAACTCTCTTGCTTTTTCTATGATCCAGCTGATGTTTGCAATTTGATCTCTGGTTCCTCTGCCTTTTCTAAATCCAGCTTGAACATCTGGAAGGTCACAGTTCACGTACTGTTGAAGCCTGGCTTGAAAGATTTTGAGCATTTCTTCGCTAGCATGTGAGATAAATGCAATTATGCCGTAGTTTGAACATTCTTTGGCATTTCATTTCTTTGGGATTCTAATGAAAACTGACCATTTCCCATCCTGTGGCCATTACTGTTTTCCAAAGTGGCTGGCATATTAAGTGCAGCACTTTCACAGTCTCATCTTTTAGGATTTGACATAGCTCAACTAGAATTCCATCACTTCCACTAGCTTTGTTCATAGTGATGGTTCTCAAGGCCCACTTGACTTCATATTCCAGGATGTCTGGCTCTAGATGAGTGATCACACCATCGTGGTTATCTGGGTCGTGAAAACTTTTTTGTATAGTTCTTCTGTGTATTCTTGTCACCTCTTCTTAATATCTTCTGCTTCTGTTAGGTCCATACCATTTCTGTCATTTATTGTGACCATCTTTGCATGGAATGTTCCCTTGGTATCTCTTATTTTCTTGGAAAGATCTCTAGTCTTTCCCATTCTATTGTTTTCCTCTATTTCTTTTCATTGATCAGTAAGGAAGGCTTTCTTATCTCTCCTTGCTATTCTTTGGAACTCTGCATTCAAATGGGTATATCTTTCCTTTTTCCCTTTGCATTTTTGCAAAAAAGTTTTTCTTCTTTTCTCAGCTATTTGTAAGGCCTCCTCAGACAACCATTTTGCCTTTTATCATTTCTTTTTCTTGGGGATGGTCTTGATCACTGCCTCTGGTACAATGTCACAAACCTGCATCCATAGTTCTTCAGGCACTCTCTCTATCAGATGGAGATCAGTGGAGAAATAACTCCAGAAAGAATGAAGAGATGGAACCAAAGCAAAAAACACCCAGCTGTGAATGTGACTGGTGATAGAAGTAAAGTCCAATGCTATAAAGAGCAATATTGCATAGAATCCTGGGATGTTAGGTCCTTGAATCAGGCAAATTGAAAGTGGCCAAACAGGAAATGGCAAGAGTGAGCATCAGCATTTTAGGTATCAGTGAACTAAAATGGACTGGAATGGGTGAATTTAACTCAGGAGACCATTATATCTACTACTGTGGGCAAGAATCCCTTAGAAGAAATGGAGTAGTTATATAGTTAACTATAGTTATATAGTTAACCATCATATAGTTAACAAAAGACTCTGAAATATATTACTTGGATGCAGTCTCAAAAACGACAGAATGATCTCTGTTCATTTCCAAGGCAAACCATTCAATATCACAGGAATCCAAGTCTATGCCCTGACCAGTAATGCTGAAGAAGCTGAAGTTGAACGGTTCTATGAAGACCTACAAGACCTTCTAGAACTAACACCCAAAAAAGTTGTCTTTTTCCTCATAGGGGACTGGAATGCAAAAGTAGGAAGTCAAGAGATACCTGGAATAACAGGCAAATTTGGCCATGGAATACAAAACAAAGCACGTCAAATGCTAACAGAGTTTTGCCAAGAGAATACACTGGTGATTGCAAACACCCTCTTCCAACAACACAAGAGAAGACTACACATGGACATCGCCAGATGGTCAGTAACGAAATCAGATTGATTGTATTCTTTGCAGCCGAAGATGGAGAAGCTCTATACAGTTAGCAAAAACAAGACTGGGAGCTAACTGTGGCTTAGATCAATGCCAAATTCAGACTTAAATAGAAGAAAGAAGGGAAAACCACTAAACCATTCAGGTATGACCTAAATCAAATCCCTTACTATTATTATACAATGGAAGTGACATATAGCTTCAAGGGATTAGATCTGATAGACAGAGTGCCTGATGAACTATGGATGGAGGTTCATGACATTGTACCAGAGGCAGTGATCAAGACCATCCTCAAGAAAAATGAAACGAGAATATCATGGGAATTCATTTATTTAGTTCAGAGACTGACCTCTAGTTCAAATTCCCAGTATGCATATGCTACTTGGAAGTCTCAAAGGTATCAAATTTGGTTAAATGTTGAGCCCCTGATCTTTACTCTTAACCTTTACTATTAACCTGGTTCCTCTTTCAGTGATCAGCACCATCATCTACTAGTTTCACAAGTGGGACAGTATCTTGAACACTGGCATTATCCCAAACACCTCTCCCCAACTTTCTCACCCAATTCACTTCTAATAATGTTGATATTACTTCTTCAGTATTTCTCAAATCCACCCACTACTATCCATTTTTATCAAGTCCATAGCAGTTGAAGTTACAATTTTATACCTTAACCATTGCACAGTATATCCTAGCAAGTTCTTCTGTTTCTACTCTTAATCTCACTTTAAAGTCTCCAGTTCAAAGTAAGGGAATCCTTAAAAAATAGAAATTTGAGCACTATGGTGAATTGTAGATCATAGAAATTTTTCTTAGTATAGAACTATGTTCATTGGATAAATACTGCATGGCTGGCTGGAGGAAAAAAATAAGGGAATTTCTTAAAAATTAGGCATTAAATAGTGCAGATCAGCAGAATAGAACACTTGCCATGGTGGTTTATAATCTGGGTTTCAATGGACCATTTATACCAGAAAAATAAATTAAAGATTGACCTAAGAGAGGACAGGAATAAAAACAGACACTGAGAATAAATCTAAGACTTAGAAATAATGACATCCTCATGAAGAAAAATAGGAAAAAAGACATTTTCTTTTCTGTTGAAGGATGTATGCAAGTCTTTTTTTTTTTTTTTAATTACTACTTATAGAATGAGAAAAATATCCTTCAAGAATTATTATTTACATGTTTTTATTCTAGGCTTGTGACCTGGAGAAACAAAACCTAAGCTTAAATATACATATTTAAAGAAGTCAAGGTTAATTATTCCCTAGGTGACTTGCCAAAACAAACCAAATTCTGTCTGGAAGAACACAAACCCAGGCTTCAAATAATTTCTACAGATAAAATGAACATCACTAAAGAATGAAAGTAAAACCCATGAGGAGGCAAGATGTGTAAAATTAAGCAACAAAACAAAATAAAAGCAGATTCATAAACAGATCTGTAAAGTCTGCTTATATTAGAATTTGGATACAGAAGAGCAAGTGTGTTTATAAAATGCTAAGTAATTTGGATAGAAAGGAAGACGAAGAAGAGTCTACCAAGATTGATGTGGTACATAGGAAAGAAACAAACCTTCTAGAAATGAAAACACTAATAATATAAGATAGATTATATTGTAGTTTAGACATGGATAGAGATATAATGGAGGATGTTGGAGAATTAATGAACTGCAATCAAAAATTCTTGAGAATATAGACAAAAGGGTACAGAAGATAGAAAATAACACAGAATTCAAGAGAGAAAGGAAAGACAGTGAGAAGATAGAATACTTAGCTAATTGGAATCTCACAGAAAGAAAATCGATTGGAGAAAGCTAATATTTCAGTTGGCAATGGCTAAACTCCTTAACTGATGAGATATATATATCCAATGTTAAGTATAGTATGGCCACTAAATCACATCTAAAATAAATAAAATGAAATTTATTCTAAAATGCATTTCAATGAAACACAATATAGAAGTTAATAAACATGGAGAATTTCTGAAAAAACTGTCAAAGAAAAAATGAAGTTGAATTTTTTGACTTTATCTTATATTCTGAGACCTCACTGAAATTATTATTATTTCAAACAGTTTTGTATGTGTGTGTGTGCATGTGTGAGTGTATACATTCATTGGGATTTCCTACACATAAAATTCTGTCATCTGAAGATTGGAATCATTTTATTTCTTCCTTTTTGATCTATATGACTTTTTTTCTTTTTCTTTAATTTTTGCTTTGCCTTGAACATCTAGTCTTGTTTTGGATAGGAGTGAAGAAAGCAGACATCCTTACCACGTTCATGATCTTAGGGGGAAAACATTCAGTTTTTCACCATTAAGAATGTTAATTGTGAGCTTTTCTGTAGGTGCTCTTTATGAAGTTGAGGTTATTCTCTTATATTCTTAATTTTTCTGAGTGTTAATCATTAATGGGTGTCAAATTTTCGTGAAGGCTTTTTTTCTGCATTGACTGATGCAAATAAGTGATTTTTCATCTTCAGTCAATTAGGCTGGACTCCAGTGATTTATTTTGAAATTCTAAGCCATCCTTATATCCCTGGAAAAAATTCCACTTGGCCATGGTGTAAGATTATTTTTATGTATTTATGTATTTAGAAATATTATTCACTGGAATTTTATTGAGAATATTTAGGTCCATATTCATAAAGTTACTGCCTCATAGTTTGCTTTTTTGGTACAGTCTGTGTTTGGTTTGGTTTGGTTATCAAGTTAGTATGAGTTTCATAAAAAGTATTGGAAAGTGCTCCCTCTTCTATTTTCTGGAAGAGATATGTAGAATTGGTATTTTATATATATATATAAAGAATTAATAAGAATTCTTATGAAACCATCTTGACCTGGAGATTTCTTTTGGAAAGTTTTAAAATGATGAGTTTAATATCTCAACAGTATTAGAGCTTTTAAAATTACATATTTTATATTGTATTAGTTAGTTTAATCACCTCACATTTACAATTCAGTGGTTTCATGCAAGATGGTGTAGTCATTATCATCATCTAATTCTAGAACAATTTCACTACCTTTAAAAACAAATATTTTACCCATTAATAGACATTATTTAATCCTCCCTATCCCTTTCCTTGGCAGTTAATAATATACTTTCCATCTCTATGGTGAGTTTATCTATTTTGGATTATTTGAAATAAATAAAACAACACAGACTTTTTTGGAACTTTTCTATCTGGCTTCTTTCACGTGGCATAGTGGTTTTGAGGTTCACTCCATATTATAGCATGTATCACTACTTCATTTTTTTTTATGGTTGAATAATGTTCCTTTGTGTGGAATGCATATTTTTTTTTCATTCATCAGTTGATGGATATGAGCTCTTTTCATTTTTTGGCTGTTACAAATAATGGTGTTAGAATATTAGAATATTAATTTACAAGTTTTTATAAGTTTTATTATTTACAAGTTTGTCATAAATATATGTCTTTAATTCTCTTGGATAGATACCTAGGAGTAGAATTTCTGGGTCATGCAATAGCTATACATTTAGTTCTTTGAGGAAATGTCAAAATGTTTTATAATGTGACTACATCATTTTACATTTTTATCAGCAATGTATAAGAATTCCAACTTCTTCATGTATTTGTCAACATATGCCATTGTCTGTATTTCTGATAAAGTATTCCAGTGGGTATGAAGTAGGATCTCATTGTGATTTTGATTGTCATTTCCATAGTAACTAATGATGTTGAATGTATTTGCTTGTACAGTCCCATGGACTTAGGAGCCTGGCAGTCTACATTACATTGGGCTGCAAAGAGTTGGACACAACTGAAGTGACTTAGCATACATGCACACGTGGCCTATATGCATAACTTCTTTGGAGAATTGTCCATTCAAATTAATCGCCTGTTTGTTAATTTGGCAACTTGTCTCCTTATTGCTCAGCTAAAAGAATTATTTACATATTCTAGATACTAGAACTTTGCTAAATATATGATTTATAAATAAATCCTTCATTTTAGGGGGTTGATTTTTTTACTTTCTTCGTAGAGTTGATTGAAGCACAAACATAAATTTTAATTAGGTACAATTTATCTATTTTTTCTTTGCTTGTTCTTCAGGTACCGTATCTTAGGAAAAAATTATCTTTTCTATTACCTTTTCCAAGGTAAAGAAAGTGAAGACTTACCCTATGTTTTCTTGTAAGGTGTTTACAGTTTTAGCTCTTACATTTAAGTCTTGGACCCATTTTGAGTTTGTTAGTGTATGTGGTTTGTGGTATTAGTCTAATTTCATTGTTTACATTGAATGTCTAATTGTCTTATCAACATTTGTTGAAAAGACTATTATTTGCACATTTAATTGTCTCACACCTTTGTCAAAAACCAGTTGCTAAAGACGTATGACTTTGCTTCTGAACTCTTCATTCCAATTCATGCACATGCATTAGCATCACATAACAGTCTTAGCACTAAAATTTTATAGTAAGTTTAGAAATCAGTAAGTGTGAGCCCTCCAAATATGTTCTTTTTCAAAATTATTTGGATATTCTGGATCCTTTTCAATTCCATACAAATTTTAGGATCAGGTCATCAATTTCTACAAATATACATTTAGAATTTTGATAGAGATTGCATTAAAACTGTAGATCACTCTAAGCTCTGAGTAATCAGACAGGAGTCTTAACTTTCAGTTCTTAACAATATTTAGTATCCCAATATGTGAATACAAGATATCTTTCCATTTATTTAGATGTTCTTTGATTTTTGATGTGAAGTTTTTGTACCTTTTTATAGGAAGTCTTACATTTCTTTTTAAAAATTGATTGCTGTGGATTTTATTCTTTTTGTTGCTATTGTAAATATAATTGTTTTCTTGATTACATCCTTGAATTGTTTATTTCGTGTTTGTATAAATGCAATTGATTTTTGCATATTAACTTGTATCATACGTTCCCTAAATGCATTATTAACTCTAACACTTACTTTTTAGATTACTTTTTATTTTCTGTATACAAAATCAAATCATCTTAGAATAGAAATAGTTTTTTTTTTTTTTTTCTTTTTCAGTTTGGGAAACTTCTCTTTTTTATTTTATTTTTCTGTTTATTTTGGCTAGACCCTCCAGTACAGTGTGGAATTGTGGTAAGGATAGCTTTGTTTTCTTGAGCTTAATCAAAGGGTTAAAGCTTTCAGTCTTTCAGCATTATTACGTGCTCTGTAAATTTTATGTTAGAAAACCATTCTCAAGTGAAGGAAGTTTTCTTCCTCTTCCAGTTTGTTGACTATTTTGATTGCTTGTTTATGTAGAACTAAACTTCCATTTCTGACATAAGTCCCACTTGGTCACAGTATGTATTCTCTTTTATATCTTGCTAGATAAATAGTATATATGTCTAGTATTTATAAAATATCTAGTATTTTTGCATGTATATTCATGAGGGATATTAGTTTCCAGGTTCTTTTCTTATGGTATGAAGCAAAAAGAGAACATTGGGTAGTGTTCTCTCTTATGTTTTTGAAGAGTATGTGAATGGTATTCATTTTTCCTTAAATGTGTGTAGAATTTATCAATGAAGCCTATGTTTCTAGGTTTTTTTTCATGGGGAGTTTTTTGATTACTAATTCTACTAATTCAAACTCATTAGTTTCTTTTTTTTTTTTTTTTTTTTTCAGATTTTCCATGTCTTTCTTAATCACTTTCCATAGTTTTGTTTTTCTAGGAATCTGATCTGTCCATTTTATTTAATTATCTAATGTGCACGCAGTTATTCAAAGTGTTCTCTTTTAATCTTTTTCATTTTTGTAAGGACAGTAGTAATACCCTTTATTTTAGTCTTAACTTTAGTAACTTGTGTTTTTTGTTTGTTTTTTCATGTTCAGTCTACCTAAAGTTTTGCCAATTTTGTTGATCTCTTCAGAGAAACAATCTTGGTTTTGTTTATAAGTGTTTTTCAAATCTTTCAATGTCTCATTGATCTTTTCTTTCATTGTTCTATCCATGATAAAGAGAAAGATATTGACATTTCCAACCATCATTGTTTAGCTGTTTAATTTCTTCCTTTATTTATGACAGTTTTTGTTTTATTTATTCTGGAGTTTTGTTGTTATGCCCACATATGTTTAAAATTGTTATATCTTCTTAGTTGTTTGTCCTTTTTAATACTAAAAATGTTCTTTATTGCTTTTGGTTCTAATTTTTATCTTAAAGTCTATTTTAAGATATTTATATTAATATCTTCAAAATATTTATATTAAAGTCTGAGATTAATATAGCTACTTCAACTCTCTTTTGTCACTGTTTGCATTTTATGTTTTTTTCATGTTTTTACTTTAAAGATTTATCTTTCCTATTTGAATCTAAATTATGTCTCTCATAGACAGCATACAGCTGGCTCATGTTTAATATGAACCAGTGACCTGGGTTTTTTCAGTGAGAGGTCTAGCCAGATGCTTTGATCAGGTTCAAAAAAATAGTACATTTCAGAAATATTATAAGAACATGCTAAAGGTACCAATGACATGTCTATCTCATTGTGGATCTTGACAGAAAGGCAGGGGTCTCAGAAGTGGCACAAAGGGAAATGAGCACCAGGACTCTGGAAGTGGGTATCGATTAGTCTCATCTCCTACATGAAAAGAAATTTATTTGACCATGATTGAGTTTCTCATCTGTAGACTTGGCTTCACACCTCTTCTTGTTATGAAACAGAGGATCGGATAGAAAGAGACAGACTCATCAGTTCCGTATCACTAGATGGCCTTCTCGGCAAAGCCATGTGCCAGTGACCATTCCCCTCTTCCTCATCTGTAATTTATATGCCCTAAAGCCTTCAGCAAAAATCAGGAGACTTGGGTGTTAGAGGCTGCTGTCCCCAGGAACTAAATAACCATGTCCACGTTAGAACATCTGGCAAAGCATCTGGCAGCTAGTGGGAACCCGGCTGACAGAATGGGAATCCTAGAGAAACACAACATACGGTAGATTGCAGTGACTACGCTCTTCATCTCAGCATGTGCTGTGTGATGGCAATGAAAGTGATATCATGCATGATGAGGTCCCTAGATAAGCTCTCATGTTCTTTCCCTGTGGACCTGTGCTCCGGTTGCTATTGAAATAACTGTAGTGGGCTGATAGTTTCCTTGACCTCTCTTTTTCTTAATCTTCATCCTCTGTGGGAAGTGAAGAAAATAAGAAACTGACCAGAAGGCAAAAAGCAACAGGAGCTTGCTCCCTGTGCAGAGTTTGACGTTGTTGATTGCCAAATTTCTAGTGAATTACTTTTCTCCCTGGGTACACCACGACATTGTCCTCTCTGCCTCTCTTCAAACAAACACTCGGCTCTGTTTCCTTCACTGCATCCTCTTTTTCATCTTGCTCAGAAAATGTGGTGTTGTTTGGTCTTTTCTCTACACCGTCCTAATTCTTACAGGCGTAAACCCTGACAGCCATCACCTGTTTGTTTGAGTTCAGGCGCTCACAAGATCATTCATTTATACAACACCCATTTGTTCTCAGCTCTTACAAGAAAGGCACTAACCAAGGTAGTGAAACATTCTTCTCGCAAGAAGATGACAACTCAGAACAAATATTCAGCTGCCCTCTCTTACCTATTATGACCATATTAGTGATTTATCCGTTCTAATTGGTTGGTTTCTGTGATGTACCCATATCTTGACTGTTAGCTGTACCTAGATAGAGTCTGGGCTTCCATAGTGGCTCAGTGGGTAAAGAATCTGCTAGCAATGCAGGAGATTCAGCAAATAAGGGTTCAACCCTTGGGTCAGGAAGATCCTCGGAAGGAGGAAATGACAACCTATTCCAATATCCTTGCCTGGGAAATGCCATGGACAAAGGAGCTTGGCATGTTACAGTCCATGAGGTCACAAGAGTTGGACACAGCTTAGCAACTAAACAACAGATAGCATATATTACATAATAGAGAACGCCTATATCCACAGTTGATTTCTGTGTTGAATGCTACATATCCAATTTTAGGGTTTAAACTATCTTATTGACATCCACAATACAAACAACTAATGTTTTGAAAAATGTATATAATTTTTTGGCTGCTTGGGTCTTCACTGCTGCACCTGGGCTTTCTCTAGTTGTGGCGAGCAGGGGCTACTCTCTAGTTGCAGGGTGTGGGCTTCTGATTGCAGTGACTTCTCTTGTTGTGGAGCACGGGCTCTAGAGTGCAGGCTCAGTAGTTGTAGCACATGGGCTTAGTTGCTCTAAGCCTTGTGGAATTTTCCCAAACCAGGGATTGAACCAGGATTCTCTGTATTGGCAGGTGGATGCTTAACCACTGGACCACCAGGAAGTCCCACAAGCAACTAATTTTAACAGCAACCTGGTTTTAAAGTTTTAGGTCTCTCTTTTTTGTTTGTTTTTTAATTTGTATTACAAATGCTGAGCTGGAAGAATTTCAAAACTGGGTTGGGGCCTTATCTCACAAATGAGGAAGCATCGTTCAGCAGGGGGTCTGTGATCTGAGTGGCCACGCAGTTGACTAGAACTCCGATATTTCCCATTCTAAGTTCAGTGCGTCAGCAGTTTTGATGAATTGGAGGAATTTTTCAATTTCCTACTAGCTGCCCTGGCATGCAGACATGGTATTAAGATTCTTTAGAGGGGACGTGGTCCTGCAGTATCAAGAGTGTGTGAGCACCACGTATGTGAATGAGTGCATCGTTGGTAATGGTTGCAAGGATAGAGTAACTGTTGTGTTATTCTCAGGCCAAACCTTCTGCTGCCACATGTTTAATCTGCATGTATTTGGTGCCATTTCACTTACCCTTCCCACATGGCACTTCAGCAAGGCCCTTGTTATTGTCAACTTAGCTGTGATGACAACCATACGCCTGAATTTCTCAGGGACAGTACTGTTTCAAACAATGTATCTCAGCAAAATTTAATATTCAGCCATCCAGAGAAAGTTCCAAATTGTTTTGCATGCCCCTTCACCACACACACTCGAGATACAAATGTTCTTTGCCAGATCATGTGTCTTGATATTTGCTTAACAGTATATGGCCACTGGATCGATTAGGAACAGCAGAGAACAGGAGGTGGAAATGCTGACAACAAAAAAGTGACAGCTGATAGTGAGGGAGGAGGCAAAAAAAAAAAAAAAAAAGAATAGAAAGAAAAGCAGAAAACCATGGCAGGGAGGGGCCCTTCAGGGTAGTGAAAGATTTCTCAGCACATATCAACATTAGTATGACAGTCGGGGCCAATAACGGATGTTAGTAATGAAAATTCTGAAACCCCAGTGAAAAATGTCACTATTTTCCATATCTTTTGTTTCAAAAATGCCAGGGTGTATATCATAGACTTAAGAACATTTTCATTGAAAATGGTTCAGATATCTTATGGGATTCTCTGGAGGCTCAGTGGTGAAGAATCTGCCTGCCAATGCAGGAGATGTGGATTCGATTCCTGATCTGAGAAGATCCCCTGGAGGAGGAAATGGCAACCCACTCCAGTATTCTTGCCTGAGAAATCCCATGGACAGGGGAGCCTGGTGAGCTGTAGTCCATGGGGTTGCAAAGAGTCGGACACAACTTAGTGACTAAACAACAAAAGCAATAAGATAGTAATAGTGTAATAATAATACTAATAAAAGGGAGAAGAGAAAGGAGCACGAGGAGAACTCTTTTTGCTTCTTTAAGGTTACTTTCTTCATTCACATTGTCTAATGCAATCTTTAAATGAATCCTATGAAATAGACATTACGCTAACCATTGTCACTCAGGCTAATAGTAGAGAATGCAAAGACAAAAACATTACCAAGAAACACGATAGACTGTGGGAACAGCTCCCTCTAGTGTGTCCCCAAATGTGTGGTGTCCACACTCATCTATGGATGCCTAGGGCTGGATCTCTGGGACAACTTCCTGGCTGGCTCCCACTGTTTCTGGGGTCCCTGCTTTTTGACTCCAAGATAATCCTCTACAGAATCTTCCTCTATGATCTGCTTGGGACAACTTGGCCGTTTCTACTCTCTGATCCAGGAGTCATAACCCTCTATGCCTCCTGCCCTCAATATCTCCCCAAAGCCTCCATGACACAGGTTCTGTCTGACTTTTGTGATTGGATTTCCCTCCCTCTTCTGACATCCAAGCCATGTGGAGGGTGCAGGTGGAGACAAGAGCCAACAGGTCCTAAGGCAAGAAGCTGTCCAAGTTCCCCTCCCAGGGCCTCCATGTCACCCTTCCACTTGACATCTGTGCTCTGTCTGGCTCTCTCTCCCTTTCTTCTGTGTGGGCTGTTGAGGGATAACCTTTGCTCTTTACTGGATCAAGAGTCTTGTTCACCAGGCTGGCTGTCAGTTCTGATGTGTACAGTCATCTGCCATTTCTATGAAACCCCCCATGCAAATTAGACTCCTGAGTGAGCCTGGCCAAGTGGCCCCCTGGACAGACCAAGATGCGTTTGAACCTGAAAGGATCAGACTTCAGCTTCTCACATGCGACATCTTTTGTGAGCCATGGTGAATCCCCTTGAACCTGCTTTGCTATAACCATTGGCAATGAAGTTTGAGCAGATTTCAACCAGCTTCCTGCAGGTTTGTCCTAAGCCCACAGAGAAATGGTTCCTTGCAGACTGTTCTGAGATGAATTTCATCCAATTCCTTGGAAGCTCCCCTGTGGTTCAGCATCAGTTTCCTGTGGCCATGGCCAACTGGATAACATCCATGTGTGAGCTGACCTTCCTTTTTCATCCCACTGGCCTTCTTTCCTGGGATCAAGCCACACATCAGCCACCATGACCAGACGTCTTTGTTCAGAACTGTGGTCTTTGTGAGTGGGCTGCAGGGCAGTATGTATAGGGAGGGCGAGGTAGAGCCTAGACCAAGACAGTTTTCCTTTTTTGCTCCAGGTTAAAAAAAAAAAAAAAAAGGCAATCTTTTTTGAGCACTTACTACATACTAAACACAGTTCAAAATGCTTGCCATGTCCTAACAGATTTAATGCAATATATGCATTGTACAAATGAGCTAAATCAGTTTCAAAGCGACTTGTCCTGAGTTCCTCAGAATCAGGGTACGGAGCTAGTGAGATCTTCTGAACCGAGATTCAGAGTTCTGGCCACTACATGATACTGAGCATCCGTCTCCAGATGTTTGGGAACTTGGGGAGGCAGAGAGCTTATTTCTTAACTGCTGAAGGCCATTTAAGGTAAATGATCTTTGGGATAGTTTCTTGGAGTTTGGGGTGTCTGGCATCTCCTGTCCATTTATGCTGGTGAGAAGTAACATGCTCTATCTTGCTCTGGTTTAGGGCGTGCCGAGTACAGGTGTGGAGATCCTCATTCCTGAGGTCCCCAGGTCCCGCATACCTGTATCTCTCCAGGAGAGGGAGGGATGCACTCATGGCTTGGTGAACCCTCAGCGGTCAGCAGCCTTGATTTTCCTTGTCACACTAATGTTGCCCTCAATCTCTCTCTCCCTCTCTCTGACACACACACACATCACACATATATACACATTGCTGTTTAGTTGCTCAGTCATGTCTGACTCTTTGTAACCCCATGGACTGTAGCCTGCCAGGCTCCTCTGTTCTTGGGATTCTCCAGGCAAGAATACTGGAGTAGGTTGCCATTTCCTTCTCCAGGGGATCTTCTTGACCAGGAATCAAACCTGCGTCTCTTGCACTGCCAGCCAGATTCTTTATCTCTGAGCCACCAGAGAAGCCCATATATACACGTGTGCTTAGTTGCCAGTCATGCCAGTCATGTCCAACTCTTTGCAACTCCTCTGTCCATGGAATTCTCCAGGCAAGTATATTGGAATGGATAGCCATTCTTCTCTCCAGGGAATCTTCTTGACCCAAGGATCAAACCTGGGTCCCCTTTGTTGCAGACCGATTCTTTACCGTCTGAGCCACCAGGGAAAGCCCTCCCTAAAACTACAAATGGCAATAAATTCCACTCTATCTGTTATAAGGGCTAATTAAGCTGCAGAATTGTTGCTAGAAATAAAAGCTCCAGGAAACTCTCCCCTCAAATGCAACTCAGCCCTGACATCACGACTTCAGGCTACTGTACAGCCGACAGGCTCACCCCTTTGGAGACAGAACTGACATCCTTCATGAACCTTGGCCCAGACCTTCACGCCTCATGGGCTCCAGTGCTTTGTGTTGGGTGGGGCCCATGTTCCCCAAAGCTGTCTCATACCTCCACTCAAAAAAAGCAGCTGGCCATGCCACTGGCCGGTTTATGGTACAATAGCTTCCTTGGAGCGTGCTTATAAATATTTATAGCGCCAAGTGAGCAGTAATGGGCTGCTATTCAAACACACCTGCTGGGGAAGAAAGAAATAAAACAGAAAAGGAAAAAACACATACACACTCACATATATTTATGCTCACTAGATGAAGGTCACTTAGGCATTTAGACCATGAAAGCATCTGCACAGAACTCTCCAAATAATCACTGCTTTCCCAGGGTCTGTGGTCCAGGAGTGCAGTGTCTGCTCTGAGAATGTAGGGGAAGGACTGATTTTGATTTCAAATGCTGCTTCCCCTTTCTGCACCCCCTGCCGATAATGAACATGTTTGTTGAATTATATTTGGAAAATACTGAACTGTGCACAAGAAAAGAAAAATATTGCCTATGTATCTTACTTCCCAGATATAATAGTGTTAACATTTTGGAATTTTACTTTCTATGCACTGAGGAATCTATACTTTCTATGCTTTTTTGATCCCTACTTTATTACAGTTAATACAGTATCTTTAAACAGTTTAAAAATCTTTCCTAATTTGATAGTTGAAAATGATATTTTCTTGTTCCAATTTGCATTGATTTGATTACTGAGGGCTGCGTATTAAGTCAATCAATACAAATTTATGGCAGCATTACTGAGTGTAAAGTCCCTGGCATGGGTAATGTGGATGTAAAGATGTGAATTGGGCAGATCCTTCCCCCCAAAGATTTACTATCTGGTGAAATAGAGAAGGATCTTCTCTCTCCAGATAGTTTACTATCTCTCCAATTCCATTGGCTGTCTTAAAATGGGCAGGAAGAGCATTCAAGTTAAACCGGAGGAGATGGAGAGCAACCTGAATGATTGATCACAATTCAGAAAGTACACACACACACACATATGTGAAAGTTAAGTGAAAATGAAAGTGTTAGTTGCTCTGTGGTGTCCAACTCTTTGCCACCCCCATGGACTGTAGCCCTCCAGGGTCCTCTGTCCATAGGATTTTCCAAGCAATAATGCTGGAGTGGGTTGCTTTTCCTTCTCCAGGGGATCTTCTTGACTCAGAGATCAAACCTGGGTCTCCTGCATTGGCAGGCAGATTCTTTACCATCTGAGCCACCCGGGGAGTCCACACATATATGTAATATATGTATATATGTTATGCTTCCCAGGTGGTGCTAGAGGTAAAGACTCCATCTGCCAATACAGGAGATTTAAGAGATGTGAATTTGATCCCTGCATAGTGAAGATCCCCTGGAGGAGGGCATATACATATTCTTTACATGCCACGTTAAACGTTTACGATTCATGGGAATAGCTTTGGTAGGATCGTAAGTATGCTTCCAATCACTTTCTGTTTAATGTTTTCTTGTGGATTTCTGGGCACCTGCTCTGATAGCTTTCACATTCAAATAGTAAAGAGTTATAAGCATTAGGGGACTTCACTGGTGGTCCAGTGGTTGAGATTTCACTTTCCATTGCAGGGGGTACAGGTTCGACCTCTAGTGGGGAGCTGAGATCCTACATGCATCTTCACCAAGGGAACAAAACATAAAATAGAAGCAATAATGTAACAGATTCAATAAACTAAAAAATGGTCCACATTAAAAAAAAAGAGTTAGAAACATTAAAGAACAAAGCCTAACTGCAGTGGTTTATATGTACTCATGTCAGACTTAAGCCTGAGTCCAGAGAAACTCAGAGAGAAAAGACGGGGAGCATCTGCTCCTCAGTGACCCAAGAACTGGACCATTGCTCCCGCTATCAGGATGTTTCAATACTGTCCACAAGACGGGCCAACCACACTTACTGACAACATAGTAAGACGGAAAGGCAGCGTAGGGCAGATATTTGCACGGTGTGTAACACTCCGCCCAGAATTGGCTGCTCCCATGCAGCTCTACAATGGGAATACCTGACTGCCACAGAGTGATTAAACTCAGCATCTCTGAGTGGAGTTCATCCAAACATTACACGCATCCACATGTGAGGTGAATTTCAGCACCACCCAGGGAGTTGTTTAAAATATTTATTCTGAAATTAATATAGCCTTTAACTGTACACTCCAGATTGCTGGAAATACAGGGAAAAGATAAACACATTAAACAACATGATGAAGAGATAATCAGATAAATCTAGAAAATGGGACATTTACACACACACACACACACACAAAAGAGAGAGAGAGAGAGAAACCCAGATCTCTACCAAGGAAAAGGAGGAAGTAACTTCTAGATTAATTAACCCCTTAATTATCAAATATAATGTGTGCCTCCTGACCAGAGTCTGATTTTTTAAAAATCCTAAATTATATAAGACATTTTGGGAACAAGAAGGGACCTTTGAATGCTATCTGATTGTTATATGATACTAGAAAAAAAATAATAAATTTCTACAGGTGCGGTGATAGTTTTGTGGGTGTGTTGGCAATATCCTTGTTTTGGGAGATGCATGATGGACTACTTAAAGATAAAATGTCACAGTGGTTTATCAAAAATATAAATAGATAAATGTAGATAGATAGATAATAGCTAGAAGAATGATAGGTAGATAAATAGATCATAAAAATGATTTACAAATACGTAGAGATAGATCGATAGATGTGAAGACAGAAAGATAAGAAGGTAGATGAAGCAGATGAAAGTGGAAAAAATGTATGTTGAATCTTCCTAGATATATAAGTAGTCATTGCACTATAATTTCTGCTTTTCTATGTATTTACAAATTTTCATAATTCAAAGATTTTAAAAAGTGCTGTCTGTCAGATGACCTCCAAATCCCTAGGGAAATGAGAAAGAGAAATTCATCTGCTATTAAATTTCTTTTATGCCCAAATGGAAGCCCAGAGAGTTAATTCAGGTCACTTATTCAGAGATTCAGAAACAAGGTTTAGTCATGGATTTTCCCGGATGTCACAGGAGACCTAGCATTCGGATGAAATTTTACAATCTCTCTGACAGTTCTCATCTCTGTTTTTTTCCTCCCAATATTTCACTGCTGTGTTTCTTTTCTTCCTGTGGTGTACTGAAGTAGAAAGTGCATTTGATGTCAAGTCAGAAATTGTGGGTTTGAATTTGGGTCTATTACTTCTAGCTGCCAGGCCTGGGGCAGATTATTTAATCTCTTCAACTTCATTTTTCTAAACCATAAAATTTGCATATTAAACATATTTGCTTCACAGAATTACTGTGAGGTTAGGAGAATGTTTCAAAAGGTCTACAGGTTTATTGTTATGGGGTGAAATGTGTCCTCTCCAATCCCTAGTGTACATACTGAAGCCTGAGAGTCAGGCCCTCAGAAGGTGACTGTATGTGAGAGCAGGGCCTTCAAAGAGGTGATCAAGTTAAAATATGATCATGTTGTCGTTCAGTCACCAAGTCGTGTCTGACTCTTCTCGACCCTATGAACTACAGCACGCCAGACCTCCTTGTCCCTCACCGTCTCCCAGAGTTTGCCGAAGTTCATGTCCATTGCTTTGGTGATGCCATCCAGCCATCTCATCCTCTGTCACCCCCTTCTCCTCCTGCCTGCTATCTTTCCCAGCATCAGGGTCTTTTCCAATGAGTCGACTGTTCACATCAGGTGGTCAAAGTATTGGAGCTTCAGCTTCAGCATCAGTCCTTCTGATGAATAAAGGGTTAATTACATTTAAGATTGACTGGTTTGACCTCCTTGCAGTCCAAGGGACTCTCAAGAGTCTTCTCCAACACCACAGTTCGAAAGCATCTGTTCTTAGCTCTGACTTCTTAATCGTCTAGCTCTCACAATATCCCCGACAAATGGAAAGACCAAAGCCTTGACTATACTGACTTTTGTCAGCAAAGTGATGTCTTTGCTTTTCAACACACTGTCTAGGTTTGTCATAAAATTCCTGCCAAGAAGCATGAATGTGGTCCTAGGGTGGGTCTTAATCCAGTTGGACTGGTGTCATTATAAGAAGAGGACATTTGGACACTAGGAGATGCCAGGAGTAGAGTGCACAGAGGAAAGACTGAGGACCCAGTGGTAAGGTGACCATTTACAAGTCAGTGGGAAAGGCTTCAGAAGAACTACCCTCTGACATCTGCATCTTGGCCTTCCAGTCTCCAGGGGAGTGAGAAAGTAAATTTCTGTGGTTTAAGCCATCCAGTCTGTTATAGCTGTTCATAGTAATACATACAATATATTTATAATAATAATATATATATGACATATATGGTAATACGTGTGTGTGTGTGCATGTGCTAAGTGGCTTCAGTTGTGTTTGACTCTTTGTGATACTAGGGACTGTAGCCCACCAGGCTCCTCTGTCCATGGGCTTTCCCAGGCAAGAATACTGGAGTGGGTTTCCACTTCCTCCTCCAGGGGATCTTCCCAATCCAGGGATTCAACCTGCTTCTTCTATAGCTCCTGGATTATTGCAGGTGGAGTCTATACCTCTCGAGCCACCAGGGAAACCTATATATATATATATATATATATATATATATATATATACACACACCACATACATATACATATGTATATATTCATGCATATTGTCATTTCTTTTCATTCTCTTTATCAAACTATTGTGTAATAATCTTACCTTCTAGGACTGGTGTCTTTCCCCTTTGTCCCAGATACAGTTCTATCCTGGACCATATTAATCTTTCCAGCAGTCTTATTTCAGAGAATCACTCTATGACATATGGATAGAACTCAGAAGTCCTTTAACCCGCTGATGCAACAAATTTCTCTAGATTTCAATTCTCACTGAAAGGACTTTTCAGTTTGTCAATCAGTCATTCACAAAAATTTAATGATCTACTATGTGTCAAGCTCTTCCCTATTGCCAAAGCCAGTTTCTTGGAATTCGACAGAAGTATTATTTGTAAGTTTGGAAGCGAGTGGGAACCTCATGGCTAAAGAGTACAGTGACCCCAGTGGTCTTTGCAGCAGTATTTACAATAGCCAGGACATGGAAGCAACCTAAATGTCCACCAGCAGAGCAATGGATGAAGTAGGTGTGGTGTATGTATACAGTGGAATATTTCTCAGCCATAGAAATGAATGAAATTCAGTCATTTGTAGAGATGTGGATGGGCCTAGAGTCTGCCTGGAGTGAAGTAAGTCAGAAAAACAAATATCATGTATTAACACATATATGTGGAATCTAGGGAAATGGTATAGATGAAGCTATCTGCAGGGCAGGAATAGAGACACTGACGTAGGGAACAGACATGTGAATATAGCGGTTGTGGAGTGGAGTGGGTTGAATTGGGAGATTGGGATTGGCATATGCACAATGCTGTCTGTAAAACAGATAGCTAGTGAGAGCATGCTGTAAGCATAGGGAGCTCAGTTCAGGGCTTTATGATGACCTAGAGGGGTGGGATGGGGTATGAGAGGCATGCCCAAAAGGGAGCAGACATATGTATACATATAGAGGATTCACTTCTTTGTATAGCAGAAACCAACATGACATTGTAAGGCAACTACACTCCAATTAAAAAAAAAAAATCACAGTGGCTGTGAATCCACTTGTAGAGATTGGAGAGTCATGAGTTTTAATCTAAGCTCTGCCACATCAACTGAGGCTTTGGACAAATTGCTTAACATTTATAAGCCTCAGACCCCTCAGCTGTAAAATGGGCATTGTAAGATTTACCATTCAGTGGTTTTAAAAGGATTAAATAAGACGATGCACAATTCTTGGCACATTATAAATGGCAGCATGCAAGAGAGTTCATAAAGGTTTATTTGAGCATGAAATCTGTACTATTCTTTGGAGAGGAAGGAACAGGGCAGGAGACAGACAGATGGTTTAGGAGCCTATGGGCAGAACCACATTCACAGGTGTACCTCCTGTTTAGTTTCATTGGCCCTGTGCACAGATGGGCTCCACACTTGGTTTAATGCTCTGCTATCACTGTCTAGAAATTCTTAATTTTTGAATGAAGTGTCCCACTTTTTCATTGTGCAGTGGACCCTGCAAATTAGGTAGCCAATCTTGCCCATGGGTGTAATGAGCTGTTACCACCTGGCTGGCGAACACAGGGAAGGAAAAAGAGAATATAATTTGGGAGGTTCCTGAGACCAACTTCAGGTTCTCTGATTCACTTGACCTGCTCACAGAAGCCGTCAAAGCCATGCTGTTCACGGTCATGATTGACGACCAGGAAAGTGAAACATGTAACTCAGATTGGAACTTGAACCCATGATCTTCAACTGAGATCACACACCCGGTTTCAGGTTTCAGGTTCTTGTCCAGTTTCAGGTTCTTAACGTCTCATTGCAGATAGAATTCAGTAAGAGGCAAATTGATAGGTAAGAAGTGGATTTATTTAGGGAGAAACACTCTCTACACACGGTGTAGGCCATCTCAAGAGGAGCCCCAGGGTACAAGGTTGTCAGTTTTTATAGAGTTTGGTAATTTCATAGGCTTCCCAGGTGGCACGTGGTAAAGAGCACTCCTGCCAAAGAAACAGATGTGAGAGATGTAACCTGGGTTTGATACCTGAGTTGGGAAGATCCCCTGGAGAAGGCAACTCACTCCAGTGTTCTTGCCTGGAGAATTCCATGGACAGAGGAGCCTGGAGGGCTACAGTTCATGGGGTTGTAAAGAGTTGGACATGACTGAAGCAACTTAACAATAAGAGGGAGAAGTGTCCCAGCTAATTTGCGGAAGGAGTGGGGATTTCCAGGAATCGGTCCACTGCCAACACTTTGACTTTTATGGTATGCCTCGGAACTGTCAAGGCGCTAGTGGGTGTGTCATTTCGCATGATGATGTGTTACAGGAAGCATATACAGGGGCTCAAGTTGTAGGGGTTGACTCACCCACCATCTTGGGTCCATTTGGCTCTAATGAGTTTATGTCATGTCCCCGAGCTATGTCATTCTTTTAAAGGTTGTGCACTTCCTACATTTCTTCCTGTTTCAAAAGGATGCAGATTAATCTCAGCAGCAGAAAAAAGGAGCATAGGAGAGGGTCCAGGAGAGACGCCTTGCAGAACTTCCAACTGAGCTTTCCAAGTGCAGTCGTGCAGACAGTGCCTGCTTCTCCCAGCAATGATAGATGTTAACATGTGACTCAAGGTCCTCTTCATAAATCACATGGCTAGCACAGACTATTTGGCATGGCCCAAGTTTCTCAGATAAACAAAGACAGTCTTATCAGGCAGGACATTCCAAGAACTTCCAGATTATTTCCCAGAAGCCTGTCAAGGGCCCAAGCATTCTTCAGGCAAGTTTCACACTTCAGTGCACAGAGAGACCATCAGAAAAATTGTAAAGGAAAAAAAAAAAAGTGTGACTTGATGGATGATGGAAAGAAAAAGAGGAGTGCGTATAAGAGACAAGCAATGATTCTCCAAGGACCCCAAAGAGCTTGAGTATTATAGCACAATGAATATAAACAGGGAAGTTAAGAGACTTCTTCACTGTTTAAATAGAGTAGAACTGGCATTTATTGTTAACTGTTAACAGAAGACATTACATCACATCACAGATCAGGGACTTCCTTGGTGGTTCAGTGGTAGAAAATCTGCTTTGCAGCTCAGGAGACACAGGTTTGATCCCTGGTTGGGAAACTAAGATCCCACATGCCTTGGGGCGACTGAGCCCACACATTGCAATAGAAGATCCCAAGTACCACAACTAAAACCTGATGCGGCCAAGAAAATAAGTAAATAAATATAAAACCCCACGAATCAGTTATTAAGGGTGATATGTAGAAGACTCTCCTTGTATTAACTGGCTGAGTGACTTTGTATGCTTGCCTATTGCTCTGTCCTGCTCTTCTCTGGTGACTAGCTTGTAAGACTTGAATCAGCCTCCCTAGGGTCTTATCTGGGTCTCCCATTTCTCACTAGCAACCTCCTACTATCTATTCTCTCTCCCAGCTTCCCACCACACACCACAACACATGCACATGCACACGGATACACGTGTTCACACTCATATCCTGTCTCTCACCTGGGTCCCTCTCCAGACCGAGGGTCTTCTTGTGGGCAAGTCTTCCTGAAAAATGCTCTCGGGAGGCTGTTCAGTCTAAGCTGTGCTCCTCCTACCTTCTTTACCAAAGATGCCCTCAACACACCTTCAAATAAAATCTCTCGGGGCCTTGTCTCCAGCAAATATTATTCACCTTCTCAACCCCCACAGGTTGGTGCTGCATGTGGTGTTGGAACTTAATACATATGAAATAATTTGAATAATTGACCCCTTACCACCATTTATCAAAAGTAGCTTTCCTTCCCTTTTACTTTTCCTTAAAATCAAGACCTGCCACCCAGGTCTGTTTGATTTCCTTGGCAAGAAAAAAAAAATGTCCCTTAAGATGATAAATGGTTCCAGAAGCTTCAGCCCTCACATGCCAGCTCCCCACCTTGGGAGAACAGAGAAGAATAGAACAGTAGCCCATTAATTCAACAGTGATACATTTCTGTTGGCAAAGTCCTTGATTTTACTTTGTAGCAATTCCTCAAAATCACCAGGTTAAAGCAATGTGTTTGCAATAGGTTGCTTTCATGCAGATTCAGAAGGGGCAAATATACTTGGCTACCCAGATCCTCTCATCTGAGCCCCTTTACCCATCTAGCTTAGAATGTACTTGATGGATTTCTATGACTAGCATTGGTCCATGACATTCAACTTTCCAAACACTCTTACCTCATCCTTCTCAAGGTCTCAAAGAGACAGGGCAGGGGTCATCATCTTCACCATCATCATCCTTTTTAATCCCAATCAGTTTACAGTTATGAAAACTGAGACCTAACTCATTTAAATGAATTAAACAGAAGGCAGCTTCAGACTTCTGATCCATTCTTTTTTTCATCATTCATTGCCTTGGTCATTAATGCTGAAGGCAGGGCTGTAAGATACAAGGCATCCTAGCTGCCCCTTTCCATTCTGGTATCTACTGTGAGTATCCAGCCTCTTGTTCCTTTCGGAAGAGACTAGCATAACTTAGGAACACTTGGAAGAGTGCTCTGGGCAATCGTTACCCACCCATTGAACAGTGTTGGCAAGTGAATTAACACACAATTTCTATTCTTGGCGGAGGTAGTGACTTCCCAAGTGGTACTGGAAGAGAAAATTCCTTCAGAGCAAAGGCCTTTGATATTTCAGGGAATGCTTCATGGTTGGAAGAGTTTCAGAGACAAATGCAAGGGGACTAATTTTAATGTGTGTCTGTGATTTGCCAAACTTTGTGCTAATCCACATGACAACTTGTATGCACTGTCGTTTCTAATTTGCAGTCGAGAGAATCGAGTCTCAGCATTAAAGTCACTCCCCTAAACACACAATAGTGCAAGAGACAGTCAGGACTAGCCTCAACATCTGAGCCAGAGTTCTGCTACAGATGTGCCCCCAGTCACTCTCCTCCCAGCCCTCTGACTGCGCTCCTTTTCATCTTATTATAATAGCATGCTTCTCAACGTTAAAACAGAATGGCTCAGGAAAAACTAAAGGACAGAGAAAAGAGATAAATATGGGAATGACGCCAAGCTTTGCTGTGTGTGATCTTGTATACAAAGGCATGAAACCAGCATTATGTCCTTAGTTTCATTCACTGTGTGTTTAAGTCTGTGCAAGCATGTACAATTTAAAACTCTCCTTTCAGTCCTTCTTCTATTTCCTTCAAGATACCCATGCTTGTGTGTGTGACTGTTTTTTCTCTTGGATGCTCTGCAGTAAGTGGATCAGGATCAATGATGGTTACAGGAGGAGGGACATAAAAGAATATCAAAGAATATCAGCCAGCCCATATTGGCTGAACAGTTTTTGTGTATTTTGTTTATTGTTCTAGGCACTGTGGGACCACAGAGAGTATAAGACAGGGCCTCTCTTCTGTGAAACATTATAATGAGGTTAATTTCAAAGACATTATTTGATAGGGAAAAAAAGTAATATCTGCCATAGGAAAGTAATAGCATCACAAAAAGTTAGGATTTGAAAGAGACATCTTGTGACTTGCTGCTGCCTCCCCGGCTGAAGGGTTAAATAGACAAAACCGTACTTATATAGCCTGACCAGAAGGGACTCCCAGGGCCTTGGAATGGCACATCTCTTCTCTGTAGCTTCTACCCAGTAGCAAATTTTGCCACGGGGCAACTCAGAAAAACTCTCTTCCTGCTCAGAAGAGCTCCTGAAGGCAGCTGCCATTTCCGCCCTTGTTAACTGTGCCTTTTCTGGCTGAAACCATCACTGCAGTCATATTGCAGAACCTTCGCCATTCCTTGTTTAGATTCCCTCTGGTTAGCCAGAGTTCTCCATAAATGCAATCGTCAGAAGCAAGCATGGAGACTTCCCCGGTGGCCAGGGGTTAAGAATTCACCTTCCAATGCAGGGGACACGGGTTCGATCCCTGGGCAGGAAGCTAATATCCCACATGTTGTGAGGCAGCTGAACCTTAGTGCTGCTACTAGAAAGAAGCCTGCACAATGAAATGAAGGATCTGCATGGTGCTTCTCAGACCTGCTAGTGCCAAATAAAAGAGAGAAAAAAAAGAGATAGACTAACAAAGAGGTCGATGCCAATGTTTTTAAAAAAGAAAAATTAGGCAAGCACGATTCCCTAAGGGTGACTAACCTGGGCAGAAAATGCTCATGTCATTTATTTTCCTACCCTGGACACTGTGCCTCTTTTAATGCAGACTAAATCTGTGTTAATATTTTTAGCAGCTGCATAGTGTTAGTGGCACCTATGAAACACATGCTTTCTAATCTTCATCAAATTATTTTCTTAGCAATGGATGCCAAATTAGAGGCACTCTAGGACATGACTGAAGCAACTTAGCACGCACGCACACAGGGCAATTGTAAAGTATTTTAAAGAAGCTCCTCATGAGATTTGAACATTAATTCTGAGTCCAGTGCTCTTTGGCTGTGAATTCCTGGGCAAGTTCCTACCTTTTACTAGATTTCAGGTTAACATCCTTGTCAGCTGAGGTAACTGAATAAGCTGATGTTTCAAGTTCTTTATGCTATGAGATTTCTGAGTCTAGGCTATTACATCTTCTAAGACAGCAGTTAGTATTTGGAACCTACATGCAGAAATTCTTATTTGTCCCAGTTCCCTTTGTCGCATTTATTCCAGTACCTTCTGAGCAGAGTCCCAAGCCTTGAAGATCTTCTTGAATTATAATCATAGACTTGAATGTGTTAGATTTTGTGTATTACAATATTTTATTTGGAACTGATCAGCTGTTTAATATACTCTCTCTGAATAATGCCTGACCAACTCACTTCCTGACCTTTGGTCCTGCTCAGCCTTGATTCCTCAACTCACTCTAATTTCTGGTTACTGAGATTTCCAAGTTTATGAGCTAGAAGTTTCCAAAATCTATGTTTTGCTGCTTTGGAAAAATTCGGATTAAATTGATGTCTGCCTTCTCCATGTGTAGTGGCTCCCTACTCTGTTCCACAGATAGCGATCACATCTACAAATTCTCTTAGCGTGTGTGTTGCACACTTTGCCATTTCATTCTTGTCTGTCCAGTTTTCAAGCCTTTCTTCTTTTTGTAGAAACCCACCGCTGCACATGGGGCTTCCCAGGTGGCGTTAGTGGTAAAGAAACTCCTGCCAATGCAGGAGACATAAGAGACATGGGTTGGGAAGATCTCTCGGGGGAGGCAACCCCGCGTGGCAACCCACTCCAGTATTCTTGCCTGGCAGGCTACAGTCCATAAGGTTGCAAAGAGTTAGACATGACTGAAGTGACTAGTCATAGGCACACACACACACACACACACCATTACACATACTATTGGCAGATTGCTAGAACACCTCTCCCAGGATGGAAGCCAAAGGAAAGAGTTCTTTTGCCTCAGCACAGTCCTGCAGCCAGGGTAGAGGTACATGACCTGGATTTGGCCCATCACACCTTTTTGTCATGACTCTGATGTTGGAGGAAGTGATATTTACAAGGATGAAGGATGCAAGCATTCTGAGCAGCTGTGGGGATTTCCCTGGGAGGCTGGAATTGTCTCAAGAGTTTGGAAAGTGTCCTTACCAAATGGTTCCTCCTCCAACTCAGATGTTATCATTCCTGCCTACTGACCCTCTAAAGTCACATAGCTCTTTCCACTTTTCAATGTCTCTATCCTCTCTGTTTTGTGAAACACCTTGTATTTCCAATAGATTCTTCCTCATTAAGAGAGCCAAAAATTGTAACTGTTGTTTGAAACAAAGAACCCCAAGGAAAATAGCTCCTAGGCACTGGAGGAGGTAGGGGTTGCCAAGACATCGCCTCCTAAGGATATCTCTCCTTCAAGAGATTTGGCGAGCACAAAAAACTGCCTTTATCTGCATATCCCTTACCCATGTAGTCCTAACCTGCTCCCTTTGTGAGCCTCGCTCAGACTTGGCAATCCTAACTCAACCCATCTCTGGCTTTTTCTTCTCGTTCCTCATTTTTTGGACTGGTATTCTCCTCCCTCTCTACACCAAGGTTTTGATCCAACAATGGTCTCAGCATTGATTCAGAATTCTTCCAGACTCCTTGTTATGTTTCACAGTTACTTTGCTTTCCAAGGAACAAGGACATCTTAATTCTCCCTTTGGCCTGGATCGGGTCTCTCTGAAGAACTCCTTCCCTTGGTAATATCCGCAGTCTACACAGTTTTAAATACTAACCCCTTGAGAGTAACTCCCGAATTTACATCTGCAACTGTGTTACTTATACCTTGAATCTGACACTCCTGTTTCCAACCACCTCCTTGGCATTTTTGATTAGACACCTAACAAGCCTCTCAAACCCTCATCTAAAATTAAGCACGTGACCCCTCATCCTGCTGCTTCTTCAGTTGCCTCTACATCACTTGATGACTAATTTTCTTCCATTTTCTTGAATCAAACATCTTGGGATTATCCTTATCTCTTCTTGTTCTCCTATACCTCACACCTAGTCTCTCTGGAAAAAAAAAAAATTTGGCGACATCTTCAAAATATGGTTGTTGTTGTTGTTCAGGTTTAGGTTGCGTCTGACTCTTTGCAAGCCCATGGACTGCTGCACCCCAGGCTCCCCTGTCCCTCACTATCTCTTGGAGTTTGTGCAGATTCGTGTCCCTCGACTCATTGATGCTCTCTAGCCATCTCATCCTCCGCTGCCCCTTTCTCCTTTTGCCTTCAATCTTTCCTAGCATCGGGGTCTTTTTGAAAATATATCCATACTTTAAAGTGTAAACTTACTATGATACTCTTGGAAAGACTATTAGATTTATTTCAGAAGCCTGACAACTTGATTACAAATTTTCTTGGCAAAACAGACAAGCGCAGCAAGATCTTCTGAAAAAGAAGAACAGAGAAGAAGTTTCCCAGGATCGTATGAGAACACATGGCTTCTACAACAAAGGCCATGGGGACTGGTGCGTGAAAAGCCACAAAAACCAGTAAGAGGGAATAGACAATCCAGAAATAGATCCTATTGTGTATGATATATTTTTCATACAATAAAATCATTACCTCCAATCAATGGGATAGAGAATGAACAGGCTGGAGTGAAGAGAGAGAAAAAGTATGCATTTCTGTATACTCCTTATTCTGTATACTTGATATTGGAACTAGATAAAATTCTACATGATTATAAAATAAAACAAAATGAAAATGAAAATAAAGCAATCTTTGAGATTCAAAAGCTAAATAAAACTAATGAACGTTAAAGTGTATCATGTTATAGAATTTTTGACATAACTATGCAGACTAGGATTATTTCAAGCAAGTTTAAAACAAATAATTTGAGAACTTCTCTAGTGGTCCAAAAACAAATAATTGTGTGCTACATCTAAAATGCAAAATAAATGCTGCAGCCTATCCCCCCAATCTTAAATTTCCTTCAACAATAATATTACTAGTAATAATATCATTATTATTTTAAAACAGATACACATAGTTTTATTCATATAGTAAAATGTTGAGCCTAAAACCAAAAACAGAACATCCCACCCTCGCCTTCTCCCACAGAGTCTAAAAGTCTGTTTTGTATATCTGTGTCTCTCATGTAAATCCATGGCTGATCCATGTCAATGTATGGCAAAAACCACTACAATACTGTAAAGTAATTAGCCTCCAACTAATAAAAAATAAGTGGAAAAATAAATAAATAAATAAAGCATACGAATTTCAGTGTTAAAAAAAAACAAACATAGAAATACACAACACAGAAATTCCCAATTGATTTTTGACAATGTTTAAAAGTAATACTGTGATGGTAAGATAGTTTTTTCATCACACGGTGCCAGAGAAATTTAGACATCTGTAGGTAAAACAAAAAACTCAACCTATACTGCATATTTTATAAAAAAATTAACTTGAAGTGGATCATGGATTTAAATGTAAAGTGCAAAACTTAAAAAAATAGGAATAAAATCTTTGGGAACTGGGCAAAGAATACTTAGACTTGACACCAAAAACATGATGAATAAAAAGAGAGTTTGGTAGATTGGACTTCATGAAATTATAAATTCTGACTCTCAGAAAGGCCCTGTTAAAAGAATAAAGACAAAAACTACAGATGGAGGGTGCTTTCCAGGTGGTGTTGGTGGTAAAGAACCTGCCTGCCGGTGCAGGAGGTGTGAGACATAGGTTTGATCCCTGGGTAGGGAAGATCCCCTGGAGGAGGAAATGGCAACCCACTCCAGTATTCTTGCCTGGAGAATCCCATGGACAGAGGAGCCTGGTGGACCACAGTCCACAGTGTGGCACAGATGCGTACATGACTACAGTGGTTTGGCATGCATGTACATACTGAGAGAAAATACTTGTAAACCACATATGCAACGAAAGACTACTCTCTAGTGTACATGAAGAGATCTTAAAACTCAACAGGTGTAAAAGCAAACAATTCAATTTTAAAAAATGGACAAAAGACATAAAGAGATTTTCCTCTCAATAAGAAATACTGATGAAAAAATGAGCACATAAAGCGACCTTCAATAGCATTAGACATCCCATCAGGGAAGGGCATATTAACACCACAACGAGATACCAGCACATACAGAGCCAAATGGCTAAAATACAAGATGGTAAGAGACTGATTACCTGTTTATTACCAGTGGTACTAAAAAAAAAATGATACTCACTTTGAAAAAAATAGCTTGCAGCTCCCACACAAAGCAGCAATTATACTCCTGGACATTTATCTCTGAGAGATGAGAATTCATGTCACACGAAACCCTGTACATGAATGTTTATAGAAGCTCTATGAATAATATCCTGAAATTAGAAACAACTCAGATGCTCTTTGAAAGGTGAACGTTTAAATCAGTTCTGATACATCCACACCATGATATATTACTCATTAATAAAAAGGAATTGATAGACACTAAAACCTGGATGAATTTCCAGAGAATTCCGCTAAGTGAGAAAAGCCAATCCCAATGTTTACATATAGTCTGATATCATTTTTTAAAGGAATTCCTCATGAGGCTTGATTTGAAGTTAATATCAATATTATTGATAAAATTATATATACATATATGTGTGTGTGTGTATATAAAACCTGCTCTTTTATATATTAGCAGAGTAGTTGTCAGGGTTATGGGAGGGAGTGGGAGTGAGAGGGAGGTGAGTGTGGATATAAAAGCCCAACAAGGGGGGTCCTTGTGGGGATGGAAATGTTCTGTATCTTGACTGTATCAATGTCAGTGTTCTGACTGAGAAATGTTACTATAGTTACACAAGCTGTTATCATTGGGATCTCTCTGTATTATTTCTTACAACTGCATGTGAATTTACAGTTATCTAAAAATACTTTATTTAAAAAGAATAATTATGATAATGTGTTAAACTGTATCAAATATTTTAAATCCATGAGTTTATAATGACACGAAAACAAAAAATCATATTTGGGGAGTATGCTAGGAAAACAACTCATTATTCTGAAAACTGGCAAAATAAAGCAGATAAACATCCATCTGCATTTTGTTTTTAAATTATACCTCAAGAAAATCAAAGATTTGATATGAAAAATATTCTTGTTTAGAATTTTAAAGAAAATGAGCATAAAAAGAATGATATTGAACTACTACTAGTTTGAAAGCTTGAATGAAATAATGGATCAATGCAGAGCTTCTGATGTCAAGTCAGACACTCAGCGCCTCCCAATGAAAGTATACATCACCATCGATGAAGTCTCCTTGAAAACCAACAACAACAATCTGAATAAGAATCTAAATCTAATTGCCAGTTTATGAGATATCTAATGAACAAATAAATATCCCATAGGATTCATTCAGCAAAACCTAGAGTGTGGGGAAACCTACAGTACCAACAATCTAGTTTCTTCAACAATACATTTAAAGAGAATACAAAAAGGAAAGAGAAATCTGTAGGTTATAAAACTTTAGGAGACATCAAAGAACTATAATGCTTTGCCTTGTTTGAACATGGATTTTTAAAAGGAAATTCTAAAAGCAAAATTTATGAGATGATAGAGCAAATTTGATCACCGATTAGGTATTTGATACTACTAAGGAGTTATTGTTAAGTTTTTCAGATGTAAAAATTGGAATGTCATTATATTTTCAACAGCGATCTAAGCTTTAGAGATAACAGCTGAATTATTTATGGATTGGTATTTGCTTCTTGCTAATTCAGTGGGAGCAGAGGACAATGACTGTGTATAGAAAAAGCAAGATATGCCACGGGCTGGATATTTTGACGAGCCCTCACTCTATTTTTGTATTGGTGCCATTTTTGTTTATGTTTGAAATTTTTCATACTAAAATATAAAAATATATCCGGGAGCCTCTACTTCTTACTGCTTACTGCCAACCGCCTGGTCTAATCTATCACCATTTTTAAAAAGTCTATATTGAATTTGTTACAGTGTTGCTTCTGTGTTATGCTTCTTGGTCCCAGGCATGTGGGACTTAAGCTCCCTGATCAGGCCAGGGATTGAACCCTCACCCACTGCATTGAGAGATGAAGTCTCCCCCAGGGACTGAACCCTCACCCTCTGCATTGAGAGATGAAGTCTCCCCCAGGGATTGAACCTCACCCTCTGCATTGAGAGATGAAATCTCAACCACTGGGCCACCAGGGAAGTCCATTTGTTGCGGTTGTTCAGTCACTACACGATGTCCAGCTCCTTGTGACCCCATGGATGCAGCATGCCAGTTTCCTCTGTCCTTCACTATTTCCTGGAGTTTTCTCAATTTCAGATCCATTGAGTCAGTGGTGCCATCTAACCATTTCATCCTCTGCTGCCCTCTTCTCCTTTGGCCTTCTATCTTTCCCAGCATCAGGGTCTTTTCCAATCAATTGGCTCTTTGCATCAAGCAGCCAAAGTATTGGAATGTCAGCTTCAGCATCTGTCCTTTCAAAGAATATTCAGGGTTCACTTCCTTTAGGATTGACAGGTTTGATCTCCTTGCTGTCCAGCAGACTCTCAAGAGTCTTCTCCAGCACCACAGTTCAAAAACATCAGTTCTTTGGCTCTCAGCCTTCTTTATGGTCCAACTCTACATCCATACATGACCACTTGAAAAGCCATAGCTTTGACTAGATGGATGCTTGGCAGAAAAGTGATGTCTCTGCTTGGGAAGTCCCTACCACCGTTTTAAATTTGAAATGTTATAATAGAATCCTAACTGATCTCCTGGATTTATTCTGGCCCTTCTTCCATCCCAGAGCATCTCACTACTTCTGCTACCAGCCCTCTTGCCACTCCTATAACCTGTGGTCCAGATCTATGTTATGCCAGTGCTCCCTCCTAGGTTAACATTATCTCATCTCCATCCAAGTAGGATGCCTCTTATTCACCTGCCTACCCCAGACAAAGCCTCACAGTCTTTGTTGGCCGCTTGTAGTATTTCTCAGTGTCAGTTTGCTGTGGTTCAGTCCCCCACACAGCCTCCTGTGTGGTGGCTGTACATCTGTTTCATGTTTTTTCTTTCTCACATGCTTTCCTGTGCATGTTTGTATTTTGGCCCTTTTGCAATTTGGGCTTGTTAGCGCCCTGTGATACTACATATCATATTTCAGTAGCATTTCCTCTATCACAGGAATTGTCCGTACTTATAGTGTCATGGTTTCACATTTCCAAAACCCCCATCTCATATCCTGACTTCTCAGGTGGTACAGTGGCAAATAACCCACCTGCCAATGCAGGGCACAATAAATGCTCATTCGATCCCTGGGTTGGGAAGATTCACTAGAGGAGGAAATGGCAACCCACTCTAGTATTCTTGCCTGGAGAATCCCATGGACAGAGGAGCCTGGCAGGCTATAGTCAATGGGGTTGCAAAGAATCAGACATACCTGAAGCAACTTAGCATGCACGTATCTCAAGTTCACCATGCTGTCCATTGGATTCTCCAACTATGGAGATTCCCTTCTATTTCTTCAAGTCCTTTGATGTTTCAAACCCAAAGGAAAGAATTTAACATTTTCTGTGCAATCACTGTATGCCTGGCACTGTGTTACCTTATATATCATTTAATTTCATTCAAACAATAAGTGCTAATGGCAAAAGCATTTATTTGCATATCCTTTAGAAATAAGAAATATGAAATCCAGAGAATTTTGGTCAATGTGTGAAGGTCATGTATAGACCAATCAGTAGAATCAGACTTCCATTTAAAATTTTGGCTCCAAGATATAAATCATTAAGTGGTACACTTGGAGAATGTATTCATATTCTGTTAAAAATATGAGATTTCATGGCCAGGTTTTGCTAGATCTCCTATAAAATCAAGCAGGTCTTCCTATTGGTCCATGGTAACAAGCTCTCCATTTCTCCTCTCTCTGCTCTCTCATTGTTTCTCCTAGAAGATAAACCAGTTTTTAGTGCAACACCACAGGGACTTGGAAGACATCTGCTTATAGCAGGATTGAGCTTCTGGCAACACTTGGACAGCTGAAACTGTTCCTTACTCATTTATATCTATTTGATAATGTATATTTAGGGGACTTCTTTGGTGGTCTGGCAGTTAGGAATCTACACTTCTACTGCAGGAGGTGTAGGTTCAATTCCTGTTCGGGGAACTAACATCCCTCATGGCCCAAGGTTCGGCCAAATTTTTTTTTTAAAGGAGGGTGAGTGCAAAAATAGATAATGTATTACCTGGAGGAGGGCATAGCAACCCACTCCAGCATTCTTGCCTGGAAAATCCCGTGAACAGAGGAGCCTGGCGGGCTACAGTCCATAGAGTCACAAAGACTCTGACACAGCTGAAGCAGCTTAGCACAGCACACAGCACTTATTTTATTTAGATGAAATCAGCCATGTCTTTGGACGGTGGGGGAGTAAAGAATATTTGCATGATGTTGAATCTGGTTAAAAGTAGAACATCGGCCTTTACCACTGGACATCCATCTAAGTTCCATTAGTATCCACTCTGAGGCATACTCCTTAGGGATCCATTCTTACCACCTGTCAGATGAGACTGGGCTTCCTATTATAGATTCTTATATCTCAATTCTCAGTTATTTTTAACTTTAGAAAAGGTATCTTAAGTGTGAAGTTTTTAGAGCTATATAAGTGGAAAGAGTGCCAGAGTCAGAAAATTTGAGTTACAGGATAACAGCTAAAGTTTATTGAGCACATACTGTATATGGCAGGCATAGCTATAAGTGCTTCTCATTGGTTTTTTTGTTTGAACTCCACAACAACTTGAGAAAAAAATGATTATTTGGTTGAAGAACTAGAAGACTAGATGGGGCTATGTAATGTCCCCAGTGTTGCATAGCTAATGTGTGCTAAAGCTAAGATTCAGATCTCTGTGGTTCTAACCACCTCTCTATGCTACTTCCCAGCTCAGTCATTCCTACCCTGAGGCCTGTGAGGTCACTGAGCTTTCCTAGATACTTTATGCATGGAGATAACAATTGCCTTACCGGCAGGGAGCACAAAAACTTTGAGCCCATTGAAAAATATTTATAAGAATAATAGTTTATCATTGTATGAAATCATCAGTGCCAATAATAACATGTACCACCATCTTCCTTAGCATTTCTTAATGAGGGTGAATGAAAAGAATGAAAAACTTGGCTTGAAACTCAATATTAAGAAAACTAAGATCACGGCATCCAGTCCCATCACCTTGTGGCAAATAGGAGGGGAAAAAGGGAAGTAGTGATGGATTTTATTTTCTTGGGCTTCAAAATCACTATGGGTGGTAACTGCAACCATGAAATTAAAAACAAACAAACAAACAAAACACTTGCTCCTTTGAAGAAAAGGAGTGACGAACCTAGACAACATATTAAAAAGCAGCGACATCACATTGCCAACAAAGGTCTATGCAGTCAAAGCTGTGGTTTTCCCAGTAGTCATGTACAGATGTAAGAGTTATACCATAAAGAAGGATGAGCACTGAGGAGTTGACTATTTTAAATTGTGGTCCTGGACTCTTGCATGTCCTTTGGACAGTGAAGAGATCAAATCAGTCAATCCTGAAGGAAACTGACCCTGAATATTCATTAGAAAGACTGATACTGAAGCTGGAACTTCAATATTTTGGCCACCTGATGCAAAAAGCCTACTCCTGGAAAAGACCCTGATGCTGGGAAAGACTGAAAGCAAAAGGAGAAGAGGGTGGCAGAGGATGAGATGGTTAGATGGCATCACCGACTCAGTGGACATGAATTTGAGCAAACTCTGGGAGAGAGTGGAGGACAGGAGCTTGGCGTGCTGCAGTCCACGGGGCTGCGATGAGTCGGACCTGACTGAGTGACTGAACAATGACAATGAGTTGCATGGAGAGATAGCAAGATCATTCTTATAATTTTAGAGCAAGAAAAAACAGATGAAAAGATATAACATAAAATAATGTGATTAATATAATATATAAAACTATGTATAAAAATACATGTGCCTTCTTAATGCTGTATTTCTGACCATAAAACTTTAGAAACTCCCTAGTGGAAGCACACACTGTTGGCTCTTCCTTTGTGCCTGGATAATGCTGTAAGCTCATCATTTCATTTTTTTTTTTTCCCAGGAGGGTCAGAGCAGCAGGTGAGAGAGCTCGAGACAGGGGTCTCTTCCTCTGCCCGCCTGCCAATCCACAAAGCTCTATATGACCACATACAATTGTTTCTTAAAGAATCAGACACAGGCACTCTCATCTCTCCAGGAAGTTTCTCAGCCATTGTCAGAATTCATTTTCAATGACAAGACATAATGGACTTGGGGTTTCATTAACCGACAGAGCACTCTGAGAAATCCTTTGTTTGAGCAGGAGAGAACTCAGACAGAAGGTAGGATTTACTTGGTCAACAGAACATTATAGAGGACTTCCAGAATCGAAGCTTTGTATTTAGCTTTCTTCCTGCTTTGGGTTCTGAAGACATGCCCTTAAGGCCTCAGTGTTAGAGTCTTGGGGAAATAAGAAGGATGGGATGAACTGGGGACCCATGCTAGCTAGCTCATGCAAGCAGGGGTCTAGACTTCAGTAGAAGGCTCTCCAGTCTCCCTGAGAAAGGTGTCAGCTTAGGGTCAGTAGCTAAGCATGATTAAGATTAGGGCACCTTCTGTCTAACCTCTGACAGTACATCTGGCCAAGAAGGGCTAAGACCTTGTAGCACCTTGTCACATCCTCTCGAAGCCAGGGCAGGTGACAAGGTAGGGAAAGTGAGATGCTTTTGACATGCTTTCAGTGGAAGTCGTGAACAGAGGGACAGCAGGGTGAGAAGGTGATACATATGTACGTAGAAAAAAGTGCACATTTTCTCACAAGCAGGACCTCTTGCTTAGAGTCAGGCACTGTTCTTTTGCCTTCAGTTTTTGCTTTTCCACCTGGTGACGCATCCTCTTTCACTGCAGGCGTTCATTCATTGCGCTTTGACGTGAACCCTTCTCTGAGCTTCTCCCCTAGGTTATGAGTTCTTTTTCCTTGTTCACTCTACTTTGTATGGATCCTGTTTGTAAGAATCTTCACCTGATGAAGAATGGCAGATTCTTTGACTGATGAATGGCAAAACCAACATTCCATTGATGGTTTACCCGCTTATCTACCTTTTAGGACAGTGAAGCCATGAACACCACAGAAGACATCTTTTACTGTATATTTCAAGGACCAAGCTTTACCCAGTACCTAGTGGGTATGCCAATCAATGGGGATGAATGAACATTCTATCTGAAAGCCCTTTAGGCACCAACAGCTTGGGAATCTTGGATAAGATTGTTTTCATATATCAATGATATTCTCTCAATTCCTCCCACCATGAGGTGGGGGTGGGAGGGAGACTCAAGAGGGAGGGTAAATATATATACATAGTTATGGCTGATCGCGTTGTTGGGTGGCAGAAACCAACATAACGTTGTAAAACAATTATTCTCCAATAATTTTTTTTTCATAGTTTCTTCCTAAATTCAGTGGCTGTATCAGCACCCATCTCCAAGGGGCAGCTCCCAGGATTCAGCTCCTTGAAGTTATAACTCATGAGGCTGCATCTGTGTCTTTTCTAGGAAGCTTTCCCAGCATCAGAGTCTTTTTCAATGCTTTCTTGCTGCCTGGCAGGGGTGGCAGCTTAGGTTTCTACCTGGTCCTGATGACCTCAGGAGAGCGGAGGGAGAAGCAAAGTGCCTGTCAACCAGCCCTGCTTGTTCTCCTCACTGTTCCCATCATCTTGTTCCCTTTCATTGATGCTGGTGGGGTGCAGGCTCAGGTCTGCATTGGGTCCTGCTAATACTAGGAAAGGGGAGAGCTGATGAGGCTGCCTGGTAGCCTTGTTCTGTTTCCTTGATGCCACGTGAGTGCAGAGGTTGAACTTCGCACTGGTCCCCACGGATGCCCTGTGTGGGTTGGGGAATGTGGAACCCTTCCTTGGCCCACCATGTTCAATCTAGGAGGCCAAGATTTTGACTAGTCTCTGCTGGATCCCTGGCAGAGGGATTGGGGTGCCCCCTGGGGTGGGGTGCTAGCTTAGTTCCCCTTGGTCCTGTTGTGGGACTTTGGTTTTTCTGTTGGAGTTTGAGAAGAGTTGAGAAGTTACTACCAAAGCAGTTTTTTGTTAAAAACAAAAAACCCACAAAACTGTTAAATGATCCATTTTCTAGAGGAAGTAGGCTTTTCTTGGACTTTTTTGATTTTGCCTGTTGTGTGTGGTTTCAGGTGGGAGGCTTCTGCAGTGCCCTGTCTGGGATACAGTGCTCAGTTGTATCTGACTCTTTGCCACACCATAGACTGTAGCCCACCAGTTTCCTCTGTTCATGGAATTTTTCAGGCAAGAACACTGGAATGGGTAGCCATTACCTACTCCAGGGGATCTTCCTGACTGAGGGATTGAACCTGTGTCTCTTGTGTCTCCTGCACTGGCAGGCAGGCCCTTTACCACTGGGCCACCTGGAAAGCCCCCGTATTACATGTGATTTTAGCCAAAAGGTGGAGTAGGGATACAGACAAGGCCCAGCAAAGAGACCGAGGACTGTACCACCACGTTGTTCCTTGAGTCCTGGGGTCCCTAGGAAGTCTGCCCGCTTTTGTGCCGTCTTCCTATTCTTGTTTGTTGTTTATGGTTTTCTGGTCATAGGGTGAGAAACTAGGAGAATGAAACTGCTTCATATTGCCCAGAACTAGTACCCACTTATGGCTCAAACATGGACACAATGACTTAAAATTATGGCTCAGCCTTTCAAACTACTGCAGGCAGTGTGAGCAAAGACCCCTCATTTTGCTTCTGGTTCCAGTCCTGTTAGGTGCCTGTTCCTAACAGCCTGGCAGAGGGGCCTCCTTGAGGATAGGCAGTGTATCTCACTCACCTCTGCATTCTCTGCGCCTAACCTTTGCTTAGAAGATGCACGGTAACTGTTTTGAGTGAATAAAAGCAAGGGCTCTTTTAGCAGAACTGGAGAAACCTTTCTCTATGACACGAAAAAGCCTGATGAGCTTTTTCAGTGTAGAATCTAGATTGACTCTGACCTTGTTTTGCTCTTCGGCGGATGTGTGATGTGGAGGCAGGCAGGGTCTGCAGCCTCTTGCAGGCGACTGAGGACTCTCAAGGCGAACACTCCCCAGGAGGTGCCCAGCTATAGCATCACTTCCTTCCTGGCCTCCTGGTCCCCCAGATGTGTAGTTAACTCAGCAAGGTGAAATGCCTGTCTCAGCCTGCCCGGTCATTATCCACGTGAGGACAGTGTGTGTGTGTGTGTGTGTGTGTGTGTGTGTGTATGTGCACGCGCACGCTCAGTCATATCCAACTCTGCGATCCCATGGATTACGGCCCACCAGGCTCCTCTACCAATGGGAATTTCCAGGCAAGAATACTAGAGTGGGCTGCCATTTCCTCCTCTACCCAGCATCTCAGCTCTGAGCCCCTCGTCCCCGCCCCCACCTGGGCAGGCAAAGAGCTGAGGTCTGACGCCCAGACCGGCAGAGCGGGGTGAAGTGTGGTTCAGGGACGTGTGCTGTGTGTCCCTGGGTTGTTGTCTAACCTCTCTGAGCTCTGGAATATTCCTCTGAGGAACGGGGCTGCAAATAGGAGGCCTTGCCCCAGGGGGTACCCGGGGCTCCTCTTGCACGGGATCTTCCCGACCCAGGGATCAAAACTGCATGACCTGCATCTCTCTCATTGCAGACAGATTCTTTCCCACTGTGCCACCTGGGGCTGCCTCTAGTATCAGTGGCTGCGTTGGGCCCTGCATGGTGACCTGCTGGCAGGGTTGGGAAGCTCCTGGTTGTGGCATCCCAGTCGATAGTGGACTTCATTAGGAGCTGCTGGTTAGGAGAGAGAAGGCAGGCAGCTGAGAACCAAAGAGAGAGAGAGAGAGAGACTGATGGAGCAAGCATGGCAGAAGGATGGAGAAGCAGAGTGCAGAGGGGAGAGATGCTCCTCCTTCATTTTTACCAGTTTTGTGATTGGCTCTCTGGGCAGCTTTGAGCTACTTTCTTCCTTCTCAGCATGCAAAAATATTTGATTGCCCAGGAATAAAACATCAAAACCTAAAATGTAATTAGATGTAGGAAATATTGATGGGGTGCCAGAAGCATTTGGGATGCTGATGTGAGCGGAGAGGAGCTGTCTCTTTATGAGGAGAAGATCAGAAGGTAGCAAAGCCCAGCTCCTTGCAGGTGGATCCCTCTGAGCTCCGAGTGACAATATTGACTCCATCACCACACATATCAGTAAAACGATTATTGATATCAACCAGGCAAGATTAGAGGGAGGGGGGAGTGGAAACCAGAGGAGAGCTGATTTCAATCGGTAACGATACCAGAGTCAGATTTCATAAAAACAAACTAATTATTTTTGATTCTGTGATCTTTGGAACTCTTGGCTGCTACTCAAAAAACTGGGTTCATCCGTCTCCAGGAGGCAAGCCCTGGCCCTCCCTCCCCCCTCCTGCTGTGTGTGCACTGAGCCTGGCTCTGGACAGAGGCTCACAGTCCCTTCTGGAACCTTTTTCTCCTCTTTCCACTGCTCCCTGCAAACTCACATCTAGGCCACTACTTTTTACTATTCTTGGCACAACTCTCTGAACTCCAGGAAACAGCACATGACTTTACTGTCTGAGATGGTTTCCTAAATATTTTATGTAGAATGAAAACCGTTCAAGGGTGGAAGCCTGTTTGGAAGGTTTCTGCTTGCCAGGCAGTGCCGGTTTCAGAGCTGGGCCCAGGGAACAAGGGCCAAGGGGCTGACACCGCAGCTCGGAAAGGCTCTGCTCTGTCCCCATCCTCATGTCTCCATCTTTCCTCCTGCAGTCACTCCGTGTCATCGGCCCTTTACGGGGCTGGACCGGCTTTGCTTTTCCAGAAGGATGGTGGCAGGAAATTAAAGCCTGTCACCTGTCAGGCCTTCTGTGGCGTGTCCTGGATAAACAGGGTGCAGTGACTCATGGTGTTACTAAGCACGAGGGCTGAGGGCGACCACCAAGCATCAGAGAGGCTTTCCCGTGCACAGAAAATGCAGAGACCTCACAGCAAGCTGGTCAAATGCTAGTGATGCCAGGCCTTGAGATCTTCTCCCCAGAGCGGGCATCCTAGTTGACAAGCATGGCTCTTTCTGGTTACAACAAGGTGTATTTCGTTACTAAAACCAATAATACATAGAAGTACTATTGTTTATAGTTAGAATGGACACTTGTACATGCATGCCTGCTCAGCTGTGTCTGACTCTTTGTGACCCCATGATCTGTAGCCTGGCAGGTTTCTCTGTCCAGACTTGGGATTCTTCAGGCAAGGATACTAGAATGGGTTGCCATTTCCTCCTCCAGGGGATCTTCCTGACCCAGGGATTGAATCTGTGTCTCCTGAATTCTTTACCACTTGTGTCATTGGAAGCCCTATGAGCACTTTTTATGGACTAAATATTTGTTCCCTACCTCCAAAATTCGTATGTTGAAACCCTTGTTGTTGTTCTTTAGTTACTAAGTCACGTCTGGCTCTTTGCAACCCCATGGACTGTAGCCCACCAGGCTCCTCTTTCCATGGGATTCTCCAGGCAAGAATATTTGAGTGGGTAGCCATTCCCTTCTCCAGGGGAATCTTCCTGACCCAAGGATCGAACCCTTGTCTCCTGCATTGGCAGGCAGATTCTTTACCATTGAGCTACCAGGGAGTCCCTCCGCCACAACCCCTGCATTAAGTTTGGATGAGATCATGAGTCTGAAGCCCTCAGGGATGGAGTTAGTACCCTTATAGAATCACAAGAGCATTTGCTTCCTCTCTCTCCTCTCCTTGCGAGGATACAGAGAGAGGTCCACAGTCAGTGACCCAGACGAGGTCCTCACCAGACCCTGACCATACTGGCTTCCTGATTTCAGACTGTCAGCTCCAGAACCATGAGAAATAAGTTTATGTCACTTAGAAGCCACTCACCTGGCGAGATTTGGTTAGAGCCACTGAACTAAAACAGCAGTGCTTGCTGAGTGCTTATTATTATTTTCAGGGTCCCGGCTCCATCTCTGTATGCAGCATCTTAGTGTTTCCTCACCATAAATCTGGGAGTTATTATCCTCATAGTATGGATGACAAAATAAAGCTCAGAAAACTTAAACAGTTTGCCCCAAATGACTCGGCAGTTAAAGGTGTGGCCTTCAGCAAATCTGAAATTAAGCCACTTCCAATGCCCATAGCCTTAAAAACCCTGGAGCCACTGATGAAAATGGCAGAAGATATCTGAGTGTACTGGAGAGGAGCTTTCTCTGGGGAAACTTGGTTAGAGGGCAGCAGCACCTTTGGGAGATTTGGGTCATGATAATTCTCCAAGGAAATAGAATAAAAATAATAGTGACTGTACTTCTACCATGTAGCCTTTTGTTAAATTAAATATATCAATGCAGTACTAAGTCCCCCACATACGAATGAGTTCTGTTCCAAGAGCACGTTCATAAGAGCAATTTGTTGATAAATCTAACAAACTTAGCCTCATCACCCAACTAACACAATTGGCTATATAGTACTATACTGTAATAGGCTTATAATATTTTTCACACAAATAATACATAAAAAACAAACACAAAAAGTAAAGAATGCATTTTTAATCTCACAGTTCAGGACCTTGAAAAATACAAGAGTACAATACCACAGCTGGCATACAGGGGAACCTTCGCATCTTTGAAAGTTCACACCTAGAAGGTTCATATGTAGGGGACTTACTGTATATTTTCCAGACAAACAGAATCTATAGGTTTGGGAAGTGGTGCTATAATTTTCCATCTCCCAGTCTGAGGAAACTAGATTCGGTGAGGTCACACGCTGCGTCCTGGGCCAGGCTGCTGGTAACCGCAGAGTCAGACCTCAAGTCCACCCGGGCTCAGCCCTCACCATCCTGCTAAACCAGCTTTAAAGATCTGCAGGTGATGCTCTTGCAATGCCCTGTGTCCCACACATGAGGACACAGAGCGTGTGTGTCCTGTGTCCTAAGCGTGGTTGCCCTGGCTTTCACCCGGCCTCGTTGGGTCCTTGACTCCAGCCTAATTTCCTCCATTCTTCCTTTCATTTCCTGTAAAGGCAGAGCAGTCAGAAGCAGTGTCTGGGTCCCTTTGCTCCTCTCTTCTGAATTCTGCATTGATATTGTCTCAGCTGCCACCAGGCCCTTCTTTGGGACTATAGACCCCCCAGGGAGAGTGAGAGCCAGTCTTATCAGAGCAGTGCCCCTGGGGCTTGTGGAAGGGTTGAAGGCAGTACATTTTTATATTGATCTTTTGAAATGTCTTATTATAAAAAAATAATTTTTTGAATCTAGGTTTAGATTTTTAGACATTACTTTGGATGCCCTGACTCTTCACCACTGTGAGTGGGTTCTTTGTTTCAGCCTTCAGGATTCTTTTGCTGTGGCGCACAGGCTGACATGTGGGATCTTAGTTCTTTGGCCAGGGATGGAACCCATGTTCCCTGCGCTGAAAGGTGGATTCTCAATCACTGGCCCACCAGGGAAGTCCCAGGGGCTCCTCCAGAGGAGGACTTTCTCCACCTCCTCCCCCTCCTCTTCCTCCTCATTCTTGACAGAGAGATCTTTCTTATAGGAGTTGCTTCAACAGAGTTTCATTTACACAACAAAGTGACAGGATAGAAAGTGATATCACGTTAATGTCTGGCATCTGGTACCCCTATTATGACAATTTCCCTGGTAACTTAGACAATAAAGAATCTGTCTGCAGTGCAGGAGATGTGGGTTCAACCCCTGGGTGGGGAAGATCCCCTGGAGAAGGAAACGGCAACCCACTCAGGTATTCTTACCTGGAGAATCCCATGGACGGAGTAGCCTGGCGGGTTACAATTCATGGGGTTGCAAAGAATCAGGCATGACTGAGCAACTAACACATACCCCTACTATGTGCCCATAACATCATGCATCATCTCTAAGCTACACAACAAGAGGTCTTATGAATATATAATGATGAGGTCTTATCATCCACATTTTGCAGGTGACAGAACTGTAGCTTGGCATAGCTGAGCACCTTACTGAAAGTCACAGAGCTGCAATAGGAAGGAGCTGGAAGGAAACCCCAGGAATGCCCAAATCTAAACACTTTCTACTACTCCTGGGGGTGGTGTTACTCTGTAAACATCTCTTGCAGATGTTGAGCTCACAGTCCCCCCACCCCCGCTTCTGTTTTTAAGTCATCAGTTCCACAGCTTAGCGGTAGTTGGGGACAAGTGGCCATCCCGTTGTAAGCCTGTCTCAAAGGTCTGAGGAAACCTACAAAGCAAAGTCATCAGCCCCTCCCTTCCAGAAACACACCAGTTCTAGACGAAGAAACAGACGGGAGGGGAGGGAGGTAAAAGAAGGAGTTGACAGCTGACAGACAGATGGGCAAAGGTGAGAGGGGCTAGCAAGCCATCCAAGTGGGAAGGGTGCCCAGGGCAGTGGGATCACAAGTGCCCTGGTGCTGAAATACAAGAGTCATGTGGAATCACAGCAACGTGATGGAGCTGGTGCAGGAGTGTGGGAAGAACAGGGAGATAACACATAAGGGGGACCCAGAGGGGACAGGAAGATGGGAACCAGAGATTATAGCATCCTTGGATTCTAGGAGAAGTGGCCTGATTTCCTCCTCTAGGAGCAGAGGGTGCAGAGAGAACATGGCTCTCTGCCCCTACACACACCATCTCATGGATGCAAATTAATACTGCCAAATAGTCTTTCTTTTTAAAGCTTTCTCGCTCTGGCCTGATCACTCAAAAAGGAGGCTCGTGGAAGGAGGAGCAAATTGATGTGGGAGCCACGTGCCTGTCTGCCTGAGCCAGGAAAGCAGGCGTCCTCCCCTTCCAACGATACACCTTTTCCAAGAGCTGACAGTCCTGACAGCCCCTCCATCACCACGGTGGCATTCTGGGTGTGAGAGCTGAGCCATGACAGGGACCGGTACCCCAGACAGAAACACAACACACAGTCGGGGAAGGTAAATGATGGTACACACGGCATTTATCTCTGAGGTTGTTCCCCGAGCAAAACCAATTACTGGCCTTTTCCTTGTGAACGTGCAGTGAGTGTTAACTTACTGGAGGCTGGGGTGAAAAGACGCTGTGATGCATCTTTGTGATATTCATGAGTCTGCTGAGAGTTTCAAGGCAAAGGATTTAGTATTTCTGGGCTTCTGCAGGAAGGGAGGGTATGCGGTGCATCTGAGACGAGCTCTAAAGAGCAGGGTATTGAAGTGGCACTTTGTATAACAGGTGCACTTAGGAATTGCAGGTGGAAGTTGGGATCAGCCTGGGAGAGGAGGAAGGACTGATCACGTCAATAAAAGACCTGCTAAAGGGCAAATTCACTGCCCTTTCCAGAGAACAGCGGGAGGGTTTTTTGCTGAGCTACCTAGCAATCACCATGTTAAATTGACATGCAGGGCCAGATGTCCCCAAATGATGCAGGACTCACCGCCCTCTCTGCCAGGACTAAGGCTACCCAAATGTATTCATGGCCTGTCAGAACAGACTTTGCATCACAAAGAACCATCTCTGAGCTGTGCTGTCCAGCGGGAGACTGGGATGGTCATGAAAGGAGAGCCGATGCTGTGGCCTCATGTTGAAGTTTCCATCCCCAGGTTTAGCCAGAGTTACAGGGCTCTGGTATCAGTCCCGTGGGGCCTGCCAGCCACCCACCTCTGCCTTCTCTATCTGCCTTGGGTTTCTCTGTGCAGGCATCTCCTTCTTCCCCTCTGGGGGCACTGATTGGTTTCATAGTTTTTGTGTTGCGTGAAGGTATCAACCAAAAGGGACCAGGAGAATCTCAAAATTCAGAAGAACTCCATTGCAAAGCCATGTGCATGGGGAAGTGTGTTTGCACGAGAGGCTGCTTTTTTTTTTTTTTTTTTCCTGATGTGCTCAGAGAAGAGCTATAGGCAGGTGGTGGCCTTGCTTCTCCCCTCGCTTCTCCTTTACTCACAGGGGTGAGCAGGACTGAGCGGGAACCCCGGAGACCTGGGCTGAGCTGGCTGAGCAGATGCAGTGGGCAGAGGAGCCTGCTAGGCAGGAGATGCAAGACACTTATGGAGGGCAGTTAGCCCTGAGACACCCTCAGAGCCCTGTGCTACCTTCCAAAGTAGTCAGCTACAACTCTTGGGGAGCAAAATCAAGGCTCCTCGCTTATACAGACAGCCAGCTGTCTCTTCTATTATCCCTTTGATTCAAATGGATTCATTCTCTCCTGGAATTAAGAGGGTGCCCTAAACTCACATTTATTTTAGAAGCAAATAAAATGAACAGAGCCACAAAATTGTGTTGGAGCTGAGAAGGGTCTCAGAGACCCTCTGTCTTAGGAGTTGCAAAGCACTAGTTGGTGAACATACTTATTTGACACTTAGAGTTTTATTTATCATTCATTCATTCAAAAGAAGAGCTGGCAGAGGATGAGGTGGTTAGATAGCATCACCAACTCAATGGACAAGAGTTTGAGCAAACTCCGAGAGATGGTGAAGGACAGGGAAGCCTGCCGTGCTGCAGTCCATGGGGTCACAAAGAGTCGGACACGACTTAGTGACTGAACAACAACAACAGAATTCATTCATTTACTTATTTGTTTTCAAAAGGTGCTCCTAAATACTGTATGCTTTTCCAGGGCCCCGTTGTCCCCATTCCCTACCATGTTCATTTGCTGTGACTGTTTGCATAATCAGCCTGGTTCTTAGAAGCCTTTGAACTTCTCTTGCTCTTTCCACTTCCTCATTTTACAGGTGGAGAAGCTGAATTCCAAAAGAGTAGGTGGTATGCCAAGTACATGTCACCAGTCATTGGAAAGGGTTCAACTTAGAGCTGGTCTCCTCTTTCCCTTGTCCGCTGCTATTCCCTTCATATTGAGATGCTTCCCAAGTCTTGAAATGACCTCACTGTATTTAGTTCAATTTTAGCTTCACTTTAACCACCTTTGTGGTCTTACTGGAGCCTACCAGACTGCATGTTTTTTTTTTTCTCCCTTACAAAGGGGAATTGGAAGAGGGTAGACACCTTCAGCCTCTTCTTTATTGTCTCCCGAAGGTCTGAGATGATGTACAGTTGCAGTGAGTTGTGAGCAGTATCAAGGCTGCCTCCTTCACTTTGACTGCATCTTATGCTTGTCTATGGCCATATCACCCCAAACACACCTGATCTTGTCTGAACACCTCTCCTCCTGACCTCAGCCAAATTCTTCCCTGCTCTGTCTCTGCCTCCCCTGACGCTCTGTCCATTCCTGCTCAGCTTCTCTTCTAGAGGATTTTTCTTGCCTCCCAGTCTTGCTCAGCCATAATCTGTCGACCAGCTGATGTGTCCCCCTGGATGATCCAGTCACCAAGAGTGGGGTTCTTGGAACTCACACACTGTTCCCAGCTTCTTAGCCGCCTTGTTTCCTGTTATCGCCTGCTTCCCCTTTCCCATGACTTCTAGCTCTATTTTGCTTTTTGGTCCAGAACTCTCTGGATTATACATTTTTAAGAGCAAAATGATGCTTCAAATCCTGCCCTCCATAACTTTCCACTTTCCAAAATTCTACAGAGAATGTTGACCTCTGTATTCAGAATGGCCTGGGTAGAGGAGAGAGATAGAAAGAGGCTACTCTTTTAGGTTTGATAGCTGTCTCATGATTCAGGCTTGTGCTCTGCTTTACAAAATAATCTCTAATGGGTTCATAGTGCTGCCACCTTTTGGCCTCATGGAGGAAATCCCTAACAAATGTCCATTCATTCATCCATCCAACAAACAATATACTACCAAAAAAGTGACCAAGTTTCCCAGTGTCTGCCCACATAGATTTTACCTGTTGGTGGAGGAAGATAGGTAATATAGAACAAGTAGATGAACAAGATGATTTCTGCATGCTATGCAGAACATATAGCCAGATGATGTAAGAGAAAGTGATGGGTTTGGAGGGACTTCTTTACACTACATGGCAGACAAAGGCCTCACTAGATAGGTGATATTTAGCCTGAAAGATACAAAGAAATCAACCAGATTAAGCTCTGAGGAAGAGTGTTTTCAGACAATGGGGATTGACAGGTGTAAGAGTCCCAGGACTGAAAAAAGCTTGATATGTTAGGGAAAAGGAAGGCAGGCTAATATGGTGAACCATAATTATAGAGTTGGATAATGAGAGGAGTTGGGATCAGAATCTGGTAAGGAGCTTGGAACTTTTCTCTAAATCTAATGGGCAGTCATTAAAGGGTTTTAAGTATTAATAGGAAAGTGATATATTACAATGTATTTTTTGTTATAACACCAAGACTGCAAGATGGAAAATGTGTATTTGCATTCTCTCCTTTGCTGGCTTTGATAAAACAAGTTGCCATGTTGAGGAGGGTTATACAGAAGGAGCAGATGAGGACCTCTATCCAACAACCAAATAGAAAGTGATTCCTTCAGTCCAATGACCCAGAACAAATTGAATCTTGTTAACAACCATGAAAGGAAGGTTGGAAGCAAGTCTTTCCCTGGTCAAGTCTTCAGATGAGATGCCACCCAGGCAAAAACTGGATTGCAATATTATGAATGACCCTGAAGCATAAGACCCAACTAAACTATGCTCAAACTCCTAACCCATAAAATCTATGAGATAATAAATACTATTATGTTCAGTTTTTATGGATAAATGTGTTACATTTTTTGATGCACCCCATAAAGTGTTTGAGTGACCAGTTAAATGAATGTCAGCAGTCATGAAGAGATAAACAAAGATTGTATATTAACAAATATATGTGGAATCTAGAAAAATGGTACAGGTGAACCTATTTTCAAAGCAGAAATAGAGACTGTAGATGTAGAAAAGAAACATGGAAACCAAGGCGGAAGGGGGCATGGGATGAACTGGGTGCTTGGGATTAATGTATATAGACACTACTATGTATAAAATAGATAACTAATGAGAATCTACTGTATAGCATGGGGAATTCAATGATCTGTGGTGACAAAGTGAATATAGCTGATTCACTCTACTATACAGCAGAAACTAACACAATATTGTAAAGCAACTAAGCTCCAATTAAAAAAAAAATGCCAATCATCTTGTTAAAAGCAAAATTAGGGTCTAAAATATTAAGGAGGTCCCATTCTTAGGAAGCATACCAAAAGATTCTAAGATTTAATGATCATGTTGGCATAATTAGCATCTGTGGGGACAATTCATAGTCAGAATTTCCAGTAGTACAAAAGAAGACTAAATAAAGGCCCAGGTTTGCTTAAGGTCAGTACGCGTGAATCCCTGTTACTGCAGCTCATTATGTCAGTTACTCTATTGGAGTTCTCACTTCCAAGGATGTGTTGTTTTTTTTTTTTTTAGTTGCTAAGTCATGTCCAACTCTCTTGAGACCCCATGGACTCCAGCCCACCAGGCTTCTTCTGTCCATGGGATCTCCAGGCAAGAATACTGGAGTGGTTTGCCATTTCCTTCTCCAGGGGATCTTCCCATCCCAGGGATCGAACTTACATCTCCTACACTGGCAGAAGGATTCTTTACCACGAGCCACCAGGGAAGTCCAACATCCAAGGAGAAACCACTGATAAGAGTAAAAGTATGAACTGTTGAACCCACAGTTGCTATTAAAAGAATCTCAAACCTCATAAGCCCAAAGAACTTCTTCTCTAATGATGGACATTCAAGTTACAACATAGAGTGGGGGAGACCTTGGAAGGCAGAGCAAGTATTTTCAGCTCTTATTATCCTCGTTCATAAGATCCTAGCCACAAGGCATGCTGGAGCCTTTTTGGAATACATTTATGGAGACAATGAGGGAGCTAATTTCAGGTATCTGGGAGCAAACTCGGTGATAGCAATGGGCCCTGTAGACATAGGCAACGGCCTCATGCTCAGCATCTTTAGGGTCATGTTAATCTTTGGCTTGATTGAGACCATGCTAGTATTTAAGGTGCTGGGGAACAGGTCTGTTCAGGAAACAGAGATGCCAATCATAGTGGACATCTGTTCATGGACTAAGTGATTGATGGCAGTGTAGGTCAGAAGCCAGAGCTTAAATTTGTTGACAGGGTCCAGTCTTTTAGATTATGTACAGAAATTATATGTCAGCTTCAAGCTGTAGTTTATATCTCTGCCCTTCAAGGGAAATATTGGGATATGGCTTGCTGCTAAGGTAAAGTCTGTCTCTTGAGGCAGCATAAGATAATAGCCACAGATTCCACATACATGCATTAATATATGATATTTGTTTTTCTCCTTCTGATTTACTTCACTCATGGCAGACTCTAGGTCCATCCCCCTCTCTACAAATGACTGATGTTCATCCTTTTTTATGGCTGAGTAACATTCCATGGCAGAGCTTGGTGGGCTGCCGTCTATGGAGTCGCGTGCACAGCGTTGGACATGACTGAAGTGACTTAGCAGCAGCAGCAGCAGCATTCCATTGTGGATGTGTACCATATATTCTTTATCTATTCATCTGTCTGTGGACATCTAGGGTGCTTCCATGTCCTGGCTATTATAAATAGTGCTGCAATGAACATTGGGGTGCATGTGTCTCTTTGAATTATAGTTTTCTCAGGGTATATGCCTAGGAGTAGGATTGCTAAGTCATATGGTAAGTTCTCTTTTTAGTTTTTTCAGAAACATCCATACTCTTCTCCATGGTGGCTGTAGAAAATGGTAGAGATGAACCTATTTGCAGGGCAGGAATAGAGATCCAGATGTAGGGATCTGATACGTGGACACAGAGGGGAGTGGTGGTGGAGGGGCTGGAATGAATTGGGAAATTGGGATTGACATATCTGCACTGCCATGTGTAAAACAGAAAGCTTTGGTCTCATTCCATTAGCTGGAACCAGTCATGTGACATTACCTCGATGCAAGGCAGGCTGGGAAATGTAGTCTCTGGCTTGACAGTCACTTCTCAACAACAATTCCACACCTGGAAGAGGATGTAGTCTTTCAGGGTTCACTAATTATCTCTGCCTCAGGTTTCCAATGAGACTACTGGAGCGCAGAGCAGATGCTCAAAAATTTGCACAGACCTTAGAAGTGACAAAGTCTGCATTGGCAATGTGGAGAGAAAACTGTCAAACAGATGGATCTGATGTGACAGCTCCCCAGGGCTTTTGGATCTCATGGTCTCACAATTCCCAAGCAGATCTGATTAAGGGTCGAGGCTCTCAGGTCAGGTTGTCTTGGTTTTCAGCTTGGTGCAGCACTTATTAACTGCATGATTGTGTGCGAACGACTTCTCTCTTACATTTGGTTTTTGCATTTATAACATGGACCTAACAGTGGTATCTCCATCAGATGTTTTTTTGTGAGAATTAAGTGGATTGTAAGCAAAGAATTTAGATTGGTGCTTGGCAAACAGTTCTAAGTGTTACCCGTGACTCTTGCTGTTGTGATCTCTTGGTTCACTTGGGTCCAATATTGGTTCCATTTTGGGTTCATCTGCATCAGTATCAGGGCCCTTCATTCTGCAACCTCATACTTATTCATGTCATACTTTTGTGTCCACCCCCCAACCCTCATCACAACTTCCTCTCTTCTTCCTCAGCTTTAGGCCACTAGAATAAGTTTCCTTCTCCCTAAGAACATTTGTAATATTTAGCAAAATGACCAACCGCATTCTTCCTTCTGAAAGAGAGTGGTACCTTGAGCCATAATTATCTCATCATCTTAGCCATCTCCTCTGACTTCAGCACAACAAAGATTTTCTCACTATATCTGCTCCGAGATAATTATACAGGGTGGTTGCATGATCTGCATATATTTTGTTCTTCAAATGACTGAGGTTTACGAGTAGTAAAACTGATCACACTGCTTATTAAAACTGTAAAATACATTGCAGTTCAGGCATACCTGAGAATAAGATGGAATAAGCAAATTCAGTTTGTACTGATGAACTCAGGTTAATACAAAGAAAAGAATCTCTCCTTTTGACCTCCAATCTAGAGGATGTTTGGGCAGATAGTGTTCAACAGATGGGAGATATTGTTGCTCCTGTCACCTTGCCTTGCTAGAAAGGGCCTGATGTTGAACTTCTAAATGTTAAAGAGGTCATTCATAATGAACTTGCATGCTAGGAATTTTTCCAAGTAAATGTCACTGACCTACTCCCCCTAGGTCTACATACCCCAAGGAATACAATGGCCTGGCCACAAAGTGGGCACTGCGGCATCACGCAATAACCTTTCCTTTACACGATGGTCTCCATTGACATAAGGGGCATTGCGTGCTAGTCATTGTGAGCTTACAACACTGGGCCATTGTGGGCTATGCCCAGGGCACACTTCTTGGACTCAAGATCATTCCTGAATGAGAAATTCAAGGACTCACAAACACCCCGTGTCACTAGCATGTCTAGTAATGAACTGGAATCCATGGTTTAGGCTCTCATTCCAGTGTGAATTTCTGTTACTTTAAATTTCTTCCTTCCTATGTAGTTCTTCCTGTATAGTTTCTTCTTCCTACATAGACCATCACTTGGGGAAAATCCCTTAAAGTGAGGAGCTAAAAGTGGCTTTGGTAATCACCTAGTCCAAATTCCCCATCCTGAGAAAGTAGAGGCTTTAGGTATTATTATTATTATTATTGTTATTATTATTAATTGAATGGAAGATTAAAGCATTCTCTCACATCATTGTGATGTAAGAGGTACCTTAAAGCAAATCACAAGTATCATTTGAAAACATCAAGTGTTTTCAGGGACCTTTTTAGCAGTATTTATCAAAATGAAAAAAAAAGGTATATGTAGGTTGACTCAGTAATTAAACTTCTGCAGATTTCTCTAGACCCTACATCATCTTTCATAATAATGAAGAAAAAGAAAAAAGCAAAACTGATAGCAATACTAGTGTCCCTCATTGAGACTGTGGTTAAATAAACTATGGTGCATCTTTGCAATGGAAGAAGCTACCCAGGAAGAATACATAGGAAAGAAGAAAATTTGGATCAGGAAAACTTCACACTGGAATGAGAACCAGACTATGGGCCCAAGCAATTGACAACATAAAATAGATCTGGGGGAAAAAAACCTATGCAAGAAAAAAAAAAATGTTAATAGTGATTATGGTAGAAACAGAGAATGAAGGCAGAAGAGCATATAAAAAAGCTTTCACTTCTCTTTTTGTACTCTTAATATTCTATATTTGTTTTACTTTTCTTACATTGTGAAAATTTCTCATTAAAAAATCAGCAAGAATTATCTAGTGGATATATGTGTCTTTTTAATTTTATACCTTTATATATAATATTTATATATTTATATATGTATTGCTTTTTATACCTTTATGTATATATTTATATATAAAGATATAAAATAAAAATCAGTACATATATCCACTAGATAATCCTTGCTGATTTTTTAATGAAAAATTTTCACAAGGTAAGAAAAGTTATATATATATATATGAAAACTAACACATTGTTATTTTTATAAATCAAAACATACAATTCATTGTAGAAGCTTTTCAAAATACAGATATTCACTTATAATTCTACCACCCACTGCTTACATGATATCATATGCTTGTTCAACCTTTTCATTATGCATAATTTCACATATTCAAATACCATGGAGTTTTTTTTCAATAAAAATATGATCACATTGTAAATACCTCTATACAACTTAAAAGATCAAGTATCTATGACATGAGATAATTTTTTACAACATAATTTAATGATTGCAAAGTATGCAACTTTCTAGATAGTGTATTATTCCGGATCTCTAGTCGGTGATCCTTCTGTTCATTTTGTTTTGTTTCTGTTTTGCTGTGATAAACACATCATCACATTTATGTCCCTCAGGCTCACATCTCAGAAGTGACTGCACGTTATTTAAGCTTTTGATAAATATTGCCAACTAATTCCAAAGAATTCCAAATTCTAGGGAGTTACACACTGGGAGTAGATGAAAATTTTCATTCACCCTCATAGTATAATAGATGCTTGTAACAATCACGGAAATCCTGAAAATTTCAGTTACATTTGCAGAGCTTTATATCATAAAATATGAAAATTGTCTCCTTTCTACCATAAAAAAAATGCAAGAAATGCTTGAAAAGACAAGGATGCTACTTAGATAAGACCCTGTTTTTACCATTCATTCAGACAGTATTTATTGAGTGTCATCCTCTGTTTTAGTGACTGGTCATATAACAAGAGACAAGACCTCAACTAGGCAAATGGGATCTTTTAGAAAACAATTAGGACCAAGTGAAATTAAGCCAGGGGATGGGATGAGGTGGGCCAAGAAGAATGGCTGGTCAGGGAGGCCCTCTTTGAGGAGATTCTGAGAAGGGGCCAGGCATGTGAAGACCTGGGGGAAAAAGTACATTCTAGAAGAGAAGAAGGGAAATGCAAAGCCTTGAGGTCACAGAGAAAGCTCATAATTCTGATGATTCAGAAAAACGGTCCTTGTGCCTTCAGCAAAGTGAGCAAGGCAGTGACTGAAGATGAGACGTGTGTGCCGGGCAAGACATGTGAGGGCGCGTCGTGTGTGTGTGCTCAGTGGTGTCCGACTCTCGTGACCCCATGGACTGTAGCCCACCAGGCTCCTCTGTCCATGGGATTTCCCAGGCAAGAATACTGGAGTGGGTTGAGATTTCCTCCTCCAGGGGATCTTCATGACCTAAGGATTGAACCTGTGTCCTCTGCATCTCCTGCATTAGCAAGCAGAGTCTTTACTATTCTGCCACCTGAGGTGTAAAGGGCTTTGCAATTCACTGCAAGGAGCAAAGATTTCATCCTAAGTGTGATAGGAAACTGTTGGCTGGTTTGTAACAGTGCAGTGTTGCATTGCTTTTTTTAAATGTCTCTGAAGCTGCGGGGCAGAGGATGGATTGCAGGAGGTAGGTGGTTGAGTGGAAGCCGGGCAGCTTGTGAAGAGGACCTGGCAATAGTTTAAGTGCTGGCGATGGGCCCTGAATGACTGGAGCTGTTGAGATGGAGAAAAGAGAACGGACTCGAGATGCATCTCGCAGGCAAAGGTGATGAATGCAGTGATGTACGGAACGTGCAAAGTGAGAGAGAAGGGAAAACTGGGCATGACGTTTGTGTTTTCCGCAGTGCGACTGGTTTAATGAAATAGCTGTTCACAGAGAATGAGAAGATTGGAGGCAGGTTGGACAGTGGATATGGGAGCCAGAATTCTTGTTTGGAACATGTTGGGCTTGATATTGTTATATATACATTTAAATGCTGAGGTGTCAGTGGATGTACCTCTGGGGTTCAGAAGCCATATAAAAGGTGGTGATCAGTGAGCTTAAAGAGGGTATTTAAAGGCATGGGGCTAGATGAGCTCGTTAAGGATGAGAGTAATAGGAGAGGAGAGGAGGGAAAGCAGGTAGAGTGAGGAGGAGGACAAGGCTGAGTTCTGGGTTGTTCTATGATTCTGATTTCCAAGTAGAGGGAAATGTGCCATCCAGGAGGTGAGAAAAGGCAGCCAGGGGCACAGTAGGATCCTTGGGAGAGTCTGGCATCCCCAGAGTCAGGAGAAGAGCACGTGTCAAGAAGGAAGATGTGGCCAACTGCCTCCAGTAATACTCTCAGAGCCATTAGCAAGCTGACACTTGGGAAAGTGAAAAAATAAATAAATAAAACAAAACAACTGTAAGCCAGCAGAAATGGACCAGGTAGATGAGTGGCCAGCAGCAAGCTGAAACTGTAGATCCAAACTGTAGGTTTGGAGAAAAATGTGAGTAGAGCCATGGGTACCTGCAATGTCAGCCAGGGGGCATGCCAGCCTGTATTAGATTTTTACACTAATTTTTATTGCAGACTATAACATACTTACATGGAGAAAATAAGAAACGGCTATAGACAGTTTTTTAGTTTTAAATTAATTTTTATAGGAGTATAGTTGCTTTACAATGTTGTGTTACTTTCTGCTGTATAGAAAAGTGAATTAGATTCACAAAATGAATCAGGGTATAGACATAGGCCCTTCTTTTTTGAATTTACATCCCATTTAGGTCACCACAGAGCACTGGGTAGAGTTCCCTGTGCTGCGTAGTAGGTTCTCATTAGTTATCTATTTTATGCATAGTAACAATAGGGTGTATACATCAATTCCTATCTCCCAATTTGGAAATGGTTACATACATTTAAACAGATAATTGTAAAGCAAACACCTGACTCACATCCACACAGGGCAAGACCTAGAAGAGCATCAGCCCTCAGAATCGCTACTGTGTGCTTCCTAGAATTTTCCACCTGCCTGACTCAGGGATCATCACTTTGTTGCTCTGCTTTATACCTTTCTTAGTGTATATGTATCCTTCCACAATATACCTTCATTTTGCCTGATTGGAAGCAATACATTAGAATAATGACACAGTACATGTTTTGGAGTCTCACTTCTTTGCTTCAGTCTTGCACTTGGAATATTCATCTTGCTGTAGATAGTTGCAGCTTGCTCATCGTAACTGGTGTTTGACTGTGTGGACATACCAACCCATTCTACTGGTGAGCCCAACTTGAGGCCATCGGGAGCAATGCTGTTATGAATATTCCTGTACAGGTACATGTACATGGGTTTCTTGAGGGGATATGACTAAGATTAGAACTCCTCTATAGCAGAGCACTCATGCCTTCAGTTTTAAGAGACAGTGGCAAATACTTTTGAAAGGGAATTTGACTCATAATTGATACTCTCACACGCATCATAGGGGAATTACTCTTGTTTCATGTTTTTATCCCTCTTGGTATTAGTTCAGTTCAGTTCAGTTCAGTCACTCAGTCGTGTCTGACTCTTTGTGACCCCATGAATCACAGCACGCCAGGCCTCCCTGTCCATCACCAACTCCCGGAGTCCACCCAAACCCATGTCCATCAAGTTGGTGATGTCATCCAGCCATCTCATCCTCTGTCCTCCCTTCTCCTCCTGCCCCCAATCCCTCCCAGCATTAGGGTCTTTTCCAATGAGTCAACTGTTCGGATGAGGTGGCCAAAGTATTGGAGTTTCAGCTTCAACATCAGTCCTTCCAATGAACACCCAGGGCTGATCTCCTTTCAGATGGACTGAAATCCATCTCCTTGCAGTCCAAGGGACTCTGAAGAGTCTTCTCCAACACCACAGTTCAAAACCATCAATTCTTTGGCACTCAGCTTCCTTCACAGTCCAACTCTCACATCCTTACGTGACCACTGGAAAAACCATAGCCTTGACTAGATGGACCTTTGTTGACAAAGTAATGTCTCTTCTTTTAAATGTACTATCTAGTTTGGTCATAACTTTCCTTCCAAGGAGCAAGCGTCTTTTAATTTCATGGCTGCAGTCACCATCTGCAGTGATTTTGGAGCCTCCCAAAATAAAGTCTGACACTGTTTCCACTGTTTCCCCATCTATTTCCCATGAGGTGATGGGACCAAATGCCATGATCTTAGTTTTCTGAATGTTGAGCTTTAAGCCAACTTTTCCACTCTCTTCCTTCACTTTCATCAAGAGGCTTTTTAGTTCCTCTTTACTTTCTGCCTTAAGGGTGGTGTCGTCTGCATATCTGAGGTTATTGATATTTCTCCCGGCAATCTTGATTCCAGCTTGTGCTTCTTCCAGCCCAGCGTTTCTCATGATGTACTCTGCATATGAGGTAAATAAGCAGGGTGACAATATACAGCCTTGACATACTCCTTTTCCTATTTGGAACCAGTCTGTTGTTCCATGTCCAGTTCTAACTGTTGCTTCCTGACCTGCATACAAGTTTCTCTACAGGCAGGTCAGATGGTCTGGTATTCCCATCTCTTTCAGAATTTTCCACAGTTTATTGTGATCCACACAGTCAAAAGCTTTGGCATAGTCAATAAAGCAGAAATAGATGTTTTTCTGGAACTCTCTTGCTTTTTCGATGATCCAGTGGATGTTGGCAATTTGATCTCTGGTTCCTCTGCCTTTTCTAAAACCAGCTTGAACATCTGGAAGTTCATGGTTCACGTATTGCTGAAGCCTGGCTTGGAGAATTTTGATCATCACTTTACTAGCGCATGACATGAGTGCAATTGTGTGGTAGTTCAAGCATTTTTTGGCATTGCCTTTCTTTGGGACTGGAATGAAAACTGACCTTTTCCAGTCCTGTGGCCACTGCTGAGTTTTCCAAATTTGCTGGCATATTGAGTGCAGCACTTTCACAGCATCATCTTTTAGGATTTGAAATAGCTCAACTGGAATTCCATCACCTCCACTAGCTTTGTCTGTAGTGATGCTTTCTTGGTATTAACAGGTTATTAATTCTTTTGCCATCAGATGAGTATACAGTGATATTTTAATGCAACTCTATTTTTCACTTTCTAATTTCTAATTTTTATTTGTTGGTTGCTTGGATTTTCGTTATTTTTTGGTGAGAATCCTGGTTTTGTTCAGCTTTTTCTATTGGTTTCTGTTTCTGTGCTTTTTTGAATGTTGGTTTAGACTATTCTTTAGAGATTCTAGAAACTAATCCTTTGTTATGAAAAATCATTTTATATTTTCACTCTTGTGTAGGATGTCTTTTAATAAAGAAGAGGTTTAAAATTGTATCCTTTAAAATAAAATTGCTTCAAAAATGAAGGAAAATGCCTGCCTGGAAAAGTCCCTCTGAGTCTTAAGGTGCTCATATCTTTGGACTCTTTTGTCTCTGGAGTCCTCTGAATTATCCTAAAGTAGGAAAGAAGGGAACTTGAGGATATCCCATTTAAGAATGGTGAAACCACTTTTGCTGTTTAGGTCTGGAACCCTATGATAATGAGGAAACCCTTGCAGATTTCAGATTTGGACAAGCTCGTCTTAACAATGACAAGTCTGACAGTTGCTCTTGTAGAGAAAAGGAAAAAAAAAAAAAAAAAAGTAAGATGCCAAGGCAGTTACCTTAGCAAAAACATAGAGGTTTTTCTTTTTGTTTCCTTTGCAAAGAAAGCTTGAAGATGCAGCCTGTAGGAGAGGGGAGAATAAGCCCCTGCTTTAGAAATGTCAACAGTTCTCAATAGGCCTTAGTCACAGACACAGTCCCCTTAAGGAGGAGTGGGAGGGGTGTTCCTCACGGCTGTTTTGTCCCTAGGCTAGTCCCTTCACTTGTTCATTTCTGAATCATCCACCACTACCCACACCATCATTTCTCAGTCTATTTGACCAAATCCAAACCTATTTCCTCCCACTTCCAAATCGCTGCCTGCCATTCAAACCCATGTAGGCGCACTCCAATTGGCATTTGGTTCTGAATTAATGCATATTAATGGGTGGTAATACATTTCTACTAGTGCATATATTTACTTGAAATACAATTTTCCATCTAATGCATTTTATTCACATCACTGCATGGTAACTGCATCCAGAATAATATCTTTAGTGATTATTCATTACTGGAATAATATATCGGCACCAAACAGCAGCTTTTAAGTGGCTTCAGATTTTTTTTTCCTTTAAATTGAACATGTTATTATTACACAGATAGAATAATCCCATTATCCTCACTAACTGAAGATGACAGCTTTCTAGGAGGCTATTTTACAGAGCCTGGTACAGGTGGGAACCAGGCCTTTTTCTCTGATGGGGTGGGGTGGGTAGGGAACAGGTTTGATAGGAAGTGCTGCTGCTTCAGATGTGAATACAGATGTGGCATGAACAGCTGCAGCAGAGAACAGATGAGCAAGTTGAGTATAGCTCGAAGCAAAATGTGGTGTGTGCTATCTAAAACCAGAAATATAGGTAAGGGTTCTTTGAAAGCTGAGGATGAGGATGTGTGTATGTGTGTTTGTATGTCAGAGAAAGACATGGAGGCAGCAAAGAGAGCAAACATTAATACAAGAAATCCCCTAGGATTACAGAGTAATTAGTAAATCATCATACTCCATGCAGAAACTTCAGGATAAATTGTCACAACATGCTTAAAGCCAGTGTCATAACTTAGAACATGAGAGAGAAACGGGAAGCATTTGTTGATTGGCATTTCTGCTGTGTGTACCACGCATACATGTTTCATGCTGCTGCTGCTGCTAAGTCACTTTAGTCGTGTTCAACTCTGTGTGACCCCATAGATGGCAGCCCACCAGGCTCCCCTGTCCCTGGGATTCTCCAGGCAAGAACACTGGAGTGGGTTACCATTTCCTTCTCCGATGCATGAAAGTGAAAAGTGAAAGGGAAGTCGCTCAGTCGTGTCTGACTCTTTGCGACCCCATGGACTGCAGCCTACCAGGCTCCTCCGTCCATGGGATTTTCCAGGCAAGAATACTGGAGTGGGCTGCCATTGCCTTCTCCGATACATGTTTCATAAGTGACAGTTATCATCCCCCCAACCCCCATTTTCTCAGATTAGGAAGCTGAGGCTCAGAGAGATTAAGTGTAATTGTCCACAGTTTATATCGAATAATGGAGGAGGAAATGGCAATCCACTCCAGTATTTTTGCCTGGAAAATCCTGTGGACAGAGGATCCTGGCCGGCTATATACTCCATTGCAAAGAGTCAGACGCGACTGAGCCACTGAACACTTGTATTTAATAAGTGTTAGAAAGATGACTGGACTCTAAATCCATGTAGTTCCAAATCTGGTGATCCTTCATGGCATTTTGAATTGATGAGTGGTTAAGCACAGTTAAAATGGTGAGCAGACATTTGATCCCGTCCAAAATGTCTGTGAAACACTAGGTCCATGAGACATTTGGTCCACGCCGGAAAGGTCCTTGATATTTAGTTCCATCCAAAAACCACTTGGCATAGACCAAATATACTCATGAGTGCTTTAGATGGGGCCAAATTTCAAGGACCATTTGGCATGGACCAAATGTCTTATGGACAATTTGAACAGAAACCAAAAGTCCTGCCTGGTTTCAAATCTCTACTTGTTACTTGTACTTGCAAAATATGCGGCCTTAGACAAATTTCTTGATTTAATGATTGTCATTTTCTTATAGGAATTTTGTGAGAATTCAATGAGATTTTACATGTGGAGTGCCCTGGATCATAAATAATTTTTCAGTTATTGAAAACCTGTCCTTTTCTCCCTCTCTGTGACCTAGATTGTCAGGTGCTTCAGAGCTGAAACCAGACAGGAGCCGCTCTGCAACCTCCATGAAATCTTATGAAACCATAACTCTTTTGATCTCTGTATCTCTGTGCCTTGTCTCAGTCAGGACTAGAACTGAATCAGACCTCCAGCCTTTCTTTGCACTTAGCATCTGCACTTCGGAGAATAGCAGTGAAGTTGACTGGCTACTAAACTTCACAGAAGAACCTAAGTCACCTTCAGTGTTTCATGGTGATTTTCCCATTAGACTCACCTGAGAAACACTTTAAAAATAAGGATGCTGGCAGCTCAGTCCAGATGGTGAGGTTCCAAGGCATCAGTATTGTTTTAAAACTACTCACATTATTATAATATTTTACTGTTCCAGGAGGGCTGATCACCACTGGTTTAGAAATTGACTTAAGGTTGAGTCTATAGATGGGAAGATCAGTAAGTTCCTGATCTAGGTAAAAGCTATGTTGGCATATCCAGGTGCCAGGTCAGGTGTTGAGAACTTCAGAAGCCTCCAACGTGGCATAGAGGGAACCAAAGACATTTCACTTACAATTTGCTTTCTTTTTTGCTGCTTTTCTTTCCTAGGTCCTAGGAAAAGGACCTAGCTTTTCCTGTATTATTTCTCTATTGCCTATGTAGATTTATAAAGATCAATTTTAATTTTTAAATGATCATATAGTAAAACTGACTTTTGTGCTGTACATTCTGGCAATCTTAGTGTGTACAAATTTGTGTAACCACCACAATCAAAATACAGAATGTTCAACCTAAAAGAACTCCCTTGTTAGGTCCCTTAATAGCTGTCCCTTTGTATTCTCAGGGTATTGGTTTCAGGATCCCCTGAAGAAACCAAAATCCTCAGATGCTCAGGTTCCTTATATTAAATGATGTTGTATGGTCAACCCTCTGTAGCCACAAGTTCTGCATCCATATATTCAACCCATCATGACATGTGGATACAAAGGACCAACTGTATAATTACATCCTTCCCCAACTGCAACCATGGCAACCACTGATTGCTCTCCATCACTATAGCTCTGTCTTTTTGAGGATGCTATTTAAATGTGGTTACAATGTATGTAATCTTTTGAATCTGACTTCCCACACTCAGTGCAATATCTTTGGGATTCATCCAAATTGTTGTGTGTATCAATGGTTTATTCCTTTTTATTGCTGAGTAGTGTTCCATTACATGGATGTACTGCATTTTGCTTATCCATTCATGAATTGAAGGGCTTTTGGGTTACTTCCAATTTTTGGCAATTATGAATAGAGATGCTATAAACCTTTGTGTACAAGCTTTTGTGGGAACATAAATTTTCATTTTCTAGGGCATATGTGTGTGTTTAACTTTATAAAAAAGCGTCACAGCTTTCCAGAGTGGCTGTACCATCTGGTATTCACACCAGCAAGATATGAGAGTTGTATTTAACATCTTCACCAACACTTGGTAGCTTAGTTTGTTTTAGTAATTCTAATAGGTGTGCAGGGCTACCTGAGCATAGTTTTAATTGGTGTTGTTGTTCAGTCACAAAATCATGTCCGGCTCTTTCTGATCCCATGAACTGCAGCATGCCAGGATCCGGCCCGAGTTTTAACTGGTACTTTCTTAATGACTAACGATGTTGAATATCTTTTCATGTACTTATGATATGCTTAAATAATCTTTGGTGAGGTCTCTGTTCAGATCATTGGAACATTTTAGAAACTGACTTGTTTTCTTAGTACTGATTTTTGAAAGTTCTTTATACATTCTAGATATAAGACTTCTGATATATAATTTCAAATATTTTCTCTCAGTCTATAACTTATCTTTTCATTTTCTTAATAGGATCTCTCATCAGCAAAGTTTTTTAAGTTTTTTTTTTTTTTTTTTTAAATTTAGTAGAAGACCAGGTTATCAGTTTTTCTTATAGAGGTTATGTTTCTGTTGTCATGTCTATGAACATTTTGCCTAACCTCAGGTCATAAAGGTTTTCTTGGAAGATTTTTATACATTTGTGTTTTACATTTAGATTTTTGATACATTTAAGATGTGAGCTTTAGGTTAAGGGTTTTTTGTTTATTTGAATATAATGTCCATTTGTTGCCATATCACTGAAAAAAAAAAAAACCAAAGCAAAACACTATTCTTTCTCCATTAAAGTAGTTTGCATCTTTATTAAAAATCAGTTGAGGAACTTCCCTGGTGGTCTAGTGGCTAAGAGTTGGTGGACTCTTAGCACCCCCAGTGGAGGAGGCCCAGGTTCAACCCCTGGTCAGGGAACTGAATCCCACACGTGGTAACTAACAGTCTGCATGCTACAACTAAAGATACCACATGACTTAAGAAAGTTGAAATGTCCCGCTTGCAACAACTAAGACCTGGCACAGCTGAATAAATAAATATTTATTTAAACATTAAGTGGCTATATTTCTATGGGCCTATTTCTGGATTCTGTATCTTCCTTTGGTCTGCATGTCCATGTGTCCATCCCTTTACTGGTAACACACTCTCTTAATTACTGCATCTTTACAGGAACTCTTAAAATTGGATAGTATGACTCCCACAATTTTATTCTTACATTTTAAAAATATCTGAGCTATTTTCATTTTGGGGGGGCTTCCCTGGTGGCTCAGATGGTAAAGAATCTGCCTGCATTGTGGGAGAGCCAGGTTCGATCCCTGGGTCAGGAAGATCCCCTGGAGAAGGGAATGGCAACCCACTCCAGTATTCTTGCCTGGAGAACCCCATGGACAGAGGAGCCTGGCGGGCTACAGTTAAAATCAACTTTACCGGGATTTTGAATTTTTGGAATTGCATTAACTCTGTAAATAAATTTGGGAAGAATTAACATCTTTACTGCTTTGAATCTTTTAACTCATGAACGTGGTATGTCTCCCATTTATTTAGATTTTTATTTATTTCATCCATATGTTTGTAATATTCTGGTCATGGATCTTGAATATGTTTAATTTCACTTTTTGGAACTATTGTAATAGCAGTTTAAAATTTTAGTTTCCTGTTTATATTGCTGGTATATTAAATCATGGCTGACACTTATGTGGTGATCTTGTATTCTATGACTTTGTTAGACTCACTTATTAGTTCTAAGAGGTTTTGTTTTTATTTTCTGTAGATTCTATGGAGTAGAATAGATAAACTTGTTGAATTTAAATAGGGAAAGGAAAGTTTTATTTCTTAATTTCTTGTCTGTAGGTGTTTTATTTTATTTTTCCCATTTTACTACTTATGAATTACCATACTATGTTGAATAAGACCAGTGAAATCAGAATTTCTCTTCTTCTCAGTCTTAGGAGGAAAGTATTCTAGCTTTACCAAAAGGATGATGATAATTACAGGTTTTTTGTAAATGTTTTTTATTAGGTCAAGAGTGTTCCTTTCTATTCCTAATCTACTTAGGACTTTTATTTATTTATTTTTAATCATGAATGACTGTTATATTTTATTAACAAATTTTTACTTTTTCTGTATCAATGATTGATGATGATTCCATGCTTTAATCTTCTTTAGACTGTTCATACAGTTAAAAGTGATTGTGTTCATGGGTTTCAAAAGATTGATCTAGCTTTGCTTTCTTGGGATAAGCTCTACTTAGTTGTGATATATTACTGTGTGCATATTTTGATCTATTGATTTGCTTATCTTTTTATTGAAGTATAGTTGATTTACATTGTCATGCTATTCTCTGTATAGCAAAGTGACTCAGTTATACATATATATGCTTTCTTTTTTATTTCTTTTCCATATGATTTATCATAGAATTTTGTATATGGATCCCTATGCTATACATTAGGACTTCGTTGTTTATCCATTCTAAACATAATAGTTTGCATCTACCAACTCCAAACTGACTTGCTTATATTTTTTGTCTCCATGTCCATGAGAGATTTTGATATATTTCATTTGTAACATTGTCTTTGTTCTATTTATTTATTATTTATTTTTCTTTGCACAGGATCTTCATTACTGTGTACAGGCTTTCTCTAGTTGCTGTGAGTGGGGGCTCCTCTTCATTGCAGTGAGCCAGAATCTCATCACGGCAGCTTCTCTCGTCATGAAGCACAGGTTCTGGATCTCGGGCTCAGCAGTCATGGTGACAGGCTTGGTTGGTCCGAGGCAAGTGAAATCTTTCCAGACCAGGGATTGAACCCATGTTCCCTGCACGGGCAGATGGATTCTTAACCACCTGGCAAGTCCAGTCGTTGTCTTTTTGTTTCAGAATAATGCTTGCTTTATAAAATAAGGTACAAGTTGGTTTTTCCTCTTCTATTGTCTGGATTAGGTTGTGTAGAAATAGTGTTATATCATCTTTAAATATTTGGGTAGAATATTCTAGTACTATCTGGGACAGGAAGTTTTTATTTTTAGAAGATTTTGAACTACAAGTTCAAATGATTTAATAGTACAGAAATATTCAGGTTATCTATTTTATCTTGAGTGAGCTTTGGTACTTTAGACTTTTTGAGGAGTTAGCCCATTTTATCTTATTTCTCAAATTTATGTGCATAGAGTTGATTATAGATTATGGTTTCTTACTAATTATCCTTTTGGTGTCTGCAGTGTGTAGAGATATCTGCTCTCTCATTTCAAATTCATCAGGTATTTGTGTCTTTTCTCTTTTTTTCTTTGTAAATCTTGCTAGAGTTTTATTGATTTTTATTGATCCTTTAAAGATTGCGACTTTTGGTTTCATTTATATTCTCTATTGTTTTATGTTTTCAATTTTATTTATTTTTACTTTCATCTTTATTATATTCTGCTTTCTGCTTGCTTGAGTTTAACTCTCCTCTGTTTTTAGTTTTGTAATATAGAAACTTGTTCTGAGTTCGTTCTTTTTTTTTTAATATAAGCACTTAGTGCTATAAATTTCCCTGTTGTTTAGTTACTCGGTTGTGTCTGACTCTGTGGCCCCATGGACTGCAGCATGCCAGGCCTCCCTGTCCTTCACTATCTCCTGGAGTTTGCCTATGTTTATGTCCACTGAGCGTAAGCATTATTTTAGGTGAGTCTCCCATGTTTTGATATGCTGCATTTTCAGTTTTGTTCTTCTTTGTGAATTTTCAAATCCTATTTTCCAAAGACTTTTTACATTTTTAAACTATTAGGATCCATAGAGAAGTTTGAAATTGTGATTTTGCCAGTGCATGTGATATCAGCATTTATCACTATTGGCAGGTGTATGCCTCATCACATAGTCACTTGATAGATGTTTATTGATTGTTTGCTATAATTCAGGCACTGTTCTAAGCACTGCACATTCAGCACTAAAGAAAACTTAATGAGAATTTCTGCTCTTTTGGAGCTTACATGCTATTGAGAAGATAGATCACAAAGACATAATACAGTTTTAGGTAGTTAGATATGCTACAAAGCAATGTATAGCTTCCATCATTCCATTTAGTAGCAGTGTTGTTTTACATAGAAAGATCAAGAAGACTCTGAGGAGGGGTCATTTGAAGAAAGACCTGATTGAAGCAAGAAGATTACACTTGATTATATGGAGAAGAGCCTTCAGGGCAGAGAAAGAAACTTGCAAGACTTGTGCAAAGGTCTGGGGCTGGGTATAAGAAGTGAACTAAATAGCAGGAAAGAGTAAAAACATGATGAAGTATGGTGATAGCTGGTCTAACCATCAGCAGCTGATACCCACCCACTTTGATCCAAGTGGGTCTCAGGGAACTTATTAAAAAGTCGCTGAGTTCCATTCCTAATAATTCTGGTTCAGATAGGTCTAGTTGGCATCTATCTGTCTGATCAAGTGTTCCAGGTCAGTCTTGTGCTGTTATATCTTTGGACCATATGGGGCAGACTCTAGCTTCTTAACTTCACTCAGTCATTTGGAATTTCTAAAGGCCACAGGTGACAGGTCACTAGACTGAGACAGCAGTAGCCACTTCTTGCAGCCAGACAGGCGCATCACACATTGCATATACATCTTCCCTGCTCAGAAGGTCCGACCTCATTCACCGTGGCAGCTCTGATGCCGCGGTCTCCGGGGATGAAGGAGACTGACACGACCCTTATGTTTTTCACAGTCTGGAAGCCTCGGCTGTTTGAAACACAGGATCTGATTTGAAAGGAAAGAAATGTGTCTCTTGGAAGAGAAATAAAAACAAACAAACAAGTAAACAGAGAAGTACATATTCTAGTTTCTAATTAGTTAGGAGCAAAATAAATAGTGACAAAACTGCCTCTGGGCAGGAGCTGGAGCAGACCTCTTCATTCTTATATGCAGAAACTGACACCACTAAACCCTTATTATTCATCGTTTTCCAGGAGCCTCTATGATACTGGACTGCCAAGAGCTCGGGGACCTACGATAGCTATTTCCCCACAATTTACAGGGAGAACGGAGCCTGGTTGCTTGGGAGATTAATTAACTTGTCAAACAATTAAGCAGACAGGCTGTAATCGAGGTTTCCATTTCATAATTGATTTATCACTTTGTAGCTTCTTGAATCCCTGCGCTCCGAATAGAGAGACTGCCGTGCAGGTTAAACCACGCAGAGATGGCAGCAGGCTGCAGGGAGGGCCAGGGATGAGCTTCTACTCCTCCACGAGTCCTGTGGTTCAGCCTGGCTTCTCACCGGCCTGCAGACACACCGAGAATTTCATTTTCTACCTTTCTAGTAGCACTGCCAGGAGAATTCCTTTTGTAGCCTCTGAGCCTCACCCAACCCTCTATTGTTTGGTGAGGCAAAGACTCCAAGGGATTTCCACCGGGTGCATCTATGGTGTTGCGGCCGCCCTCCCCTGTGCTGAGAGTGACTGTAGAAATGTCACACGCGGTGCATTCATTCTGAGACTGCCAACTGGAGGCTGCCTTTTCTGTGTTCTCAACCAGACCTCAGGGGTCCTTTCTGGGATGCTGCCAACCCCTGGAGCATCGGCTCACGGCTGGTGTGCTGCAGGATCTGGCTGTTTTCCAGCGTTACTGTGCATCAGTATCACCGGGGGAGGGGGGATTGTCAGACAAGCGGAGCCTCCAGTCCCAGCCCAAAGAATCGGCTGTGGGAGGTCTGGGATGGGACTTAGGAATCTGCCTGTTGAACAAATTCTCCCAGGTGATTCTACTGCAGGGAGTCCAGAGTGTGAGTGTTTAGATCAGTGTAGACTCCCCAACCTCAGGCTTGATTTGGGATCTCTGCCACCAGGTGTCCTGTAGCAGAGCCTAGGAGACCCTTAGCACGCACTCCATGTATCCTTCACTCTTTACTGTGCAGCTGGACACCAGCATGGGGATCCTGGGAGCCTGGGGTTTCTGAGTTTCTCTCTTTAGGGATGCTTCAGTCTGCTGGATCAATAGGCAGAGGTCAAAGTCTAGTCTGCTCTTTTGGATTTCCTTCTGGGTGCTTGTGGATAAGGCTTCCCAGGTGGCTCAGTGGTAAAGTATCTGCCTGCAATGCTGTAGACGCAGGTTCGATCTCTGGGTCAGGAAGATCTCCTGGAGAAGGAAATGGCAACCCACTCCAGAATTCTCACCTGGGAAATCCCATGGACAGAGGAGCCTTGTGGGCTACAGTCCATGGGGTTGCAAAAGAGTGGGACATGACTGAGCAACCAAACAGCTTCAGTGGATGAGTTTGCAGTCGCACATGTGTGTATGTGTGCCTGTGTGCGTGAGTGCACACACATGTGTTGAGTTGGCCAAAACTTCTAGTTTTTCCATAACATCATATGAAAAAATCCAAATGAATGTTTCGGCCAGCCCTATATTTTGGTTGCATTTGCATGCATTTTTGTCTCATTATTTGCTTAAATCTCAAATTGTTTTCTCATACCAGGCATTCTCTACATTTCCTTTCACCCCACTTTGCCCTCCTTCTCACTTCTCTCCCAGCTAGACTTCCTGAAGCAAATGTGCTCTTTCATCAGCTCTCTGAAGTCCTCTGAATTGTCATCCATCTAAAGCCTCATACTTTCATAATAAGCTTAGGAAACTGAGCTTTACTGAGGGAGCTTTCCCTATGTCTCATCTGTTTCCTACTAAGAAGCTCAAACCATGTCCAGAGTTGGAAAGAATTTCTTTCTACACCACAGAGCAAGAGTAATTTTTACTTATTGATTGGCTTCAAAGCAAATGGCTTTTAAATAAAGCATCACAGGTATTGTAGAAATCTTCTTCTCCTTCCTATCTTCATGTTCCTTTTCCACTACCTGGCAACGACCATTATCCCAAAGCTGATGTCTGGCATATTTATCTCAACTCCATTTTTTATAGTTTATCTCCTATGTATTTGGATCCCTAAGTCACACCATATATTGTTTCCTGAATTTTTTTGAATGGGGTTTGTAATTTATACTAATGGTATTCTTCATGATTTAGCAGTCTTAATTATTATCTTTCAACCTGCTTTTTGCTCTAAACATATATGTTTATATATATATATATATATGTATGTATATATGTATGTATGTATATATTCAATTTTGGCTGCAGTGGGTCTTCTTTGCTGTGAGCAGGCTTTCTCTAGTTGCAGTGCATGAGCTTCTCATGATGATGACTTTCCTTGTTGTGGAGCACAAGCTTTGAGGTACGTGGGCTTCAGTAGTTACGGCTCTGGGCTTTGTTGTCCCACAGCTTGTGGGATTCTCCAGGACCAGGGATCAAACTTATGTTCCCTGCATTGGCAGGCAGATTCTTAACTATTGGACCACCAGCAAAATCCTAAACATTATAGTTTTAAGATCCATCTTTCTTTGCCTCTTGCAGGTGAAGCCCATCTTTCTTAGCTGCTATAGAGTATTCCTTCATCTGAGTGCACTGTTTCTGTTTAGGTCCCCCATTGTTTCACCATTTAATGCAACAATCCGGTGACCTGAGCCCCACTGTACCTGTTTCCTCCATGTGCCCATGTTCTGGGGCTTCTTCTGGGTTAATACTTGCTGAGTCTTGGACTGTCTATGTTTTGGATTAGGTTTGAGCAGACATCAACAAATTTCTCTACTCAGTGCTTGCACCAATATGTGAAAGCTATCTTTTCCTTTTGTCCCCTCCAAAACTTAGTATGGCCAAACTCTGTACATTTCCACAAGCATAATGGCAGTCTCCTCTCCAACCAGAGTTGGGAGTGGATCAGATTCTTCCTTTTGCAAATTTTTCCTAGAAGGACCTAGGCTTAAGTGATCAACCTCCAAAATAAAGGAACAAGATGAATTTAAACCTAGGGAATTCAGGTCTGCAAGAATGTATTCTAAAAACACAATAAAACCTCATTTATTGAGTGCTCCATAAAGTGCATGCGAAGCAGTAAAAAAGCAGAAAAACCAAATGAGAGTCTATTTTTAATTGCAGCATTTTAGACCAATAACAAAGGAAAAGTTTCTGGGTCTCAACTATTCCATAGCCTTTGATTTTGGGTGTATGCGATGCTTAACTACATCATAGCATTTCAGGAAGGTCATTTGTGGCTGGATCCTCTCCTTTCTGGGTTTTGCTGAAACTGTAAATACTCAGTTATGCATTGTCAGTCATCTCACTTTCGTTTTTAGCTGGCTTAACCAGTGTTTTAACAGCCCCCCCCTTCTCCTGCCACCAACATACTTTATTTTTCTTTCACTGAACATTCTGATAAACTTGAGGTCAGTCCTCATTTGAATTATTTTGCTGTCTGCATTTGAGAAGCCTGTATTAATGAGGACTTGTAGGAACTGAATAATTGATGTATGTGTATTTCTGAGCTTAATTATCAGCAAAACAGATTCTCTTCTTTTTTTTTTCCCCCTTTCTCCTGTTTGGGTTTGTAGACATCATCGAATGGCTGCTTTGAAGGTCAGTCTTATAGCTAGATTATTTGCAGGAAAAGTTAGACTCTGGAGGTCACTCAGTCATCTGGTCTCCCAGATGTCCACCTGGAGAAAATTCAACTAGTCACTAGTCATTGATCCTCTCTGATAAGACAAGCATTTGTCCCATGCAAAGCTGATGAAAATGATGTCTGTCTCCTCTAGGCGTTCACAACGTGGTAGGAGTGACAGAGCACATGTAAATAGCTCTAGTGCCAGCAAGACAGTTACTGAATGAAAAGTGAGTTAGGAGACCCAGCAAAATGGCCCCCCGACACTGCCCTGAGTCCTCTGAAGACGAACATCTGAACTTACACCCTGTGAAAGTACTTTGTGATACGCAGACCTCTGCTACTGCTGCTGCTGCTGCTACGTCACTTCAGTCGTGTCCGACTCCGTGTGACCCCACAGACGGCAGCCCACCAGGTTCCCCCATCCCTGGGATTCTCCAGGCAAGAACACTGGAGTGGGTTGCCATTTCCTCCTCCAATTCATGAAAGTGAAAAGTGAAAGTGAAGTCGCTCAGTTGTGTCCGACTCTTCGCGACCCCATGGACTGCAGCCTACCAGGCTCCTCCGTCCATGGGATTCTCCAGATAAGAGTACTGGAGTGGGGTGCCATTGCCTTCTCTGAGCTCTAAATGAATGCAAAATAGTATGTCTCCCCTGAGAGACGAGGTTAAAATGTAGACTATTAGACCCTATTCCCCAAAATAACTGACAGAATCTCTAGCTAGGGCTTACGTTTTCAGCCAGTTTCTCTGCATCAGTGGTTCTCCAGCTATGTATAATATGTATAGTATATTAATGAATGTAAAAATAAATATCAATATATTTATTTTATATATTAACATACACTTTTATTTATTTTTGACCCTACTAGGTCTGCGTGGCTGCCTGGGCTTTTCTCTAGCTGCAGTGCCCTGGCTTCTCCCTGAGGTGGCCTCTCTTGTGCAGCTCAGCTCTGGGCATGGGCTTTAGTATTTATGGCTCCCCAGCTCTAAAGAGCAGGCTCAGTAGCTGCAGCACAGGAGTTTAATCATTCCATGGCACGTGGGATCTTCCCGGGTCAGGGATTGAACCTGAGTTTCCTGCACAGGCAGGAGAATTCTTTACCACTGAGCCCCCAGGGAAGCAGGGTTCCCCAGCTCTATTTGCATCAGAATCTCCTGGAGGGCTTGGGAAAGCACAGGCAGCTGGGCCACAGCGCAGTTTCTGATTCAGAAGTCTTTTGAGTCAGTCTTTCTAATAAAGGTTCCCAGATGATGCTGATCCAGGGTGTGCACTTGGAGAATCACTTCCTGAGCGATAAACAGTAACATTTAAAAACTACTTACCTGAGACATCATTTGCTTTTGACTGTGTCACTCAGAAATGAAACTAAAAAAAGCAAAAAGGAGCAAAGAGGAAAGAAACTTAGCGAGGGTGAAGAAAAATCTGACTCTTTAATCAGTTTGCCAATGATACAGAATTCTCACCATCCTTGGATCTTACTGAGGAAATCAGACACACTTGCCTGGTCTCTAGGATAGTTACAATCTAATGGGAGCCTTCAGACCTACAATAACAACTTGTGACAGAGACGTAGACATATGCTGGAGGCTTGCTACATAAGCCTCATTTGCTGGAGTGATTCCATTTAAAAAGCCTTGTGGACTTGTTACACGGTTTGTACTAGTTTGTCTCTTGGACAGTGGATCCATGTAAATGAGATTCCTTACTAGAGTCTTGTCGCAGTGAGGTTCCAATCTCTCAACTCTTCCTGCTCTGGAGATAAGATTTTATTCTAAGCATTGGTGCTATGGCTTGAGGGACCCAGTGGAGGTTACTGGAATGACGTTACTCAGTCACTGATTTATTTTAAGCTTTTAATTCTGTATTGAAGTATAACCAGCTAACAATGTTGTGATAGTTTCAGGCGAACAGCAAAGGGACTCAGCCATATATACACATATATCCGTTCTCTTCCAAACTCCCCTCCCATATCCAGACTGCCACATAACATTAAGCAGAGTTCCCTGTGCTATACAGTAGGTCCTTGTTGGTTACCCCTTTTAAATACAGCAGTGTGTACATGTCCATCCCTAACTATCCCTTCCCTCCATCCTTCCCCCTCAGCAACCATAAGTTCATTCTTTAAGTCTGTGGATGATCGGTTGCTGTTTTGTCAGTAAGTTTATTTGTATCATGAAGTGAAAGTGAAAGTTTAGTCGTTCAGTCGTGTCCAACTCTTTGCGATCCCATGGACTGTAGCCTACCAGGCTCCTCCATCCACAGGATTTTCCAGGCAAAAGTACTGGAGTGGGTTGCCATTTTCTTCTCCAGAGGGTCTTCTCGGCCCTGGGATCAAACCCAGATCTCCCACATTGTAGGCAGGTGCTTTACCGTCTAAGCCACCAGGGAAGGTACCTTTTGTACCTTCTGTATTTGTATCATATCTTTTTATATTTTGCTTATAAGGGATGTCATATGATGTTTCTGCTTCTCTGTCTGACTTACTTCACTCAGAATGACAATCTTAAGATCCATCCATGTTTCTGGAAATGGCATTATTTCATTCTTTTTTTATCATAGCCACTAATTAAAAGATATGTCACATTAGGGCTGGAAAGGATCACAGAGTTGATGTAGTCCATTATTTTATTTATTGGCATGCAGAAATTGACAAGGAAAGTAACCTAATCAAATTCAAGGAAGAATTTATAAATCTCCGGGGAACTCAAGAAAAAAAGTATTGAGGAAGATGAGGCAAAAAGATGAAGAGACATTCAGAAAAGACAGCAAAAGGAAGTGTAAGCTGATAATAAAGTGAAGAAGGCAGCCCCTACCCCCCACTTGGTGGTAGGAATGGACTGTATTATCTGGACAAAAGAGCAAAGAAGGGATAAATGCATGAGATGGAGAGAGGGAAAGAGATTGAGAGCAATGGTGTATTCAACATGCAACCATTTCACAGATTTAAAATTAAACAAGGGACTCAGTGGTTAGGACTCTGCCTACCAGTGCAGGGGATGCTGGTTCAATTCCTGATCCAGGAACTAAGATCCCACTTGCCTCAGGGCAACTAAACCCTTGCGCTTCACCTACTGAGGCTGCACACTCTGGAGCCTGTGCTTCACCACAAGAGAAACCACAACAATGAGAAACCCACACACCACATCTAGACAGTTTGCCCCTGCTCACCACAACTAGAGATAGCCCACGCACCCCAAGGAAGACCCAGGGCAACCAGAAGTAAAAAGTAAATAAATAAAAAAACAAACCTAAATGAAGATCTTAGACTTGGGGAAATTGGAAATGATTGGCCAGTATAATAATTGAAAATGATTGGCCAATCTATCAATATGAAAAATTCAGATTCCCTGGCCTCCTCCCACCAGGAGTCTACCATTTCCACAGCCACCACATGATTTTTTCCACAAGTAAAGCTTTGAATAACTGCTGTAGCTCATCTGATAAAGAGTATTTCTCCTCTCCTTGCTTCTCTCCCAGGAAATGAGTCGTCTCCTTTAGATGCCTGAGCCTGGCCTCCCACTTTGAATACCTCCAGGGACAGGAAGCTCATTCTCTCAAAGGCAGTCTCATTCCGTTCTCATGTACTGCCTTTGTTTAAGCGGTCCTCAGGACTTCGGTGGTAAAGAAGCCACCTGCAATGCAGGAGGAGCAAGAGACGAGGGTTGGATCCCTGGGTCAGGAAGATCCTCTGGAGAAGAGAATGGCGACCCACTCCAGTATTCTCACCTGGAAAATTCCATGGACAGAGGAGTCTGGTGGGCTACGGTCCACAGAGTCACAGAGTTGGACACCGCTGAGCACACACACTCACATACACCCCACTCTGAGGGGCAGGGTGGCATGGGTTTTCAGAGTGAAAGTGTCCCCCTCCCAGGAGGAACACTCTGTGTGGTCCCGACATCTCTTGGGTTCTTACCTTCCCCTCTGTCTCATGATTTCTTTACCTTATCACCTGGAGATAATGACAGCTCCCACCTCATAGGACTATTTGGAAAGCTTCAGTTCATTGACACATGCAAAGCATTTACCATGCTAGCTGCCATGTCAGAACAGTCAGGGCTGGCTGTGCTCGGAAGGGTCCTTTGTTTGTTTAAATGCTCTGCTTTCTCCATCTTGAAATTCTTAATAATTTTTGAACAAGACACCTCCTATTTGCCTTTTGCACTAGGACCTGCAAGCTATGAGATCCTGGGAAGAACTCAATATATGGTAACACTTAAGTGTTGGCACAGTTGCTGTAACATTTTGAAAAGTTTGAATCCATAACATGGTTTTAAAAAAGAAAGCCTTGGCTCCAGGACCACGTTTCATAACGTTCATAGGAAGTCTTGGGTCCCTCCTTCATCAGAAGCTCAGGCTTATACTCCCCATGGTAGGAGGGTCTCTTCAAGTTCCAGCCCTGAATGGGGGCTTCCCTAGCCCTGGCATGCACTGCCCCTGCCCTTATTTCTCATTGTCCTGTGTTGTGTTGAACCCAATTCTCTTCTGCCATCCTGCTCAGTCCTGGCACAGACCACTCCCACTCCCATTTCTAGGGCATCCTCATTTCAGATCAGTGGGATCCTGATCTCGAGAGACAGCAGGGAGCAGTTCTGAAGAGAGATCTTATTTCCCTGCCCAGGAATTGGACCTGGGTAGCCTGGATGAAAACCAGGAATCCTCACCACTAGACCACCAGAGGCTGGAGGCTCAAAGCAAAGTTTCCCAGGCTCTTCCCCTGTTGGAATTCGAAAATGTTTCAGGGGGGCAAAAACTGTAAAAACAGACACAAAGTTGATTGTTAGAGATAGCACAATGTACAGGAGAGCACAGAAAAGCTATTTATTTAAGACAGAAGCAAGGCAGAGATACACACCCAGAAAGAAAGAGTATGGGCATCCTCTCTAATAAGGAGGAATGAAGTAAAGAGCTGGTTTAAATCCCTCATGTAGGAAAGTCCTTCCAGGTGTTTGTTTACCTTTGGCCAATTATCTTGTTTCTTTTTTCACACCTACCTGGTTGTAGTACTGTCCCCAACACGTGTGTGCGTCGTTTTGCTATGGTGAATCCCACTGTAGAAGTCTGTGGGTGCACGTCCACACTTACTTTGCGGCGCTCTTTCTGAGCCCCACAGAGCCTTCCTGTGCATGTGCAGACAGAGAAGTCTTCCTTGATCTCAGGAGTGGGCACCATATCTCGTTACTTCAGCAGAGCTCAGCTTCTGCCACTAGCTTGGTTCCTGGAGTGTCTGCATGAGAACACAGCTTACATTTTACTCCACTTGACAAACACCAGCTGTGTGGTCCAGGGACCCATCTATCTCCCACCTCAACCTCATGCTGAGACCCTGATTTCAGAGCACAGGGGTGCCCAGGAGGCCAGGTCTTTAATAATATTCCGCAGAAGTCAGCAGCTGCCAGCTACACTAATTTTGAATATCTTGCCTTGAACTTGGGTCACCAGCCTAGATTCCCTTTTTCAGCATGGTCATTTAATTTTCGGAGACCTGTTTCCCACATGTCCTATTCTATTATAGACCCTTGCTTCAAGTCGAAGAAACCAGGTTCGAGAGAACAGATCCTCCCCTCCCAGAATCTTTATGAGAATCAATCCATCTTGTTCCCAGGGACCAGTTTTCACACCAGTGTTCTCAATCAGACGTATTCTCGATAGAGTAAAGGAAGCTGTTGTTATATTCCAATCCCAAAGCAGTGGCTCAGAAGTAAAGAATCTACCTGCCAATGCAGGAGACTCAGGAGACGCAGGTTTGATCCCTGACCCGGGAAGATCCTAAGTTCCTCCGGAGAAGGAAATGGTAACCCACTCCAGTATTCTTGCCTGGGAAATCCCATGGACAGAGGAGCCTGGCGGACGACAGTTGGTGTGGTTCCAAGAGTGTCGGACACAACTTAGCGACTAAACAACAAAAAAACCCAAGGCAATGCTGCCCTAGGTCTGTTTAAGCAATATGCTCTCTGACTTAACCCTTTGTGGGGCAAAGAGGTCCCTTCACCTCAGTCCAAATCCCTCCCCCCACAATTCTTGCTTGTGGGTTCTATCCTGAGCTCTGGCCGAATTCTTCTTCAAGTTGAATCTCCTTCAAGAACTTAAAAATCAGCCTGTGTGGAGGAAATACCAGGCTTGCTGAGATGACAAAGTGGGGAATGACAGCCCGCGCCAGTGCCTGGAGAGATCTTGACACCTTTGAAGGCGGGGCTCAGCGGAAACAAAGACCCATATGGACGGTCCTTCTTGACCTTGAGCCGTTTCCTTGCACTGAGCCCCAAACACCCCATTTCTCTCCAGGAAACATTCTATCTCCTGCTGGGTTGGTTTCTTACAGTCTTCCCTGGTTTTTTGCTGTCTGCCGAGCTGCCCACGGCAGTTTACAGAGCCCATATCTGGATGACATGTATTCTGCCACAAGCGTTTTTGTCTTGAGGTGGAAGATGGTTTTAGGTTGAAAAACCTGCCGCATTTTCACTTATTTTTAATTGTCAACAGCTTGAAATGAGCATGCCAGGAAGTCTGATTTCATCCCTCTAAGAGGGAGCCAGGCTGGGTTCAGCCCTTTCAGAGCTTTTAAGTAGCCACTGTGTCTAGTATCTTGGGAAAACAAGCAGAACCCACAAAAGATTATGTGACTAGTATACTTCCAACATGAATACATCTCAGAGCCCACAGGATGAAGCTGATCGCAAACTCGTATCTGACAATCTTTCTTTTTGCCTTTCTATCTGAGCTAGTATCAGCCCTTCAGCAGAATTGTTTAAATTGATTAATTAATTTGTGTTGAGTCTTGGTTGTAGCATGTGAGATCGTCGCTGCAGCGCAGGCTTCTCTCCAGTTGTGGTGCACAGGTTACTGTGTGTTTTATGGGAGCTTAGTTACCTAACCAGGGATTGAACCCGAGTCGCCTGCATTGAAAGGTTCTTCATCACTGGACCATCTGGGAAATCCCATTCATTCTGTGGAACTTAGTTAAAGTGACTCAAATTACACATTCTCTTTTTTTTCTTGTAAATAAGATAAAGTGATGCTCCTTTAGGGCTAACTCACTTTGCAGCAACGAGCTGCCTGCTACCCTCCTGTGACTGCTTTCCTTCTTGACTAAAACTTTGATCAGAGGACTTTACAATTCCTCTTCATCTCCTGTTCACAGAAAGGCTGATTTACCCAGCCTGCTCTTAGCATGGAAACTCCCTTAGGGTCTGGAGCTCCTGGATTAAGTCTGGTTGTTGAATAAGAGACAGTGCCTCTAATTTTTATTCAAGAGGTGCCACGAATGAAACTGGACAGGGAGGAAAAGTGGGTTATAAAGAGGATCTTATTCTTCTTTTCATCACTTTCTAATGAGGAGATTTATACTGTCCATTCTGAAAGGACTCTAAGAATCATGTTGTTGTTGTTGTTGTTTAGTTGCCAAGTCGTGTCCTACTCTTTGCGACCCCATGGGCTATAGTCCACCAGGCTCCTCTGTCCATGGGATTTCCCAGGCAAGAATACTGGAATGGATTGCCATTTACTTCTCCAGACATCTCCCTGACCTAGGGATCAAACCCAGGTCTCCTGCATGGCAGGAAGATTCTTTCCTACTGAGCTTTTATATGATTTCCCTAAGTCTGTTGGAGAAAGAACAACAGAGTAAGCATGAAAAGGAAAGCTTGAGACAAGAATTTTTTACTTTCTATTGCACGTTGTCAGCCATTGAAAAACTAGTGAGTGAAAGGAATCTTGCTTTCCTTCTAGGATCATATTCATTGATTTCTTGTATGTTTCTTCTTCTGACAGCACCATTTCTTTTCCATGGATGATCTCTATAGGGATACAGTACCTAGGATTTTCTTTAGGAAACGCATAAGATTGAGGCTTCCTTGGTGGTGCTAGTGGTAAAGAAACAAAAGTCCAATCCCTGGGTCAGGAAGATCCCCTGGAGGAGGGCATGGCAGATCACTCCAGAATTCTTGCATGGAGAATCCCATGGACAGAGGAGCCTGGCGGGCTATATAGTCCATGGGGGTCGCAAAGAGTAGGGCATGGCTGAAGCGGGTTAGCACACACACATATACACAATATTATGTGAATAGCATCCTTCCAACATGACCATATTTCTTAGCCCATCAGATGAGAGTCTAAGGATGTAGGTCACCAGCCTTCAAAAATAGCAGGCGTCTGACCACATGTGGACCACGTCTGAACCAACCTAGTGCCAACCCTCATGTGTGTGCTGTGTCTTCAATCAAGCCTTAATATTTTAACTTCAACTGTGTGAGCAGTTCTGAATATCTTCACCTTTCCCATCAGGTTTCATGCTTTTGATGTTCAATCAGGCATCTGATCCAGACCTTCCTCTCAGTCAGCTCTGCCAGGCAGCTCAGCCCAGGTAGCCTCCCAAGGTTTTCCCAACGTCAGATTTTAGCCAAATAAATTTGCAACTTCCTGATGCCAATCCCACACACTCACTGACTTTTCAGCTCCTCCACTTGTCTGGGAGGGAGATGCTTGGATGGGTCAAGGACAAAATGAAGTCCTTGGGAAGTCACACAAGTGGGCTGTGACAATGAGATCTGGGTTTTTAGTTTAGAAGGCTGATGTCTCTCCCTACAGCCAGTGCTGTGGGTCAGCCCTGCTCTTGGGACAGGCTGGTGAGTGGAATGGAAGCTCTCATGGTGGTAGTAGGGCTGATAGTCACAGACCTTAAAGAAGAAAGCCTTTTTTCTCCTAAAAGTGAAAATGTTAGCTGCTCAGTCATGTCTGACTCTTTGACACCCTTTGAACTGTAGCCCTCCAGGCTCCTTAGGCCATAGGATTCTCCAGGCAAAAATACTGGAGTGGTTTGCCATGCCCTTTTCTGGGGGATCTTCCTGACCCAGGAATTGAACTTGAGTTCATGGTGTCTCCTGAACTGCAGGCAGAGATTTTACCCTCTGAGACACCCTGCTTTGGAGAGGTGAAGTTCAGAAGGCAAATGTCAGCTTGGGACTTTGGGGAAAGGTGTCTGGACACCAACCCCTCAGCTCTCTTCTGGTCTCTGTCTCAGGCTGAAAAGGGTTTCGGTAGATTAGTTGGTCCACACGTCCGGTGGTGCTGTGTGCTCGGTTGCCTCAGTCGTGTCTGACTCTTTGTGGTCCATGGACTGTAGCCCGCCAGGCTCCTCTGTCCTTGGGGATTCTCCAGGCAAGAGTACTGGAGTGGGTTGCCATGCCCTCCTCCAGGGGATGTTCCTGACCTGGAGATCAAACCCCTGTCTCTTAGCTCTCATGCATTGGCAGGCAGGTTCCTTACCACTAGCACCTCCTGGGAAACTCCCACCTCCCATAAATCACTGTTTCAGGGTCACAGTAGAGAAAGCCTTCAGCGCAGTGCTAAGTGTATCTCAGACGCTGGCACTCTGACCATCCTCCAGGTCCTCTGATGACCCACCCTGCCCCTGTGCGATGGTGGCTTTCTTCCTGGTTCCTGTCGATGGCTCCCTGGGTGCCAGGCTCTGTGCTCTGTTATTTCTCTGTATGATTTCATCTCTGAATTGGCGAGTGCTGTTGCTCCCAGCTAACATGGTGATCATCAGTTGCAAAGCAGTTAAGGACCCATCCAACTTTTTCAGAGTGTCTTACTATTGCACCTGGGGCCACCACGGAGGTAGAACTTGAACCCAGCCCTGTCTAACTCCCAAGCCCGAGATGGCAGTCTTACAAGCTGGTGTTATTCATCTATTGGGCAGACACTGGGCTAGGTCCTGGGGACACTGAGACAGAATAAGAGGACACAGCCTCTGCATCAAGCCTTGCACTCTGATGAGGGGACGTGAAGTGTGCGCCCTGTGTGTCCTTCCACCGTCATCTGTATGTCATCTGCAGTTGTCTTCCCCGTCTGCCAAATCAGTTACACTTTCTTGTCTCGGCCATCAAAGCCTCCCGCCCGCATCTCTCTGACTGTCATTTCGGTGTCACGGGCGGATGGGATGCAGGGTGTCTGTGGGTGCAGTGTGAGGAGAGGAAGAAGGGGAAGTGCCAGGGAGCCGGAACCGTCGAACAAATGATGTGACAGCAGACGCGGGGAGGGTGGCAGCTGGAAAATAGCAGTTAATAGCCCCTGGTCTATCTCCAGACTCTGCTCAGGGAGATGGCATCCTGAGTGACATCATAATGGCTTGCGGGAAAGCTGCTCAGACCGACTGAGGCCTCTGCAAGGACCCAGCCTGGTGCGCATCCTCATCACGTTCACAAAGACCACTCTTTTGGAAAATGAATCTGTGCTGGTCTTGCCCAGTGACGCAGTCCCGGGGTGCCATGCAGAGAAAACCAGCTGGACCACCTGGCACCTACTTAGCCATGTTGTTGTTGCTATTATTTGGTTGCTAAGTCGTGTCCAAGTCTTTGTGACTCCATGGACTGTAGCCCGCCAGGCTCCTCTGTCCATGGGATTTTCCCAGGAGAGAATACCGGGGTGGGCTGCCCTGCCCTCCTTCAGGGGATCTTCCTGACCCGGGGATTGAACCTGCGTCTCCTGCATTGGCAGGTGGATTATTTACCACTGAGCCATGAGGGAAGCCCCCACTTAGCCACAGCTCTCGCTAATAAACACTTAGAAGAAAAGATTGCCAAAGACTTGGAGTTTGGGTGAGGTTTTCAGAAGCTAATGGGTTGCCCAGCTATGACTCCTGAAGATAATGATAAAGATAACACCGGTTAAAATATCTAATGTTTTATTCAATATTTCGGTGAGTTTCAATTACTCCCAATTATCATTCAACTGCTTTTCTATTTAAAACGATTATTGCCCTTTGCAATGAGCTTTGAAACAAATCAATTGTTTGCTGTGATTAGTCATCACTTCTGCCAGGGGTCTCTCTCTCTAGTCCTCCGCAGCTCTGCTGTCTTTCAATTTATGACTAACTAGCAGTTGATGCTGGTTAACCCTTTGTTCCCAGTGTTAGTAACCAAACGAATTCACAGAAGGGAGAAGGGGAAAAAAAAAAAAAAGTAGCCCCAGTCACCCTTGAGACAATTATACTCATTAAAAATCAATGGGATCCAATTACGAGCGGCAGGACTCTGACTCAGTTTAAAATGTATTGAACACCGATTCCCGGCCAAGTGACAGAGGCTCATCACAGGACCCGGCAGCTGTGGCAGGAAAGGAGACACTTTGACTGGCTTCTGTGATTAGATTCAGAGCCACTGCCTCCGAGTCATTACCGTCATCTTGTGCTTATTGTGTCATTTCCCTCTATGCTAAGTGTTAAATTAAGAGCAAGGGAAGATGCAAGGAATGAAGATTATCCGCCTTCAGATAGAGTTGTAATTAGGAAAAAAAAAGAGACAGTGCCTGCAGACATTGTCATCAGAAAAGGACCCGCGCTGCAAGAAACAAGCTCAAACCTGAAGTGTCTGGCAGGCCTCGGGCGCAGCTCTCCCTAACACATTTTTATTGGATCCTACTCTGACCCTAGGAACTCGGAGATGACTGAGATCACACCTGGCCTCAAGGAACTTGCCAAGCATGTTATGGTTTGTGGCTTCATTTCATTCATCAGATCAACTACCGGGTTAGCAATGGACTAGATAGGGGTGCTGGTATACAATCTTAGAACAACAGAGCTAGAGACTGTCATTGGTATTAATAAAATATAACATCCTTGACACATTGTAATACTTTAGTGATGTTTGTTAACAACTGAATTAGACCACAGAGTTCAAGAAAATGAAATTTAACATAAAAAAAATGCTTTTCTGGAAAGGGCCTTTCAGAGTAAAATTGGGATTACCATTTATACTTACGTTCCCCTCTCAATGTTTCCATGTGTTAGTACCTGCTTGGCAGTGTTGGGTGCTGGCTTGTTTTATTTATTTATATTTCCCTTGGCTTTATGAGATATATTTGTCATATAACACTGTACAGTTTTGGACTTCGCCTGTGGCTCAGTGGTAAAGAGCCCACCTGCAAGGAAGGAGACACAGGAGATGTGGGTGCAATCCCTGGGTCAGGAAGATCCTCTGGAGGAGGTAATGGCAACCCACTCCAGTATTCTTGCCTGGAAAAGTCCCATGGACAGAGGAGCCTGGCTGGCCACAGTCCACAGGGTCTAAAGAGTCAGATGCAACTGAACACACATATACACGATGTGTAATTTTAAGGTGAACAGCATGATGATTTGATACACAGATATATTGCAAATGATTACCACAATAAGGTTACTTAGTACATGTACCATCTCACATATAATTTTTGCATGTGTGTGTGTGTATAGTGAGAACATGTTGGATCTTAGAAGCTTGCAAGTACCTGATACAGTATTTTAAGCTGTATCACCATGGAAGTGAGTACCTTTTGTCCAGTATCACCCCGTTTCCCCACTCCTAGTCCCTGGCAACCATATTCTCCTCTCTGTTTCTATGAGTTCAGCTTTATTTTTTTCTTTTTGCTGTTGAATATGATGTTAGCTAATGGGCTTGCCATATATACTCTTTATTAATTTGAGGTGTATTCGCTCTACACTGAATTTGTTGAGAGCTTTTATCATGAAAAGCTATTGAATTTTGTCAAATGCTTTTTCTGCATTTTTTGGGAGGATCACATGATTTTTTATTCTTTATTCCATTAATGTGGTACATCATATTTATTAATTTCCATATGTGGAAACATCCTCACATCCCAGAGATAAATCCTGCTTGATCGTGATGTATGATTCTTTTTATGGCTGTTGGATTCAATTAGCTAAAATTTTGTTGAGAATTTTTGCATCTCATGTAGTAAGCAAAGTAAGCAAAGAGAAGAAAAAAGAAAATTGTGTGCTGTTTTAGAATCCAAGGGAAGTGGATGCTTTAAAATAAGGGGAGATGTCTACTTTCCAATGTTACAACAGACTCCAGACAATTACAGAGTGAGATGTTACCTTTGGAGAATGAGGGGTGACCTTTGGATTTTAAAATAAGGGGATGTGATGCTTGCACTCAGTGAGGTGTTTGTGAGGAAGGTTTGGTTACAGTGGGTTGCAGGATAGTAAGATAGCAGCTAGAGTAGCTTTTCTATGAAGGGGCGGAAGAAACATGGGATGTTTAACAGTTTGATTTCAGGTATAAACAATCTGAAATCCAAAGTTTTTAATTTCATTTTGTTGTGTTTTAAGGTAGGAGATATAGAGCATGTTTGTTTGCTTCTGAGATGCTCCAGTGGAAAAAGAAGAAATTAATGCTGCTGGAGACAGCATTAATTGAACTGGTAAATTCCTCAGGAAAGAAGGTATAGTTGGGACCTAGAACACAAGTGGGAAATTCAGGATACTAGCTGGTTGCACACCATGCATTCGTGGGATCTTGGAATGCTTGAACTGACAAAGGTATTAGAGGTCATCTAGTCCAAATTATTCACTTGCTGATTCAGTCCTTCAAGTAATAGGTTTTGATATCTTTCATGAAGCAAACATGATTGAAATAGAACCTGTGCCCTTGATGCATATGTACAACCTTCTTTTTTAAACAAGAAAAATAAGACACAGAACATAGAGTACCTTGCATAAAATCATAAATTTTTTTCCAGCTAGAGCTGTAATAGAAATTCATGATGCTCTACTATCAATACATTTTGCCATTAAAAGCAAACAAACAGCTGCAGTAAAATTAGGAGGGGGCTTCCCTGGTGGGTCAGCAGGTAAAATAATCTGCCTGCAATGCAAGAGCTGCAGGAGACATGCGTTCGATCCCTGGATAGGGAAGATCCCCTGGAGGAGGGCATGGAAACCCACTCTAGTATTTTTGCCTGGAGAATCCCATGAACAGAGGAGCCTGACGGGCTACATACAGTCCATAGGATCGCAAAGAGTTAGACACAACTGTAGCAATTGATCACGCATGCACACAAAACTAAAAGGAGGTAAAATTAAGAAATTTCCCACATACCCCTTGCCCCCCACATGCATAGCCTCCCCCATTACTAACATCCCATAATAGTGGTATGTTTATTACAGTGAACCTACATTGACACATGATATTTGCCCAGTTTGTAGTTTACATTATAATTCAGTCTTG